>NC_139044.1:11566703-12166703 GCF_965140915.1 Aythya marila
TAACTCCGACTTGCCTCCAGACGCTGAGAGCAAACGTGCCACGGGCTTATTCGACCGAGTTCAAGACACTGAAACACTGATTGCCCTCCCGGTTTTGCGATGTACCAGCAGACTCCATCTCACTGGAACAAGGTGAGATTACATTTTCATTTTAAGCGCAAAGACCAAGGGCTGAGGTACGGCACCAGCGACATAAATTACAGGATATTAATAAGAGTGTGACTATTCAGATTCAAATGGAAATCAGCAAGCCGGTAATTTTAATAACTTTTATTTTTTCACACATCTTAGGAAAGTGTTTCTAGTCAAATCAGGAGCAGCTGGCGCTGGAAATGCAAAGCTTCAGTTAGATCCAAACTCTTTGCCTGGCTGACGAACTTTGAAAATAGCAGCTCCCCTCTGGCCGGGGGCCAGAAACTCAGCTCCCCAGCCAAAAAGCTGTCTGCAGGGCCAGAAAATGGCAATGCACGCGCGATGAGGACCTGGGCTCATTTTCTACGACCCTGTTTCCGTTGTATTTCTCTTTTCCTAATCCTGCACAGAAGACAGCAGTGGAAGGGACACCTCTGCAACCCTGAGTGTGTCCTATGGACTGGATCGGATTGGACTGTGCCAGAGTCTCCTCTCCTCCTGGTCAGGAGGCAGCGGGGCATGAAGAACCTCCACAATCCCCTCCTTGCAGCTACCTGCAGCCCCTGGTGTGTCAGCAAAGCTAGGGGGGCATTTTCAAACATCTATTTGCAATTGTATGTGCCTGAAACTTTCTCTAGAAAGTGGCATGTCTAACTGAGTCAGCCACTGCCATGGGCTGGAATTTAACCAAGAACCATTGTCTATACTCACAGCTGGTTCCCTTTGGGTAGAAACTATGGATTCTTCCATGTTTCCCAAAGCCTGCATCGTCCAAGGGGTAGCTACTGCATGTTTCTGGTCTTCCTCCTAGTCCATAGTAAGGAAATTCCCATCTGCTTTAATGCCTTGATGGATGGGAGCAGAAGACAAAGTCTCTTCCATCAAACGGATGTAGCCAGAAGAGAGATTCAAGCTGCAGCCTGGAACAATCCCTCCTGGCCGAGCAACAAAAAGGAATCCAACTCGGAGAATGAAGAGCTGCCAGGTGGCAGAGTCTCCCCACTGGAAAAGAACCACCCCCAGTTTTGGGCTGGAGGAGGATGAGAAGGAAGGGAGAGAGCTTTCTTCCCAGTACAAGTCTCATCAAGAACACGGCCAAGCACAGTGGAGAAGGAAAGGATGGTCCAGGCCCCAGCAGACACAACGGGGACAAACAAACCACGCTCACCTCCTCCTTCAATTTAATTTCAAGGCAATGATTAATCCGTGAGGTGAGTCTCCCAGTCCTGTGCTGCTTTGGACTGTGTGTGCTTTTGGTGCACGCGGAGACAAAGCTGGAAATTGCAGTACAAAATACACTCATACACCGATGGGGAAACAAGATCCTGCAAACATTTTGGGGGCAATTCAGCACAAGGCCTTCTCCATACAGTGGTACAAACGTAGCATCCTGCTTCACCTGTTGAATAAGGCCAGCAGAGACTCCTACTTGCCCAAGGCTTTCCAGTGTTACACCCCCAAGCAGTACGACATCAAGGAAGAGATTTGCCTACAGGAGTATTTTAAATACACATCCAATTCATTTGTGGTTCTTCTCCTTTACGGTCTGTTTCCAGGACCTTTAAGCTACAGAGGGCCATATGACCTCCTGGTTCCTAAAGCTTGCATTTTCAGGAAAAAAAAAAAAAAAAAAAAACAAATATCAAGACTTTTCATTACAGCTCTGAGAGCTGCCAGCATTTCTTGTTTCTCATCTTTCTGGTATGCACCAACACCTAGGGGAGCATTTGCAAAACCCCAAGATCATCATCTCCAGCCCTTCAGGGCTTTTCTAGCTATCAGCCTGCAGTTATTTCTTCTGCAAACTTCGCTTTACAAACCATTTAGTGGTCTGTGGTGAGCTGGCAGGTCGCACAGTGTTGACTCACCCTTTTTGTTTCCAGGTTCCTCTGTCTGACAGACAAGACACTTGGGGGAAGAAGCTCAGACCTTTATGGAAGAAGCTGGGACTGAGGCAGAAGCACAAGCTGTTATTTGTCTGTGTTAGGATTTACTTCCTAAAGAGAGGTAGGGAGGAAGACCAAGTGCCATCCTGACAAACAGACCCACTGATGAGATGAGACACAGACAATCCTCTGAAGCAACTCCAGTAGGTACCAGAGCAGGTGGGAGAGGAACCTGCAGGGAAACGAGCCAGACAAGGAGCCGGAGGAAGGGGACTGCACATGGGGCAAAGGAGCAGAGCTGACACAACAGCATTTGAAAGACACAGTAAAAAGATGCTCAGTTTTTTTTTTTTTTTTTTTTCTATTGCCAAGGCCGTATCACATTAGACTGTTAAAGAAAAAAACAACCTACCTCCTACTACTACTTTTCCATGTAAGCAATTGCAGTTGCTGCCACAGGGATAGTGTCTGATGACAAATGGGATATTGATTGGCAGGGGAGGTGGTACTCAAGATAGTCTCTCTGTTAACGTGTGATCCCTAGTTGGAAAAGTTGGAGAATCCTCACCTTCGAGGCAATAAAGTTAACTATAAGTAAGAAACTCCAGGTTTCATAAGTTTTTTTCCTAAACTGTGTCTTTGAGCTGAGAACGTAAATGGGATTTTTATCAAGGGCTTGTCATATCATTTATTTTAAGTTAAATCCTCAGGAAATGATCAAGAACATAAAACTAACTTCTCTATGAGGGCTGCACCACTTGTTCCCTCATCCCCAGTAAAAGCAGCGATGGGTATCCATTAGTATTCCTGTTACAACCCTTACGGCCATGCTGTACAAGCCACTCTAGCTGTGTGCTAGACACCCCATTTTCTGCAGAAGATGTAAAAGAAGCACTGCCATCTTGCTGCATGTCTGACATGAAGAATAAAGCCATTTGTGTCATACTTCAAAACACAGGAAACCCAGAAGCATAACAAATATAAGAAATTCCTTTTAAAATGGAATAGACAACATAATCAATACCATGATATCGGATTTTTAAAACCCCCCAAGTATACAGTGCTGACAACTCCATATATACCTAGAGGTAGTGTTCAGGGTTCGCATAAGACTTCTGAAATGCCACAGGAGTTCCTTTGTGCAGAACACACGTTTCACAAACACAACAAAGTACGCACGAAAGTTCAGGATGACATATATGTATTTTCATCAGCTGAGTAGCTAAAAGTCATGCGATGCATTTGAAAAAGTACTTCCAAAACTCTAATAGGTAAAAGTTCTTCTAAGCATGCATCCATCCAAGAAGGAAATTCGGACATTTTTATTTTCAAAATGATTTTAAAAAGTCAAACCACCTGAGCATATGACAGAGTTAAAAACCACTGTAATATTTGGATGTGTGTCACAAGCTCATTTCAAAACACTGAACTTTAAACAAGGTCTCTTCATCTGTATTTCAAAACTCATCACCGGATTCAAATCTGCTTTGAAATCTGTTATATCAGTTAGAGGTAGGCTTCAAGTTTATACCATCAGGCACACGTAACTTTTTGAGACAATTTAACCACAAAGTAATTTGCACCAACTAACTTTTTCCCCAAGGGACAGGAAGAACACTTTTTGGACCTATGATATTATTTATTTTTGAAACACCAAAGCATCATTTGTTTCAAACTGATGCTGCCAAACCCCTCCATTCCTGATGACCATCAGCACTTAATAATATCCGTGTAACATGCATCATGGAAGTCAAAACCATCACATTTTAACAAAAAAAAAATCACCCCTATATTTTAATCTTTTCAGCTGCACCCATAAAACCAAGCAGTACAGACTTTTTAAGATGTGCTCTCCCCAAAATAAATAAATAAATAAAATAATTGTGGAGCATCAGTAACCAGATAGTATTCTCAAATTTCAGTGATCTAGTCAATGGAGCCTTCCCCCACGTACTGTGCTCTGTTTCATGCAGTACATGGCTTTAGCTGGCCAAATCTTTTTTTTCCCACTGAATAAGTAGAACAGTGAAGATCTTACTTTTTTTTTTTTCTTTTTTCTTTTTTTTTTTTTTTTTTTTAAGCAGTGGCATATCAATGAGGCACAGATGTGTATTCCAACTCTGCATGGATGAGCACACTGTTCAATAGTGCTGGCTCACACGGTATCAGGGCAAGTTATCACTTCCCATGAAGGCACTCTTATCACCAGGGCCCAGAGAGGTGGCTGCAAATCGCAGCCTTTTTATTTTCAAGGCAGTTTTGCTGAACATTCAGGCTTCAAAGATTCACACTTCCAAAACTCTATAAGAGTTTGTGAACGCTCAATTTGCCAAAACTGTTTACAGTGTAATTGGGCACCGTACCTGTGTCCATGAGATAGCGAAGGCGCTTCTCCACCAGCGCGGCACGGGTGTCAATTTGCTTTTGCTCATTCTCTAGTGCTGCCAATTCTCCTACAACATACTGACTGGTGTCTTTGAACCCTTTCTGTTAAAGAGAACAAACAAGAAGAAAAAACATCACTTGTAAGTTGCATTTTTCCTTTCCACAAACACTTAGTAAGGCACTTACCTAAACAACCAAATATCATGCTTGCTACCAAAAAGCTAACACTTACATTTCATAAACTTTACAATTTTGCCAAATGTCCTCATTTGTTTATTAAAACATCCCACTTTTTCCTGTAAGGAACATTTGATTTTGCAGTTTTTAACTACCTGGCTGACTTGTAGAAACAAATTATATGAATTTCAAAGTACATAAAAGCAGCTGTAGAAAAGCATAATGAAAGGAAACGTAATCCAAATAAAGCGCTATTTAATGTGCCATTTCATTTCTTATTCAGTTTTAAAACCCTAACTTTAGGGGCTAGAAGAACTACCGCAAGAGTCTCTAATGACAATTTAAACGTGGGCTTTGGAGATTAAAACCAAACCCAAACCAAGCTCCCTAGCTTGTTTAGCTCCTCTGGGTCAACTGTAATGATGTCTTTCAACAGACGAGGCTGTAATGCCTCTCTGGGTTTCCCCTACTGCAGGCAATTGCCCTGCTACACAGTGATCTGGAAAAATACTGCTAATTACCTTAACTGTGATTCTTATCCCGGGCAGCAGTGACAAGCCGCCTGGTGCAGGCTCTCAGGTGCACGGCGACTGACCTGCTCTGCCCTGCTGCTCCACACCAAGACCCTGGCACCCGTGTTAGAGAAATCAAACTGAGCTCTCTCTTCCTGAGAAAGTCATGGAAATGCTAACAAGTCAAGCTTGCCCCTTGTGCCCCTTGAGGTCTTGGCGCTGCCCTGCAGATGACCACAAACCTCTCCAAATACTTCCAACAAGCACCCAACAAACTGTTTTGGCTCTCCCATCGGGAGCAGGAGAACAGTCCTCCAGTACCTCAAACTTCTTCGCATGTGGCTCAACAACTTCTACCCACCTGTACTGGGTTATCACAGGATACATTCAATAGCAAATAGCCATTCCTGAAGCAGGTTTGTTCAGAAGAAGCTGGGAACAAAATATGACTCCTTCTGAGTAACCCCTTCCACCTCCTTGCAGTCCTGAGCAGCCCTCCCATAACTGTGCCACGGAGCCTTGGAGATGGTTTAAGATGGGAAAAAAATGGCAACAGGACTTCATGTTTCATTTGTACTCTATAAAGGATGCAAGTAAGATCACTGCTCCTTGAGAACTGAAAAAAAAATATTTTTTTTTTTTTTTTGAGACTTATCTCCCTACTGGAGGCTAACTTGTTGCTGTGTAAGAGCTGCAGATACTTTCACTGAACATTTTCAATTGTTCTCCTGTAAATGTGTCTGAAACGGTCAATTCAGCTTCGGATTCTGGTGACAGGTATAATAATAATAATAATCCTGCCAGCATATTATTTCAAATAAAGACATAATCAAAGTGAGGGTTAAGGGAATGGCTGAACTCCCAGACCAGTAACAAGCCCAGAAGTTTAAAATTAAGGGGATGTGAATTTAATAGGTGTTATGTCCCCAATAATCCTTTTCTTCCTACATAACAGCCAATAGTATCAGCTCTAATGGAAACCTTTTTCTACCTGACATACAGCCAGAAAATCGACAGCAGAACTACCTGAGAGTAGTCCCTGAAGGAAAAAAAAAAAATCAGTGCACAGAGTTGAGGTGATGTGCAATATATTGCCTTTCATCAACTATAATTAATTGAAAATAGTATGAAAACTTCCCTAATGTCAGCATGCATAATTGTTAACAATTGTTATTAGAAGATGAAAAGAAATGCTGTGTCAGGCTGAAATATCCCTAGAGTTCATGTGTATCATCTGCATATATAATGTGAACTTACTGTGCCAGAGCTTTTCAGCTCTGCAAAAGTACAACTGTGCTAAAAATAACTGTTGGGTTCGTAAAAAGTTGGATGTTTTAGGGTAGATGCAGCAGTGGTAAGAAACCTCTACTCAGCTCCAGCGTGCTTCAGCAAAAACTACAAACGTATTTAGATAAATTGTGGAGAGCACCAAACGACCACCATCAAAGGCTGTGTTGTGTTTTCAGACAAAAAAAAATAATAAAAAAAAAAATCAGGGTAAAACTTGTTCTTCCTGCTTCTGTCCCACAGCTGTCCATCAAAACCAGCTTTCTCCCTGCGGTCTATCAAATATTTCCCTCACAAATCAATTTTACACATGATCAGCCCATACCCCTACTGAGCTGAACCTCCCCGTTAATTAAGTGAAGAAATTACCATATATATTATATTAATGCAAACATCATTCAGCTAGTAATTCACGGCTGATCTGGATAATGGAAAGGTTGAACACCCATTAACCCAAGCCAACAAAATGGGTTGGCTGAGAAATTCTAGCAGGTCTCATGTGACTCTTCCCTCTAACTGCAGCTCTGCGGTATCTGCTATTGTAATAATTAAAATCCTCCCGGTAGATCAATACTGGAATCTCTTTATGGGAAGTGCCCTGATGGAAATGTCTCAAGGAAGCTGGGGCTGTGGAACTCTGAAAAATTCATTTTTTTTATCTGACAATTATCACCACACTGCAGACTAATTCAACAGTGCACCCCTCTCACTCTGCTTTGAATGCACTGGAGATTGACATCTAAAAAAACCTAACATCTCATTTTAACAAATAAAGGCACTATTTCCACATACAGTTTGGAATTATCAGCAATCATGAAACCAGACAAAAAATTAATATACATTAAGCACTTCATCTTCTGATGGCTTCCTCTGAGTCTCAGTTATCGCAGCCTTCTCCTCATTTCCTCTCTTTGTATCTTCCTGTATTGATCTCTGCCTTTTCATCTCTTGAAAAAAGGGGAAAGACATGTAAAATTATTATAAAGCTTGATATTTATGTATTGAAATGGGGACTTACATTATCGGGTTTTAATATATTTATTGTTAAATATTATTAAATCATAAGATGGGAAAACATGTTTTATATTTTTCTCCTACCTGGTCTGCTCTCCACGTATTGACTGAAAGACTGGAGCTGAGTTTTTCTGACGGTGGAGTCCTTGCTGAACACAACAGGATTTCTAAAACGTTCTGTTGCTTTTTGTAATCGCTCAGCACGATGCTCCTCTGTTCCATTCTGCTAGAAAAACAAGGCACACAACAGTTTCTTTTGTTTAGAAACGTGAAGACACAAATTCGAAAGGTATGTTTCGGTGGGGGAACACAATGCAGGTTTTTGCAAAGAGGATTTCCCAACTCGGACTGCAGTTTATAGAGGATGAAAGTATCGGCTGCAGGGGAAGAAAAAAAAAAAAAAAAGGAGAAGAGTGATTAACTTCTCCTTTTTTTTTTTGTTTAATGCGTGGTGGCAACGATTGGCTTTTTGCTATCTGGGCACCCTCACGCAGGCCCACGCGTTTACCGGCGGTGCCTGGCGTTTGTCAGCGAGGCAGATTTTCAACGAAAATCTCTCTCCTTTGCAACTTTGATTTGTCGAGCGTTGTGCTTGCTGCTGCCAAGCAGCGGCGTGCATGCCCCGACCGCCACCGTGCCGCCGTGCGGTGCCTTTCGCCTCCCTCCCTGCCGCCTCGCTGCTGCCCGGGAGAGAATGGGCTCGTTTTGTGCAGTCCCCCAGCCTTGTACGACAAGGAGAACTAGTTTCTTATTTTATGCCCATTGAGATAAACCACTAATGCTGGATGAAGGCTAAAAGGTAGGATTATAATACTACCCCGCTGAACTGCGTTTCATCAGCTATAACTTTCCAAAGCCAGATTTGTAAGTAAGCCTTTTACAGTGAGGGAAACTACAATTATCTTTTTCCAGGGCTTCCTATGTTAATACTGGTAACAAATTCAAATGGTTCTATCGACGCGAAATATCCCAGAAGACTGAACCACTGCGGTGTGTGGAAGCTGCAGATACCGAGGTGCTGTGTACCAAACAAATATTTCATTTTATACCTAATCTTTTATTATTTTTATTAAGTGTTTTGAAAGTAAATAGGGAAAGGCTAAGATGCATGACTAATAGCTAAGCCTGCTGAATGCTGAAACTGGTTATCAAAAGCTACCAAGACTTTGCCCTTCCTCTGCATTGAGACAATCAGTAATGAGGGAGTTCTCCAATGGCCTATTCTCTAGCCTCAAGGAGGCCGGGGATACACAATCCTCCAGGGAAGGTAACAGTTTATCCTTTTCCACAAACACAGAATGCCTCATTTATAAACGTGTAAACTGCATTTTATTAAAAAACAAATCCGACTCAATGCCGGGAGCTCCCCGAGAACAGATGGACACCATATATTCCTCAGAAAGCCGCTTTCAAAACTCTTGGTTAAAACGCCGGCCGCAGAGATAAACTGTTAAGTCGCACCTTTTGTGGGGGCACCTTAAAAAAACCCAAGCCCTTCGCAGGAGCTTTTTACGGGGAGAAACACCATTTCCCCCAGGTTGCTGGTGGCACATTACCCTGGTGGAGGTGGCCCCGGCATCGTTTGTGGAATTAAAGCTTTAGAAAAGTATCGCTCCTCTCACACAGGGGTTTTTCAGCTGCACGGAGCGGGTGGTTATGGTGCTGGTTAAATGGAAGGCGCTTTGCTGTTAACAGCACACTACCAGCTGACAGTCTAAACTAGAGTCTTTACCAAAATAAACAAACATGACTAATTTTTTAGGCCTGGCAACATGCTAAAATATCAGTGTGATTAGCCAGTAAATCCCATTTTAAGAAACCTTTTTATGACTAGGGACTTCTGCCACTTTACAAATGTATTCCTCTAAGCCCACTAATTCAGTTAGCCTTTTCAATCCATTGTATTATTCTTGGGCCAGCTTCATTTTGCATTAAATCCACTGCAGAAAGCTAAATTGAACGCAAAAATCAGACTTGATCCAGGCTTCCTTTTGTTCAAAGATAGAGACCGAAAGTCCTCTGCTGCTGCCACACACTTTCATCACCAATTTATAGGAACCGACAGTGTAAGGGAAAAGCAATGAAAGTCATTGTTTTGGGACTTCAAAGCATCTCTGTATCTGGGGAAGGAAATCCTTTCAGTCAGCAGTGCTTTCCCCACAGACTGCAGGTGGGTGAAAAGTTATACCCAACTGGAAGTGCCCCAGAGCCATAGGGATATTAATGACATACACGGCCCCCTTTTTTTTTTTTTTTTTTTTTTTGGATAATAATAGTAAGAACACAAGGGGGCTAATTAAGAAAACGAAATGGAAAATTGATTGGTGTGTGCTTTACGCTGAAGTGGCGAACATTAAGAACAGGCAGAACAACCGCACACTGGTTTCTTTTTTTCCCCTCAGAAGCACTCGTTGTCAAGTATCCAAGTATGTATGCCTTTAAAATGTAACGCGGCTTAGTTTTAAAGGAGAAGAAAAGAGGGGGTCAGGCTGGGAAGAGAAGAAAATCACTGAGACCAAGTCTGCTCCCGTTAAAGTCCGGGAGAGCCTCGCTGCTGGCTGCACCGGGTGCAGGATACAGCCCGTGCTGCACTTCTGATTTAAGTGACAACCTGAGCAGTACACGTTTGGAGACGCTTCTTATGGCTCTTATTGCTATGCCAATTACAAGTATCGAGACCCAAAGAAAGAGGAAAATGCGTTGATTAATCAACAGAAAAGAAAACCCCAGTGCATGGCAAACTATGCGAGCGCACCGCCGTGAAGATTTTCTGCGTTTCTTACTGTGAAGGATTTGGTAAGAAATCATTTTCCTCATCACGAAGTACAAAACAGAAATCAGAACACACAGGTACTGAGACAAAAGCGTTAATCAAAACTTACCTTAATGTCTTGCTCTGAGCTATCAGTTACAGCTTTCTGAGCAGCACTGGAGAGTGAATTTGCCACCTGTGGCTGAGCTTCTAGGAGCTTCTTCAGCTTCAAATCCACCAACTTACTGTTTTGTTCTGCTAAATATGCAAATACCACATACAACAGAGTGAGATGCATTTAAATGCAGAGTCGGCACAACAATGTATCAATCTAAAAGGTAGATTTCATTCACTTTACTACCATTTTGAACTAAAAACTAGAAGGGAAATCATTTTTTTTTTCGTGATTCAGATTGGCATAGATTAGTGGAACACGTTACATACCCAGATATTTCCTGAATTTTCTTTAAAAACACGTTAAACAAACACACAGCACTCAGCTAAACAAGTATGTGCAGCATAAAGAGAGGAGATGAAACACATAGAAACCAGACAATGTTTATGTGAAGTTACTCCCAACCTGTTCATACCTATACTTTGGTACAAAAACACACTTAAAGAGCCATTTATTTTCTGATGACACATAACAATTTATCACATATTGTAAGTACTGATAACCCCTCGAGTTTATGAACTACTAATTCATCCTAAGGCTCCTTGGCACAGCTCCTCTGTGTTAAAATTGCAGTATCAAAAGAGTCAGCTTTCTAGTAATATTTTAACTATGATTTATAGAGGACGTCGAAGCCAGGAGAGCTGTAAAACACGTCACGACTGCATCGAAGGGACAGATCCAAAGCGTGCTGGAGCCCACAATTTGCTTTCCATCAGTTTTAGGAACTTGGACCGGAGCCCAAATAAATAATAGAATGGAGAATTTTACCTCCTGACAGTGCTCAGTGTATATGTGAACGCTGACGGCAGCGTGTAACACACCCAAACACACACACACACGTAATGACGAGAGAGATGTTAATAACACACCACGGCACAGATCTGCGAGCCAGCCCTGGGCAGGGAGGCAGAGAGCTGAGAGGGGCAGAAACTGCCCCTGAGATGGAGCAGATGCAGCATCACCTGAGGATACTCAGCATGCACCTGGGCCTGGGGTCGAGCACGATAAAAGCAGCTCTTGCTCTGCTTTGCTACAGGCAGAGCCCCAGTTTCGCCCCGTGTGCTGGTGACTTCTGGCTGGTGTGGGAAGTGGAGCCATGGCTGCTTTGCCACAGGGCTCCTTCCAAGGTTTGGAAGCCCTCTGATTCGTCTTAGCCCAAATATTTTTGGCATGCTAGCAATCAAACGATGCCTGCCTCCAGCAGCAATGGGCTGGGCTATGACGGAGGACAGTTTCCCTTTCCTCTGGCACACCCAGTCAGGGTGTCCTTAATAGAGGCTCACATGTAAGGACACGCTCAGCCTTGCGGGTTTATACATAAACATCGTGTAATAACTATGATATAAGAGGTTCACATTTTATCAGATACATTCAGAGCCGCATATGGTGGCTGTGCTAACAAACAGACAGATGCAATATTTCAAACCAACAACCTGCAGTTAAAAAAAAAAAAAGTTTTCTTGAGATAGACTGGAGGGACTAAGGTTCAGCAGGGGACAAATTAATTAACGCAGTCAATAATGATTCCAAATGTGACATGTCCCTTACAGTTTTGCGTTCAGATGCTCCCAGGGGACTCAACCTTCGTTAGAACCTGGTATGAATTGGCAGAATTCCACCAAAATCTGTGTACACTGATTTCTATCACAGCATTAGGCTGCTTTCTGTGTCATAGCTCTCCCTCTTCCTTACTCATTTGAACAACGCTGCTTGTCCTTCTGGCTAACAAGCACATCGACCTGCAAAATCATGTCCCAGCTTATTTTCCAGAACATCTTCCCATGGTAGTGATGAAGTGTTTGGTAGTGTTTTGCATCCCTGAGCAAGGCATCTCTCAAGAAAAAAAGGCCCACGGAAATAAAGTGTTGGCAAGTCACTGGGGCTAAGTGATAGGAATATTCATTTACTGATTTTGTATTTCTCCTAAAATGAACCAATATTTATTGGAAAATCATTTGACAGGATTCTACTCTAAATCAGCTTAAGTCAAATGCTGGAAACACTAAACATATTCTCTTACGTGTTTGGAAATGCTCAAAAAAAATATCAAAGGACATGACACATCTTCCACAGTCAAGAAAAGCCTAGCTTCTGAATGCAACTGAAGGCAAAGAATATGATGTATACACATCATTGCTGGTTTAATTTATGAGAGCAAACACTTACTGAAGTGTTTTGATTGAATATATCGTGGGTTACACACTTAGGACCAGTTGGCACAGGCTGAATCAAGCCAGCAGATGCTGGAAGAAGCTCCCTCTTGCACTCCCTGCTTTCTGATGCTGCCCAGCACTTGCCACACTTCTCTGGGCTGCCGTAGCTCGATTTACCTTGCGGTGAGCAGAAGCAGACCATGCTGCACAGAGGCCCTCAGCACGCCCCGGTGCCACTGGCAGCAGGCAGGCACACAGAGCACAAGCTCCCTCCGCAACTCACTGTGAGCAGAGGAGCACTGCGCCTCTTTGAAGATCTAGCTCCTTTGTAAATAAGCATCTCCCTTGGGGGATTCTGACACATTTATCATCTGCAGAGGAACCTGAACTCCAGTTTTGCTGGATTACAATTTTTGAAGGTGGAAATGCCACTACAATGACTTATTCTTGTTTGACCAGCATGCAATGTGATAACACGAGCATTTCTACTAGAGTGTGAGTGCTTTTAAAATGTGTTATTAAAATACCATTACTTGAACTTTTTAAAGTAAATAGAAGTAATTCTGTTCAAATTTATAACTCCATGTCCCCACTGAGGCAACAAGGTACAAATAAATACAAGCCCTGGTCCTCAGGAAGGAGCTGGAGAGATACCAAAATCTATACAGAGACAAATTTGCTCCTGCTCAGAGTACGTGGGCTGGGATGTCAGCGGAGAGCAGCAGCTGTACTCTCTGATGTGACCTCTTGCTCCTCTGGCCTGCCTACACTGCTGGGACAGGCCAGGCAGGGTGATTTCAGGTGGCTCAGCTTTACAGATCTAGCCTGGGGCCCTTTCCCCATCAAAAAGGAAGAGACCTTTAAATCTGCTAGGACTGGAAATAATAAGTTTGTTGCTGATTTTAAATTTTAGCCAAACGTAAATGCAAAATATTCAAAGAGAATAAACATCAGGGTTTAAAAGACCTGAAAAGGCACAAAGGAATAAAGTTATGACAGAGAGAAGCAGCACATCAGTACTTATGATGATGGAGTGTTAGTCATGCAAAATACACATAATAGCCATTATTTAAATTACCCGTTGAATCAAGGTCATTTTCTAGGTTAGTAAGCTCATCTCCACCTCCAGTAACAGAGCATTCAGGAACCTCCTCGTTAGTATCTATCTCAATATTATCATCATCCTCATCCTCATCTGTAGGAACATACAGCATTAAGGTTAGTGTTTTCTTATGTACATGCACCACATTGCTAAAAAAATAAAAATAAAAAAAATATTTTAGAGAACAAGCTGAGTTACGATAAAAATGCAAATCATTAAATAAGTCTGGCAGGAGATTTCACCCTGTCCACTCATGGGTTTATCTTTAAACTGATGCAATCCGATATACACCCAGGGAGCTCTGCTGGAAACTCCTGCTACAATAAAGGCAGAGGCTGGCCTCAGCAGTGGCCGCTCGCTGTGCTGAGCGCCTGGCTAACTCTAAAAAGCACATGTGCTTTTTCTTGTAGCTTGAGTTGTAATTATTTCCCCTAGGCTCCCAGTTCTCGGTGACACAAAGTGGGATATGGGTGCTGGAGCTGGCTGACGGCAGCTCTGAATGAGTCAGCCCGCAGAAGGAACTGGGAGCTTCAGGCTCTGGAGAAAGAAAGCATCTCCCAGTACGAGTTCCCAGTGGGGCGAGACTTGCTGCTCCTTACGTTGTAAAATATATGGCAGATAGGAACACTGCACCTTGCTTACATGTTAGTGTGTCCCAGCACCTCTGACCTGAGCAGGAACACCCCCACCTGGGACAGCACACATAGCAAGCGCGGCCCTCCGGTGTAGCAAGAGCACACTCACAGATTGCTGCCTTGCTGTAGCGCTCTGAATCAGGCCTGTTTGTAAGCTACATACATCTTAAATAAAATAATAATTATAATTATGCTTTATATTTTTTATGGCATCTCTCTGTTGGGTTTCTCAGAGCGGCTCATGAATATCACTTGTAAATTAGCCCCGTAACGTTTTATGAACTGGGTGATTATTATAATTACAATTATGATGATGATGTAGGTAAATTATGGCACAGAAAGAGTAAGTAACCTGAGGAAGATCAAATAGCAAGTGTTGAATTGCGAAGCAGATCCCAGAAGTAATTCTGACTCACATTTTCAATACAAATATACAATGAAATTAAACAAGGTCCATAAAAGCTAGATTAGTACTTTCAAAGCATGTAGCTGCATTGTATTTACTCACTTTTAAGTCTCATATCAAGTGCTATCTACACTTGTTCAGACTTATACGAACATTTTTTTCTTATGTACGTATGCATGCGTGTAAAACTGATGAAAAAGAGGAGGCTGGAATATGCCAGAAGAAAGAATACCCATGTAGCAACTAAACAAACTTCAAAACACTGCACGACAGGGAAAAAATACTAATTATAGTTACAGAACATTGGTACTTTCCAACAACATATACACAAAAAGGATCCCAAATACCGTACCAAGATGCCAGAATCCTGAATAGCAGAGGTTTGGGATTGGTGCTGATCACTTGTTGCCTCTCTTTGAAGTAGACCAAAGGCCCCCCTCAGGCCTGTGGGCACTTTGGGCCCACACTGCTGACACGCAGGCCATATTGTTGTTTCTTTTCTTTACCTCTTTATCTCCGTAGTCCCTGCAATTCCCATTTTAGGAGCCTTTTGACTTTTTGTGTGTCTGCTACTCTTTTCTAACCAGCTGCTCCCTCAATTCCTCTGTAATTAATCGGTCTTTCGTGCAGTTTTACTGATTCAGAGTAAGGCTCTCGCTACGACAAAGGAACAAAGAAGTTTCCATTTCAGTGTCTTATTCAGAATCGGTTGTGTGTCTGCTACAGAGGCAGTCTGCATCAGTAGGACACCAGTAGGACTCCTCTGTTTCAGCTGACCACCAAGATTTCCCTGGGCCCCTCTCCCTTAATTCTCAGTGGTCCTGGGAAGATGCAGCTCTTGTCCAAAATGGCCCATCTTGAGCTGAGGTGGCTGGAGAGCATCTCCAGGCAAATCAGTATCTGTGATCTTATCTGGGCCAGGTGGTTCTTCAGGCAGGCAGAAACACTCAGGACTTGTGCAACACTCTTTCTGTTCCCATTTAAATGAATGGACCCAGTTCTGTAACACTAATTCTTTTTGGTAGTGGGGAGGTGGGTGAACAAAGTGGAAGGGCACAGCAGGTTCACCACCAACGGTGGAAGAGAAAGGATGAGGGACACTGCAGTGGCAGAGGGAAGTCAAACCCACCTCGAGCCTCAATGATTTCCAAAGCACCCTGGGAAGTCAGCCAGCAAGGGCAGCTCGCAACCACCAGGCAGCCAGCAGGATGCTGGATGTGTCAAAACACTCTGAACAAGGTGATGAGGTTTAGGACTACTGGTTACTAAGGGAATGTGTGTTCTAAATTCTTTGATTTTATTTAATTTAATACAGCGAGATGAAATCAGAGGCACTGCCTTTGACACCACCATTTTAGGTTACAAAAGAGATGGGAATGTTGAAGATACCAGTCCCTAGTGCCACGTAATGGCCTGACCTAGGATTTCATTTAAAGTTAGCAGACTTGACTGAATAGGATTACCAGGAGATTGAGACTCTAGAAAGAAATGTCAATTAAAAACATTATTTTAAAGAAATTTCAAAAGTTTTAAAATAACTTTCAGAATTGACAGATTCCTTGTTTTAAACTACTACTTTTTTCCCCTCAAAGTCCCATGTTCTTTGAGTGTACTAAAAAAGAAAATGTGCTTAGGAAGCAGGTTACAAAAAGATTTTGCAATTGTAGATGACAAAAGAAACAACGTGACAAAGAGAAAACATATTTTTTATGAAAAAAATTACTAGTGTGAAAAACTTAGAACACTTTGTCTAGAACCGGGTCACATACTTAGAAGACAAGAGCTGCTTCTTTGAAAAATATGTAAATGTGGATCCTGGAAAGACAGCAAATCTTTATGATGTTGAGAAGAAATTAAAAAAAAAAAAAAAAAAGAAAGATAAATAATTAAGTCAACAACTAAACAGCACTGACCACTGCCTACACACCCTGGACTGAAGAGACTGACACAGAGAAAAAGAATCTTTTGGCACCATGCAGAAATGCCAGAACAGTGGTGGAAAAAAGATCTGTATGTGAAGGCATTGCAGCAGCACTTGCTTTTTAGGGAAGAAGACATCTCCAGCCTTGAGCACTGTCTCTGGGAAATCTTTCAAGCTTGTGGATATTTGGATATTTAATTCATTTACTTTCAGGTACAAAGTTCACTTTAAGGCTATGGGATGTGACAGGAGCATCTGGCCGGTAACAAAGGAAGCAAAGGCGGGGAGCAGAAGAAACGTGGAGTTGAAATACTGGTTCAAGTGTACAAGAAATCAGATGTTAGAACAAGAAAGTACAGTGGTAACTGCCAACAAATGCTGCTTGCTAAAAATATTAAATTAAGGACTCAGCACTGGTTTATGAGTGAGACTAAGCACAGTGTAAGGCTGAGCTACCATGCACATTCCCTTCAAATCATTGCCTCAGTAGTAAAATCTCTAATATACCCCGAAAACTTAGTTACGTATAGAAGTGCTACGCAGTGCCAGCTGGCTAATGTGGTAAGTTTTGAAACTGCAGTCCAGTCTTCCAGCTTTCATTAGTAATTCCAATTTTTTTTTAACTTTCTTTTTTCCTTTGTGTGTCTCACAACACATTCGGATGCTCCTTTTCCTCTGTTTTTCCCTTCTTGTTCCTCTAACATTTCTCTTCCATTCCATTTTTGTGTTTATTCTCTTCTCCCCTACCAGTTTTGCCTATTTGTGGCACTTTTCTCACCGAAGCCCCCTCACACTATGCTTATCTTACCCCTGTCCTCTCAATGTTCCCTCCCTCCCCTGCCCAATCACTACCTCCAGATACGAGCCGCTTCCTCACCAACATGCCATCTCAAAGAAAGGGTGGAGATATGCCAGAGAGTGAAGGAAACACGCTACCCAAATCCCAAAAGAGTGGATGGGTGTCTCACTGGGCAGCAAGGACAATACCTAGATAAGATGCCAATTCCTTTGCCCCACCGCTGCTGGGAAGAGGGAGGATATTTGGATTCCTATCTCGCTGTTGTCCCTGGACCCATCTCAAGGCATCTGCTTATCAGCCTGAAGCTAGTAGGACATCTAATAAATCTGAAGCTGCCACCCCACACCCTCTGGCAGTTGGCAGGAAGAAGTATTTTCTGTCTCACACGCCAAATAACCTACAGAAAAAGACTGGATTTCGTAGCAAATGACGCTTCTTATCCAGGAAAGTTTCTACTTGCCGTAGGCATTTCAGTTTTGCAGACCACGATTAAAAAAAGCCTTTTAATGGAGAATGCAGCACCAGGATCAAAACAGAAAACTCTCAATAAGCACATAGAAACATTGAAAGAGATCACATTTTCAGCACCAACAGTGAGCAAGAAGTTAGTCTTAAAAAAAAAAAAAAAAAATCCCAAAGCTGAAGTATCTTTTTTTTTTTTTTTCCCCTGGAAGAACTGAATTAAGAGGGAGGAAAATGATGTGCTAGACTCCCTTTTTGTAAATTAAATGTCGCAATCAATGCAAAAGAAGAGATTAATGAAACATAATGGACAAGAGAGCTTGGAAGACATAAGATATTACTATAAGCCTGTCATGGGTATTGTACAGGGAATACAGGACTACACGGAAAAAGAACTGCTACATGTGAATGCAATTAAGGGTAATATTCAGAATCCAGTTGTAACACGGAGACTTCATCTATCAAATCCTTATTTTGGTGGAAATCAAAAAATGAAAAAGACTGAAAGCAGAAATAATTCTAATATATTTGGCTTATAAAGCGCTGATGCCGTTTCACACAAGTACTCCATTTCAGAAGAATGGATTTCTTGAGTAGGGATGTGGGGTGGCACCTGGAATTACCAACGGCGTGGCAGAAGCATGCGGAAGAGGTACCGTCTCCTCCTTTAATAACACTGAAACTCTCCAAGCACATATGAAATCTACATATAAATATGTCAAAGCTGTGTCCAGCTCCTGAGGCTGGCTGGGTGTATATTACCTCTGGTCAACTTATAGCAACAGGAGCTGTATGGCCTGCTGCACAGCGAGCTGGAGCCTGGCAGCGAGCTGCGATACCCTGCTCAGACACAGGTCTATGTAACGCCTGGAAATGCCTCGCATCTATACAGGTGGTGCCATAGGAAGCAGAGCTTGGGTCTGCCTGCACGCAGCGGCACACACCTACCCAAAAGGGATGGAACCTCGCTCTAAAAATCATACGGAGACTATGGGACAATGGGATGGGATAGCTGGTATCATTTGGGATCAACTGTTGCATCAAGCTCTGATGACAAAATGCAAGGCTGCTGAAGAGATGTTATGATGCAGGTGGTAGAAAAATTAGAGACACCCGTGACAGAGATACAGGCCCCTCGAAATCAATGGTGCCAGAATTTTATCCAAAGTTTTTGTTATTTCAGATAAAGAATCCAAACCCTAGAGAGAGAAAGAAAAGTCCCTTGCCTTAATGGGAGATGACTGCCTGCCTCCAGGCTGTTTGCACAAGGGCTACGGGAACAGCTACCTCAGAGACTGCTTATAAATTTCACAAAGGAAGAGCAAAAACAAAATTCAGAGGAAAATACGAACAGGGAAGGTCACATCCCAGAAAGATGCATACTGGGATATCACTTGGAAACACTTTGAGTGAGTAACTGCAACAAAACAGGATAACTACTAGCCAGCTGAGCACTCGATACACAAAGAAAATGTGCCAGCCTTGCAGGGGAGGGGTGGCAGGAGCAGATGTGTACCAGCATGATAAAACTGTGAGGATGAAGTAATTAAATGAAGTAGGATGAGGAATCATAAACAGCGAAGAAGGATGAAGAACATCATAGTCTACTTACTCTACAAGTTCTATGCCATTTTGCTCCCCCAGCCCTTCCAGTTCAGCAGGCAACTTTTGTCTGTAGCTAGTCAATGTTGAGTTTGGCCCACTTGGCTGAATTTTACCAAAGAAGTTGGTTGGAAGTGGAAAAGATCTGCAATGGAAACAACTACCCATATCCCTCCCCTTTTGCTTCTCTTTTTCAGTAGTTTGCAAAGTTTGCTTCAGACTTGAGCTAACTCTAAGACAGTTCTTTTTTTTTTTAGTTTATAATGAAGTCTTGCCTTCTCCTCATCAAGACTTTAATTTCCCTATCTATCATTAAAAAGAATTGTTTTCAAGCTTGATTTACTGGCCAAAGAGAGGAAAACTGAAGGCCAGACCCAAAGGGAGAGAGTACAACTAACTGCTTTTCTCATCTGTGCTAACTGGAACGGAAGCACAGGATTTAAGGAGCAATAAGAACATATTATCATATATATGCATATAAAATACACATAGCAGAGAAGAAAAAAATCTTGTTGTTGAACCTACATGTACATGTATTGCAAATGTGAGGCTGGATTTTCCTGACACTTTGGCTTACAATTATGCATTAGTATGAGAAACACAATTTCCCCTTAGCATATGTAGGAGACACTAAAAGAGCAAGGAGCCTGTACTGAAACGTGTGTTCAGTACCCATTTGAGTTTGAGTGACACTACATTACTCCAGCTCATAGCATGGCAGGTATATGAATTTTAATGACATTTCAAAGTCAGTTTAATAACATTATAGCAATATTACAACTCAAAACCTGTAAAGGCAAGTGGTATGTCAAAAGACTGCCATTTAAAATCAAAAGGTTGTTGCCCCCACCTCCAACGGGTCTCCTTTAAAATTCTATTCCAAAACAGTCTTTTGAACACATTTAATAGAAAATAAAGTCTCTTAAAGTACTTCTAATGTTGTTTTCCCCAAATAATATGCCTACGCTCCTGCATAAGATATATACGGAAGAGATTTTAAGCAACAATCATGAAATGCTACAGAAACTATAAATAATGACATACCTGTATAAATGGGCTAGTATCAGCTACTTGTTTATATAACACTTGTTCTTCCAATCACATATATGCTTTTCTTTTAATTGTTGGAAATTAAGTGACTCAACCCTGATTTAAGAAGATTATCTATGGCCAGCCTTTTGATATGTGCACCTCATGAACAACAATTACCTACAACAACATTCTGAAGTGTGAATAAAAGTGATACCCCAAAAGGTCTTCTCTGGTTTCCAGGTTGCCATAGGAATAAGATACAAGGTTCCTTAGCTCACCTCCAGATGCCTTTGACCTTTCTTTCAACTTTTCTGCAGCCATTTCAGTGTAGCTAGGAAGTTCTGACATCTTCACTCCAGATCGAGCTTCTGCTATTAGCTGACGAGCTCTCTCTCTCAGCTGCCGACGCCGCTCTTCATCTTGCTGCTAAGATATATTGAACAGTTGCCAAGTCAGTAATTGACAGAAATGCAATTTCATTCTCAATCTGATCATCATGATAGTAACTGGTTTACAGCACGGTGCTTGGCCCACATTATAAATAGGATGCTCGGTATCAGTTGGGTGTCACACCACAATTTTTAAAGACAGCCACGAATCAGATATTTTTAAAGCATTCCCCAAATTATTACTGCATTAGAAACTTAATAATTTACGATGTAAATCACTTACAAATTATGTTCTAGAAAAATATATAGATGAGAATTCTCAGAAACTTTTGTCTCAAAGTAATAACTGCGAAAACTTTTGCCGTGGCTACAAAAAGGGTTTTACTAAATTGAATTACTTGTTTCAGTAATATTCTCTCACAGCACGGAAATGAAAAGCCTGATGTTGCTCTTGGTAACTCCACTCACCAAGCTGATTTCTGAGTGCAAAGTAACACTGAATCTGTGGCATGGAGGGGAACGTGATCCTTGGACTTCAATGAATATATATATATATATATATATTTTATTATTATTATTATTTTTTTTTTTTGAATAAAATACCTAATGAAAATGAATGAAAGAACAGTAGACACCAGAGCAGAAAAGACTCACATTAAAAGACGCTACCATTGGGGGTCTTGGTCAGTAACTGAAAAAGATCTTCTGGGAATCATCCCAGGTAGTGTTGTTGCCCTAAAGCCTGTAACTATCTTAGAAGCCCTACAACATTAAACTTATCAAAATGAGTAAAGTTGATAGCATGACATTTAGGAAAACACTAACCCGCCACATTACAAAAATATGAATAAAAAGGTGTCTTTAAACATATCTATAGGAATACATTAAAAAGTCTGTCTTCATCAAAAAAAATACATTTTTTTTGAAGTTAGGAAAAAGCTTAATTGACCGTTTTCCCCACTCACAAACACCACGAAGCCAGCATTTGGCTCAAAGTCCCATTTGCCCGTAACTCCATGTGTTGACATCCCGAACAGGATAAAAACCAGGTAGGTGCAGCTGACCTTAGCTAAGTGGAAGAGCACAAAGTGCCTAATTTTGGAGAGCAGCCTTGGCAACCTTCCCACCAGCCCAGCAACTGAGCATTCCGCACCTGCAAACGCTGGTAAGGGCTGCTGCTAAGTGCTATTTAGTTTAAGCAATCATTAATAAAACAAGCACAAAATACTAATTAGGTACATTTTACCCATTTCCATGTAAATTGTTTGTTTGTAGCTATTTACTCATCATTGTTCTCGGCACAATAGAAGAAATGCAAATGAATGAATCAGAATGCAGCCCTAATGGGACTTTCTGTTTATAACCATTAGCCCAGAGGTGTGCTGTAATTCAATCCTCAAGCAGCAAGATTTAGCCTCATTAACAGCTTGCATGGGCAGGTTACAACTCATAAAACCCTACAGTAAACAAAGCGTATGGACACAGCACAGTATCTTGCGCCTGAGTGACAGAATTCTGATTCCCTATCAGATTGCCTGGATTTACTTTTCTGCTCATGTCCTTACGCGAGAAAGACGATTTGGCCTGGGCCCTGCAGCAGGATGCACATCGCTTTGTTTGCTGGGTCTCACCCTGCAGCCTCCCAGAAGGTGCAGAGCAACAGTTCCGTCGGAAACTTCTTTGTGAGCGTTGGAAAGACAACTGGGAAGCTCCCCCTGCTACCATGTGCTGTAACAGATCAATTTAATTTAATTTATAGCCAGCCAACTGACGCGGAGACCGATTTTCCTCCAACCCACGGTATTGGGTAACGTGAATTATGTTGAATTTTACCTGAACTAAAACTGCTCACATCTCTACGACTTGTAATTCCCGGTATAGATGAACCTGTGGTTTTGATTTAAATGGGTTTTTAAAACGAACAGACACGTTTTATTTTATTTTTTTAACTAAGATTCCCACGTGGTTTAATGTCGAACTGCTCGATCCACTACCCCACACGTAAAATAAGGCCGGTTACGTGTTTGTGACAAATACGCCCTACGCCGAGAGCAGGCTGATGCTCCTCTCCCCTCCCTCCTCCTGCAGGAGAACCCGGATCCCGAATTATTAGCATAGTCATTAACATCCTGGGGATCTCCAAGCAAACACAGATTATTGTGGCTTGTGTTTGTGCTGATTAAGCCAATCATCACCAGTGGATAAGAGAAAACCGGCATATTTATTGCTTAAATTCAATTCGGGTGTTTGAACCATCGATTGCCGGGCTTGGCAGGGGAAAGGCTGCTGGAAGGAACAACGAAATGTAGAGCAGAAAAAGTACATAAACCACAGCGAGTGAGTTGGGAGTCACTGAACAATTACGAAAAAACAAATCAACCCCCCCTGGATTCTGGATAGGAAAGAGCTCAGGAGCAGTCTGCAGGCTTCAACTTACAGCTTCTCCCGTCTGGAAAATAAAACAAGGAGGAGACGGAGGAGTTAAAGCCCACAGACAGAAGCTCTGCACCAAGAAAGGGAGATGCAAACACACAGGCAGCGATTTGTTCATTCTAGTTCAGTCTCAAAGAGAAAACAGGGTAAAATTTTTCACCCCTCTGCCACAAAGCTGACGTGCCAAAGCAATGTTAAAGTTTCCTCAGTCCCCCCCCGGCTACCGATTGCTTTGCAGTGGTCTAAAAATCTGCCACACGGGTGCACAGCGAGTAAAACTTCACCATTTAAGGACAAACTCTTCACGAATAAGTAATGTAATTCCTTGTTTCCCTCCTATAAAAATGTATTGGTATGCAATTTTTATATTTCACAGTTCACCGCCATCTCGGCAAGCTTTCTTCCACTGCTTCAATGGTGCTACTTTTAATTTTATCCTCCTTAGTCCTAGTAATTAAAGTGATCAGCAGTGGCATCCCAACGGCTTTGACACAGCTACAACCCCCTAGCAGACTTCTGCTTTTAAGGGGAACGGGAAGAAAAAGGCCTGGAGTTTCATTTCACTGGAACAAGAAAATCAAGCTTCGCCAATCCTCAACTTTATCCAATTGTTCTTTCAGCAGCCTTTGGATCTTAAGAAACAAATAAGAAGGGCTGCCGTTAGGGGGTCCTTTTTGTACTCGCCGCAGACGTCAATGGCTGACACCACTTTGGCCAAAAACGATGCCCTGGATTTGTGAAGGTGAATTACGACGTGAAATGCTGGTGGAGCAGTCGCTGGGGTCAGCGCCTGTCCCGTGACGCTGCTCAGCACCAGCAGCAGCTGAGAGGAGAGCTGACCAACCCAGCCAGCAGCGAGCACGGCAGAGCCTTGCAGGGGGGGAAGGAAACCCACCCCCCATTAAAGCCCTTCTCCCTTAAATCACCAAATATCCCGCAATCTCCTCTCGTTTTCAACAAAAGGAAACAAATCCCAAAACACCCTACTGGGGATTTTCAGTCGCCCTTTGAGAGAATTTGGGGACGATCCTATCTGCGTTTGCACCACAAGCCTGATAATGAATTGTCCTTCCACTATTAAGAAAATAAATAAAACTGGCAACCTGTATTTTTTTTTTTTGTTGTTGCTTAAAAGGCAATTTCTTCACCGGGCTAGGACTGGGGGGAGTGTAAGTTAAAGATTTGGTGCTACTCCCCGGCACCACACTTACAACAGCGCTGTGCCTGACGGGGGGAGCGATTCACGGAGCTGCAGGTTTCCAAATTGTCCGTGCTCTGCCCCGACATCTAAGAGAAAGAACTTGACTGCCACCTCTTTCATCATCAGACAGGAAGAACGGCTCTGTTATTAGCCATTCAGAAAGAAAAAGACTTCTGTGCTTGTCCAGAGGCAAGGATTACCAAAATGTACCTATTCAGTTCCTACAGAAGACAGAATAAAAATAAAAAAAATAAAATAAAATTACATGAGCTTTAAAGGTTTGCACAGGCTGGGTTTTGCTGTGACCTTGATCGGCTCTTGTTTGAGTAAATAGGATTTGGGATGAAACATTAAAACTGTTTAGCAGATCTTTTCAAACCATTTCAAACTTTTCTTATGTTGGTTTATAATATAACCAGACATGCTTGTAAATGGCCACACCTGCTCATTTCTCTGGGGATGGCCTGATCTCTGCCTTTTCTAACAAAGAAAGGACGGGGGGAAAAAAATCAGCCTTTCTTGTTGCAAAACAGAGTGGAAAGTCAAAATCTTTCTCAAGTTTGTCCCATCTGGTCAGATTAAATCTTTGATCACTCTGGGGACCACGGTTCTGTTTGGTCTCTACTACTGTTTCACAACAGCTCAGCATTAACACACAGGTACCGAGCAAAACATGAATCGCCCAGGACGTGCACGATGTAAACAAAATTGCAGTGGGTTTGCCTTTTGGTATCCAGTTGGATCACAGGAAGGCATCAGCAATGAAAAGAAAGACATAAACATCTCCTCAATTCTCTGCCTTCTGCCTGGTGTCTGCATTGGCTGCTTTAGTACCAATAAGGCAGATGCATCTTGCTAATATTTTTCATGAACATAAAATATCGCAAAAAGTACCAAATCACTTGTCACACAGAAGAAGCTCACGATCTATGTCACTGATTGACTAATGAGACAAGGCAGGATGAAAGCAGCAGTTTCATCAGCAGCCCAACGTCCAGAACTGGGAGAAGCACAAACAATGTCACAGCAAAGCTGTCCCCTTCAGGAACAAATAAATAAAGAACAAAACCAAAAACTAGCAATAATGTGGGCTTGTATGGCTGCAAAATGGAAAACGAATCCCTAAACCTAGGAGATATTTTTAAAATATGTTAGCCTCATTTTTTTTTTTTTTCCCAATATCACCTATTTTGTTCTGCATAACCTACGATTCATCTGGAACAGCATTTCTGGTGTGAAGAGTGCTAGCTTTAAACAAAATTGGTCATTTTATTCTTTGATCATGTAATTGGTAATTTAATTCTTCGCGTCATTGTGAAATGGGTAAATTCTCAGTTTCCTGAAAGACAAACATATATACATTTGGGAAAAATAAAATAAAAGACTGGCTGACTAAGTAAGTATCACCTTGTGCTTCATCCAAGGCCTCTTGCTGGTTGTCTGGCTGCTCTTTTGTAGGCAAAAAGGAGCTGAACGCTCTCTGGCTCCTTAGATCTGGCCCAACAAATGCACTGCCAGTCATGCACATGGATCCAGCTTAAAACCCAGTGTGAGCCTAAAAGAAGCTAGTCAAACTGGCACCTACTCATGCAGAAGGAGATAGATTTGTCATGACAGGCTGATTATTCAATGTAAAGAAACAGTTTAGCTTTTCTAATCTGGTACAAATACATCTTTCTCAGAGAAAAAAGTAAAAGGTCTAGCAGTTCAAGTATTTAAAGTAAAGAAACCAACAAAAAATTGTAACGTCAAAGTGAACCATAGGTATTTGTGCTGGTGCATTCTGCAAAACAGCCCCGCAGTTCTATTCAGATAAATAAGATTTAACCCGTTTAACCCCTTCGGGGCTGCGCGGCTCCGCCATGACCACGGCAAGCATTTCTATTTTGCGCTGCACTTGGCCGTACCGCCGGTTTTTTAAGGGCAGACCGAAAAGACGTAATTCCAAATCCCCCCTTTCCGTTTTCATCCTCTCCTCGGTTGCCTGCACTGATCCCAGGAGCGATGCCCTGGCGGCGAGCAGCGCGGCGGCGAGCGGCCGTCGGGAGAGCGGGTCTGAAACAAAAGCGACAGCCAAGCCCTCCACCAACTTCTTCCCCGGAATTTCCTCCGCTCGTGCAAGTTTGTGCTCTCCCTGCTACGTGTGCTGTAATTAAGGACAGCAATCACCTGAGGCGGCGGGCTCCCAAGGCTTGCTACGCCTGTCACCGGCACTGTCAACGCTAGTGGCGTTACCCACAAACGAGGTCTCAAAGGCGGAAAAATGGCCCGAAATTGTGCCGTCAGACGGGGCATCAAGTCTGATCTGGGATCAATAGTCTGAAACCGGCATTTTCGGTGCTTTTCACCAACCTAGCTACGGCCAGAAGGGAAAGAAGCTGCTTACTCATTGCAGGAGTCAACATTTGTAGAGTTCCACTTAAGGGATTTTCTCTTGTGTAAACTTGACTTTATAATTTAAAATAAAATAACAACAACAACAAAAAAAAACCACCACCCAGTCACGTTATGAAACAAAGAGTTTTGGCAGGCGGATCAGATGCTTGAGAGCAGCATCTTTCAGGCTGCCAGCCCGGGAAGCTTCCTCCTCGCTGGGGCAGCCGAAGGACGTGCCCTCCTGAGGAATGCTTCACCAGCAGCACGGAGCAGGGTGGCTCCAAGTTTTTTTTTTCCTCCCCCCTTCCCTTAATTTTCAGGGGAGGGTGGCGGGATCACAGCCCGCTGGCATGTGCTCAGAATGTAAAGAACGAGTGCAAACCTTCCGCCTGCCCGGATCCTATTTTCCTGTGTGTGTTTTTTTTTTTCTTTTTCTTTTTTTTTTTTTTTTGAAAATGTCCTGCAAACTGCTGGCAGCTTGTTTTTAATGGAAAATACCAATCGCCTAGGATCTATACCTAGCCTTTTGCCAATAATGAGAAAACTTCACCTTCTGTCCCCAGCAATTCTTAGGAAATCTTTTGCTGTTATTCCTACAAATCCAATTACAGATTGTTGAGTAGCTAGTGGAGTAAGCTTATTGAGGAGTGTCACATCACTAAGTCGTGCGTATGTGTTTCAGTTTGTAATGTGGTCTGAGCCGCTGTAGAGGTGTCAACTTAAAATGCAAGTAAGTAGCAGAACAGGGCTAATCCCAGCCACTACTCCCCTGCAGCCAAATTGTAGCGCAATGAATGACAGTGGAAATGCAAAGATGCCACTGTGCTTATCACACACAGCCAGATGGTGGACCTGGATCAATGCACACATGCCACGATCAATGCATTTGATAAAGAATTAAGAAGAAAACTGTACATGTTATCAAAGAACTTGTACATGGCATAATTATGATTCTGCATGTGCTTACTGATGATATTGGAGACTCAGAGGCAGGTGATAATGAAACTGATAGGAAGAAATAGCTTAAAGGCTACAGCATATGGCCTCAGCACTAAGAAATCTTGTCAAATAGTTCAGAAAGCTTTTTTAACTGTTATTACAGGCTGCTCATAGTGCAAGCTGGTGGCAACGTTTTATTTTTTTTTTTAAACCTGAAATGTCAAAAAGTTACAAAAGCTATACTTTTCCGAATGGCTCAGAAAATAATTAAGACGCTATTGTGCTTTAAACACGGCCAAAAAAAAATCACAGGTAGAGTCTGGGCTCGCAGTTTTCGGTGGTGGTGGTTGGGCATTTTTTAAGCTATATAATTATGTCTACCCCGACTCCATGTTTTTACACTTTAAGGGGTCTTGTGGCAGTTTAAAGAATGCATTTGGGTGACAATTTGCATTCGTCACGCTAATTTGTACAGATACAGTTTTGATATTAGTTCTCATCAAATGTATGGTATTTCCCTCTTACCATTTGTACTCTGCCGGCCGCATTACAGCTACCTTGGATGTCAAAGAAGGTAATTAAAAAAATGTGGAAAATGGTATAAAGCAATAAAAAAAGGCATATACATTTATAGTGTATAAAAGGTACCTAAAATACAAATTCTCATGCTCCAGTTGATAGATGAGCTGTCTAATCAACGCCTGGACGTAACTTAAGTGCTCTCATTAGTGTGAAGGCCTTCAGGCTAAATAAGACTAAATCCCTTAAAAATTGTTTCTGCAATAGAAAAATCCCCCTTACCATTTTCCTCTGCCTAAATCATATCAATTAAAAAGAGAGAGAGGGAGGGGGAGCGAGAGAAGCATTTTCACATGACTTTGTTTTAGCTGACACTCCAAAAACTATCTCCTGAATCCAATTTAAAATGTTGCAGCGAAAAAAGTTCATTAGCAATTGAAGAAACAAAAAAATCACGCTGAGTTCAGTTTCTCTTTCACTTTAAACTCAGATCTTTAATCAGTGCTAAGGCGTATAATGCCCATTGAATCCTTTACCTTCACTTTTTTTTTTTTTTCCCTCAACCCCAAATATTTAATCAACAGTGCCCACTGCGGTTTTACGTTTAAATTTTATAATTTATCAAAACGAGCCTCTGGAAGGAAGAAGCACGCATTTTACTGAGTTGCTTTGCAGTGTGGCCCCCCCCAGCCCCAGAATTTCAATTTGTCCTGACAAACCATTGGGTATTAAACGCTAAAGGCACGCAGAGCGCATAAAGAACTGATGGCTTGATTAGCTCTTGTGGTGCGATTGAAGGAGCTGTCTCTCTCCCCGATTCTCCATTTTGAGAAACACTTTGATCTCTGTTCAAGTCAATTCATGAACATCAACTGACAAGACTGCATGAAACACCCCAATGGTTAGACCCAAACTCGGAGCAAACTATTTGGTTTCATTAAGGCTTCAGGAGAAGTGACCAGTGACAGTCCTTTCATTCCGGAGCCAACAGGCAAGTGACTATTTAAACTTTAATGTGCACAATGTACTGCTGAAGGCCACTACACCTATAGTCGGTCACTCAAGGATGAATGCCCGTACCTACTATTTTGTGACATGTGAACTGCTAAGTGCAGCTGCAGGCTCATTAACGTGTTTGCCGCGTTGTTTTCGCCACCGCGGGCTGACTCTCCGCATTTCCCGTGTGAGAAAGCAGCGCGTCCTCAAAGGGAGGCAGAACAGCGTGCGCCGCGTAAAACCCAGTTATTAAAAAAGATCACATTTCTAAATGCAGTCATTTACTACGTGTTTACGCCAACATAGAAGAAATGCTACCCATTCCAGCTGAAAATATAAAAGAACTTGAACCCCACCACCGACGGAACGCAGGGCGTTTGTCGGTGCGAGAGCTTTGCTACAGTCAACTATTTACATCGCTTTTCCCTTTTTTTTTTCTTTTTTTTTTTTTTTTTGAGCTGCCCTTTCCAAAGAGTCCCACTTCAAAGAGCTGTTTTTTTGCTCCGGTTCCTGTCAATGCAGGTCAGAAACACCAGAGTGGAAAGTGGCTGCAGTGCCGTGGCACAAAGAGTCTCTGCGGCCGAAATCAAACAAAGCCCAATTAAACTGATCATAACGTCCCAGTGAACACAAGGAAGCTCACCTGGTATTTCTGGACTTCTTGTGTGAATTCCCAACTCTACTCAGTACTTGGTACTATAATTACCCTGACCAAAATACTGTGAAATTACTGCTCTGATCTACTAATGGCTGCAAAAAATCAAGCCGTCGTGGTTTCATGCCAAGGGGCCGTAGCAAGGTGGCGCAATGCTTTCCGACAGAGACGACAACTTCTAAAAACTCAAAAGGGAAAATTAACGGGATGTGGTTTATGTTGCCAAGGCCTGTTCATTAATTACCAATTTAATCACTGCTGGAGGCATGACATTACAAAAATCTGGCTGAAAGTTCTAATAGATTATGAAGACCACCTAAGAAGAGTGACCAAGAAATGTACAAAACAATTAATACTGTTTCACTGCTATCAAAGACACTCAGATTATTTTACATCAAGTGAAGCAAAAGAATTAGTAGCTTCACAGTGCCACCACTAGGAACTGTAAATACAATGGCACACAATTAGTAATGCACATGTGACTTTTCGTTCAAGGCATATATCCTTGGGAAAGCCAGAACATGATAAGGAGAACAAAAGAAACATTTTTAAATGAAATGAATAAAGATTTTAACTCTACCCTCGTGCATGCTGAGCAATAACAGAATAGGCGATGCAAAATACAGCTCTAAGTGATGGCGATATCATCCTGGGATTCACAACAGCGTGTACTGAACATCCGCACAGAAAACGTCCACAGTTATTAGCAGCAATATAAAAAGAGCATTCGAGATGCTAAGAAAGCCGGGTCTCGCCTCACACACAAAAGAGGGGCTCTGAAACACCAAGACCTTTTTTTTTTTTTTTTTTTTTTGGCTAAGGTTTGTAATCAGAGAGAAAATATTTCAAGTTTTTGAACTGATGATCTGAAAATTCACTTAATAAACCAACAGCATATTTTCTGGGAGCACGCGTGTTAATGCTATGGCTGCAGACTACACAGCACCTGGAATTAACATATATATAATAAACAACTGCATATTTATATTTAGATGCTTAACTGGTGTAAGTAGACGGAGGTTATGGAAATAACACCAAGAAAATTCAACTGAGAATCTCAAGCATTTATATAGAAAACCCAAACTGCGTAACGTTTGTCTTGCATTATCAAAGGTTCCGCTTTATTCATGAAATCCGTCCCGGTATACAACTGACAGTGCATACTAATTCTTCTTAGAACTACATTTACTTGCCCTAATTGATTTATTTTCCCAGCTACGTAAGGTGCTTGTCCACGTCACTATTTCTGTACAGAGAAATATCACAATTTCATAGTCAGGAAGTGCTTAAACTGATCAAATACGAAGTCAAAAGACACAGAGCCTTCTTGGAAACTTATGGAGTATTTTTATTTTTCATGTATTGAGTGATGGTAAATAAAACAACTTGTTTGTTCTTGCCATCAAGGAAACGCGATCAGACTATCTCAACCTTTGCATGTCATCATAAAGAAGTAAATATCAGTTCAGTCGTGGTTTTGAAGTGTTCAGTCAGCAGGTCTGACCTTCATTTAAAGAAAAGTATATTGTTAAAACAGCTATAAAACTTGGAATGCTCATGAAATGTAAATACTATACAGCATAGTCTTATCAGCTTAAACCATATTTAACCACTTTATAGTGGCATACATACAAGACATATAAATGAACAACGGGGAATAAGTTACCAAAGCTCAGGGATTACCAAAATAATGTTCAATCTTTTTACCAATTAGATGGTAACTGCTTCTTTGTAATCTCGAGAAGATCTAGTGATCATATCTAAATCTGGTCACAATTATCAGCATGACAGGCTAGGTTTTTTTCAATCAATATTTTCCAATTAATATTAAAAGACCAAGGTTGCCAGCTGCAAAGTCCTCCACCTCAATAAATGTATGTTAGATGTTTAATTAATAAAGACCAACTTCACTCTCTCAAAACCAAAAGCACCATAGGCATAACTTTGGTGAGTTCTCTTAAATGAATTAATACTATATCACCTTGGTCACAGGCATTTATTTTCCAGTGAAGGAGACTGCAAAAATTCCACTGATGATCTAGATGCCTTTCCTAGGGCGATATAAGTAAGGATTCTGGTTTCAGGTAGAAATAAATATATCTGAATAAAGCTATCTGGTGCTCATTTTCAGGAAACTGTTGAAAATTTTGGAGGAAAGAATAGTTGCAGTGCTAACTTGACTTTAAGGCACCTTGCAAATTAAAATGTCCTTTTTTGTTGTCTACTCTACACTTGCATTCTGTGCCACCTCTGTTCAGGCTGACCACGGTATACTTTTTGGTCACACAGCAGAGCTTATTTGCTCAGAGATGCAGGAAGGTTATCGGAGGACATGATCAATAAATCAAACTGTTTAATAAAGCTTTTTTTTTTTTCTGAGCACTTGTTCAGAGAAATCATGCTTTATTTTTATTTCATTGCAGATGGAATATGCTGTGTCTGTGCAAATGTACGGAATCAGAATTAAAGAATATACAAATTCATCTCATTTTAGGTTTTGTCCGTTTCTGGAGCTTTTCTAAAAAGCTTTTTCCATTTCTACCCAGCCACCATGGACGTAAAAAAACAGTTATCACTTTGCACTCAAATATTTATGAAAATGAAAAGTAATGGGCAAAACAGATTGACACCTGAAGTAGAAAGAGCTTATTAAATATGAATTAGATACAGCCGCAACAAGTCCTTTGAGGAAGTGAGTAATAAAAAGCGATATTCTGAACAGAAAGAAACAATCTCATGGCATAACCCTTTCCTGCTGCCCTCTGTGTTCAGGCTGCGTTTGCATGGCTGGAGGTAAGAGCTCTTTGGTGAGGTGCTTCATACCTCCAAGTTCTACTACAAAAGCTGAAGATAGTCCTCAATGCTCTTTCAAACTTTATATATATATATATATATATATATATATACCTATACATATATATATATATATATATATACCTATACATATATATATATATATATATATATATACCTATACATATATATATTCAGGCAGCTATAGCTGTCATTCAACTTGAATAAATATTAAATAATGGTGGTGGAGATAAGGAAGCCCAAATCTTTCTGCGCAGAGAGCAGGCCAGCAACAGTTGTGTTTAGGCACAGCAGCAGTGTCAGGCCTGCTCTCTGAACACACTCCTGCAGATTATATTAATATGCTTTTAAACCCCTGTTTTACACATGGAGTCCCTCACAATTTTTTAATCATCTTCACAATGCCGTTGTGAAGAAATAATTACTGTTTTCCTGTTTCACGAGAGGCAAAAGACAGAGCAATTCCCTCTGGGTATCACAATATTGAACTCCTGCATCCCAGAACCTGTGCAAGATCTGAAATACAAAAGGTCTTTGGCCAAAACCATGCGAGGGGCCCAGTCCCACACCTAAATTCACTCAGGAGGAATCCTCAGCTCATGCAGAACCCAAATAACTTCAGGAGTGATCTGTGGCTCGCGTTAGGAAGACGAACACAACCTTTCCCGGATGAGCACCACTTCTCATGAAGGCCGTGCTGTACGGTGTTCTCCACTGAAGCTGTCTGCCTTGCAAAAACCAGTTAAAAGTCTTTGACACGTGCTTTAGGAGATGCCAGAAACAAGACTGCTGGGCATAACCTTAATTAGCCTTGCCGTGGCACGGCCTTCTCCTGTCCCCCGATCTCACCCACCTTCCGCCTGGAGCTGAGCTCTGCCCGGTGGTGTTCAATACTTTGGGGTATTTTCCCTGTTCAATACGTAGACCCATCAATATGTAGCGCCAGGCTTTACTCTGCAATATTCAAATCCTGCTCTGTGGGCAGAATTATTAATTTCTTCAAGGGCTTTTCTACAGAGCTCATCACTACGGTATTTAAGCGCCTCAAAAGCATTAATCACATTCCCTTCTCCCAACACCCCGTGGTGGTGTTATTACCCTGTTCTTCGGCTGAGAACTGAGACGGAGAGATCCCGCTAAAAGGATCTAACGCTGGATGCTCACTCTGGGAAGCCTATTACCTGCTTTTTTTTCAGCATACTAAGCTTTATGCAGCCCTTTCTATGGCTAAAGCACAGCTCCAACTGATTTCCCTGACGGACCCGGATGCCCAGTGCATCTGCAAATTAAACCTTCACCTCAAATGGCCATCCAGAGAGGAAGGATGCACAATTAATGACCACGAGGAGGAAGCTTGGTTCGGGAGAGTCTGCAGCACCGATGAGGAACTCGGAGGTGAAGGCAACATTACATTTAAATCTTTTGAGAGCCTTCACCATGACCTCAGCCTTTCGCTCCTCACCATCGCTGCTTCGCTGGCCGTACACCTTCCACTTCTGCAACCAGAAGGACAGAGGTCCTCTGGACAAACAGCCTGCTACGTCACCTCAGTCCTCGGAGCTAAATGAGACACGATTGCTTTGGGGAAAATAGTATGTGATCACATAATTAAAGACTGCATCATAATGCATATACACAAAGGAGGTTAATTAAAGTTGCCTGCGCATTTCTTAACTCCTAATTCCTTTCTCTGTAATCACCCTGACTCCACAACCATCACCATTGGAGTTTACAGAGCCAATGACAGCTGCAGGAAATTTCCATTCTTTGTGCGGACCAGTCATTAAAGGAGAAAAAGACAAACGCTTTGCCACTGGCCTTCGCAGCTATTTGCTGACGGAGGAGTTCGGCCGAGATTCAACAACTACGGGCTCCACTCTGCACCTGGCAAGTCAGGATTTCCTGCTGGAAAGCCCCTTCGGCCCTGCACCTCCTCGGCACTTCCAGCTTGCCTTGGACCCCTCTAACCTGCCACTTGGCCACGGAGGTTGCACTTTACAGCATCCCATGCACACAAGGTCCATGTGTTAACAGCCATCACTGCAAGGCTGTATTTTACAGTGGCTGCTGGGAGAGCTGACGTCCATCCTAGCACTGTGATATTCATCACGAGACGAGGCGAGTTACATAAAAATGACTAAGCTAATAAAAAGGCTCTCCTGGTTAAAAGCTGAGTGATTACAGCTGCTACACCAGATTGGGAATGACAGAAGCATCTCGTAAAAGAGTCACTGCATGCACACCTACATCAAGAAAGCGAGAAGAAAGGCTGAGCTATTTGTAAATCTACCAGGGAGAAAGGCATCCAGAAGGGGATCAGTAAGTCTGTTAGTCTGCTCATACAGCTCTTCAGTTAACTCTTCCAGTCTCCAAAAGGCTGCATCAATTTTAAGGATCCTCCCTCCTATGATCCTCCCAACCCATAAGCATGCTTTCAAGCCGTTCCTGACCAATGTAGTCTCTTCTCAGACTTCAAATACCTGCCTACAGGCTTACATACCTCTGTACAGGCTGGCACACACACAGCTTGCAGATTTAAGCCTTCTTGAGAAGCACTAGGGGAGCAGATCTAACAGGGGAAAAATTTCTCCCATGCTGCAAGGAGGGAAGCAATAGGAGAAAAGAAAAGGGGCTGGTATGCTGTGGATGGAGGAAAGCAAGCAGAGAAGGAGGTCTGAATCAGGTGGATTGATGACAGGGATAGGAGATGGTGGGGCAGAAGGCACAAAGGGAAGAGGTCTAAGGCAAGAAAGTGTAAAGAAAGCAACTATTAAGGAAGAAAAGTTAAAAAGTAGAGAAAAGGCAGTTTAAATGGACAGTATGGTAAGATGAATATAGTGAGAGAGAAAAAAAAAAAATGAAGCATAGAAGGGGAAGAGTATACAGCTTGGGATACAATGAGAAACACATGATTCAGAGGAAAATGGTAGCGAGCCAAGAGGTATATGAGCAAATTCAATGCCTTCTGCTCCTGTAACCTCACTGATTTCTGAGTTACAAAGAAAAATTAAAAAAAAAAAAAGCACACGAGACTATCGCTATGGGCCTAACCGCACCCCAGAGCACAAACATGAGAAGATGAAGACACTTAGCACAACGAGTCAGGTGAGCTTACACCAGGAAGCTCGTATTTATGGCCACAGAACAACCTTGGAAATTTCCTCCCTTCTGATGACCTCACGCAGCAACACAACCCCACACACCGTACATTGTTCTCACCTGTTTACTTAGAAAACAGCAATTCAGAGTTCTCACATGGCAAATGGAAAGTAGCACAGCAAAGCCTACGAGACAGGATTTTCAAAAGTAACTAATGACACTGCAGGCTTAACTGGGGTTGCTGGTTCCCAAAGGCTGGGCTGCCTGCAGCTCTTTTCACGAAGGTGTCAACGAAGGTGTAACTGCAAACTTGATGAGTGACGTTTCAAATTATTGGACTCCCTTTTTTAAAGTTTTCTTGTTGAAAAATGAACTCTTCCTATTTCAAACCATTTTCTCTTCTCAAATCATCCCAAAAAGCAGCCTAACCCAACTCACATTACAAACTGTTGATTCTGGTTACCATAACCGCCGCGGGGCTACTGCACTGCACATTATTGCGCCCAGGTTGCAACTCTGCTAAAATGCAACTACAAGAAGATGCTCAAGTAGAAGTTCTTCTTATTAACCTTAATAACCAGAAAACACTGAACAGTCTGTGCTATTTTCCAACAAGCAAATAAGCAATGGCAAATAAGTAAACTGGCATGACCACACCACATTGAAAGATCTCCTCTCTATGAAGATCAAATCTGTTGAAAAAAAAAATCAACGTATCTTACCATCTATATATGTTAATGCATACATGCATACAATATGTCACTTTTATATAGCACATCAAATAGGAATACTATACCAGTATCCATTCAAGACATCCCCTTTCAAATACACATTTCCCACTGAAATGCATTCAGAGAACGCTGAGCTTGGTAAGCCACGTGCTCAAAAGTAAGAAAATGTCCAGATTACCTTAGCTATAAATCCTTGCATTGGTTCTCATTTCATATAGTCTTTAGTGTGGACACCATTTTTTCTACAGAGTGCTTTACTTTTTCAGTGGCCATGACTGAAAATGTTAAATGAGTGAACAACACTTCACTAACTCACTTTACCCTCCTCGTTCACCGTGTGCCCTACACCTTGTTTAAAATATACTATTTCAACATTTCTCTGAACACACAAATATTAACTTCTCTCAGGGCTCTTCACTATTGTGTCTAAGAGCTTCCAAACTACATCTCCACAACCCCTTCCAACCGAGGAGCTTTTGCTATCCTTATGTTACAGTCAGCTGAAGCAAAGAGTGCCCATGACCTGTTTGCTCAGAGGACCCAGGACTTCAGAGGGGCTCACAGCACAGCTCTCCTTGACTTGGCTACAGCTGGGTGCATTCTAAGCTTCCATAAACCCATCCCCAATAATCTTGGTTTGGAAATTAGAAATCAGAGAACCTGCCAACTTGAATATGTTGAGTTCAAGGTACCATCTCTCAACACTTTAAAGGGGGAATGAGACTTGGGCTCTGCAGAGCAGCACGAAGAGACAACCCTTCTTTCTCTTGCAGGTTTCCATCTAATTCATTTTTCAGCTGCTCTAACAAATGAAATAAGCCCCCATGGATATCCAGCTGCCCGAGCTTTACAAGCCTGGCTCACCCTGAAAGCTCTGTCCCTGTCTCCTACCATTCAGCTGGATTTTGTGGCATAGACACAGTCTTCATTACTCTCTGACTTCACATCACCATCTACCTCCATGCCTTCTACCTGGGGCATCTCTCCTCCGCGTGCCAGCGCAAGAGCTCCTTCTTTTCTTGCCATTTGGATTTCATCAGCAGGAGGAGTTTGAGTCTAAGAGAGAAAGTTTTGCTTTCCAGTACTATGATCTGCATCAGAATGGACCCTGATCACCAGGAGAGCAACAGTAAAAGACATTCATGCTGTGCTGTGCCCATGCGGACAATTTTTACTGACACTTACAAACTTTTCCAAACTTCAAGGCTCTCTAATGATCTTGTGCTATTAACACAACTTTAACTGTTTTGAACAGACTTTTCAAGGGGATGGAACCTTTTTCCCATAAGACATTTTGAACATGGATAAAGCAGTCACCCAATCTAATTCAGGGAAATGGTTGAATAGGCTCTTTTTTTTTGAGGTTCAGAAAAAAAAATACCCTAAGGCAAAGAGCTGACGTGGAAAATTTCAGCTCAAACAATTAAATACTAGCAAAGTTACAAAAACTTCAAAACTAGGGGCTTGTAATAAGAAAATGTTGGGCAACTTTAATTACAGTTATTTCTGTCTGAATAGCCAGTCATCTATAGCATCCCTCTAATGCTGCTTGGTATATGAAAAACTGTTTAAAAAAATAAATCCAAAGTTATATTTACCCTATACTATACTTATCTAGGAAAAAGTTATATACAAAACAATCCCAGCATTTTCTATGTCATTGTATTATCATTAGATAACTAAGATGTGTGTACATGTATGAATATATTTTGAAGAAAAAAAAGAAATGTTTGCCAGTTTGGAGGGGAATCGTCTATGGAAAAAAAGGTCCAGCATGGACCCAAGATAGTTGAGAGGATGAAATGAGATGTGTAAAATCACTGTCTTCATTTTCTGATCGTGTGATCCCATTTATGTAAAAAGCTGAATCTGCCCCTCAGGACTAGCCTCTGAAAGATGTGAATCAGTAAAAACTCAAGCCTTTCTCTGTATCGTTATTTTTCAGTTACATTTACATTCTTAGTTGCCAGTACCGTCTCTAATGCACAATAGTTCGAATCACAAAACCCACATTGCAAAGGTTTGCATAAAAATTAATTAGCTTTCATCTCCAGAGAGTACGTATCCTTCCAGGTCACCACTGAGGCCACTGGAGGTGCAACCATAGCTGCTTCAACATTGGAGCTCATTCCCCGGCTCCACTTTCCCATCTCCCCAGCATAATCAACTTTCGTGATAAAAAGGAATTGTTCCATCAACTCTTTTACAAGACTGTCACAAGCAGCCTCATTCAGTGCACTACCACTTATGAAGCAGCAAGTAGTTGACATCACAGGCTTGGGGAATGCATTTACATTAACTGAAAAAAGAGAAGTAATCAAAAATAGCATAAATTACTCCACTATCATTTAACAAGTAACTTTTGTTTTTCATCCCATTAGAAACTGCAGTGCCAATCAAAGAAGGTGCTCCCAGACCTCTGCTTCCAGTGAAGTCTAAGGCATCTGTCTGCTGGCCGTAGCAGCAGGAGAAACACTCTTTTCAAGTGAACTGAGGGTACGCGACACATCACAGCACTGGGGCACTGAGCGTGGAAAAGAAATATTCTGCCAAGACTACTTGCAGAACCGTTTTCAAAACACATGGATGCGTACGTAAAAACACCACAAAAACATAAGCATGTACGGTAAATGTTAACTGTGAAAAAACTGCCATATTGGCCAGTATTTCTTACATCATTCAGCTGCTTATTGCGGGCTGGGATGATCGTATTCGTTAGCTGCTTGTTCCCTGCCTTTAAAGCTGCATCTCTTCTTGCTTGCTCAAGCAGAACTCTTGCTCGTTCTTTAAGTTCTTCCTGTCTTGACAACATTCGTTGCTTAAAAATAAAGAAATATAATTAACAGCACGGCAGCCTCAGGGTATTTAACATTTATACAGTAGTTAACAGCCAGGAGCCTTCCTATATAATAAAGGTCAGGAGTCACACAGACTGCAGCTTCATGAGGTGACAGCATTCTATAGAAATGAAAAGTAAAGATGATCAAAATGTAAAATAAAATAAAAAAAAACTCATAGGCCTTTATAATGCAAATAGACTTCCCTCCCCTTAAAACTTAATTTCTATCAACATTTAATGCCTTTAAACTGCAACCGTGGAAAAAAAATAATTGGCTTCATGGAAGCTAACTATGTTAAATATACCATGTGTTTACTTATTTACTTTAATATGTATGCAAATATAATGCTTTGTTGGCTACTTATATGGGTATCGCTCATTTATAACTTAAAATTGAACACAAAGAGGCTGGGTACAAAGCAAGACAACCTGCAAAAATATCTGCTTCTCCTTCATATATGTGAACATCCACCAGAAAGTCCATGCTTTGTACACGCAAATGATCATACCGCAGAGCAGAAAGAACAGAAAGGGGACTTCTGCGAAATGAGCTCCCATACATATAAACTCCCACGTGCTGACTTCTTAGTCAGGCTCAGCCGTGAGGACTCTAGGAAAATGCATCTCTGGGCCTTCGGATGAGCTGGAAGCGATGCTGCAGGTTGTGCTCCTCCGACTACGTGGAAATGGAAACAGCTGAGACTCATCAATGACTACGTGTTCACAGTTAAGACTGAGACTCACATCTGAGATTTTATTACCATGTGCAAATGCACAGAAGATTAATAACAGACAAAAGTCTTTAAAGCCATCTTGTCCTACAACCTTGCACATGCAAAGCTCCGCACGGAAGACATCCTGTATCTCCCTGCTGCATTACTCTGGGGGCCAAACTGTTCCTTTCTCATCTAGTACACAAGGATAGAGACAAAAAAAAAAAAAAAAAGTCATGAGTCTTCACCGATGAAAAGAAAGAAACTAGCTGGCTTTAGAACTAATATTTGGCCATCACCTATCCATGGGCTGCTTCCCTTGCAATAAAATGAATCCTCGTGGTGCTTACTTGAGAAAAAATGTAAAAAGGTTTGAAGCAATCCGTAACACTGGCTGTATTCTTCTTCTCTTATCACAGCTAATGGCACAAAGCCAAGGAAAGCCAAAACTAACGAATGTTCTTCACAGGAGTAAAATTATAAGCCTGGCTTGGGATTTTTGTAAACAGAGTTGATAACATTTCTAACATATTTTTGTGGTGATATTATTTACTGATAACGCTCAGCATTTATATAATATTCAACTTTCATCCTCACAACAAATCTGCAAGGTAGGTGGGCATATACTTTTTATCTTTATAGAAAGGAAAATGATATTGTGGTTAAGAAACATGCTCGAGGCCGCTACAAGAACAGCATCATTTAATATTCTGGAGTTTCTACCTCACCATCGTAGGCTATGTTCACAAGGCTGTGTGGTTTCTCAGATAGTATCTGGAAATATGGTTGGTATATTTCAAGGCATTGAAAAGTTGACATTTTTTGAATATGGCTCAACGAATTGGTACATCTTTCTTTTTCAGTTTTTGCTACAGTATACATTAGTTGGAAGAAAAGTGTTGCCATACTCAGTGGCAAAAGCCTTGAAGCCATCTTCTTCAGACTGGTGGGGAATACATTTCTTCCTTTAGCTAGAGGAGATTGGAAAGGTTAACAGGAGGAAAATTCCTATAAATGCATTTTTCACGTAATGACACTTTTCAGCATCACGTACTGGTCAAAATATTTATTGTCCAACAATAAAAGCACACAACCTACCTTGCCATCTATTCTGAAGATATGGTGTAAAATACAAACACGGAGAAAGGACTTGAACAGAATCTGCACGCTGACTCACAGGCACACAGAAATTTTACGTTTCTTACCTGGGCTGTTTTTGCAGCTGGATCTGCATGATTTAAAGCCGTTCTGGCATCGTTGTCAGATTCAGATTCTGCTTGCCTCGGAGAAGCACACGTTTTCTTTGCAAGATCCGCATCCTTATTATAAAAGTACCCAAGGTTAGAAGTAGGTGATAAACTTGGCTTTGCGACAGGCGAACCAGGATCTAGTCTTGTGCTCTCTGTGGATCCCATATGCCCCAGCTTTTCCTGCTCTGAGAAACCAATGGTACTGTCTGAACTCTGGTGTCTTTTCTTGTCGTTATCTTCACCGACAACGGTGGGCGATGTGTCCTCCTTTTGATCGCTGACATGTGCCAAGTCACTCAAGTCTAACGTGTCAGCTTTCAGCAACTTCTTCTTCCCCAACACAGGCTGTGCTTGTGTTGTGTCCGTAGTGCTACACTTCCCAACTTCTTCAGAGGCAGAAGTCCTTCCAGAGCTCTGCTGGGATTTTTGGGGGTCCGTGTCGCTTCGAGTCCTGCGAGAAGAAGGGGAAGCCGTGCTCGGGCTCAAATGGTCATCGGGAGTCTGATGCTCGCTCTCGGACTCGCCGACACCGCTGTCGTTGACAAACACGGAGTCGTCCTGAGAAGCAAAGTCTGCCAGACCACCGTCCGGCGGATGCAGCTCGGGCTCCCGCTTCAGGTCGTTCAGCTCTGCGTAGAATTTTTCCTGGTCAACAGAACTGTTTGTGTCCGTTTCATAGTTCCCCACTTTGTACGTGCTTTTACTGCTGTTCTCCTCGATTTGGACCACGTTCAACTCTTGGCCGCAGAAATGCGCCCGTATTTGATAGAGATAGGTCATGACAGTCAGTTTGTCAGGAATCGCCAACAAAACCATGTCAGAAGGCTCCAGCAACCGCGATATTCCTAAACTGGCAAACCCATCGTACGCCTTTAAAAACAGAGAAACGAAAGATTACAATACAGCACCTTCTTACATATCATAGTATTTCAAGAAACACAAGTGGAAGCTTTAGTCAAAATAAGCAAACACAAACATATCCAATATTACAGGAACAGCACAGGCTTGGCCCTATTACTTCTTATTTTTTTGGCTTCATTACAGTGGTACGGTAGTTAATTATTTTTTGTTGCACAGTCCAACCTGAACTCATTGATTTGCCCAGACAGATTCTAGATATCTCCCAGGGTATCTTCACAGCAATGCAAATCCGGAGAATATGAGCAGCAAAGACACTCAAACAGCATTGTTCCAAAAACTTCTAGCATCATCCCATACTGTAATAAAATCTTTTGTTACTCAAAGTAATGCCACCCTCATAAAGCAAAAAGATCTTCACAAACTGCAACTTCAACCCCCTTGTGTTTGCATTAAGGAAGCCTACTGCTACCTACCATGGTTCTCACTCAAGTAGTAGGAAACAAGCAAATAAAAAAAAAAGTGTAAGAGTTGGAACAAGAAAAAAGCAACCAAGGATGGCTTTTTAAGATAAGGAACAAAGATAGAAGAAACACGACACTAATCCATCTTGGGTTTTATCACTGGTGATCAACATTCTCCCTTCTACTGGTCGTGTAATTGCAGTGATTTGTGTTGATGAAAAACTGTGTGTGTGCAGATAGCCACAGATGGTGCGATACAAGACATAAATCACATTAATTCAGCAAACAAATGCATTTTAAAAAATTGTTGACGCTAAATTTATTAGAAAAAAAAAAGGGAGGGAATGTCATTCATATTTTACTTCCATTTCTAGAAGCTGAACAGTTTGAAAGCCTCCTGGCTTGTGAGGCCACATCTCATTATTTCTGCTTGCCCTTTAAGTGAGTGGGCTTGGTGCATCAGGTTTTTCTAGTTTTGAAGAATTAAAAGCCGTTTCTCAATTTACAATTAATTATTACTATCCCGGATTAACCCTGGAAGACAATATTGTGTTTCAAGGAAGCCTTTAAAAAGGCCTCCTGTTAGCGCAGACTCGCTCGGGCTTCTCTCCCCTGGCAGCTCTGCATCTCCCGTCCAGCCTCTTCCGAAGGCTTCGAACAGGCTAACAGCTGTCCCGGCAGCATTTCCAGCAAAAACGGATGCTAAATTTAAGATAGGAAGAGAACTTAACCTTTTACAAGGAAATAATAATGCACACCACTGACTACAACTCTACCCCGGTTTTACACGGTTTCCTTTGTTTAGTTAGTTTTAGAAGGGAGGACAAAAGAAAGAAAAGGGAAAGTAACTTCCATTTGATAGCCTCTTGGTTTTCCAGGCATTACCTTTAACGCTAGCAAATGTTCAACTTTGAGCTAGAACACGGGTCCAGTATGCTTGGGTCAAACTTGTCAGAGCATTTCTGGAGAAGTAATTTTCAGATCTCTATAACAAACAATTCAGGCTTCAAATTATCCGAGCAATTTAATTGTAAGCCCTGCTGGCTCTCCCTGTGCAAAATGACGCGGCCTAAAATCGTGGCTGGCCTTTGGTGGAGCATCATTTCTTGGGAAGGCTCATTATGGGATGGTCATGCCATTTACAAATGCTTAGACACAGGAGCAGCAGGGAAAGACATGGACGTTGCTTTTACCGATACAGAGATCGAGGCAGAGCAGAAGAACACGAAGATGAGGGATGGGAGGGAACGGACAGATGGTGGATGGGTGAAGGGATGGCTACCATCTACCTGGTCTTGAGACCCAGAGCGGGAGGAGCTGATGGCACTGGGCAGACGGGGAGCCAAGAGATGGAGGCACACAGAGACAGGACAGCCGCAGGGAGCAGCATGGGGCTTTGGGTGGGCAGCCCACGGCACTGGTAGGGGGTCCCCACCACCAGGCTGGCTGTGAAAGCAGAGCATGGACGAAAAGAAACACCAGGATGTTGTCCTGAGCTGAGTAAGTGGGTCAGCGCTAAGTGGGTGCCATAAATAACCTGTTAGCCCATGCTGCAAACAGTGGGAGTTACCATTTCAGGAATGAGAGGATCTCAGGTTGGGCTTAGCAGTCCGCAGCAGCCAAAGCCCATAGACGTGACTTGACCCGAACTCTTTTATACTCTTAATTTCTTATTTATATGCTAATAAAACTAAATCCCAGGAATATCTCCCAGGGTCTGCACAACGAAGGTGGGGACAGTGTTTCAGAACTGTTGAGAAAGATGCTCAGGATGGGTAACACTGCAGCAGGAGGATTTAATTCACAGTGCCGGATATCCTCCATGCAGCTGCAAAACCACTTGGGATTTTGATTTTGCCTGCTCCGTTCTTCTGGCAACGCTTGGGGTTAAACAGCAACCCCAGCGATGCCAGATACTCATTTCCCATCCCCTCCTCCTGCCATTCTGGACAACACACCTTCTGGCTCATCTGCTTTTGAAGTGCACGAGCTATCTAGATTGGCATGCAAATGTTTTACAGTCATTAGTGCTATAAATAGCCATCATATGCTCCGTACGTGTCCACACGGCAGCGTGCGACAGGTTCTCCTTCATTGTTAGCAAAGCAGGGAGCTTCTTGACTTTCCAGTGCGTTTATACGTGCCCCGTGCTTCCAACTGGTTTGTAACTAGTTTGTAGCATGGTATCTACAGAGCATGATAAAGCGTTTTCCAAGTCAAATTGCATTTTGTTATACAGAGGCATAACTAAGCCTTGATTTTGCAAATGCTCACACGCATGTTTAGCCGGGCTCCTGCCTGATCCTACTGAGGTCAACTCCTAGATATACCATTGAACGTGTGCTTATGACTTTGTGGAATCAAATCACGGATGCGTGCATCAACACCTGTTAGAAAAATACAGGCAACAGCTTAAAGGTAAGGAGGTACTTCCATTTTTAACTCAACACTACTCCTATGACTCTACATTCTTCTGTTTAAATACATATTCTAAAAGGATTTGTTCCTTGTAAAATGGAACATTTTGTCAAGACGAAAGCTCAAGTTTAAACGTATCGAGAAATTTCAGAGAAATGGTCAAAAAACTGCAAAAAACACCATCAACGGCATCACAAAAATTGAAAGTGCCCACAAAATATCCAAAAGATACATTACCATTTCCAAACAATAACCCTTCAAACGAAACAAGCTTCTCTAACCAATGAAGTAATTAAAGCCAGAAGTTCATTACTAGACACAGGCTGCTGTGCCCTTCCACTCCTCAAGCTTTCAGCCCCTTCAGATTTCAGCCAAGCTCGTAGTTCAGCAGCTCATGTTTTTGAAGTGCAGGACGAGTTATTAGCAGTATGAAAAATTCCTGCTCCTGAGAAGGGACCACACTGCTGCTACGCTGAAATTTTAATGCACTAGTCATTAGGACTTACTAAGAATCAAATGGACGTAGCAAAAAATAAAAATTAAAAAAAAAAGATTCATGCTATTGTGAAGGTTATATGGGGATAGTCAGGTACATACGAGATTTTAAGTAGAACCACAACTCTTTGGACCAGCTGAGAGCGTATCCCTGTAATGTTTTTCATTTTCTCAGAGATAATCCTGGTTTCTCTTTCATTCCTGACAGAAATCTCCATACGCAATGAGCACAATGCACCAAAACTATATTTGAATTCTGACCGATGAAAATGTCATCTGGAGATTTTTTTATTATTATTTTTTAAGAGATAATTACAATACATATATAGAGGTATATACTCAGGACACCAAACCTATTTACCTGTCTCTTGATGAAGGCTTTTTTTTTTTTTTTAATTTAATAATTTCCTGACAAGCTGATTGACAGCCATCAATTGCGATCCATCAGCAGGAGCACCACAGGCAGTATTCCAAGCATTTCCCAATTCTGTCCCGCACTGACATATTGGCCAGGATCAGATGTCACAGGTAAATGCCCTTTTTGATTCAGCACCGGTGGCAGCACCAACCTGGCAAACGACCGGTGTGCTTTATAAAGAAACCCCAACGATGGGCTTTTTGCGACTGTGTGTTTCAATGTGTAATTATACACAGGAATTGCACTGAATTAGTTGTTTCTTAAGATTTCTTCTTCCTTTTTTTTTTTTTTTTCCTAATACAAGCAACGTCATACACTTCTAAAAGCTATACTCTTACAGGTTAACCTTTCATCTATGGTCACAGCTCCCTTTTACCTCCCTTCCTGGGAGGGGGGGAAAAGAGAGATGCTTCAGACAAAGAAAATTGTCCTATTCACCCAGAGATGTTATTTTAATTGGTTAGGAGGAATCGTTGTCACCCGTGTTACGTATCTGCATGGAATTTAGAGGGAGCCATTGTTGGCAGCGCCGCATTCACTCCAACCAAGGGCACGCGGGGTTATCAGGCAGAACTGTGTGAGACCAGGAAATAAATCTGCAGGAAGCAACTGAGATACTCAATGTAGCTGTCAGGCAGAGGGCTGCGAAGTGATGAAAGAAAAAAACTGCAGCAGAACAACAATCAGTACTTCTTCAGTGCTGGGAACTGGATCCGGTTAGAGAGATGGGCTAAAAAGTTCACCGTTTGCCATCACGGTTTCATAAAGAAAAGATGACTGATTGTGCCACCAACGTTTTCAATTAACAATCTAGTCTTTCTTTTTTTTTCCTTTTTTTTTTTTTTTTTTTTTTTAAATATAATCCGGCTTAATTAGCCCGTATAACCAACAAAACTTGAAGTACAAAAAACACATGGTCACAGAAAACATAGTGATGTCACGGATAATCCACTTAGGTCATCAGAAGCCCCTGTATTATTATGAAAAGGATATCATTGGCCAAATCACTCATTAGATAAGAGCAGTTCAGAGATACTTAATTATCTATAACACTTAAGCCCTATTTTAATGACAAGTAACTTCCTTGATAACGGGTAAGTGTTCAGACGCATTAAAATATAATTACCCTAAACACAAATGAATTTTAATACAGCACTTTCAGAAAATCCACATACTTGCAATGCAATGTTCTTTAGTTATATTTCCTATATAGTGTTGAACTTAATTAAATCATTCAAAATCTACTGTAGTTTCCTCCCAATTCAATTCAATATTTGTAAAGTGCTGTAAACATAAAATCAGAGCGCTGAGAAGTAAACTCCTTGAAACACTTCACAATCCTCAGGAATGATTTTATTAGCAGCAACTCGCATGAAAATTATCATTTCTAAACATGAAAATGATTATTTCTAAACACGGCCAAACCCTGGCCATGTGGAAATCCCAAAGTCTGTAACGTGTCTAAAATGGTAAGCAGAAATAAAAAAAAATCTTCTGGTGATTCCCCAAACGAGTCGCTGCTTCTTTCGGAGAAACTTTTCACATCTTTGCCTCACAACAGCATCAGAAGTGGTTTCAAACAGCTGCCCAGCAAAATGCTATTAACTGCTCTGCAAATAGTTTATTTGCCGGGTATTGTCTCAACACTTTTATCCTAAACTTTCCGTGTTGCATAAAAGCACAGGTTCCGCACCCGACACTTCTCTTGGCTGTGCAGTATCAAAGCAGTGTAAAATTTCATCCTTAAAAAAATAAAAATCACCATCAAGGCAACACTGACTGTGACCAATGCACGGAGCCCTACTAAAGCAACAGCAAGAGGAGTCTCATGCACGACAACCCGAGCACTGTTACATTGCTCTTTTATTTTTTTAATTATGTGGATGGTCAGAAAATAAGAGAATTGCTCAAAAAATGCCGCCCAGCCCTTCTATCGGCTTTTCCAGTTAATGTAGGCCATAGAAATATTAAACCCTAATGCCAGCCTTGCACTTGTTGTGAATGTTAAAGACCATGACAAACCGGAGTCAATAATGCATCCGATTTGAGCCACAGGAGGCTGAATACCTTCTGTGAGCTGCAGTTATGACCTTACAAAACAACCTCACTTTCCCAAAATTAATAAAAACCTGCAGAGAAGCCAAAATTGAAGCTACGTCTTTTTTTTTTTTCTTTTTTTCTTTTTTCTTTTTTTTCTCTTTTTCCTGGCAGTTCTTACCTTTTTGTTGTTCTCTTTAATATCTTGAGGATTCAGGGACTTGTAGTCACTGAGGGGGAAAATGGCACAGTGGGTATGTACAGTATTTGATAAAAGCAGCAGTTTTAAAAACAAACCGAATCTAAAAATTTGACATGCAATAATATCATAGAGTAACTAGCAATTTCACAGCAATTCAATCAACAAAACTAATAGCGTGGAAAATTAAAGGAATAAATAAATAAATAAACAAACAAGCCCCGATGACATGTTTCATTGCCTGGAGCTTTCCATCTAAAAAAGAAGTTAAGGCAGGGACTGGAGGCTGGCCTTGACAACCAAATTTACCATGGGGTAATCCGTCCTTGTCAGAGTACAAAGAGCTACAGGCTTATTTCTCTCATCTCATTTCAACACCAGCACAATTTTCATAATCATCTTGAAGTCAGTTCTTTGTATAAGATTAGGGAGAAGAAAAAACAAATCACATCGAGGGCAGAAACAATTGTTTAGGCAACAGGGGAGAGCAAAGAGGTCATAAAGTTTGAGCATTTGTAGATCTGTTTTCTTAGAAAGAAGAATTTTTATGTTTAAAAGAAAAGGGCAAAACAGTTCAGTACCTGAAACAAACACAGACTTGACTTTTATGGAAACTCATACGTTGCGTATTTCTATGACAGTCAGGTTATGCAGGCAGAAAATATACAACTTACATTAGATCTGGTCTAAAGTGATGTAGTATTGCACAAAACGACAGTCCGTTTCTCCACGATGTTGTAAAATTGGTGATTTTCACTCCCCTATAGTTTTTTGTAACTTCTTTGCACCACACGAGCAGGGACTGACTAGCGTTTGGCTTTCTCCCCAAAATGGGACTTGGTATTGGGCTTGGCTGCAAAAGAAAAAAGAGAAGATAAAAGAATTTAATGGAAGATGAGAATTAACATTAATTGACCTAACTGGATGATCTGTATCCTTTGATGTGAGGTTAGGTCCTTCACAGCTGTCAGTTTACAATGACTGTAACTTGCAAAAGACACAAATTGCAAGTTATTATCCCCAGTTGTCGCCCTTGGCGCTCGTCTCCGAAGGATGCAGATATACGGGATTCCAGATCGACACAGGAGAACAGGCCAAGGATTGTACCAGTGGCAACGCCGTGCTGAAACGCTTAAATCCTTAAAACCTTCTCCCGCACAGCCTGCGATACACACCCTTGGAAAGCTTTCCCCAAACGCCGTCACGTAAAGGCATCCCCACAAAACCCCTTCGCTCACAGAATCCTATCGGCGGTGGTTTCTACCAAGCATCATCGCCTACTGCCGACCATTCCCCCAAAAGGTATTTTGTCACTTTCAGGAACAGCCTTGGGTAGCACAGGAAAAGAATCGCAAGGGAATACGATGCAAAAATAACGCTATGGCAGGCATTCGGCGTTTACCACAGAGCTGCGGAGAGAACCCAGTAATTGCAGCTGAGGTTTTCAAGAAACACGCCCTCATTTCACTACAAAAATAGTCACTTCTCAAAACTTCTGAGATGTAATTAAATAGAATGATTTGACTGACACAAATCCAAAGTCTGAATTAGAGGAGGAGGGAAAAAAAAAATAAAAGAAAGAAAGAAAAAAGAGCCCACTCGTTTTTTCAATGGAATCTAATTAAAAGCATATATACACAAACATGCTACTTATGCACCTTATACACAGAGAGTCCCCAAATTAAGATAAAAATAGAGCAAGTAATTTATTATATCACAGCCACTTAAGTTTAACAAGTAAATCCTTTTGGCCATATTACCTATTTGTGAAAGACCAACGATGCCCCCACTTGACTAAAGTATGGCAGTGCTAAGCAATTAGCTGCCAGCGACAAACTGATTTATGGTTTCCCTGCTGCTGGGGGAGAGCGTTTACAGAATGAGGAAAGTCATTTTTCATTTGTCTTGACAGTCAGCCCTAAAAAGCTGTTTGATAAACACACCTACCATCAGATGGACGCACTGCCAACTCATTCAGAGGGTGCAAAACGTATACTTTGAAGAGATTTTTAAAGAGCAGAACATATGCATACAGTACCTTGTTTGGAAAGTGTAGGCTTGTTGGTTGATTTTTTTTTTTCTTAATCCTGTCAACGACTCAAATCGGTGTGAACAAATCCTTTAATGATGAGACAAATATCTCTAACTACACTGAATTAACATCTTACCAGGGATATACAAAATAGGGAAGAAGCAGCAATACACGATAAGCCTTCTGTTCTCCATGCATCAGATTTTAATCAGAATAACAAATATCATTTAGAAGCCTCCAGACAGTTACTCCAGATTCAGAGTGACGCAACAAAGATCAGGTTCTTCTTCTCCTTACATACTTAAGCCAAAAAAAAAAAAAAAGTAACCAGCCCCAAATTTAAGTTACAACAGTATTTAAAATCTTCCTGGTGCCTATATATATGTGTGTATATATATATACACATACATATATAATACATCTGGGAGAAAATAATTAAAATAGTGCTGTCAAGCTGTGGAAAACCGATATTTTAACAGTTTTGTAAGTACAGAGCCACTTTTGTCAAACCAGCACTACTGCACTACTCACCAAATCTAATCAATGTCAGCTATAAAGTCTTAATACTTGTTGTTGAAGCTCTTCACAGAAATCTTAAATGTTCCAGTCACCATTTAAATACTTCTTAGTTAGCTTTGAAATGGCCTTAGGCAACCTTACCTTTCTAATGCCTTAATTGCACATCTAACGAATCTTTTCAGGTACTGATTTTAAAACCAGGTTTTAGCAAAGGACATCCCAAATTGTTAAATCAATACGTTCAGCTGAATTCAGTGTTTTATTTACAAATTGTCCATTTATTAAATCCAGACTACAATCCCTTAAAAGTTTAAAATTGCAGCTTTTTTTTTCCCAAAGCTGTACTTCCTTTTAGATTTTCTCAAAGTACTTTATGAATACGCAAGATTTCGGCACGTGCATAATGCAATTTAGTTTTCCCTTCTCTAGCAGATAAAGCAGAAATTATACACCGCTTTCTCTCCAGATTTAGCACAGCAAGTTTTCCAGATAAAGGTGAAGTTAATATTATGATAATGTTACGCTCTTATTCACCACCTGAGCGAAAGCCTTTGTTATTTAATCTATGATAAAAGCACTGAACCCAAGACACGCTGGAGATATTTTAATCAGGGCAAAACCGTGCATGAGCACCTGACATTGCTTCAGAAGGGTTAACAAAAGGGATTTTTTAGTTTTGTTTTGTTTGCAACATCATTATGGAAAATATTGCCTTTTGATACCTGGAGGTAACACATATTAGTCCCACGTTGAGAATAAACCCAAATACCACCAAGCAGCTTTTTCTAGCCTATATTAGCTCTATAAGAACGGCAAGAACTGATGAAATGAAATGAAAATTGAGTTAGCTTTTCCTTCCATCGTTCATTAAAGAGCTGACTATGCAATTGTTGTAAACATCGAGCAGCCACAACTTGTTGTTTTAAGTTCAAAAGCCCAAGTCCCTGAGAACTCATTTGGAAACGCCACTAAAAAAGCATCAGCTATCCACAAAGACTGCCAGATCCCCTCGCTGATAAGCAGGTTACTGCCTCGAATGCCACCAAGTTTTATCTGGTTGGGGATTAACTGCATGGTGAACGCAGAGGTACCAGAGCCGGTCCCTTGCTCGCTAGCTCAGCCCCCGATGCAGCATCATGTGGGTGGATTTACCAGCTGGAGTCAGCACGAGCTGCACCATATCTTTGTTTCACAGTCAACAGAAGCACCAAAGTCTCTTTACTTCATTCCTCTTTTACATGTCCTGGTAGCTTAATTAATATGTTTTATATCGTATGCATTTTTCCCCTGGGGAGATTATCCCACCAGACCATTAACAAGAGGACCAGAGCTTTAAATATCAGGCTGCGCCTCTACGTCTCCAACCATTTAAATAATTGGTTTGCTGCTCTCAGGAGCCAGGTGCACCGCTGGTTAGCAGAGAACAACCAAGATGGGGACATGGGACTATGAACCAAGCCCTCGTATGAGACACAGGGAGCAGCCAGGGTGAAGATATCGGGGGCTTGGCTTCAGCAGCTCTCCAGAGGTCGGTGACAGGTAGCACGGCGTGGAGGGGCTTGAAGAGAGCAAGGGGCAGCACCGGAGCCTGGAAGAGAAAGATGCTCGGAGGAGTCCTGGAGAGGAGCAAGGAAAAAAAAGTACGTAGTAGCTGTGGGAATCTGGGTGCAAGACTTGTGTGGTTTGAGTTTTATATTAATCAACACAGCTCCCTGAAGAGGAAAGGAGTGGAGAGAAGAAGCTAGGAAAGGTAATTAAGTGCAGGAGGAGAGGAAGCTAAGATCGAGATAGGGCTGAAAGCAGCGTAGGGAAGACCTGCAAACAATCAACAAACAAGTTAGGTTCCTCAAGAAACAAGTAGAGGCAACAGTCTATGCCTTATTTGACTGAGCAAAACAAAAGGGATTTTCCCTTACTCGTATCACAGCTGCAGTGCCATCTAGCTCACTGAAAATTTAACCATTAAAACATGAGATAAGGCAAATGAACGTAACGCACGGCTAGGTGGGACAACGCGTGCAGCACACAGCTGGATGCAGACAAGGTTTGGGGAACTTGCCTGAACTGAGACGCGGCCTGAAAAATGCCACAAAGTGCAACAGACACAAATCACTTCAACACGTTTCAGTCAAATAGATCACTTCGTATCATCAGGATCGTACCTGAGGATTTTATTTTTCAGACAACACAGGGCTCTACCCACAAGGAATGGCCTAGCCTGGGAGTATTCTAAAACTGAAGCTGGCTCACTTAATATGAGTTGATGCCTTTGGCAAGGTCTGGGAGAGTCCAACGTGCTCTCAATTTTGTTTATTCTAGTCCATGAACAGGCCAGGCTCAAGTCAAAAGCTGACTTTTGACTGATAACAGGACAGAAATAGAACGTGGAAACCCAGTCTGCGAGATAGAATAAAACTTTCTCGTTTATTCCAAAGATGGAAAAACATCCCCATGACCCAGCTGCACTGAGATACTCTTTATTTAGGCTCGTTATTTGCTTTTTAAGTCACAGGTCATTATGATGGGTTCAGTGTCACAAGAAAATACGAGCGGCATTGCTTTTTTCTTCTGCTGAGAAGGTGCACCACAAGTATTAAAAAATACACGTTTCACAGAAAGAAGTAGTAGGAGTTCTGGTACCTGACAACCCCAAACCAAACCTTTCCCTTCCCTGTCCTTCTGATTGTGCCCACAGCTGCTGTGGATACACAGCAAAATATAAACTTTTATCTTAAAAGGTTTTAATTACCTAAGATTTTACAGGTTTAATTTTGGCACAAGCAAGTCACTCCCTGTTCAATCCCAACCTGCACATTCAGACGTCTGCCTGACCCTACACGATGCTCTGAGGTTTGAACCTGGCAAGTTTTGCCAGGTAAAGAGGAAGGTGAAATCCTTGGGACGTGCCTCAAGTTTGCTGTCTGCCTTGCAGGTGAAATCAGTTCACCCTACGAGTTTCCCCTTGTCTGTTACGTATTTTGTGAGCCATGAGGCTGGAAAGAGCTTTTCCTAACTGTACCTGGGAAAAGAAAAGGAAAGCAGCAAAAAGTACTTGCTATCTAAAATGCCAGGATATGCAACAAACAGTTTTGTAGACAACGAGAATGGTGGACCTGCGCCGTCTGGGAAGGGAAAGAAAGCAATCAAAGCTGCCCCAGTGTTCTCTTCTTCTGTAGCTTTCTGAATCATAATTCAATTCATAATTCGACCTGATTTGCAGCAGGTGCTTGTTCGCAGCACTGCGCAGAGCAGCGATGTGCTGGGGAACGGAACAACTTCCTGCAAAGTTTCATCTCCCTTCATTTGCCTCTCCAAATAATTGGAGAGGCAGTGGGCGGCGTTACTTGGCTTTAGTGCTTTCAGTACACTTCAGATGGAGGTGGCTGGGCAGCGTGGCCCCATGGCCCAGGCTGCAGGACGTCGGGTTTACCTGAGCACTTGGGACCCACGGGAGAGCCGATGAAAACACTGCACACCACCATGAGGCACACGCAGCCCAGGACCCCAGCACTGTATTCCCTCTGCCATGTAGTCACAGCTCTGTCCTGTTTGCCACTCCTCCTTCCTGTTTCTCACCTCAACTCGCACAGTTTGTGCTGCACATGGCTGAATCATAGGCATAATGGCTGTCCTTCAGCATGCCATCGCTTCTGGTCGCAGCCTGCAATGTTTAGCAAGTCCCTCACGCTTGAGTTAGTTTGATCAACACAACTTTTATTTGTCCAACCCACAAACAAACATTATGATGGCATTTTTTATTCTACTCATCACTTCCAGCTTCTTCTCACGCAGTCCCTATCTATCTCGCTGTTCAAGGTCAAAAGTTGATGCTTGTTGTATCTTCTTGTTCTTAACTTACAGTGCGTGGCTTCAATTAGGGAGCTCGACGCAAGCCCTGCATCGAACGCAGGATTCCAACTTAACATTAGGGCACTCCACAGTGAGTCAACGAATTTACTGACACAATACAGCCTCACGATTGGTATTTTACAAACAGGGAAACAGCCTGAAATTAAATAACTGAGGCAATAAGGAGAATTAACTATCATGAGAACTCCAAGATGCTGCTCAACACGAATCCAGTGCACGCATCCCAGCAAAGCAACCGCTCTTCCTCCTGATCCCGAAGCAAATGAGAGTGCTCAGAAAAACAAAACAAAACAAAACAAAACAAAAAACACCAAACCAGCTTCCAGACTCAGACAAGTTAAGATGAAGTTTAAGAGCTGGATACCCCAGGGACAGGGACACGTTAGTGGCAGCTCAAACACGGGTCCAGGCAGCTCACGTAGCATCACACACGCATTCTGTGTCATGAGCTCTGTGCAGGCTCTTTGGGGCATTGCTCCTGCAAAGTGAAGTGACCGTCCTCCCTCATATATGCCTGTAGGTTGTCTCTAGTGCACAAAAATGGGAGAGATTACAGTAACAGAGCTTTGAATTGCTGGATTTAAGGTAGCCTAAGAACTGAATTTTGGAATTTTTGTCATTATCTGGTAGCCTTCTTTCAGCTTCTGCCTTGTCTAGTAATTAAGTAACTTTTTCTTAGCATAATCTTTAACATCAGGGTTTTCAGTTTTCATTGTTGGTGATTAAAAGGATAAAAAAAAATAAAATATTCAGGAACCTTCAGGAACCTCTAAACCTTCAGAACCACAAACCACAACACATCACCTACCGGACAATTTCCTCACTCAGGCAACAGGACCCAAAGCCTGTCTGCTCCTGGGAATTAATTAAGAACAAGACAGACTGTTTGCTTCAACCTGAGCAACTACCCACAACTACCTCCCCCTGCGAACGCTGCTCACAGAGGACAGCAGCACTGCAGAAGGAAGGAGGGCAGCTAACTCACTGGGTCAAGAAGCCCCAAATTTATTAGCTGATGGCAAGAAGAAGATTATGTTAATTAGCTGGTAAAGGAGAAACTAATCTGAGACATTGTAATGGATTTGGTTACTTATGTGCAAGTCATTTCACCTGATGGTCAGCACAGCCAAGCAAAGAAAAAGTCACAGCAAGCTCCTCCTCAGATTGAAGCATTATAAAGGACTGGCTGAGGCCTGCCTAGCTTCTCTTCCCTGAGGTCACATAATCTTTGTCCTGAACGAAATGTCTTCAATTAAAAAAAAAAAGAGGAAAAGGTGTATAATTCATACCACTAAGCTGAACGCTGAGCCCCTTCTCTGATGATTACACACGTTTGTATCGTACCAGCACGAAGAGCTTGCACGCAGGGACGGGGCCTCGTTTTCCTGCTCTGAGGAGAGGGGCAATTTCCTTGTGGCCACCTTCCTTTCTCCAGTTGCCCCAGTGGCATGCAGGACGGGGCCTCGGCTCACGGGTAATCTGTGCTGAAAGCCCAGCTGGGCTACCAGGATGCTGCTGGTTCACAGTCCCTGGCACTCGGCCACCACGGGAAGGTGCAGGGTTTCGGGCAGCTCGCCAGAGTTAAGCAACTCAAACCACAGATGAGGAATAGCAATTTTCAAAGCTTTTAACTTTGTTAAATGGGAACTGAACTAGCAAAATGCACCTCCCTGGGCCCAAGGCTATCTCTGCCACATTTCAAAGGCCTGCAGCAAACAATGGAAGTGTTAGAGCTTGTCAGGAAAGGTCACAGGAATCTCTTCTGAAAGAAAGCACAAGGCAAACTTTAAAACAAGCAAGCACAAGGCAAAATAAAAATGACAGCCGCTGCCAATTCTTCCCCAAAACAGTGAACTCTTGCTGCTTTTGCAGGAATTTCTGCTGCTTTCTTTTTAACACGAGCCATTACATAAATGCAAGTCATTCTCCCACTCCTCTGAACACTTCAACAGACATCGTTCTTGCAGGCAGTCGCCCGATGTTGTGGCATTACGGTGGCATCACTCCACAGAATTTTAGAGAAAAATACATTGTAAACCTACTGCATCGTTTGTATTAACGCACAACCACAGGCAGACCTGGGGAAGAAGCAGTTTTGGCCTATGAGAAATCTTTGTTTCAAATACTCGAGAACACAACCCGTGCCAGATTTGCACAGGTATTCTCTAACAAAGGAAAACAACCTGCCTTCGGAGGGGCTTGGGGCACTCGGGATTCTTGAGCTTGGTTTTGCTGACACAGACACCCGATGTGGTGCCTCTGAAGCCTAGGCAATGCTTCTTAGCTGAGGGTGGGAATAAAATAAGCATCTTCCCCAAGCTCGCACTAGGTGCTGGAGTCCATGAGCTTAGATGAAGTATAAAGATGGCTATTCTCAAGGAAGCTCCTTAGGGTTGCTATAAATGCATAGAAGTTTAATAGAAACAGATTGGTTTTAGCCTTGCTAAACCCCCTCATCAGCAGCCCACCTATGGGAACAGTAACAAGACAGAGATTAATTACAATGCTGCTTCACCACTCAGGGGTAAGGAGATGCACACGGATGATCCAGAACCATCTGAAATGCTCGCCACCTTTCTTTTTTCTCCAGCAGTCTTTATTCTACTATAGTCAGATGCAAGCTGGAGACTAGCATTAGTAACAGCAGCCACAAAAAGGTCAGATTTCTGCCAGGTGTGGAAACAGTTTCGATAAGCCAGAAGCCTTCAGATCAGCTACACATGTTTAAGGTAATCTCAGGCTACTGGAACAGCCAATCTGAAACAGCATCTAAAATTAATAATCAATTTGAAAACCGGAACGAGATGGGTGAGAAACTATACAAGGAGGAAAATCCTACATTCCCTTCCAGCCTTTAAAAGCATTAAAAAAAAAAAAAAAAAAGAGAGAGAGAGAATTGGAGGAATGCAAACAAACTAATGAGCCAAAGGTGGAACAAATAATTAAGTTGTTTGTTAGCGTGTGAAAGTTAAAGAGGAGACAAGGAACAAACATCAATTTGTCAGCACCAAATCACGACAACCTGTCCAGTTTCTGTAGTCACAGGGAAGTGGGCAGGGGAGGGGAGCAGCAGCAGGTGACCCGCAGTGATTGTAGGTGCCTTCTTCATCCTCTCACCTGAGACATTCTCGTGAGGAAGCAAGGAAAATGAGGCATTAATGAGACTTGCACAGCACAGGTGCAGAACAGGAAAACTACAACCAGTACTAGTTTTAAATGATTTTTGGCATTAATTAAAAGGGATTCTGCAAGTGTCTTTCTTGGGTTCGGCACTGGAAGTTTGATTTAGGAAGGTGGGCAATACACCAGACACGAAGCTGGGATGGACAGCAAATGCACTAGGAGAACACTGAGCATATAGAAAGGAGGAAAGGTCTGAAGAAAACAAGATGAAATTCAATATGTACAAGTGCAACATAGGAAGGAGCAATCATTTACATAAATGCAGGATGAGGAAGAACTGGTTAGGTAACAGTTCTTGACAAAAGGATGTGGGGGAAACAGTGTATTCAAGCTGAACGTAAGTCAACAACATCAGGCTGTTGTGAAAAAGACAAACACCACACTGAGATGTACAGACAGGAGGAAAGCTCGCAAGACATGCGGGCACTGCCTCTCCCTCTCCACGCAGCATCAATAAAGCTGCAGCTGCAAGTTTACATCCAGTTCTGCGTGACACAGTGTAAGGGAGGTGAGGCCAAAGAAAAATCAGAAAAGAACAGCCCCCGAAGAAAGCTGGAGCAAATTTAGGTCATTTATGGTAAAGAAAAGATGATACAGGAAAGGAACACGGCAAGTCTGCAAGCGTGTAAGTGTCTGAAGAAGAAACAAAACCCTCTGCCCTCCACGTCAGTGATTACCAAAAGCAATTTACAGGCTTTAATTGTAACAGGTCAGACGTTAGGAGGAGCAGTCTATAAGACAGTGTAATGAAGCCCTGGAACAGACTGCCTTGGAAAGCCATGGATGCTTCGTCTTTCCTTTAGCACAGCTCAATTTGCTGTTGGGCAAGCAAAAGGACCAAGTGATCTTTTAAGATGCATTTTAGACCTACCTCCTCCACACATCTCAGTTAGATTTAACTGAGCAGGTGAAGTTCAACAGTCCCTAACACAAGGCTCTGCCCCAAATGCAGCAAGTCACACCAACACTTTAAAACCTAGGATACATTAGTAAGTCTATTTCATCTGCAAGAATTACAGTTCAGTTCAAACCCAGGATGTGAGTCAGTCAGTAACCACCTGATCACAGTTTGGTGAAATTGGGTATTTCGGCAAATAGTGAAACCAGAGCAATGCTGGTAACCAAATTGGCAAGATTCGGCTCTCAGTCACAGCAGAGATATCCCAGCCTGGCACTTTGGCTTCCCCTCTGCACAAAAATCAGGATGACAGCGTGTGAATAATTCCCCACCAGAACCAGGATGCTTCCTTCTCCCCTTTCCTAAAAAAAAAGTGTACAAAATATTATGAAATAACAGGTGAAAAACGAAGGAATGGCAGACAGGAGCATTCTCGGTTTAGCTGCCCAGTGGAACGAGCATCATTTCAGCAGCGTGCAGGCAGATAGCTATCTGCACCTCAGTGAATAGCACCTTGTGCTGTGAATAGCCCCCACGGAATAACAGCCGCTGCTCAAGGATTCAATAGCTTAATGAACATAACAAGACCGGCACAATCTGGAGCTCAATTTGCATGCACTTTGAATATTTCTGCTTTTTGAGTTTCATTTCAAAATAAAAATACATGTAAAAGTAGCAGCGATTCGAGTGCCACTTGGCTTAACCTATATTTTTCCAGGAATCCTGACACTCTCCAAGTTTGCTAATTGGTAGGACTTGTGCAGCTAAAAGGAAAAATGCATGCTAAAAGAAAATATCCTTTTTGTTTTATAATACGTAATTAACACGAGCTTTTCTAGCTCGCACACTGGCAAATCTATCCTCTTGAAAAATACACACATCATTTTCATGCTACAAATTAAATTTGGTGTGGTTATGCTTTTAGCACTCAACAAGTAAAAGCTTGTAAATGAAAAGCTGAAGCAGAAAGGTATGGCAAGTCTCATTTGAGAAATCAAAATCTTCAGAAAACAGGAATTCTCTCCTGCAGAAGTCAACAAAAGCTGCTAATAATTAAATACTGCTGCTGATTAACACTTTACGCTACTTGTTTATTTTCAAGTCTGTATTTAAGCAGATCTGTATATAGAAAGACTCAAATCGCCGTGCTTCATTCCCATATGATGGCTGGCTAATAACCACACAACAGTTGGAAACTGTCAAAATATTTTACAGCTCAATTGTAATTACCATCCAAGTCTAAGCACGCAGTAATTGGGCGTTAGCCATGTTCTAGGGGTGTTACAGCAACACGCAGCAGTCGGCTCTTCTGCGCTTCGTTTTTACACATGTAAAACTCCTCGGCGATCCCCAGGATCTACCTCATAAAATTCTGAATGAAATTTCTGTTAGCATATCATCTGCAGAGAGAGGGGTTTTTCCTTAACGCAATAAACTACATTGTAAAAAATTGCCTAATGTTCAGAAGCACGGAGTTTATTCGGCAGCTATTTTTTTCTGATTTGAATTCCCTGAAACAAGAACTAAATTGTCAGACGAATAAAAAAAATAAATAAATGTTTTGACCAAAATATTCCACGCTAAATATATTACTGAAAGCTTTGACAATCTGTGGTGAGAGCTTATTTTGACTTCAAGAAACCCATTCTGCAGGTGATAAATAGAGAAACCATCCCTACCAGGTGAGGGAGAAAAAGTGCTGCTACGATATGGCGACACAAGGAACTCAAAAGGGTTTTTAACATGTACCATTAGCTACATAACGAGCGTAACGCTCAGTGAGTAGTGTATGCAGATGACAGACAGCTCGGTTTTCTTGAACAGACAGCTCTCCGGGGACTCCCGACTGCTCGGAATTGGTATTTCTATGGCAAGGAACAGGGCAGTACCGGAGAGGTGGATTCGTGATTCACGGATCTCTCAACACTCTTCAAATCACGAATCCATTATTTAACTATCACCAACTCTACAGCGACAAGACAGACGACATCACTGGGTTCCTAATACATTAATATCCGTTGGATTAAGGTCCTTAAGAGATGTTCTGCCTTTGAACTGACAGCTTATGAATGGAAGGAAGAGCTCCATTTTGAGTTATCCTTTGGACTTAATTTATGTGGTTAAGTTAAATAAAATTAAGCGCTCATGAAAGAAAGGCTCTCAAATTGGTCCTGGGATGATGCAATGCTTAACGTGCTTCTGGTATGAGCTGTTCGTGATCCCAAACGCTCATCTGCAGACAGCACCAGGAAACATCTAGATGGAAAGAGTGCCCCAGAAGTCTGCAGCCTTTCAACCAGAAGCACCAGTGCTGTCAGAAGGGGCTTTGGGGAAGGTACCGACAGCTTTACTTGGGTTGGGGGAGGCACCGAGATTAATCAGACAACCCCGAGGAGCTCCATGGGGAAAGGCTTCAGCCAAATACCAGCACAAACGCAGACAACTCCGGCTTGAGCCCTGTACATCATCCTCAGCAAGTCTGATCACGTCCAGGTGTTGCAATGCGCACGGCACTTATCGTTCACGCATCTCAGCCTCCTGCAACGCTTTGCGCTGCACGAGCACCCCGGGATAAGGGGAGGAGGGAAAAAGAAGGGAGCCTTACACAGAAATTTCCATGCTTTGGGAAGTGTAAATTAGAGCATTACTACTAGTCTGACAGTAAGTTTGCTAATAAATGTGTAGCAACATTCGGGTTGCATAACGGGAGATTAAATGATTATGACAATGGTTGAAATGGGGAGAATCAAGGGAAGCAAAAGCACACATACGGGAGAGCTCTGGTGATACGGCCAGCTACCTGTAATGCCTGAACTTCTGCAAATGCACAGAAGCCAACGTATTTTTCACTTTGTTTCCACTCTAAATAAGCTTCCAGTGGATGCTACAAAGTTCCTTCGAATAGTGGGTATTGCTTGCAAGTTAGATGAACTTTTAAATACTACTTACAGGTATCTGTAGGATTCATCATCTCAAACGTGGGCTTTGCAGAGTGCTAGGCAACAGTTTGCAGCAGGAGCATGACCCAAGACATGACTAGGAAACAAGCAGCCTGACATCACTTGAGTAATATCCACCTTGTCTTTAAAACTCTGCAGGGGAGGAGTTCAAAGAGCAGTTTTGCCTACAGTTACAATAAAATTTACAGACTACTCAAATAGAAGTGCTAGTGGGAGAACGAGGAGTTGGTATGTACACAGTGTGCATGTTACTTTCAGTCACAGTCTAGTTTCTCAACAAGTCATGCTCACAAAGTCTTCTAGCATATGTAAATACTTTTTGCAAAGCCCTTTTGCAACGATTTTTACTATCTCCTCTTCATAAAACCTTGGCAGCACAAGTGCTGCTCCTGTTGCACAGCTGTGCTCTGTTCTGAGCTCCGTAATGCCTCCTGTAAACCCTGCAGGGTGGAAGGGGAGGGCACTGGGCTACCAGAGGACGAGGTTAGGTGGAGAACTCCCAGCTTCTGACCCCTCGAAGCTGCTGTAAGGGATGCTGCCCCTGCCCACATGCTATGGGATGCTCCAGAGATCTCCCTCATGCCCTGAATCAGACATGAGCAACACGGTTGTAACCCATGGAACTAGAAGAGGTCAAAAGAGACTTTCTTCTGCAGTATAATCCAAACAATTTTTTTTTGTTTGGTTTCAGTCACGGCCAAACTCAGAAAAGCTCCTGCATTTTTCAAACAGCTCCCCAGCAGACATGTGTCGTCCACCAGGATTCACCTGGCTGAGGCTCCACACGGAGCTCATCGCTCCTGCCAGAAGCAGCAGGGACAAAGTGCAGGAGATCAAGGAGATGAAATTATTAACAATACAGATCCAAAATGTATACTCGGGTTGGTCTGTCTTTCTCTACTCTTCTCCACTGTATTGGGCATGACATATTGATGAAGAGACTGTCTCAGACACAGTGGGAGTGAGACAAGTGGTGATGCAGAGCAAAGCCCATGTCACCTGTGCACAACAAAACGCCCAGCACGCAAAAGTTCGAGCAATACAGTTCAATTGTTTGTGGACTACTCACACTACTCGGTTCCTCGAAACAAAAATAGAAGTAAAAATAAAAATAAAGACATCCTTTCTTGAAAGACTGAAGTGCACTGATGCAAATCATTTCATGCCCCGAACATATTCTTAGTCCCATTTGTTGTGGGTTCACACTCTTTAAATACTTGTGAAAAAGACAGACTGCGCTTGTGATTGACAAGAAGTGTTTGCAAACAAATCAACTGCATGTCCAAGGAGACCAGGAATGGAAAAAAAAAGTCCAGAAACTTGGAAGCTCTCCTTGGAATTATTTCCTGGTTATTTGCCATTACTCTTATCTATGTCATGTCCTGGTTCTACATTTGAATTGCATAAATACAGAGAGATAGCTCACTAAAATAAAGCCTAATTTTAGTAGTTTTTTTTTGTGTTTTTTTTTTTTTTTTTTTTTTTTAAGTCTAATATTGTTCCTAGGAAAAAAAGTAAAACCAGTTAAATCCATTGAAAAAACAAAACATTTTAAAAAATATATGTTAATATTGCATTAGCATTTGAACTACAATGGAGAAGGTCTGTGGTCACAGTTATAAGAATCACTGAAAGAATGATTGGTATGCTACAGTTTTATACTCAAGCTTACGGATTGGGTTTTGGTCTACACTCCAGAGTCTCAAACCAAAGGATAAAGTCAGCTTATGTTACTGAGTTCCTGCTGTCAATGAAAATCATGATAGACTACCTACCTCTAGCTCCGAGTGGTATGGACCTAAATGTATATACTAGGAAAATATACATACAGATATGCGTGTGTGTGTGTGTAAAAATGACTAAGGTCACTTGAAACAAGAGAAACACACTATCTGTTTTCTAAGTAACAAATTACTTCCATTAAACTCCACAAGAAAAAAATAATAATTAAAAAAATGCAGGTAACTGAAAAAAAATATAATATGGCAATACTGGGCTATTTCTATTTATAAATATTTCAGAGGGTGTAATATTTTAGGATACCCTTAAAGCACGATAGGCTGAGTTGGATTTCAAAGACCTATTTATACTGAAGCAAGCCAGGAAACACCACCCTTGCAAAAGCCTGAAGAAGAAGGGGGACATCCTTGTCTCAGAGGTGCTGATGAAGCCAGGGAGAACAGAGACTTTTGGCTGGCCCACCAAAAATAAAGACTGTACTCTGATTTGTTTATTGCCCTTTAAAGCTACAAAGGACAATCAAGGAACCAGAAACTGCTCTTTTCATACTCGTGGAAATTTGGATGAGAGATTTCACTGGCCAGGAACTTAATTCAGGACAGGCTAAAGGACTTCAGCTTCCTAGCACCTCCAGGGGATGAGGCACTAATTTTCATGAACACGTACAAAAGGCCAGCTGTCTAATAGTCACTGACAAATTGTTATTTCACAATTTATTTCAAGTTTTTGCTCCGGTTGAATACAAGAGCTTTTCACACAACTGTGCATGCACCATCACGGCCAGCAGTTTTGTGAGCCCCGTGCATGGGCCAGTGTCTGTCTCTGCAGTAAGGCCACGGGAAAAAAAGGACACTTTCTACAACTACAAGTGGGCATGAAACCACTCGACTCAACCAGCAGACTTACACACTCTTGGTGCTGAAGATGCCAGGCTTGCATATGAATTTGTTTGTAGTCCTCAAATTAAACACCACCACATCTTCACTGAGGTAACAAAAATTTCTGATGAAGCCTCTGGCGCTCGGAGCCGCGTTCAAGATATTCGGTATCAGATCACACATTTTTCCTTCTTATTTTTTTTAGTGTCTGTTGGAAGACTCTCCTTTTTTGGGTATGGGAGACATGTTAGGATTACTGAGTTCACAGCAGCGTGCCAGTAGCTAGGGGGTAGCCCACAGCTCTGCTCTAAATCAGCACGGGAAGAGGCAGAATAAGCTGCATTAGAAGGTGTTTTACCATGCTACATACTCTGAATCCCAATGATTTTTCTACAGAGAGAAACTGCCCTCTCCACAGCATAGCTCTCTTTAAAGTGTAATGCAGGCATTTAATCGGTGGGTGTTTTAATCAAGCTCTTAAATGTTACAGTTGATCTTCAAATATATGAAGCCAACCCATATTTTTTGTAACATTTCCGACGTGATTTCCTTAACAATTTTAGTTTCTAGCTAGCTCCTTTAAAGCCCCTTCACTGAGCTAGAGCACATGATTTCCCTCACACTTTAAAGGCTTTTCCCATGCATGCTTTTCAAAGCTGATTTGTCTGAATTATACATATGAACTATATTTAAAATTTGTGCATTATTCATTACTACAGACTATGAAGTATCATTTAGGGATTAACACCACTGTCTACTAAACTGCAGCATAGCTCGTCAACAATGAAACCAAGTGAGTTTCCAAGAAGCAGTTGTATTTAAAAAAGGTAACCAAATACTAGCATAAAGGTACAAAAACATTTCTGTAAATCTACCAAGAAAAAGCACGGGCATGTCCTTTTATTGTTTTTTTTTTTTTTTTTTTTTTTTTTTTTAAATGAAAACAAATCCACTTCGTCTAATAGGCACAGAACTGCTTGAGATATGTCAGAAAGAGTTCTTGCTTTCTGTATGTTATTGCCATTTTTTCCTTCTCTAAGTCTCTATTCAGAGTGCTTGCACTGGGTGCATTTTGAGATCCATCTGTATGTTTCTGCATAGGATAAATCAAATTAAAAAATAGCAGCAGGATTCGGATTTTGTTTTGGAACGCCTGTTTCTCCAGAGAAACATCTCCATACTCCGTCCATGCACGTTAAAATAACTCAGAAAAAACGTGGATCTAAGATACGTTACACACAAAACAACCCTCAGATAGCTGGTACAGTGATAGACGCAGAGAACAGATAGTTCTTCTGAAAGAGTAGGAAAAATATTTATAAGGAGGCAGTGAGTTTAAAAAAAAAATCAGGCAGCTTGACTTCAGTAAAACCCAGATTGCTCAGTTCCTTTGGATTATTTTCTATTTTCTTTTCTCTTATGCAGTTAATTATTTGATTTTTTTTTTTTTTTTTTAGGAAATCATTGCTTTTTCTCCCCTATTTTTTTTTTTTTGTCACCACAGACACTCCCTTTAGGCAACCGTGCATCAACAATCCTCCCACGTTCAAAGTCGGCTACATCTGTTGCTCTTTCCCATTGTTGAAAATTCCTGCCTTAATCCTATTTGACTTTATTCATGCAAAGGTCATCCTGAATTCAACAAATGGAGGAGCGATAGCAAGCACACTGTTGAACATGGCTAAAAAATGCTGTTGTAGAACATGCAGCTAGTGTGCCGGCACTATCTCAGAAGTGCTTGGTTTATTATGCAGGCTCCCAGTCCTCAGAGCTGTGTTGCAGTATGAATTGGTAACATATTTCTTCTAGCATCTCAGGAATACACCAATTTCCTTCTAACTGGCTTGATTCTTTCTACTTAAAAAGATTTGCACTTACCTCGTATATGCTAGTGGGGATGGGTACAACATACATGTGTAATATTTGACTGTGTCGCACTCCCTAGGGCTTAGCTTCTGGCGTTTATGGCTTCCCTGTCTCTCCTGGTTTTTACTTCTCAGTATATCCAGCTTCACAAGTCAATCCTATTTAATTAACTGCCCATCTGAAAGTAATAATGGTCACTGTTTTAAATAAATGAGACACAATCTCTGCTTTTTACAAAGCAGGGTAGAACAGCGAACACTAACCCCTCATTTTAGGGCCACCACTGTACAGCAGATCTGTTCACAGAAGCTGTCTATTTTGCTTTTAGGCTCACTTTTCATCCCCAGCAACAACAACAAAAAAAGAAGCATTCTGGCTGAGAACTGTGATTTATTCTTATGCATAAGTATCTGACCAAACCAAAGAAAGATTAGCAGGAACAGTGAATTAGCAACTAAACCAAAGTTAACTATCAGGCTGATTTATGAAGTGAAGATAATTATTTTTGTAATATGACCATAACTCATCATGACAGAAGCAAAGGAATATTTATTCATACTCTCTTATTTCCAAGTTGAAGTGCTTGCCAGCCAAGATGAACCAAACCCACCCTTCAGGCAACCCGAGAAAACAGGCTATTGTTAGTCTAGCTCCTTAACAGAATGCTTTGCTGAGGGCCTAAAAGAGTTCAGAGCCTACTGAAGATTTTAACAATCTGAAACAGTTCCACAACAAAGTCTGATGTAAGAGCTAGAAGTTAAATGCTACAGCAACATCAGCTTATTCCAGTTGTATTTAGCTGCTCATTAGCTTGTAAGGGAACACTTGAAAGAATCAAGTTTTCCATTTACAAGTTGTTCAGTACCCTGCTTGTTAAAGAGCCTGATGAAAAGGTGTAAAAACTCAAGAGCAAAACGATAGGTTTTATAAGCTTTTTTATGATTTTGAGGATTTGGGTTTTGATGGTAGCTTCAAAAATGTCTTACTTGAGGAGAAGCATCCCTTCTTCCTTTTTACCTTTTAAAAAGCAAAGCTTTACCAAAGCAGAAGTCACGGTCTGTAAAACCAAGCGTGCAACTCAAAGCCTTCCCCATCCTTTGAGAACATTTGGCTGAACGGCAGCAAGGTGTTTGGTTATCCTCAGCGCATGTTCCAGGAGCCAGCCACTGGCCTCACACCACCTCTGCTGCCTCCTCCCAGGTCCCTGCCAGCACAGGAGTCCCAGCTAAGAACTTCAAGAAAACATCATGGATAAGGATTTACAGATTACACATCCCAGAAGCTAGCCCTGGTTTTACTTTGAGCTGTTTTTCAGACGCTTTGGCAGGCTGCCTCGCCTGGCCAACGGTGCTTGCACCTCATCCGGCTTGTGCCCTGCCAGAGAGATGGGACAGTGCCACGAAAGCACTGACCTTTAGGAACGTGAGCACTCGAGAAACCTGAACACTCCCAGCAGTTCCTAACTTTCTTCTTGCATTTACACACCTTAAGGGTATTTAAATGGTCGATTTCAGGCAAGTAACTTCAGCTCCCCTGCGATCCCACAGAAAGTGGTGAAACGAGAACCTTGCATTTGCTGGTAAGACAGACTGGTGAGCAACTTAGATTCATTCAAGGAAATTCAAAGGTTTCTATACCTTGTAATATGTATTTACCTGGGAAACACTGAATGGATTCTAGCCTTAGTGCCTTTTTTTTTTAATTTATTTTTTAAATAAAACTCCCCTTTGCCCCATCACAGAACATGCCTTGTGCTTGTTAGCTCTTCCAGTTGTCACCACCAAAGGCCAGAGATGAATTTTCTTCCCGCAGAACGGGACACAGTTTTACATTTCCAAGATGAAATAAAACATATAAAACTACAGCCATTACTTGTCTAAGAGACCCTATTTTTCCAGAAAAGGTGAAACAACATTTTATGAAGATGACAAATCTAAGTGCTGTGATTTGTAAATACGAGTTAGATTTAAAAATATGAAACGTAAGGCTTTGAATGTCATAATGCTGGTTAAATTACCAAACATTATTTGCAAAGACATTTTGCAGAATTGCTAACTGGCCCAGTCCAGAACTGCTGCAGGCACTGCCAGTGTTTCCATCCATTTCAATGGGAGCTACACTGCCCCAGTACGGCAGAAATACCTTAAAGAGCAATTATGAAAATTGCAGAAGGAGCCATGTGTTTATCATCCTGCAAATTATGTATATTAATCTGCAATTAAAATGCTTTTTCTAGGGCAGCCCTGGAGACCTGGTTTCTGCAGCCCCGCTACTAATAAGGATGTAAAGAAAACTGAAACACTTCAGTAGCAGCACTTAAGGTTGCTAAATCAAAGATCAGAAGTTGGGATATTATGAAATTATAGTTACGTATTCAACGTTAATTGGCACCCTTTGTATATCTGCAGCTTGATACAATCTTTAGCAGCACTTCTTTCCCTAGACTCGTCCCTTACAGACAGGGCACGACGACCACCCTGAATGGGACTACCCACCGACCCTATTGTTTCCGTAGTATTAGTTGTTTGTCCTCATGCTTCATCTGCTGCACACTCCCTGGACCTTGAACTGAACACAGTATCATTAATCTCATCAAAGGGCTTTTCTACAGTCTCCATCTTCGTGGTATTTTAATCTAGAAGATTAAACGTTTAATTTTCCAGACATCCTCATGAGGTAGCAGTCCCATCCATTTAACCAAAGCAAATGAGAGGTCCACAAAAAAGACGGCTCCAGATCATTGGAAGCTTTTGAGCCCTGAGTCTGAGGCACCTAAGAGCCAATTCACAGGGTGCTGCTGGTTTTATCACACTTGGTGTGTGCTCTTCCAGCTGCACTGCGCCTGAGTCAAGCCCATAGCTCGGCTCATTTATCATATCTGTATCAAGCTGGGAACTTAAAAATAACACCACAGTCCAAAATTTGGTTCGAGAGATTAGCTTAGCACCACATACGGTATTCCTGAGGGAGGAAAGGATAATACTGACCGCTCCCAGACAGCATTTAGTTGCCTTACTTGTCGGTGAAAGCTGTGCCTTTCCGCTGGCCCTTGGTGCAAGCAGCGCGCGCCCCGGCCTAGTTCCCTGGGTCACAGCTGCTGCACGAGGGATACATGAGGGATGCACGTGGCAACTTGTCTCCAGCTACACAACGCTCTGGTTCCTTGCTATGTGTGCTCAGAAATGGGCTAAGGGGAGAAGTGTGGGGATGAGGTTGAAAGGAGCTCAAGCTCTGCCTCCAAACCCAACGCAGGACCCCCACTGCTGTGCAGCAACGTGGGTAAATTATGGCCTTCTGTGCTTTTTCAACCTGAGAGCCTAAAAGAAGCATCTCTCGTAGAGGAAATGCAGCAGCTGGATTAATGAAGGCATTGGTTTCACCTACACTTCTGAGGAATACAAACTCACTCCTGTTGGCAGCAGTCACAGCCATCATACGAAGAAAAGAGACACCCCTTTCCACCAGCTCATTCTACAACACTCGCAGAGCCACTTGCAAGGAGGAGGGGATCAAGCAAGGCTGCAAAGAGATGAAATCCACTAACCAACTAACGCTGACAGCCACTGAAGTACAACTACGCAGGCAAAACGAGCAATGGCCAACTACAAACGAGTTGATCACTTTGGTAGCCTAAGGAGGCCACACAAGCAGAAGCCTGTTCATAAAGGCACGAGTCTCAAGCACATCCATACAGTATCCGGATACTCCTTTGAGTTGTAACGGGTAGTAAAAAAATGTCACTTCTGGTCTCGCTCGTGACCGTTCATGGATAGCCTGTCACACGTTAAACGTCACTTCTCATACCGGTTTTTACCAAATCGCTAACTGATGAGGTAGAACAAAGCAGGGAATCCTCATTTTGCTGACAAACTGACACTGTTCTTACTCCTCCACATCCACGACTCCTACCCGGCAGCCATACCTGTGTGTTCTGCCCTACCATGGCTCTACTCTAGGTCATGCACACAAGGAAGGGGCTGTCCATATTCAGGGACAGTCCATCTCACCAACTTTAAAAGCCTGTCAATTAGTTGTCCAAGTTTAACTTACCTCAACTCTTTTGTAGCCAGTGGAGAGCAGCAGACACCTCTAGGAACTGGGTATTTGAAGCAGGCAGGTGACTCGCTCTCAAAAATGGATCTATTTTATTAAGGTCCAGTCCTGGGAACTCCTACTCACAGAAGCAGTCGATAGAACTGCTAACTGATCCTGCATGTTATCAAAACACACACCCTTTTCTCTACAAAATGCATTACATTTGTACCACTTGTACCTTTCTTGGTGCTACAGAGAGGTGCACTCAGCTTCAGTCATCACAATTCCAAGACAAAAAGCAGGCTGAAGAATACCATGGAATGAAAACTCCTTTTCCCCAGAAAGACACTTCTGTAAAAGTCATTTTTTAACAGCCCACACTTGCAGTTGGGATTCAAGCCTTCAGACTGTATTTATTTGAGATTTCTTTGCTTTCAACAGATTTTTGTTCTTCTTCTTACAAATAGGGACAATAGATAAATACTTAGATAATTTTATTTTAAGAAGTTATTAGTATATATATATATATATATATATATCTGCGCATACATACATGGTTTTGTGCATCCAGAATGCTTCCCCACTTATAAAGAAATTAGTGAACACTCTGATCAGCAGTGAAACACAAGTATAAGAAACAGTACCAAGAAGCTACAATAGTTACCTATCTGATGATTAGCAGTGATACACTGCATCCCTCCTTCCCACTTGCATGAACACTGGCTCCCTCATTAAGAATTCATTTGACTTGCACAAAACACAAAACCAGTGACAACAGAGAAAAGGATTTTGCTTTCCCTGTAGTGTCAGAGTACCTATATTCAGTAAACGGGAACTTGGGCGATTAAAGAAATTAAACATGGAATGACTAAGTATGAACAGATGGAGTTAAACCATCAAAGCCGTTTCCACATGAAATAGTGGTTCAAGACTCACTTTGCATCACATTTGTAATGTGAACAAGTTACTTCCCGGCAGTATGAGGCCAAGTACCACTGTATCATCACAGCCTACAGATGCTCTGAATGACAACTGCCCCAGACCAGCACTTCACTGGGACACCCAGGATGTGCTTTACAGTCTAGCGATGACCGTGCTGCCACCAAAAGGGACTGTCCTGCCAGGTTCCCAGGTCACTGCTGTGTTCCTGTTACTCAAATAACCCCCATTCAGGGCTGGTGCTGGCTCAAGGTGGGGCAAGGAAGGTGGCAATGTAAGAAGTCAGGATGGGGGCTGATCGCAATGCAGCAAATGCAAAACCTGAGCAAGCATTAGGTGAGAGCAGGATATTCTTTAGCCTGTAACTTCAACAAAATGAAAAAATATGACACTTGTATTGGAAGGGAACAGTTCACTCTTTATTCTAACAAGGTTGCTTTGTCTCCAAACGTTAGTTAATAGTAAGAAACGCAGAAAAAGCTCATAGGTAGTCAAGTTGACAAACACCATATAAAAGTCATGCAAACAGTAGTAAGAGACTAAGTATGGTATAAAAAAGAAGGGTCTTTTATTAACACTTGAGAACCCGCAAGTTTCATGAGTTGTCTGTGCTTCAACATGATTATCTCACTGCCTCTCTGTTCACGTTACCTGTAAGGCTTTTTTCCTATTAGAATATAAATTGTCTGACGGCTGTATGCAAAGACAGATTTTCTCAGAGTGCCTTTTTTTGCACAACTTCCTAACAGTAGATATCTCAAAATTCTGCCCACTACCTCCTGAGTCTTGATGAACTATCTGCAGAGGAAGTAACGAAGATCTCAATGCAAATGAGCTGCACGATTCCTTTGCAGCTAACGTGAAGCTGGAAAGGAGCAAACTCATTAAAGAAGATGTAACAGGAGGTCAGGGAGTGCTGATGTGAATGCATAACTGAGATACTTTTGATACAGAGAGACAATAAGAGATCTCCTTAATCTACCATTTGCAATTTAATGTAATTTCCCTGCCTGGCAGCATCACTGTATCTGTCTTTAGAGGAGCTCTTCCTATTGTTCAGTCACATAAGGTTGATAGTGTTGAGGTAAATATAAGAAGTGAATGACCAGAAACAGCAAGCATCTCTGAGACCTTGCAGAGTACCACCTAGTACTACATCCAATGCTATTTTGCTCCCCTTCCACTAAACAATTGAGAAGTTGTATGTTTCATTTTTGTGTAAGCATTTATTCTGCCTTGAACTACAGGTTTCTCCTTGTTCCCTTGACAAGCACCTGGGAACTCCTCTTCTCTCCTAAGAACGTAATTCTCACGTGCTCCTCCCCCTGATAGTTTGAAGGATAACCTGCCTATCAGACAGAAAGCTTTGCGAATAAAAGCAGCCCGGGTAGACAACGGATTACAAAGGATATTGGATGGAGATGAGTTACTATATGCGATGCAGAAAAAGGATTCTGTACTTCGGATTACAGCATGCCACTTTTCCTACAAGCATGTTTCATTAGAGCTTCAACCAGCTAGGTCGGCTGGCACAAGAGAACTGGCTACCACTGGCCATACAAAACATTCATTTTGGTTTAAACAAGGAAACCAGAGCTTAAACAACAGTGGCGACAGCCAGAAATGTTAGTATTGGCTTTGGACTATGACGTGAACACGTATTCTTCTTTCCTGCCAATGTAAAAGGTCACCAACAAGCTCTTGTCTACAGGCACCAAAATCAATGCCTATGTATTTGTGACTATCAGCAACACTGTGACTGTCATAAAGGTCAGCATGGTGTCTGCATTAACAGGACAGCCACGCCTATTTATTACCCTGTCTTGCTGTTAGATACTTTGACCAAATACTAAGCATAGCTCAAAAACCAGCTAAATCATCCCAGAACAAGTTCAAGAAGCATCCTGTGGTCTGATACACATCCCGTGTCTGTTCACGTAATCACTTACTGTCAGAGAAATGCTTATCATGAAGACTGGAGTACAGGAGTTTTATTTGCTGAGGTATGTTCTGGATGGCCTGAGAGGGGGCTGCGAGATGGAGATCTCTGAGAGCTACCAGGGCTGGTGCTGACAAAGGGTCCACGCACCTGCTCTGAAAGTGCGTACCTAGGACCGATGAACACAGATTTCCAAACCCTGCAGACAGGACATAAGAACAGGCTGGATTCCCCACAGCTAACAAAACTGTTGCCTTTCAGTAGTTTCGTTACAAGCACATTACCCAAAACGCAAGGACTTGGGATTTGTGGCCATCAACAGGGCCTGAACCTTGACCACAGCCTGGCACAAACAAACTACAATGTAATAGGAAAAATCTTCTTGGGAATGGTTTCCTGAAGGGAAGGGCATGAGCTAGCTGTTGCAGAAGCAATGCCGACCCACTGCAGGAGATGTGTGCTTTCAACATGTAGAAATAACTCCACGGTTGAGGGTGATTACCTGTTGGCTAGTAAATAATTCCTTACCCCCTGCATAAATGCAGTCGCATTCCTGCCCCCTTTTTCTGACAAAGGCACCAAAACGCATGACTTTGAGACACATGGTGTGTACCAGTGATGTGATCCAGTTGTAACTCTTGAACTGATGCCTGGATCTCACCTCCAGTAAGCTCAGCATCACCCGGGTATAGTAAGAGATGAGACCAAAGTTCAGCCGGTTGAAGTCTGAATTTTTTAATCTGCTAGAGCCACGACGGGCACTGGTACGCACACGATGCCTTGGTTTGATGAAAGGGAACCACTGGCACAGACACTAGCTTTTGAGGCTGAAAGAAGTTCAACTTTTTTCCCCCAGATCAATGGCAAGCGGAATAAATTCAGCCTCCATCACCCCTGAGAAAGGCAGAACCTTGTTACCCAAACCGTGTGGAGAGCAGTGACATGGTATGGCGGTAACAAGCCCAACAAGCCCAATTCGGTTTGGCTTGACAGCACTGGAGCAGACTGATGACTAAGAAGCTTAATTACAGTTTCACAGTGCATTTGTCAGACTCATCTAAATATAGCCGGCACACCATAGTCTTCAAGCCATTTAAGATGATTAACTGTGGGCTAATTCTAGACTTTTAGACTTTGCATTTTTAAACTCCCCAATGACTCAGATTATTTTAGAGGAGACGTGGAAGGAAGATGGGAGAGATTTAAGCTATTTCTTCGGGAAGTACAGGTAATAATATTTCGAAGCAAAACTTCCTCCCGACCCACATATGGCAAATGTTGAGCTAGCGCAACCAGGCCAAGAGCTGGCTGGACCTTTATGGGAAGCTAGGGCCCCAGTAAAGGACCATACTCCAGTTCTCTGACTGCCCAGGCAAACAGGGCAAGGTAAATATTTGGAAAAGGTCAGGTGAACAACGTGCAGAGAGAGGTATGCTGCAAATGACCAGAGAGGCAACAGCCAGTGCAGGCCGATCTTCCAGCAGCTAAAAAAGTAGAGGTGCCCCTTAAAGGAACTTAATTTGAAAGGCGCAAGACTCTCCAATCACCAGCACTCATGAACTTCTCCAAACCCATCAGCTTGGGGAGGCAGAAGCAGCCTCGTTTGCATCCTTTTCTCACATATGAATTTTATTAAGGGATGGTAAGTGGACACCAAGTGAGGCAATATCTTTGGGGAGGAAAGAGGCCAAAGGCAAGCCCTGAAGGAGGGGGAAGACACTGTTATGGTTATTACTATCATTAGCATCGTTATTTTAGACTCGCATTTCAGACAGAACAGGACTCGGGTCCGTGTTGCAGGAATTACCAGACAGCATCCATAGCTTCAGGCACAGGTAGGCTATAAGCCTGAGAACAATCATTTCAAGAAAAAAAAAAAAAAAAGGTTTAAATATTTCTCATATTTAGTTTCATGACTTGTCCTTCTGACCAACAATCATCTATAATTGTCCAGGCAATACGTTTTTATGTCAGTCTCCCAGTGAGATGCAGTCCTTGCTTCAAACTCTAGTTCCAGCGTTTTCACGGCTATTAAAATTAATGCCTATTTATTGGTGTTTCAGATTCCAGATGCGCTGATTGTGGAGTTCCTGAAGGTTAACCAACCCACGACTCCACACTGAAGCACTCTCCTCACCTTGGGGATACCCAGCACGATGCTCCGTACCACCAGATCAGAACACGTTTTCTGGAATTTTCTCCCTGGTTTTATACGAAGCTTTTACACATAATTATCTTGTACAACATAAATCTCTGAACAAAGGAACTCAAAGGAGTTTGATTTCCATGGTGTCAGGAGTAATAGGGGTAATTAACTGTGGATGTGATTCCAGGAAAATCTAGAAATAGCATCCAGCTGTTAAAAGATCATACGACTCCTGTAGAAGAAAGCCTTTTGCAATTCACATAGATGCATTAGCTTAAGCCTGTTCTCAAATGAGACATGTCCAAGACTGCTGACTGCTAAAAATTCATTGTTTTATTTTTCTCTTTTATTACCACAGACACTGCTGCTATATATTAAAAAAACATGCACACACACACACACAAAAAAAAAAAAAATCATGTGTGGGAAGTCAGATATCCCTCAGGCAAGAAACACCTTCCACCACTACTCGGGTAATGGTAAAGTGTTGGATTCGGGCTATGATGTTTCAACAGCAAACACAACTGCACTTCTGTGGAAGTTTCCTTACATCCCGGGTGCCAATGCTAGAAGGCTCATTGCAGCTGAATACCGAACGAAGCGATTTTGGTGTCCAGCCATACCCTAGGGATTTGATTTTTGGGTGTATACTCTGGAAAATATCACCCTTTCTCGCCCTACTTTTAAGTTCTAGGAGCTTTTAAATCCTAAGTATTTAAATTCCTAGGAGCTTCACTACTGTCTTCAAAATCTAATTGCTTTTTTTTTTTTTTTTTTTTTTTTTAAGAGGGTGACATAACTTCAAGTATTTGGAACCTCTATCTTGAGTAGGAATCTGTCATGTGTCAAATCTTTCAAGAGTAATTTGCACCTAATAATCTTGCTGATATATAGATGTGAGTAAGAGCATTTGTATTTTTGTGTTCAGCAAATGTTATGAACACCATTAGCGTGTGAAGGAAAAAATGAGTTCCAAATACTCTACCAAAGATTTGCAGAGGCATTTTAAGGAGTCTCTTTCCTTAAACTCTGAAGTTCTAGCAGTAATGCTGTGTTCATGTTGTCTAAAGACTAACATTTTTGCCCTGCAACCATTTCCCATGAAGACAACCAAGACGGGAATTGACTCTGTTGGGATACTTGGGTTCTGGTCACAGTTCTAGTAGAGGCTTTCTGTGCCCAGATAACTTGGATAAATCACTAAGTTCAGCTACTTAACCTCCCTCCACCTATGCTCACCGCCATGGGACTATTCCCCCTACATAAGGACACGTGCCAAGTTCATGTTTGTATAGTGCCTATACCCTTGGATGGGAGTTTTGTCAGAGCTGCTAAACACCAACACTCTTACTGAGCAATAAATTACGTGTGCCAACAGTCCAAGTCCTACCTGGGTACTATTTTGTACCGGTGTGAGGAAATCATTTCATTTTCTTTTCTTTTTCAGTGTCAGTACTCTGAGTTTCAAGCAGCATTCCAAGTAAAGTGCTTTTCATCTAAAATTACTAGATTATCTTAAATCAAAACAATTTAAGCAAAGAAAAATGACTTAGAAAAAACTTTCTGAATTGCAAGTGATCATACAGTACTTTAGTATACCCAGTAAGCAAAACTTTCCAACCTAGATGTAACATAACAAACCCAGACACTGCATCTTCCCTAATGGTCTCACATCATCCAAAATTTGTTAAAAAAATAAATTAATGCTTTCCTAAACTGCAGAAGGTCATTGCAGAGCTTCAGCTTCCCCCATGGCCATAATACTTAAGTTTCAGTACTTGGACTTTCGCTGATCTCAGCTGTGCCTCATCTTCAGTGGCAGAGAGGTGGGCTGCAAGAAGGCAGGCACCAAAATATTAGGAAACTAACACCCTGCCTAACAGCAGAAACTACTTGGCTGCATTCCTAACACCACAGTAGGTTCACTCCCATGTCTTTTCTTAATCAATTTCAGCTTTTAGAAAATCTAAAACTATGAGAATCAAATACAGCAATGCTGCTTTATTTCAGCCCAATGAAAACATGAAATAAAGCAGAGATATTTCCTTGGAAGCAGACCTGTAAAAATAAAAAAAAAAACCCTCTCAAACAATGAGCACTGGGGGGCACAACCTCCATCAAGAAAGATGATAAAATCTCCTCCACAGAAGTCTCAGTCTTTTCTCTGCTGGGTAGTACCAGAATGCTTTACTTTGGCCACTTGTCTTCAACCCGAGTGCCAGACTCCACCAGAAATCAAGTAATGTGGATTGTGTCTTTTTTTTTTTTTTTTTTTTTTTAACACAACCTCCAGCCAACAGGATCAAACCCCATCACAGTGCATTATGTAACTGCAATATTTGGATGTAATATTGCCATGGTAGTGGTCTTGCATATTAAGAATAACTTGTGAATCGTGCTTGTGGCCTTACCATGCTGTTTTGTTTTGCTGTGAGTAGACACAGATTAGATTTCTGGTCTCATACTCTTCACCCTGAGTGAGTGCTAAAATGACAGCAAGATCAGAGCCTGGGGGGACAAGGACATGTCAGCAATCTAGCTGACTAATTAAGCAATGAAATGATAGGTATGACAAGTAGTTTCATTCAATTCTTGGAGTACTGCAGCTCCAATACAAGGCAAAACAGATAATACGCATAAATTGAGAGGTGTGCTGGAAGAGAAGCCTTCTGTCCTCATCTTCCTACCCTTAATAACAAGCGGTCAGCACGTACCAAATTCTTTCTTATAAAGGTCCCATTAACACATATTGTTAAATGCTTATTTTGTTAAAGAAAAAAAAAACAAAAAACACACAAGCAGAGCTAATTGTTGAAACACTGGAATTAAAATCCACACAGGAGTTAGCTGTTGTAAACCTAGGTACCTACATGTATGCTGCACACTGCCCTCTTCAACAGAAGTTAATTCGTATTTTAAGTTGAGAAACACAGCGATGCGAGAGGGTGTATGTATGCTCAGTCTGGACATTCCTAATAAACTGTTAATCTGTTCTAAAGTAGACTGTGTCCTTTCATTTATTTTTTAATTACTTCCACATACCTATGGAATTGGACATACATAAATCCAAACACAAACAGTGTCCAGTACTAAGCTCTTAAAACCCAGATTTATGACAGAAACGTGGAGAAAGACTCTTCAACAGGGGCAAGGCTTAGTGACATTACAATAGATCAAGACAAAGTATTGTTCAACATGATTTTCTTCCTTCTCAATGGTATATCCAGCTGTCCAGTACCGTTTGTTACTAGAAGACTCTTTTCTTTGAAACTGCAGTTGCTGTTACTGTTGTCATTAAATCCTTAAAGAAAAAATAAAAGCTCCTACTGCTGCTCTCTCCCTATGAACCAGCAAGTGAATAGAGATGAGCCAACACCTTATTAAGTACAAGCAAAGCTGTTACGATGGCCCGCGGAAATAAATAGGATGTCTACAATCCACATGAAGGTACTGTTAAAAATAAAGGCAAAATTTTGGTATAAAAAACCTACCTTAGGAGAAGAAGAAAGCTCCCTCGATGCAGGAATAGCTGACATGTTCTCACTCATGCCTGTCTCTGTCTTTGGCAAGAGGTTTGGTGGTTCAGGAGCCTTTCTTTTCATCTTCTTTTCTGGTTCTTGCAGTGGAGCAACTTTAATTAAAGCAGGGCTTGATTTTGGTTCATAAAACGGATTTGATCTAATTAAAAGAAGGGAAACACATTTCTTTGCTATCTCCTTGGAATTCAAAATGAAAGTAAGACCTATTTAGAGAAGCTGATGACTAAATATTTTTTATTATCCACACAAGAAAACATTTTACTTTCACATGCTTTAAAAAGCTACTTTTTCATATGATTGACAAATGAGATAAAACAGCTAAAACCGCATTAGCTCATAACTCCTATAAACCACATAAGTTCTCCTAGATGACAGAAGTTTTATTAACAACAAAGCTAACTTCAAATACACCTGGCTATCTAACAAATGGCTGATTTACAGATGAGATCAATACCAATTAACCTGAGGGAAGTTGCTGGCTGTTGAGTATTCTGATGAATAGAATCAAGGATTCTTAATTAGAACAGATTTAAGGACCAGGTCACTTTTACATGCGTAAAACTCAACACGGCTTTAGAGGCCTCACTCTAGGCTAAGTCCAAAAATTCTGTCCTCAGCAGGCACACATACCATGGCGAGCATCTTTCAAATTGTGCAGCAGTCATCACATCATTTCAAGAGTACTTTTTGGACAAAAGAATAGCGTAAAACAAACAAACAAACAAAAGTTGGCTTCTGTACTCCTCTCTACAGGTACCAGTAGCTAGTACCTGTCTTATTTGAAAGTGATTTAATTCTTTAATAACTAAACCTCATTTAAGGAACAGTAAAATTCTTCCAAAGTCGATGTAGTCCAAAGAATTATTTTCAGCCGTGGTGTTCACATTCCAACCCTGCAGTTAGTTGTTCCACACCCTAAATAAATACTTCCATGGCATTTCCAACTTCTATCTACTAGTTTGATGCATCAAATATCAACCAGTAACAGATCAAATAATGACTTTTACTACACACTTAAAAGAGAAAGTGATGTTATACCCTGCTAAGTATACTTACAGGAACCTTCTTCACACTAAACTAACTTATTCATGCTCTTAGGTTTTAATGTTTTGCAATCCCAAACTGGACAGTTAATTACAAAACAGGTATGTTAATTCATTCCTTTCCATTCCATACTTCCCCTGCGAGATATATTTATCATCCATCGCAAACAATGTTCACGTAATGAAGTCACTGCAGTTCCCAAAGAGCTATCTGCATACAGTTATATAAAGGGTAATTAATCACAACAAGTAACAGTGCTTTGAGATCAACTCGAGATGGAAACAATAACGCACACAGCATGAGATAAAAGTTACCTAGCTAGATCCATTAACAGATTGCCTCTCAAGATAAGAGAAATGAGCTAGTGTATGCTGATTTTGAACAACCAAACCAGCAACATTTGGGCCCAAACAACAAACCAACTGGCCACCCAGTTTCCTTCCACACAACACTACTCCCAGTTGTGCCTACCTGTAGTATACAAATACGTCTTTCGGTCTCTTAGACTGACTTTAGAATTGGTCTTACTGCAGTTCAACCCTGTCCTTTCACTGAGAAAAAAAGCAATTAATAATCCACACTGCAGAAAATAAGGCTACTTCTGAAAGGCGAAGTTTATTGAAGCACGTAAGAGAAGACCAGGCACAAAACCTCCAGACCTTTCTGAGAATCTGCCGCCACTTGTTAAAGAAAAAGAGATCTGAATCCAGATACCGAAGTGAAAGGAAAGCCTAACACTAAAATAACTCCTCTGCTGACTGAAGGCAACTTTCAGGTGTTCCCACTTTGCTGCCCGTCAAGCGCAAAGCCACCGGCGCAATCAAAACTAAGGGCGACATCAAAATAACAAGTTAAATGAAAACGGATGGGTGTTTTCCAGGGGAGGCAGCAGAAAAAAGGAGGGTATTCAGTCTGAAGCAGGGAATGCACCTAGCTGTCAGTAGCCCTAATTTAGCTGACAGCCCAGCTCAGCTGTCTTCAGACACCGGAAAGTTCAAAGGGAGGTGAAAATGAAGATAAAAGAGATAAAGGCTGAAGAACAATGAACTCTGCAGGAGAGCACAAGGTTTGCCTTAGCTTTGTACGTCGGCCTTCTCAGCAGCCATGAGATGCAGCAGGCTCGGTGGTGCTGAAATTATCCTGTGCAGCCCGACTTGGAACAAGAAAGGTGCATTCGTAAGGTTAAAAACAAATCTGGTGCAAGCAAAAACAAGAGTTGGAAAGAAGCATATTTGAAATGTCTATGCTTTAGGATTCTTTGTGCTGCATGTGTAATCCTGAAGGATCGCACCCTACTGCATCTGTCAGAAGAAAGGGCTGTCAAGAGACAAGTCACTGGTTTTGTTTCCTAGAAAGTATTTTGCTTTAGAGCTGGGCTAAACCCTCACATCTTGGTCATAGCATGATCTGAACACACACACACAGTTTATTTTCCACCTTTCTCTTTATACCTTTTAATTGGTCTTACAAATATTTTTTCAAAACCGTTTCTCAGGTTTGACACAGACAACATCCCGTGGTTCTTGCCAGAAGACAGCAGAAATTTTGAAGTCACTGCTGTCCAATAGATGGAGGGGAGTTTGGCCCAACCACATGGCTCTGTGAGATTCTAGGCAAGGGAAAAGTCTGGCTCAAAAAAGCCTTAGCTTAAAAATACAAACGCACTCCTCTCTGAAGTTAGCTCACGTGGTTTTTTTTGCATTAGCGACGCTACTGAATTGATCCCCACAGCAGGATTTGCCCTAAAGAGATGCTAGACTGTCCACTACAAAATTAAAAATAGAACCTACCAAACTACCTGGCACTAAGCAGTCACCAGCAGCGGGGTGGTTTGTGGCTTCTTGTGCAAGAGCCATCTTCAACAGGTGGCACCTCAATAGTCCTTCCGCCCAGACAGCATTGTCCTGAGCCATGCAACGATTAACGAGGTAAGAAGCCACGGAGCCAAATAATATCTGAAAGCGAGTTTTATTCTGACCAATTTAAAGATGTTTCTGACCGGCATTACTGGTTAAATTAAAAAAACAAAACAAAACAAAAAAAACACACAACGTTTTATTGAGGAGGAAAAACAAAGCTGTTAGTGTGCTAGGGTTAAGAGGTCAGGCTGCTTATGGATCAGAAGTACTCAGGTTGAAAGGGTTGTACTTGTAATTAGTTGTGATCTGTGCTGTTTTCCAATAATTAAACTCAACTTGGCAAGGCAAGCTATTCTTTATTACCAGTTAGCCACCTACCATTTTGATTTTAATGTATACGACTCAAAAAGGCAAAAGCAGAATTTTACACTAACATTCGAACGCCCGAACTAATATAGGGAATATTAGGGATAAGGAAAACGTGTTCGTTATCTCTAGTTAGGCAGGAGAATTTAGCCAGAGGAAGCAAGTTTTGCGAGCAGTTTTACAGGAGAATGCATTTGTGGTGGACCGTCTTCATCCACCTGCACCACGCAACGCCTCATTACGCCGGTGCTTGTGACTAGGCTTTGCTTACGCGTGTTGTGAAACGCTCCATTATCTTCACAACCATTAGCGAAATAGGTTTGCATTAAGCCAATTACCCAAGGTAAATCCTCCACAGAGGCGCAGCGAGGGTAGGTAGCTCGTCCAAGATTACAACGGGAGTTTGTTACAAAACTGGAAGCAGAGTTCAGGTCTCAGGGCACTTTGTGCAAGGTCTGAGTCCAGAATCCCAATTAGAGATTTGCCAAAGCAGAGTGGGACAAGGGTCCTGATTTTCAGTGTTTTCCCAGGACACAGCATCACATTTCCCACACAATAGAAGAGGAAAATGCCAAGTGGTGCACTAAGCCAACCCCACCGAAACTTTCCTGAGTGACACTAAGTGTCCTTCAGAAGACTTACGTCTTCCATCTATCAGGTTCAAAGTCATTCCCAGGGAAAGCACTGGACCAGGGGTAGTCAAACAGGATTAAAAACCAACCCAAACCAACACAACTCAGAAAATAAGATGTTAGGAGAGAGCCTGAAGATAATATGCAAAGTTTTCTAATGCCGTGATATGACCCCGTTGTTGAGCCTTGTCTTGTTACACTGCTGAGGTCAAGTCAACACATCTCAAAATAGAGACACAGCAGAAGAAAACAGAGGGTCCCGAGACGTGCGATGAAAATGATTAGAGACATGAAGAGACTTCTGTATGAAGAGAGATGGAAAAAGTTAGCACTGCTTAACTCAGACAAGTGGTGAACATGTTAGAGAACCCAGCAACAGTTTATGGCAGATAAACCCGGTAGTACTAGCTGTTGTTTTCAGAGGCCAACAGATGGGATTGGAAAATGAACTTACTTCCAATCAATACAAGGAAATACGCTCCATGTAATACCTTATTTTCTTGTGGAAATTGACACTGAAGACTAGACTTTAGAAGGATTTGGAAGAAGATTAGCCACTTGGATAATAAAAACATCTTTATTCACATTAGATAAGAAACAATACACACCTGGATGTAAACTCTTATGACACAGGACACACAAACTGACACTGCTTATGAAAATCTTTCCTTCAGTGCTTATCATACCATGCATATCCTTAGCAGGAACTTTTTACCAAAAAAAAAAAAATGAAAATTGATGACATAAGGTGAAGCAAAATAATGTTATTACGGGTGAGTTAGCATCACAAGTTTTATGTTCCTAGACTAGAGTTCTATTACTACATGTTTTTCCTCCAGAGTGTTTCAATATAAAGATCTAAGGGCTCCTCTTGCCATGCTTTACCCATTACATTAAAAAAAAAAAAGTCTGTGTCTTTTTCAATGACTCCTGTAGCCTGGGAGGAAAGTGGCAAGAGGTAGCTACTGGGGCATCTGGACATAAAAACCTGTTGTCAAAGATGTAGGAGTACATATATATATACATATATATATATATATATATATACACACACACACGTATTATTTTTCCCTGCAGATTCTGGTGATCAGCAAACCATCAGGAATGGCTACTGTGAAAGTCAACAGTGTGATCACACTGGGTCTGAAGATACAGCAGCCACTGCTGTTTGTTCAGGCAGTGCCCCGATGAACAGGCCTGACCAAGAAATCATTCCCCAATGCCTTCTTTTTCTTCTCTTTTCCACAAAAACAACACCATCAACATAGCCACAGAGCTTTAAAAGGAAAAGACACTGCAGGGTCTTTGTACATTTCTGTCAGAGTGCACAGGAATTCTTCACTTTCCTAGAACGTGGCTATAAACAGAGAAACATGAAGATGATAGCAGGACACCTGTTTTAATATTTAATATTAAAGTAATGCAAATGTCATGCCGTGATAAATCTTATTAAGTACCGTAAAACTAAACGTTAATTACAGTTGTTGTCTGTAAAATTGCTCATGTGTAATCACCATAAACTGTCTCATGAGTGGTGTGGTTGGTGACTAATAACCACAAACAAGGAGTAAGCACACACCTTCAAACTTCCCAAGCTGCACAGCTATTGCAAAAAGCTCACTCCTTGTTAGGTTTCTATACTATAACACAAGGCAATCAGTGGGAGTTTATAAAAGTTTTGTGTGGTTACGATAAAAGAAACAACCTAACGAAGCACATATGCTGTTAGCTTTCTGATACAGAGATTTAGTTTTATGAGAATTTCAAAACTTGCTATGCAGACAGCACGGAGCCCTTCCTTTACACATGTTGCACACCCATATAAAACAAACTCTCCATCATCATTAACAAAAATCATTATTTTAAGTAGCAAAAATAATGGCAAAAGAGACAGGAAGGCCCAAGCTCCTTAATTTTTGGCTCATATACAATTGGCAGGGAATGAACTGCCAAAAAGGTACACAGACTGTTCCCTATCAAGTAACTTGCTATCAATGAGGCTAAGAAGCATTTCCCAACTGATCATGTTCAGTTGTACAGCCGAACACTATGACTTGGGGGTATGATATTTCCTACTGCTGAGCTGCAGATCAGTCTGTCCCGGGGAGATGATTAAGGATCACCATGACTGAACCCAATACACCTCAAGATTAAGCCAGGGATCCCACTAATGCTCCCAAGGCCGCTGAAAGATGAAGAATCATACTTACTCATCTAGCTCTTCCTCTTCAGCTTTGGAGGTATCTGCATAGAGGTATTTGCTCATATCCACGGGTCTGACGTTTTTCCTTTTTGCAGGTTGAGGAGAAGAATCTCTGGCAGTTACAAATGCTTCAGGCTCAGCATCTGGCTCATCAAATGGGTTCAAGTACTCTGGGGCATCTTCATCCTTGAAGGGATTGTAATTGTCAGCATAGAAACTTTCTTCTGGCTTTGAAGATGAAGCGATTTCAGTATCCGGTTCTACCAAACAACAACAAGAAAATCATTAAGCAGATTGAACACAGAAAAAAAAAATTGATGCCATTTTTATCAGATCTGTACATTTCGAGAGCTTATGAAAAGGTTTGCTTCCTAATTTTATCTACATAAAGTCCTAGCCTTTGATGAATTTTCATGCTTTATTTATTTGCAGTGCAACCTTGTTTATTCCGAAACAGGGTCTTCCAAAGGGTCATTGCATCTGGAGTATATTGAATAGGCTTCATTTTCTCACTTACTAACGTGCTTCCAATGTAATTTGTTATTAGTTTTCTTATTTGTCATATAAATGGTATCATGGCAGATTTTAAAACATTTTCCCAAGCTATTAGCCAATTCGTATCCTAACAAAATGTTCTTAATTATTTAGTTGAGCTTTTAATAAAGAAAATAGATACCCTATATTTTTATAATAGAATTACTTTTATTGTGTATTAAAAATGGTGATAACTAGTAGGTGCTCTTTTCATTCCTTAAAATGACTGAACTAAAATCAGTTATTAGGTATGACCAGTAATTACATTTCAAAACATACATATTTTCACTGCTAACGGCTTCTGGTAACAATACAGAGTCTCACAGTAAAAATGAATTTAAATTGACCCTAAAGAGATGGATAATCAAATTACTCATCTATTATTTGGGCTGTACAGCAAAAACTTATTAGCAACCTGGAGCTCTGTGCAGGCCTTTGAGTAACAGACACCACAGAAAGAACATCACACAAAAGTGAAGGGCTGCTGGATATTGAATGATACAAATCCCCATACAGCAATACAACATTTCTCACAATGACACGTAGTACCATTAATCTTACTCCTCCTGCAGCATCAAACGATCAGTTCAATATTGGATTTGATGTGCTTTCAAAATCTATGCAAATAGGAAATTCAATGTAGGGTTATTAAAAGCTAATTTCCAGTAACCACTCCCACACTCTTTTTGATGGAAAGTGTTTCTTTTTCATGTTTAGTGAAGAAAAAAAATACCACTTAGCTTTAAAAGAAAAAATGTTAAGTGTTATTTGTAGCAAGGCTCTAAAAGTAATAAGAAAAGATGGAGTTCCAAGTGTATTTGTCACTAAACAAACTTTTGGGAAGACAAAATTGCCAGCTGATCAACTACCAGAGCCACAGGCAGTGCCAGGAACAGCACTGCTGCTGCTAGGCCACGGATGGAGGATGTGCTCAAGTCACCAATCCTGCAGCAGGAAAGGCTTCAGTCCTTCTTGGAGCAACTGAGATCTGCTGGAAAGATTTTGGATTGAGAATAACCTCAGATTTTCCATGCCTTTCTTCTCTTTGGTTCCTCACATTTGAACGGCAAAGATTGTATTAACATATTATCTTTCATGCTCATTCTAAGGGTCTGTCTGTGAAGCGATGGATCTTTTTTCTCCATGGCCAGAAATTTAGAAATCAAATGGGTTTGGCTGGAATAAAGGAATAAAATAATGAAAATCTTACTTAAATGCTACGTGGACACTCGGGAGACAAATCGCTCATCTGGGACTGAGGCTGAGCTCCGCTGGGTGAAACCAAATAAGATTGCTCTTTGCCAGACAGCACTGCAGGTTCTGACTGGCAGACACACTTATGACTATGCACAGTGCTTGTGCCTGTGGGATTTCCCATTGGTGATTACAGAGAAAATTACATTAAAAAATTCCTTTAACTCCAGGTGAGGTTTACAGTTTCTTATTCCCTCACCAACCTGGTCTAACTTAGCATTAAAGAAGCAACGCATACAGTACACTCACACCTGGATTCTGTACATGCTCTGAGTTCTTATATTTAACTTCAGTTTCACAATGCAGCTGACACCGTCTCACACCAAAAACTGAAGTGAAAAAGAGACCCAAGTGTAAACCAGACATTGCACTGAAATAGGAGGAGAAGAAAGTGAAGTGGGATCACTGAAATTTATTACTATGCCTAACAGTCCAATGACCTTTGCACTGTGAAAAATATGTTATAAAAAAGAACTAATCAATCCAAATCCTTGTGGCTAGAGGGAAATAAATAAATAAGTCAGGGTTGCAGTAACAGCTTTAGCTAAACCTAAAAAAAGAGGTCCTGTTTCAATTGGAACTGGTTAAGCCTCATCTGAACGTCTCAACTGTTACACAAACATCTCAGCTCTGTCCTGGGCGGGGGGGCATGTAGACAAACTACTGCAGGACAGAGCAGAGAACATATTTGCAGTATTCCAACCAATCAATTCATAAACAGGGTGTAAACTATTAGGCATTTACCATGGGAGAAAGGGTAGTTACTGCACAGCAGGGGACACGTGTTAAGCTCATACCCTCACTGGTGCTGTGGTGGTTTGGTCATAAGTTTCCATCCTTCTGAGACAGATGTTATGGAGAAATAAGGTAATACTGAAGGTCAGCAGTTTAACTTAAGGGAAAAAACATCAGTCAAGGTGAAAACTTTTAAAAACACGGATACAATCACACCAAGCACGAATCTTTGACAGCAATATAGATGAAATACAGAGCACAGGCCGACATTTCTAATGCAATTTTTCATTTAGTTTAAGCTAAAAAGGGAAAAGAGATCTTATATCGGCTTACTTTAGCATCCAGTGCAGGTGGTGATGACAAGCAGACCTTTTGCTCTGCTTGCCCTGAGATGTCCTCAGGGTGGGTACCTACAGCTGAGCTAATTATCTAGACCCCTTTGCTGTCAAAGCAAAGGAACAGCTGCTGGTAGGACCAAGTCATTTGTCCTTCCTGATAACTCACACGTGGCATTCAAAGAAACATTCCTACAATTAAACAATTGTGTTGGATGCGTGCATTTCAGTTTAAAATGGGGGGACCTTTTAATAGAAGGAATGTCAGTAACATTGCCTGAAGTTGAAAACACTCAGGGAAACCATCTCTTACAACTGCATGGTAGGCCTTGATTTTCAATTTGCTTTAGTTTCTCCTGGAAACAATGAGTTAAATATTGAAATCTCATACATTTTAAGGGGCAATGCAAATGGTTTTTGCAATTCCTTCTATTTCAACACTATGGATCAAGTGCTGTAACGTTAACTAGGGCAAATTTCTTTCTCTTGCTCGTTGGCTCAGCAGTAACTACAGGTTTGGCCTTACACGCAGAGCACTGCAGGTCAGCACTGAGGGACCTTTGGCTTAAAAGATTTCACAAAATTCTGCACATAGGCTAAAAGTAAAGGAGCTAAGGAGCTTCTAAATGTTTCGCTTTTAAGACTTCTACAGGTAGGATTTTGCAGGGGCTCACCAGAACCCCATGAGCTTGTCCCTCCCCTCCTTGTCTCTCCTCCCTGTCCTCCAGGACACAATTTGTTTTTTTCTCTGCTTCCTCAGCTGTCCCTGCAGAAGGAAGGGTCCCCATCCTCTACTGGGGAGCAGAGCCCAGCCTCCAGAAAAAGAGAACAGCTTTTGGGATCCACACTGTTCTGCTCTGCCACCAGCCACGGTGATGCTCCTCTCGGAGCCAAGCTCCTGCTGCAAGGCACAGCACGGTGACGAGCAGACGGAGCAAAGAGTGAGCACCAAAAATCCAGGGAAAGCATTCCCTCTCCTGAACCCAGCCAGGATATCTCCCATGGGGTCTCTGAAACTCTTCGTATCTACCTTTTGTGTCAAGTGTTGGTCATCACTTTGTGAGCTCCTCTAAAGCTAATTGAGTTGTTGCCAGAACAGCGACCCACCACCACTGCTCTTAACTCTGCAGCCGCTGTTACCTTTCTCTGTAACAAAGATACCTGTATTTTCTGCAGGAGCTAACGACGTTGGTTATTGCCTTTTGGGAGGGCTGAATATTCATCAGCTTCAAAACAGCTTATTTCCTTCTTCAGACTGATTTTACACCAATGGCACCACCTATTTTCCTGCCTCCCTCCAGCATTAATCACAGCTGAAAGCACAGGACTCAGGTCACTCCTTAAACTGATTTTTTAATTGCCGTTCTCTACACTTTTTTAAAAAAAATACATTCGCAGCTTGGCACTCCAAGGGTCAAACACACAATAGTTTTGCATGGTTAGGTAATAAAGCCACAGGGGTAGGAGTGACAAGAGAACAGGTAGAGTATTACTACAGCAGAAGCACCATGTGCTCTTGTGCCAGATTCTGGAGACATTACTTGCCCTAACTGCACTGAGAAAGACAGCTCGTGATAGTAATCACTGACTGGCACTACCTATCTGCACAATCAGCCTTCTAGTTCCCAGAGGATCTCCAAAAATCACCCTGCCCTTCAACCCACTTGCCTTTTGTAACGCAAACATATTGTGACATATCCCTTAAAACCAAACAACCCCCCCACCAAAACATTACACACACAACTTTCCCCTTGGCAAGGGATGAAAGAACAAGCCACATGTGAAAGATATTTAGTTATGCCATTTACTGCGCTACTGGCAGCCACACAGACACGATGGTGATGCGAGCGGCGTAATGAACAGCACGGAATAAAAATGGTTCTTCCCAGTACTTCTAGAAAGCATAATGACTGGCATCCATATAAACCACAGGTGATTTTCTCTTACTTTTATTAATGCCCGCACCAGCACCACTTTACATTTCATTAAGAAATATAAAGAGGAGAGTAATCTTTTCTCCTGTATGTTGGTTCTTGTACTGCTCTCCTTAGGACTATCCCGTAAGGCTGCTGGGTTTTATGACTGCGAAGAAGCACCATTTGCATTTGCAATGTAAGACATGCTGCAGAGAGCTCAGAAGTCTACACAGAAGATAAAGAAGTACATTGGTAAAGGAAAGGCTGTTTTAAATGAAAAAGGGAGGTAGTGGCAGAAAATAGTTACTCTCACTTCTCAGGTGTGTTGCGGGAAACTTATCCTGCTCACATGTAACTTCAAACGCAGCATTCCCCACCTAATTAAAACAATTGCCTGGAACACTGACAGTGTTTCGTGGTTTCCTATTTGCATTTGTTGGCTATGTTGCCTTCCACATGTAAAATATTTTGCGCAAAAACTATCTGATTGTAGAGTTCTGTTGTAATGAAACTAAAAGACAACCCAAAAGGCAGTCCTCATATGATCATCAATGTATTGCCTAGCATCAAAGCTGCAGAGACGTATTGCAGGAGCAGACTGGTTTTGATTTTCCAGATTTCTAATGTCCAGTTGACCTACTAGATACAGAGAGTAAGGCTCTGGTTGGCATGCCAGCCAGAAGATGGACTGAAAGATTTTGGAAGATTTTTCAGTCAAATTGTTCATATGCATACTCACCCCCCTGTACATGATCCTTTACACTAAGGACTTTTAAGCCTGGCAGGGACGGCTTGCTGACGACCCTCTGCCCTACACAGCACCCTCGGTGTGCACACGGATGCTGGGAGCACTCCACCCTCAATTCCCAGAGTTAGATGATTATGGGATTAGAAAGGTAGAGGGAAAGTTGCTGGTTTGTGGAAAGGAACGAGAAATATCTGTCTAGGAAACAAGCATCTACTGGCAAGTAATCCTCCTTGCTCTTTGAGTGACTGTCAGTGCATACATATTCATACCCTGGGTGACTGCAAGCACTCTCAGCAAGCACACAGGTTACAGGCTCGATGGGAATATCCCTGGGCTGCTCTGCCAAATGGCACATCGTGCCTTCTACTCTCCGAAGGCAAAGTACTTGGGAAAGGAGGCTCCAGGTGGCTGCTCCGCATGTCTTGGCAAAATTAAGTTACAAATTCTACGGAGAGCCTCTGAACTTTCACAGAAAATCTAAATTCAAGATTTTGCTTTGTCCAGATGCAAAAATAAAGCAGAGTAACACATAGTGGATCGAAAAATACCTCATCCCTGTATGCATAAAAGGTTAATCTCCTGATTTAAGCAGATCACAAGGCAAGTGAAACAGGTAACGTGACTCTAAGCCTGTAGGAGAAAATCTGCCTTGTACTCTTGAACCTCTGTCATGCTCCCAGGCGGCCACCAAAAAGGTCACATTCACTCTAGGAAGGAAAAAAAACAAACAAACAAGTGGGCATAGTCTCTAAGAGCTTCATAAGAAGCAGCAACAAAACTTCCACTGAGGTCTCAGTGTAGAAGAAATGCCCTAAACTAAGACAAACTATACCTGTGGCCAAGTGGGAAACAAATGAGGCAATCCCCTGTGGTAGGGTGGCAGGGTAGGAACAACTGCAGTACTCTGACTTCGAATTGTAGTCGAAAACAAAGGGATATCTCCCCAAATCAGTCATGTCGAGGTGCACTCCATGTGTAGATACTGATCCAATTAGCCATAGACAGGCCTAAGAGATTCCCTCTGTTGCTGAAGACCAGAACTGCTGTAACTGATTTGTCTCAGCACTTTAGTCCCCCTCAACTTTCTGTTGAAGAAAGAGGCCTGGAGGAGAGGCGCACCTCAAGAAGGATGAACACCATCAATACCCATTACAGGGACAAGGCAGCTCTGCAGTGGAAGAGCCAGAACTTCTCAGAGGTGTCTGAGGTGGCTAAAAGTCCCCAGGGAGCCACTAATCATAAAGCCAAATCTTTAAAAACGCCACACCAGGTGTCCCACTTTTGATCTGACAGCCTGAGACGCCTCCGATTTCCACACAGCTCAGTGCTCCAGGAAGACACATCGCTCTCACATGAACCTGGCTGTGTCTCCATCCCTCCCAAGTAAAAAACACCTATGACACAGTAGGAAGAATCCAGTGACACCCTGTTTATCAAAATCGCTGTCACATTACTGTACGTTGACTGCTGCATGAGGGCGACAACGTGTGGGAGGAGTATTTGGCACACACACACCCAACAGCTCAGCGCTGCTGCCCACAGCCATGTAGATGGGTCTTCTCTGGGGACCCAACAGCCAGGCCAAGTACACAGAGCAGATCCAGAGGAATGGAGAAGCATCCATGCCTGTGCTTTAAGATGGCAGTGAAGATTCACACGCTGCCATCAAAGGGACCACAACTGACTGAAAAACCGTGACCTACATAGATGGGGAGTCTTTGGGAAACGTGATGTGAGGCATCAAGTCACTCCAACACTAAGAAACAACCAGTTCCCAGCTCTGTGCCCCTGAGATGAGAAGGAATTTATTCTTAGTTCCTGTATTTCATCGTTAGTAGGGCTGCCACTGACAGTAGGTTGTCTCTGGAGAGGGAAGAAAAGTCGGGTTTGGCAGACAGCAGGTAAGGTAGGGTGGGAATTGGACAGCTCTCTCCAGGGAGAAGAGAGCTCTTCTTTCTACAGCAGAGAAGAAAGGAATACAGGCTGAGTCTCTGAGAGAAAGTTGTGCATGGGCAACTAAATGAATATGTGTTTTGGTTATTCTGTCTCCTCCTCTGATCCTAAGGGAATTCACAGCTGAGGTGCAGATGGGAAATGAAGCCAAAGATCTGGACATCACAACATAATCTGTATATATCAGTACCTACAGAGCTCAAACGACTCACTTCTGCAGCTCCTGACACCTGACAACTCTGTAATGGGGAGAAGGAGCCTGGGATAGTGGCTTTATGGCTTCAGTGGCCAAATACAGAGGATAGTGCAATACCCCCATTTGAGAAATACAGACTGTAGGACTACACCACAGTCCAAGTATTACATGATTTAAGTCACCACCCACGTTAGCCTCTGTGGATTCTGAAGACAGAAAAGCCATGTGACAAGTAAACATTCAGCTTGTCCAGAGAAAGAGCACCCACAGGCAGAAACTACAGCTCAGAAGCGCATCCTCATTGGACATGGTATGAGAAATGCCATCCCTGTACCCTGGGCTCCTGGCTGCCTGGTATGGTTCTTTTCTACTGCCATTAAAAAACGGCTCCCAGGGTTTGGCCAAAGATACTTCTTGGGATCTTCTATGGGAACACAACTCTTGGAGTGCCAAACAGGAAAATATGAGCAGAGGTCTTTTGGTGGTTTGTTTTTCTTTGGATGGCAGCAGATGGAAATCTGCACATCTGGACATGGAAGAGAGGACAGCAGAGATGCCCATTCTGGTGCTGCTTTTTGGCCTCGTGGCTGAAGTCTCAGATTAAATACTTAAAGGGGTTATATTTCTCACCCAAACAAAACAAGAATGGGCATGTTGGTCTGGAGAGGGGATTAACACCTACCACGTGGTGCAAGGTGCAGTGCCAGAAGGCTTAACTAAGGAAGCCATAAAAGTGAAAAGGGAAGAATGAAAGAGATACAATTAAATTGTAATAATGAAGATTAGAGCTAACCTAAACCAAGAATAGCTGTGATGTAGTGAAGATTGCAGGGAAGATTCTGTTCCGCGTGGAACAGAGGCACTTGACAGTGTGCTGTGCTCATGTAACTGCGTGTGCAGTCTGTGAGGTGAGCAGTAGTAAGACACCTGGTAGGTCTAAAAGTCTTCCGTCCAACTCTAAGCTTGTAGCCCCCAAGAGCAAATACACATAAGGGTGTGATTCAAAGGATAAACCCATTTTCCAGTGGCAACTGGATCACCTCTGTACCTCATGCAATAATTGTAGTTTATCCACGTGGCATTCCTCCTATGTAGCCCTACAAAAAATGCAATGTTTCATTAAGCATTTGCAATTAGTGATGAATTATGTAAAACAAATCCATTACCTTCGACATCAGGGTCTCCAAATGGATTTAATTCTGCTGCATCGGGATCACCAAAAGGGTTCGTACTGGAGTTAGCCAGGTCTTGTTCCTCTTCGTCCAGGAAATTAAGCTTGTTGATAAGCTCTAGAAATTAAGTGGGAATATTCCTTCAATATGGATATAAACTGCACATCTAGCACATTTCAAGGTTTTATTTAAAAAAAAAAAAAAAAAAAAGAACAACAAAAAAAAACAGCAACACATATCAACAGTCCCTCTGAACACTGTACCAGGGAATGACACCAACTGCACAACTAAGAAATGCACTTTAGTACTACAACAACAGAAGAGAAGAAAAAAAAAGTGAAATGAATGAAACTTCTATTTGCTGATCAGAGCATGATGTAATAGAAACTAACAACAAGAAACCTTCCTATTATCTCATTAAATAAATATTACAGAACACCTAACCAGCTAAATGCTGCAATCTCTTTTTGGTTGTTCACATACATGTTAACTACCAGCACAAAATTTAAATTTTTGGAGGTAACATGCATGTAAAATCAGAGAGCAGACATTTTGTCAAGTTAGAGAAGTCAAGTAATATTGACAACACAACTTGTGTTTTAGGCTTAGGTTTTGTTTTCTTTGTGTATGTGTGTGATTTTTTTTTCTTTTCTTGTTCATTATCAGATGACAATGCAGCTGTGGAGGAGATAGTCTCTTTCTCTATCGTGTTGTTACCTGTTGGATGCACTACAAATTACTGAGAGTCATGCTGGGTGGAAGCACAGAGATAAAACTGACAGCTGAATACAAGCAGGAGTCAAAAGGTAACAGGTCACAGTAAATACAGACAATCAGAAACAGAAAGAAAGGAGGAAAGCTCATAGACCTTCAGAGGAACTGGCTGATTTAGCTGAAGGCATATTTGCTTGCTTTATGCAGTCATCTTGATCTTCATCTAAGCTGCTCAGAGCATTCAACTGGTTTACAATTTCTGTAAATAGAAGCCAGTCAAGACAAACGTAAGGTAAGGGCATTTAATGAAACAGAAGTGGCACAGACACTGTTACCAGAAAAAGATGGAGAGAGGGAGGGAGAGAGGGTAAAAGAGAAGACATTTAGTGTTAATTAAGAGAATACATTTAGAACGAGTCCTTACAATGATATACCTATAGCAAAGCAACCATGCAGAACTCTTCAGTCATAATTTAACAAGAAACCCAGTTAATGGACATCAACAAAACCTTGCTGGATTCCTAGTGTCAGCAACAGTAATTAGTTTTATGTGGATAATTATGCACCTCAGTTCAAAATATAGATGTACTAAATATAATTTGAAGAGTTTTCCTGCTTGCAAAGAAAACCTACATTTTAAACCATTCTCAATCGAAACAAAAGAGCCCCAGAACAGTTTACCTCCCTCTCAAGTTCTTAAGGCTAGAGAAAACTAATGCATGCGTACGCGTATTACAACCTGATTTATTTATACACACACATACAGTCTGATTATTTATCATTTACAACCAGTCTCCATGAAAACCTGTGATAAACCCTACCTGTGACAATCTGAACGTATATAATTGTTCTAAATTGGTCGCTGCTGTGCTATGAGAACACACACAGCAGTTACATTTTCTAATGTAATGCTGGGCAAGTAACACCCAACTGCTTTGTAAGATCCTATTTCAACTTCTGTCCATAGCAGAGAGTTGTGAATGCCACGAAATTATAATTTTTAACAAGTATTGATCATAATGTTCAAGTCTCGTCAAAAATGTTGATGCCTCTCTAATTCTGGATGGAAAGAAACAAAACCCAGGAAGCTCCTACTCCTGCATCCCAAGGGAAAAAAATCCCCTCTGATCCCCATCCGAGCAGTTCCTGAGCAGTTCCAACTCTTCATTTCTTGCCTTCACGGACAGCATAAAGAAGCTGAAAGCAAAAACAGAGTCCAGAACCTGCAGGTATTTCAGTCACTTGGTTCAAAACTTCTTTTCCAATTTGAAATTACTTTGCAAAGCCGTGCCTATCTGCAAATCACCAAGCGAAATGATCTATGCTGCCAATGTCTGCGGGATGTAATCAATCCTGATGCCGACAAAGGCACAGCAGAATTCCTCCTCACTGCACCTCCTTGGAAGTCTTGATCTTAAATCAAAATCTACTTGGATGAGATTAGATCTATCTACACAGAGTTAATTTCACCATCCTCACTTCCTTCTTTTTAGCGCCAACAAACAAGACTATTGTCCTAAAAGATAACACCAAAACCACCCGAAACCTCTTAGTTTTCTCAATATAAAATCGTGTATACACCTTAGAGATCTGAACAATATCACACTGTCTTGTGAGAATATTTAAGACTCAAGATACACAAAGGCAAATGCCTTGCTGTACTCAAATAAAACAGAATCGACCTTATAAAACACTAGTACAAACAAATTACTAGTTTATAGCAGAGTGAGATGCTGACATGATTTACAGTTTATTATTCCAGCATGTGAAAAAAAAAAATAAAACAATTACGATTCAGTCTTTATTGTCAGAAAATAACAAATTAAATTCAGAGCTTTAAAAAGAGGGAATTCTTTGATGTGGTCTGAATCACCTGGTCTCATCTGCCAACCTAAACACCCGTATGCACTACAATGTTTCTCATTACAATATTAAATGGTTTATGTCATTTTTTGGAGAGTGGAAATGGTAGGTTGGAGATTTATGCCCTATATTATCTTTTTTATATATCTCATTATCTACAAACGTATATTAGCTTGTTCTACAAGTACAGTGTATAAATCACCGGGGTTTTTTTCTTCCTTCTCTCTCGCTTTATTTTTTTTTTTTAAGCAGCTTGGTGCTACTAAAAAAAAAAAAAAAAAAAAAAAAAAGAGTAAAGGTATCTGAAACTTGCAAGAGATGTATGGTTTTGCAAATGGCAAGAAAGAGTTACCCATATTGCTCTCCAGAAGCCTGCTCTTGAAATAATACACTGAGACTCAGACTCCTGCAACAGGTCGCACATGGGCACGTTGCTCAGTCCATGTGGCACCCCAGGAGAGTCTCCACGCTCCCATGAGGATGGAGCAGGAGGCACCCATTAACTTCAGCATAAGGCTAAGTAGCAATTAAAACATTAAGGGAAGCAATGCATGGATTACTACCCTAAGTTTGTGAGTTACGAGCCACATTTATTCAAGCACATTGGAATGCCTCATCTTTGACTAAAGACTAAGGGCAGGATAATTCTAGGAGGTTTAAATTCATCTATTTATTTATTTATTTATTAACATAGAAGCTAAAACATTTCAAACTTTGAATTTCATGGCTACAAACATTATTTTTACGTTTACACAAAACAGATCAGTTAGGTGGAGATAGAGCTTTTACATGTGAAAAATTTAAAGAAGAAATATTGGGAAGGAAGGGGGAGAAGTCTGAGAGGGAAGGAGATTTTTTTCTGAATGGAACTGGTGTTTTGAACGGAAAACATCTTTCAGTCTCGTCTTAAGTTCAAATTTATGGCAATAGCTCCTGTGTTGACCACACCGCATTCCGCAGTGCTTTTGAGGTAGGTCAGAATTGCATCAATGATTTCATAGCTGAAGAAACAGAGGCACAGATACTTGCCCAGCATTAGGCAACACATCAAGGAAGAGAAGCAGCGTTTCCTAACTCACCTGCACCATCTAGAGCCCTATTCAGCAGGTCTCTCACATTCTCCTAGTGGTGGCTATATTTATTCATCTATAAAACTGTAACTTGGGGCCCAATGAAAACTAATTAGTTCTTGTACCCTGCGAAAGGAACAGCGTGTGTGAAAAAGACTGGCAGCACCACCTGTAGCTGCTGCCTGAGAACGACAACGCTTCAGTCATGGAGTCACCCAACGTTTCTACGAGAACTTGAGTCAAAAGATGATAATAACCCCTTCTGCTTTACTACTTGCATTTTGCTTTTTCAAAGCTTGCTTACAAACATTAACTCTGCCACCCTCCCATCGTTCCTGTGAAGTACCTATAGCCAGTCTCCCCATTTTACAGCTGGGAAACCGGGCGCACCAAGGCGAAGCGATTTGCCGCAGGGGACTCTGAGTCAGCGAAGGCATTCCAGCCCGCTCGGCTGCCAACACCCTAACAAGGCAACAGATGAGAAAATGTTGGGAGCAGCAAGCTTTCAAAAGGGTTATGTAACTTCCTCAATTAACTTTATGGGATTCTGTGAACACAATTATTTTTGAAAGAAATTAAAAAAAGAGAACATCACCACATCACTTCTGTTCCCTAATTTCCTTCTTTCTATATTTCCTCCTATTTTTCTACAATGATCCTTACCTCTTTCTATCAGAGACAGCATTCCCCATTCTCCCCTGCTCCTGACCTGTCCTGCTGTTTTATTAGTTTTTCCCACTCACTATATTTGCCACAGGAGTCGCTCCAACTGGCAATGAAATCAGAAGCCTTTACATTGTCTTGAGCACGTGTTGAAATGGATCCTTTACATTTTATTTATCAATGTTTACTTACCGCTTTTGCTTCATACTTTCCCATTTACTTGGGAAACTACGTGCACTCATTTGCCTTCAATATCCCTCCCATCCTTCTATTTGTCTAACTCAGGAAAAGTTAGCCAGGCTAACGAAGCAACTCAGCTCTTACAGCCAACAGAACAGCTCTGAGGCTGACCCTTCCTCCTTTGGTGCCCTGAATGATGCATCCCCAAAACAGCCGGCCCTGCCATCTTGGATCATTAGAAAACAGATCAGAACAGGCTGAACAAGGAGCAGATACCACAATTCAAGAAGTACTTAATGCTTCTGCCTTGCAAGTAGTTAGTGCAGTGTTTGCTTAAAACATCTTATATTGGCCTTTACCATGATAGCTGCAAGAGCTGAAATGCCTCTAAAACTTCAGGATAGGACCTGGCATTGTGTGTATGGGGAGGAAAGCCTCCGAACTACCCCAGGTTATGTCAGATCACCCTTCCCCATCTACCTCCAGGGATGGGCACTATGTAGACAAAGGACAGTGGACAGAATAGGCTGAGCTACAGCAGCTTTGTGTGTGTTCAGGTGTTGCTCGTTTGGATGCTGAGCACTGCCAGAACAGTGAAGCTGAGAAGCAAGATCTGCTGCTTTTCACCTGGTGTCCTTCTGCACGTGGGTTTTCTGTAGCAGTCCTCAGAGCAGAATTCAGGCCTATCTTAATAAAATATATCTGCATAACAATTTATAGAAACTTTATGTAGCATTTCCTTCGTGTGCCCTTCTCTCAGGGGTTATACGAGGGCTTGCTGAACATGTTAGCTTTTGTTTGCTGTTCTGAACATGCAGCTGAATTATTCTGGTTGCACTGGGAAAAGAGTTGAGAGACTCTGCAGGGTGATTTCAGTGTGATCAGAATGGTATTTCACTACTCCTTACAAGACATCTCTCTCTCTCAAGTATTTCATTCTGGATTTTCCAATCTGCTATGTCCCAGACAAATACAGCGTAAGTAGAGACTTGATCATGGTACAAAACTTATAATTGAATATGTAAACCATGGAGAAAGTGTATTTGCATCCTTTCAAAACAATAAATATTACAAAGTAATAATCACTTCAAGACGAACCTTTCAACTGCAATAAAAGCTCAAAAAGAAGAGATGGAAGTAACGTTCCCAAATACCCAACCAAGGTTCCTCAAGTCTTTCAAGAATAGATTTGAAAATCCACTTCTTTGCTTTAGATGCTCTACCCCACTCTATGGAAGGATCCCATTATTTCAACAGACAGTTTTGTTTTGTTTGTTTTTAAAAGATCACTGGCAGGCATGAAGGCTGGCACAAAAAGTTCCTTTGTCCTTTTCTGATTCTTTTCTTACACCAAGAATTCCTACAGAACTCATCTTGAGCAGTACTACGTAACGATCTCTGCCAACAATTTATCACATCCTGATCTAACGTACGTCGATTAGTTCAGCTATCCTGGACACATTAAGCATTTTCATCAGCAAGCAATCCAAGTGTGGTTATACCACCTCACTTCAAACAACTTTACTACCATAATTCCAATGAAGGGTTGGTGAAGACACCAAGTCTCCTGATTTCATTTCCATGAGACACTCCCAAGCAAAAGAATTGCTTGGAATTTCCACGTTACCAAGCAGAATCTCAGCACCTACTGATGGCATGATTCACTTCACAGTTATTTTCACATCCATATTTCACTTCTGCTCATCCTCTTGCTTTCTCGCTCACTAATCCTTTTCTATCTGCGTTTTAGTCCTCTGTTCACATTGTTTCTTTGCTTCCCTAAAATGCTCTCTGCCTCACATACTCTCTCCTGAAAACAGGGAGCAGGCATACACACACACACACACTAATCAATTATCCTAAATTCACAAAAAATAAACTTGGTTCAGTTATTGGTTCTTGTTTGCTCAAATTATCCTAAATTTTGTTTTGGATTGCTTTAAAGCAAAGCACAAATAAAACATAAGGATAAATTCCATGGAACACAGTTGGCAGTTAGGACAGCAAACTCTTTTACCATCCTTGTGGCAAAACCAACCTGTAATTTTTGCAGCCTTTTCCTCTTGATTCACTCTGTTTTCTTCATCTTCTTCATTGTCTTCCTCAAAATCATCTAGATTTCCAATATCAGCTTGTTTCATACTCATCAAACTAGCCAGGCTTTGCATGTCTTCATCCCTAAATAATAAATTTCAAACCAGGCATTAAAATGGAGTCTGTTAATACCACATCTGATACTACTGCATTATTAAAAACCCTTTAAATGTTTTTATGCCTTCTTTTCTTCAGGGAGGTCTCTGATCTCAGATCTGATCTTGAATATAGTGTAATAACAAAATGAAAACACTCATGTATATTAATTTCTAAAGGGAAAGCTTTCTCGTAACAAAATTCAAAATGGTAAAAACGGTGCTACCTTGCATTAAGAGTTAATTTAATAACTGATTCTTAGAATTGGAAGCCAGTCCAGAAACGTTACTGAACACATACCTGGTCTCCTTTGCTTGAAGTGAAAATGTTTGGTCAGACCTACTGTCCATACACCGCATGTGACCTACCACTAGATTCATTCAAAACTCCAGACACTGTTCCAGAAATAAGAATCCCTTTCTTAAATACACAAATTCATAAATGGGATAAAAACATATCAGTGGCCGATTTCAATTCTTATTTGACGGTCTCTCTCACGCAGATATAGATATCTTTCACATGGCTGTACCTTTCACATCAAACGTTTGCTGAAAAGATGACTGCAGGCAGATTCAGATAAATAGATATTCTATATTTGTTCCACAAAAAACAAGGTTTTTTAAGAACCTATCGTTCCTGAAGCACCAGTGGTCTTAGCTCCTCTCTTTGAAAACCATTTCATTAGGTTTATTGGAATTAATCGAGTATTTTTTAGCTCCTTGCAGTAAAACAGACTGGAGATTACCTGGCTGGGGAGCAACTCTGCTGGAAATGGCCTAGGGATCTTGGCAGAAAGCAAGCTCAAAGCGAGCCAGCACCGTGCCCTGGCAGCCAAAGGAGGCAAAGAGCATCCTGATCTGCACTAACAGGACCACAGCCAGTAGGCTGAGGGCAGTCATGACTCTCGTTCACTTGGAGCTTGTCGGACTGCATACAGAGTACTTGGTCCCAGTGTTTTGTCTCATGGTACAGGCAAAGGTGTTGAGAAACTGGAAAGAGTTCAGCAGGGGACCACTGAGCTGGTTGAGGGCAGGAGCATTTGCCCTATGAAGAGAGGCTGAGGGAAATGGATGCATGGAGCCTGGAGAAGAGCTGGATGGCTTCAGGGACACCTGGCAGCAGCACACCAGCACCTATGAGGACATGGCTGAGAAGACAGTGATGCAAGGCAGGAAGAAGAGAGGCATCAGAGAGCAGAGGGGCAAACTGAAACCAGAGCAGTTCTAACCTAATGCAAGGAAAAACGTGTGGCAGTCACCATCCAGCAGTGGCATGGGAGAGTCTGCAGTCTCCAGTCTTGGAGTTTTTCAAGACCCAATAGGATAAATCCAGAGCAAACTGCTCTGATCACACAGCTGGCTCTCCTCTCAGCAGGAGGTTGGATTAGATAACCCTACAGGTCCCTTCCAACCTGTATTGGTAGAATAACTCTATGTTCTTTGGAGCTGTGATCAGGATAAAACTAGATGCACAGATTTTGTGACTAATAATGCTAGGAAAACTATACAAATTATTTTTAAGGTACCATCTGAATGAATGAAAATGACTTAACTAAACATTCCTCAAATCTGCATGGGAACAGATGCACTTAAAACATGGCATTAAATGTAGTGATTTAACATGCTACAATCAGAAATTCTTTAGGACAATCATTTGAACTCTGATTTCAAAGTAATCAGCACTACAGAACCTGCAGTTACACGGGCCAACTAAGCACTCTGTAACTATTTGTAAAAATAAAGTAAGCAACTATCAAGAAGTTGCAAAGACCTTTCCATTCATGCAAAATCCTCAAGGCTTCATCTTCCTGTTTTGATAACCAATAGGTTAAATAAACTCTTCAAGCACAGGGGAAAAAATGTAGCATTAGTAGAGTCAACTACACTATGCAACTGCATTGAAAGGCAGGCTCTTTCATGCACTGAAGACAAATAGCTGGAAGCAGTTAGTTCTCAGATCTTGCATGACACTTGCTCATGTAAAGTTTAGAAATAAAAAGGTCTCCAAAGCATTATTTCCTTCTCTGAAACTGCCCTTTATGTATTTATAATCTTTCTTCTGTGTCTAAGAAGTAAGGTTTTTGGTGTTGCACAGCAATAGGTTGCCATATTTTCTCTATAAAACACATAAAAGTGAACCTCACTTTATAGAACTACAGCAGGCTGTAAATCAGCCCTGGCATTTTCTAGCACGCTCATGTATCTGACACCTGAATTCACTCTCTTACCTTACCCTGCCTGGTAGGGCATTCTCTATTTACACATACTGAAAAATCAATGCTTTCATAAACATCAGGTTTTGATTATTTTTTTTCCCTGATTCCAGGTTTGGGGCAATATTAAAATCCTATTGTCAACTTACAATCTACCTGACTTAAAGTCTACAGTCTGAGATAAGTCAATTTCAACAGGAAGAAGGCATATGGCATCTTAAATGGGTCAGCTTTTACAAGCTATGGCCTCAAAAAGCCGTAAAAGTCTAGTAGAGCTATTGTCTGTTTGTAGTTCATAGATGCTAATTATTCCCCCAAAGTCAGAAGGTTATCAGATACATTTTCTTCCACATTTCCATCTGCAATGCCATGTTAAACCACAGAGAAATACTTCAAAAAAACATTCTATATTTTAATATATCAAAATATCAAAAATATATTCATCATATATAAATAAAATTTATATCATAGCTCTAAATGTAGTTCCCAATGGGTTAATCAGAGGAGGGAAATAGTAATAGTAATGAATGCATCTGTGGGTTTCAAAGCACACAAACAAAAAGACAGCCTTTTTATGTCAAAATGCATGCCATAACAAAGCTTTGGAAAGCTGTTAGGGCAACAATCTGGGGGCACTACAGTGCCATATGTCTGCAAGTACATTCAGAATAACAGGAGCAGTAAGTAAACCCTTAGCCTTTTGGAGGGAAAACAAACAAACAAAGAGGTAAAAGAACCACTAAAACAGTATTTTTCTGATCTACCTCTTTTTGTTCTGCCTTTCTCACGTTCCCATAGCCTATATGAGACAGAAAGGAAGAGCAAAATAGGATGGGTGACAAATGGTCCGTCCTCCAGCCATGTAGAGTTATCAACGTCTGACAACCTGAATCTGACAAACTGCAGGAGAGGTTATAGTATATGGAAAAACAACTCGTATGCTTTGTGCACTGCACAGGTTGTTGAAATAAGGGACAGAACTAGGTGGGTGAGTAGGGGGAGTGGTAATCAGTGCCCACGTGAACTCTTTTCACAGGATGTTCTTACGTTTGACCCAAAATCTGATTTCTGACTCCACCTTCTCTCACCTTGCAAGCGGCTTTGTCTTTCTTCCATTTCTTGTGAAACAGAACCAGGTGCTCTTTCCCACATTTCCCTAGCAGTTTGCTAAGGGTATTGGTGGAAAAGTACACACATGCACACAAACAGACACTCCTGCTGCTTTCAAACCTGTAGATATTCTTAAGCTGCTGTTATTTAAAATGTCTGTAATGGCAGAGGACAAGCTATTTGTTTCTGAAGAACACAGGGCTATAATCAGAGTAAGAAATGGCTCTTACTCAGATTAAGAAACTAAGTATGGCAGGAATGATAGGTATGCTAAAGGATTCTCTCTAATTCTGCCATTCTATACAGAAAGAGCTCTTTATCCCAAGAACTCTTTTAAAAGCAACATGAACCAGGATATTTGTGTGCATTTTTATTTATTTATTTATTTATTTTTTTTACAAAAACAAAACAGAAAACTTACGTGGCTTTCCCTTCCCTCAGGAAAATACAAGATAAAGAGAACTGCAGTGTGGCAGATACTATTTTCTTCGACAAAGGCTTGAATTTTAACTTGACATCTGTTTGTGTAGGCATGGGGCTTGCGTATTGCTTCATGTTGATGCTGCTGGTGGCGAGAGCTTTTCTGCGGCCAGAAGGAGATTCCTGAAAGCAAAGGTAAAACACAACTAACATAAAAGCTGTTGTTCACTAAAACCTGCATGCTCATAAACAAACAAATTAAATCCGCATCATTCTTTTTTCAAGTATGCAAGCAGTAGCGATACCTATGGTCCTTTTAAGAGACTGAAACCCATTTCTACATCTAGGTCACAGCCCCTAACGGTGGCCCTTTGAACACAAGCTTAATGCAATGTAAAAAAGACGACTTTCATTGTGATTAGTGGTCAACCATTAGAGACTCTAAGTCATTCAGGGCTTGAGCTTATAGTAGTGACCACGGTAGGTGTCCATTTCAGAATGGGGGAAACACATTACTCCTTCGGCAAACTGGAGCAGGCGTTGATCCAACCTGTGGAAGACATGGCTCTCAATTAACACAAATATTTCTATACGTAGTGGTACTGGGCTATCGAGTTAATATTGCAAACCACTGTCTGTGCTCAGTGCTCAAATATGTCTGGATATTCTTCAAAGCAACGGTACTCCTCACTAGTGCTGCACACGTTCTGGCAAGAGTGACAGGTTTCTGAAATTAAGGCTGAAAACGGTTCCAAAAATATTGATAAAAACTTTGCAAGGGAAGAAAATAAAAAGCAAGATCAGAGAAAGATAAAAAGCTAAGGTGTATTTCAAAAAGTATGTCAAGATAAAAAAAGCTGCTCACAGTTTAACAATTCAGACAAACTAATCTAAAATGCATCTAAGAATCTCCTCTCTTGTTGTGTCTAATATCAGCAGCAGCAGCAAAGGAATGATTATATGTAATAAAGCACCAGGAACAAAAATAAAACAAAAAAGCCCTGCTGTTAACTCTTTTGAAAACTATTCTCACAATGCAGCTATGTTTTATTGCAGCCGACAATTTGTGTTGGATAAAGAATACTAATTCAATCAAAACGTTCAAGCATCCTTTTTCGAAGTACTTGACATTTCCGCCCAGCAGAATAAGGCAGAATGTAATATGTCATCCCCAAAGAATACCTTGTTTAAAAAACTAGCCTTATCTGTCAGATTATGCGCAGCAATATTATACAGAACTATTAGTGCATGTAGATACCTTATGAATGAATTTCAAAAATGCATCAAACACTTGAGGAGGATTTAGGCCCTCTCAGAAGCAATACTTAAGAATATGCAAATGCCCTCAGCTGACTCGAGTTGCACAGATGCGACGACCACAAACAATGCAGGCGCTCTCTCCCCGGCCGCCACTGTCAATCAGAGAACGAGATTAAGGTCCAAGGTCCTGACGACGTGTAAAATGGAAAGTATGATCAGGGACTTGCAATTATTACATAGATACTCACGACAGTAATCTGTCACTGTACTGCACCCTGCGAATAACTGCACGTTACAACTCCTTACACACAGCCAGGACTTACTGCCAGGTCTGCTCGGAAAGCACCAGGAGAGATGTGGCATTTCTTTTTCGCTAGGTAAAGGTATGGAAGCAGCTTGCATCTCGAGAGGAACCTGTTTCATTATGCAAAATGTCTCAATTTTCACACTATGGTGTGAAAACAGTGCTCAAAGTGTACAGAAAGGAAGTTTGCTCAACCTCTTCTAGTCTTCTCCATTTTTTTAAAGCATATTTAGAGAAAACTGCCATATATAACGTGGCGTGCAAATATTTATGTAGCGGGCATGGTAAAAACAACTCGCCAATTCTAGTGCATGTGCTTTCCTGCCAAACAGAAAAGGAGCAAGCAGAAACTGGAGAATAACTTCCAGGAAAACACCCCACTGGTGGGCTGCAGTCACCAGGAAACATTTGTCACTCAGACTACAGTCTCTTTTGAATCAGTTGGGGCGACCTTACGCTTGCAAACAACAAACCTTCACACCCTAGCTGCCTAAAATCTGTACTGTGGCATCACAGTTATGCTTACTGAAAGGATGGAGAGCAACATAATTCTATTATGTGGGAAAACTCTTACTTAGTTTCTTATTGCCAAATGATGAAATTAGGTTTTCCCTTAAAGACTATGCCTTTTTTTCCTCTTTTTAAAGCAGCACATCTGCTTCATACCCATCTCTCTGATAAAATAACTGAGATGCACATTGTCTTTATGAAGGTGATACCGCTAAAAAGTCAAAGCAAAGCAGCAAAACCAACCAAAAGAGCAGTTCGATGTCACCATCGAACTCACCATCTGAAGTGCCAAGAAAGGACAGCATGCTCAGCTTTCAATCTGCTAAAAGCTGAACACAGCCATGGACTCGGGAGAATTTTGGAATGACGCAGAATTACATCCTCACTGCTCACGTATTTATCCTACAACTGATCCTCTTGGCATCTGCAGCTTCAAGTTACCTGGGCCAGAGAGTGCCTGAGACCTGATTCGGGAAGGAGGTGAGGTTCTTCCAGTGAAGATGATGCTCAACAATTTTTTGTGAAATCTGCTTGGGTGAATTGGTACGGAGGAGATGAGCACAGGCTTTATGCTAGTATGAAAGGCAGAAGCCAGCCACGTGCAAGGAGATTCTCCTGGCACTAAATGCCCAGACACACTTGGCACTCACGTTCAGCCTTCCTGAGAAAGGAATTTGTTTTATAATCTTCTTGTAGGCCAAAGACAGCAGTTGATTTTTCAGGTTCCAACTGAAATAAGAGTCTAAATATGTTGATTTATTGTATTAAAATACAAAACCAGCCTCTACTCTTTCAAGTTTTATTGGCCCTAACAGGTGAGTCCTCCTAGACTCCCAGAAAAATAAGTCTATTAGAACTTCAGTTTTATAAATAATAGCAATAAAGATCTTTATACCTCTGTTGCAGTGTTTTTCCTTTTAAAAAGCATATGCTTAGCCTGGCATGTTTTTAGCTACACAAATAGGGGAGGGAGGAGGGTCTTTTTGCCTGAGAAGGATATTCCCAATGTTCTTAGGTCCTTGACTGATTTCACAATGGGTTATGCTTTCTACCCTCCCATACAATCAACTTTTAAAAGTTTGTCTTTAAATGCCAGACCATATTGAGTTACTGCTTCCCAGAAATGTTGAAGCATTTGTTTAAAAAAAAAAAAAACAAAAAACAAACAAAAAAAAAAACCAAACAACTCTTACCACAAGTGATCCCAGAACCACCGAGAACCTTTTTTTGTAGAAGAATAAATAATTCCTATTATATTCATATCATAGCACCCATTTAATAGTAAAAGTCTGATCTGATCTTACTTGTGTCTCATAAGAGCACATGGGATTTTGTATAAGATAAAGCAGGAATCGCAATGCATTTTTATTTATTTTTTAATTGCTCGACTTTTCTCATTTTAACTGTATGGTCTTAGCTCAAAAGCACAAGCCTCAGTGGTCCTTCCGACACACACCTGACTGCTGGAGTTGCCACCTCACATTTCGCAGTAGCTAGCAAAATAAAAATGAACACAGAAAATCAAAAGACTTCCTAAGAACCTAATAAAGTACGTGGCTTTAGAATTGAAGGCTGGAAGGACCCACGCACCTTGATCCCTTCTACAGTCAGTATAAGGCGAAGAAATGCTCTGATACACCAGCTGCTGTCCTCGGGGACAGGTTGCTGTGAATTTTTGGTGTGAGGGATCCTCCTCCCCTTTCCCTGCTAAAGCAGACCTTTGACAGCAAATAGAACTAAAATATTCTAACAAAGAAAAGGAGACTGGCTAATCTGCACCACATTTGCAAAACAAAGATGTTTGGATGGAAGATGATGGCAGAGGACAGATAGTCACCTATCAGTGTTCAACAGCACCCAGCACTTCCACATGAAGCAAGTCCAAAGATTAACACATCCACGTGGAAGGTCTGAACTTGCACCCTCCATTTAAAGGAGCTCCAAATAATGCAATAATGCAAATACCATGCAGCTGTCTTTCCTGAAAAAAAAATGTTTTAACAATCTGTAATTAACAATCTTGTGTCCTGTAATTACCAACTCCTGGTGAGTCTTCCTCAAGGTTAAGATAAGAAGCATAAATAAGCAAACAGCAGCTTTGTATTTTCTGTTCAACAGACTTCACGCTTCTGGACTTCCAAAGAAGCACAGCATTTGCCAGCTTTTGGTCACGAGATATATTCCTCTAGGTTCTGTGGGCTAGGGAAAGTGTCCCTCTGCAGGAATAGGCAGAAAGCATCTTACCTCTCAACACCTGAGCTCTGTGCAGCCCTTCGAGCCCTGCTACGCTGCAGTCTTTAATCCTGAAGACCCAACAGGGTCTCCGTGCACTCTCTCTGGAAGTCTCTAGGACTCTGTGCTCTCCTCTCTGTACACGCACATTGAGAAACAGTACTGAAGTGTTTCCATTCAGCAGAAATGAGATGAAACGGTGCCATACTTCTGGATTATTTGGATCCTAAATGGTAACTCTCCACCTCAAGCCAAAATCTATTGAAAGATGCATAAACGCTATACAAATACCCAAAAAAGACCTAAATGGGAAAGACAAGTTTCCTGACTGGATAGCGTTATTTTTGTCAAAAGAAACAATGCGTTTTAACTGTACCCCAGGGAAGGAAGACGCAAAGCATAATATTTTGAGAAGCTGTCTTTTCACATTTTATAAAAAAGAATCCGAAAAAAAGCTGCAAAGCTACGGAGATTTTAAATAAGAGCATTTTGCTTCACACTTGGGCACAACATAATTAGACAAAGCAAGTTTCCTAGCTATAAAAAAAAAAAGGAAAAAAAAGAAAAAAAAAAAGAGAAGACCAAGTTTTGAGGATTTCTCTTTCCTGGGGCATCATAATTAAACAGAGCACATTTCCAAGGAAAGCTAACCTGTGGCACAACCCCCCAACCTCCGAAGCCCCCCCAGGCCACAAGGAGGACTGGGGAAGTTCCCCCTCCCCTGCAGCTGGATGCCAGCCCCGGCAGCCGAGTCGCCAATGCCATCTTGCTCCAATGGAAAGATGACTGCTTCACCAGCAGAGCAAAATGGATCACTAGAGAATTTAATTTGCGAGAGTATACAGCAATTAAATGCTAAAATAGACAAGCTCCAGGGAGCTCTCTCAACTGGAGAGAGTAAATTAGAAACTATGTCAGTTAAAATAATTTAGACAGTCGGGTGGGAGATTTGGAGGACCGAATGCAGACAGCACGATCTGCGCTGAAAACTTGTTTAAAAGCAAATAATGGTTCAAGGTACCCAGAACATTATTAAGAATGATGATGCATCTGAAGGGAGAATTTAGTGTTTAAAAAATCCTGCACATCCCAGAAAAGTCTGAGCCCTAGACGTGAGAAGTGTGAAGGAAATTAAAAACATATGTTGCAATGGCTATACTTGATATTTTTTAAAATACATATGTGAGTTTTTATATATGTATATACCATATAATATGCATATGTATAGGTTTATATATAGAAACATAAACAAGTGCACAAGGATTGATGAATTGAATGTTGGAAGCACAACGTGCCATTTATTACTTGATGTCAGTAAGCACTTGGAGTAAGCACAGAGAAAAGATCTGCTGCTACTGCTCCTACTGACCCTTCAGGGCCTGCTTTTAGAAAGCCCCGTGTGATTTCACCACCCTGACAGGCCGTGGGATGTCGTGAGTGGCTCTTTCTTACCAAAACCATACCTGTGGTGAGCTCACACAACGTGACGCAGGTAACGACCCACTGTTCGTCTTCAGGTGGATCTTTTGCATTCACAGACCCTGCAAGTCTCCGAAGATCAACATCAGGTAGGAAGTTCAGAAAGTGAAATGGCACCTTGCAAACTGAGGTAATTTCATCTATGCTATGCAAGCTACAACTAAGTAGTAGTCAGAAGTCCTGCTTTGCTAATAAAAATAATAATTACAATAAACTTCTTAGACGTTTATGGCCAGATGGAAAAAAAGTGCAAAACCAAAATTTTATTCTTGCAATTTATCATTAGATCTCCTAAGACGCGTGTCCACTTCTGAAGCGAGCTTCGTGTTTACAAAGATTAACAGGGAGAAATTTACAGGTGAGGTGTGCAATTTTGATCATCAGCAGAGAACTACTGAACCCTGAAATACTCGACCTTCACCAGAATTTTAGTTTTGCCATGGACTCAGGATACAAGCTAATGGAGGGTTGGCTAAAGTTGGTGGAGTAACCTGTTATTACAGACCAGCTGTTTAAATCCACAAACCTTTGCTCCCAAAGGAGCAGATTTCAAGAAGCCTGGGCTCGAGTTGCTGCTGACACACGGCAGGTGAGGCTGGCTGTTGCACGAGGCACCGTGTGCAGGGCTGGCAGCAACAGAACACAGCAGCCCTGGGCTGGGTCCTTTGTGGCATGCTGTCCCCCTCCAAGAGCAACCCATGCATCCTGCTTCAGCAGGAGCACTCCCAAGACAGAGTTCTCTGTGGTTTGGGTTTATTTTTCTATTTTTGAAGGGTTCATTTTATCCATTTTTTAATGAAGTGAACTTCAAAGCTGAGTAGAAATACAAATAATTAAGCTAATGCCAGAAGGTGGCAAAGAGCAAACGATAGCTGGTGGTACAAACCTTTAATGGTAACAGGAGAAAAAAAATATCTGTGTAGTAGTAGATAGTACCTTTTTCCCCCCATACAAGCTGCAGTATGCTCAGAGAAACAGAAGAAACTCCCCCCAACAGGTAGTAACCCAACAAGTCAGGTTCATCACAGTAAGCTCAGGGGAGTTTCCTTGATACCCAAGACTTTATACACTGCTCAGCAACTCAGCTCCACAGTTTTCTGTGTATTGAGTGAAGAGCCTCATAGGGTAACTGTCATCCTACTAATTTTTTTTTCATTTCACTTAGTTATTTAAAATAACAGACAATACTTGTTAAAAATAATCTATGTGTAAGCTCACCTTGCAGTGCCTGGGACTTTACCCCTATTTTACCCAGCGGGAAGTCTCCTTTTTGTGATTCACTCCACTGCTCATCTGCTCCATGGGGAGGAGGCATCCCATGAATTGTGCTACTGAACCTTCCAACAGTTATGCAAGAAAGTTGTCCAGTTAGTGTCCCTAGACTGAAGACAGTCTTTAGCTGAATGCTGATAAATATATTTTTGAAAATGAAAATGAAAATTTTGAAAATTAAACCTATTCGTTATCAGTTTCAGATGTGAAAAAACACCAACCTTTAGCTGCTTACACCTTTTTATTTTCCATTTTAGGCTCTAAATTTCCTTACTCTGTTTTGATTTAACTTTGAGACAAAGATCCAGAATCTTTTACATGGCAAAGGTGGGTTTGAAGTAATATGCCACACTCAGCAGCAAATGCTTACAGTTCAATATAACATAACTCAACAATCTCTGGAAGGTCTGCTGCTCAGTACATCAAGGTGTGCCTACCTGCAAGCTTTCTCCCAAGGAAACAAATGCTGTGGGGAAAGACACACACAGTACAGACCCCAGAATTAACTCCAGGTTATTTAAACAAACTCAAAACTGTAGCCACATAGTTTAGCTCCTTTGTAATGTCCAACAAGGAAACAAGCCTGAAGGACTCATAAAGGAAGATCGGACATCAAAAGAATTACTGTTCCAGTGACTTCATACACTTCCATTCGTCTTTCCAGAAAAAAAGTGTATTTTAAGATGGTGTATAACATTGTCTAGACTTAATTATGTAGCACAGGAAAAACCTATTCAAGTAGGTTGTGTGAAAGACCAGTGTTGATAACCAGTTATGATAATCTGAGGATAACTTCCACATAATATTAAATGACAAAAGTTGCCAGGCTTATAACACAGAAGATTATAACACAGAAGAGCTTTTAATGGTGTCAGGTGAAGATATCGTGACTCATTCTGTTTCTGTACTGAAAGTTTGATCCTAACTCAGAGAGCAAAGAACAAAGAAGGATGCATGGTCTGTGTGCCAAGCTGTGATGCTCCCCAAGTGACCACTGTTGTCATCAGAACCAGAGCTCTTGAGCCAAGTTACTTACCATATTCCTAATATCTTACGTTTAGGCTAAAATGTCACTTAAAAGAAAAAATATGTTGTTTGGAGCAAACTTATTATTGGAGCACCAACATATCTTGATCATTAAATTCCTGATTGTCCTTTTTCATCCTCTTCCTACTGAAATGCTTAATGCCAAGAGGATATAGCACAGCTGGCACAGCCCCCCGGCTACAGAGGAATTACTGACCTGCTGGCACTCCCTCCTCCCCCCTCACTGCCTTTCCCAGTTCCTGTCCTTGAGGACACCTGCAAGACCACCATAACTCCTACAGCTCCGTGGCCATGATAGGAACCATGCTGGAACCACTGGGTTCTCCAAGAAAGCGTCCTCATCTGAAGGTGTAACTCGCCTACCTACACCACTTGATTAGTCTTTTACCCAAATCTGCAGCTCGCTATCATGGACAAAAACTCTGAGGTAACTTCAAAATGCAAATCCCCTTCAGGCTGTTATCTAAGAGCGGTGCGGATCGCAAGCGGTGGTTCCTGCGTGCAGCACTCCCCCCTACAGAGCAAAGGAAGGAAAAAAAATAAAAATCAAATCAAATCACTGGGTCTGGCCAACGCCATGGTGCTGACGTGCCACCTGAATCTGACGTATGCAGGAAGAAGCTGGGGGGAAAGGGCAGGCACAGAACTAGGGGAAAAGGGAGGCAGCTGAAAATTAAGATCTGTGTGAAGCTGGAAGAGAGGCATGCTCACGCACGTAAGACATCGCCGCTGTCACACCCTGTGCACACGCAAGCTGGAGTAGTGTACGGTGCAGGTGTAGTTACCTCTTCTTTATATGTTTCATAAACACAACCCACGTTTAGGCAGCAAGGACAAACGCAGAGCATCCAAAATGCAGCTCTTGGATAAAGATAAATCTCAAGTTTATAAACGCCTGCCTGTCCCTCCCAATTTATTTAAAGCAGGGAAACAGCTAAATGGATTTTTTCGAAATTTGCACTTAAAGGATAATTCACCTCAAGGCTGACAAGCATTAAAAAAAAATTCAGTCCGACGGGTGATTTTTTTCTAAGCTGCAATAGTCTGAAAACAGGGGCTTGTAATGAAGCTGCCCTTTCAACCATAACCACGCTGCCACTAGAGCAACACAATCATATTCCCTGTGCAAAGAAGCAATGCATTTAACATTTTCTTCGCTGTGTATTATCTATTAGCAGAGTTTGTCACAGAGATATGTGGCAGCTCCCTGCAATACTTATGAATATACGGCAATGCATACGGGAACCCATCCATGTCTGCTTCAGCACAGGTTTGTCTTATTATATTTCGGCAAACAACTTAAAATACCCTCCCTTCCCTTATCTTGGGTTTCTGTTAAACGCTGTCACTATCAAGAAATATAAGAAGGCCCGGGCAAACATCTCCGATCTCCCCATTGCTATTCACTCTTACTAATGCACATTACATGTTCAATTCTCCCTTGCTGCTTCTCTGAAAAAGCCCTTGTCAAAAACAGATTTCATTTTTTTTTCCGTGTATGCACAAATTAGTTATGGATGATTAACAAAGCATTCATTCTTTTATTTGCTTTGGCTGAGACTTGATCTGTGTTACATTCATGTGAGGGAAGCACTTCATTTGGTGTTGATTAAATATGAAACACTGCACTGTTGATAAAGAGAGTTGTGTTCAGGTCTGCACATTATACTGACAAAAGATGCGTGGTCTCGGGCGAACATTTTCTTAAACAAGTTTTTCCAGCTTTTTAATTGCAAAAAACTCGATACACGATTTTTTTTCTCCACCAAACAGTGGGCAGTAAGTGCTTTATGTCCTAAAGCGATCTACCACAGCCTTAACTAGTCATTGCACAGTTAACACAATAAAAGCAATTTTGATTTTTGCCTCGTAATTCGGTTCTTTAAACACTCCCCTTTAAGGCACCTACCTTACATTATAAAGTTCATCCAAAAAAAAATAAATAAATCTGCAAAACTAAGCGGGACAGGCAGCAAAGCCGAGGTCACAAAATTCTGCTCCTGTTACATAAAAACTACGATGAAAATGAAGAAGCATCGGAGCAGCTGAATGGAAACTGCGAGCCAGTTGTAACTCACAGTTTGGCCTCGGTCCTGCGTTACAGACTCCAGCTATCACAGGGTAACACGTGCATAAACGCTCGTCTATACGGCCTATAAATCTTCCAAGTCCATTAAACAGCATCAAAAAGAGCTCACTTGGGTTCAGCGAGGTATTTAAGCACAAGCCTAACTTCAAGCATATGATTTACTTGTAATTAAATCAAGTTAAGGGAAGCCTCGCGATTAAGCGCCTTGTTAAATCTGGGAACAAATTATTAGCCCTTATAAACCGGGAGATTCTATCTTGGGGTTTATGGCACACGAAAACAAACACGTGCGCACACACGGGGAGCATTATGCATACTTTTGCAAGAGGGGATTTATTTTTAGTTTAACTCCAACGGCAGCGAGCACATCATCTCCTCCTCGGGTTGGAATGAGCTCCGGCCGCAATGACTTCCAAGCCACAAATCTCACCCGGGCAATGCGGTCCCGCTCCTGAATTCCCACCACCGATGGTATCGCACCGCAATAAAGCCTCCGCCGGCATCACAAAACTAAGCGCATTAGGGGCCTGAAACAGCAGGGCGAACAGAAGATGAACTTGGGGTTTCCATCCTGCTCCCGGGGATGGCGAGTCCTGCACGCTGCGAGGCAGGAGAGAGCCCAGAGCAAGGGATGCTTGATGCGAGGGAGGTTTAGAAGGAGCTTGTGCTCCACACAGAAGATGGAGCTTGGGGTCATCTCCTCTCCCCCAGCCCCGGGGAGCCGTCCCCAGCTGCCATTCGAGTCCCAGCTCGGCTCCTACCTGCAGCCTCCTGCCAAGGAGAGGATTGAGCCCGCAAAGGGCAGGCGAACGCCAGCACGCGTGCACCAGCAGGGGCACGAAGCAGGGAGCAGAGAGGAAGGACAGGAGAGCACCTGCCTCAGCAGGAGCAATCCGTGAGAACGGTGCAGTCAGTCCTCCCGTCTGCCTGCATTTGCAAACTCCCTAAAATCTCTTTTAGGGAGATTTACTCCTCTCTTTGCAGCCTGCGGGTATGCAGTTCCCCATCCCCACGTACAGGCAATGGCTGAAGTAAAACAAAGATTTTTTTTTAAAGGATCCCCAACAAGATTTTTTTGTTGCTTTCGGTCACGTAAGAACACACAAAATGGTAACACGACAAATGCTCACATGCACTTTCTTGCCTCTATTTCCACTCCCTGGAAGTAAGCCAGAGACGTCTAAGTAGTGCACTCTGTTCTCTTCCACTCCCTCTCAGAAATTACAGGCACTTTCTCCTCTGCAGCCAATTTCCTCCTCCTTTTCTGCCTGGGCCCAAGCTTAAACCACTACAAAACAATGTCCCCCTGTTATTCCCCAGGGCCCGCTCTCCATGCTTCCCTACTGGGCTCCCTGAGCCCTCCCAAACCTTTAAGGCTTTATGTTTACAGATCCTGTAAGCAAACCTGATCCCTCTGCTCTGATTCTTGGAAAATTCCACTCTTCTCCGTCTGCGGACGGATTTGGCTGCTCCGATTTCCTCCTGGTTCAGCCACTCCAAGGTCCTGAGCTTGTATGTTATTCGCCCGGCTCAAACGTACCTGACATGACCCCTGCAGCACAGCAGCAATGCCAAAATGCAGGAATATTTTGGGGGCATGGCGTCTTCCCAGTCTAAGCCTGACACTTGAACTTGGGCATTGGCAAGCCAAGCAGTGAGTACCTCACTTACTATTCAACTTCCCACTTTGTGTCATCTACAGATACTATTCTAGAGCTTGCACGCATTATAATTGACAAAAATATGTGTTACAAAGTGAGTATCAGTTTCAAATAAGCAGTTTCCATGTATTCTCTTCCAATGTTATTCCTTACATCGCAGCTACAATCAGAAGCACTCCCGGGGTGTTGCATGCAAAAGTCCCACCAACGTTTCTGAAGCTCCTCTATAAACAAGTTCACACATTTGAAAGGCAAAGATGTTGCTAATGGTTTATTTATTAACACATCTCGTTGCCATCTAACACTAATAGAAGAATAAATTAATAAATACAGAGTCACCCTACGGAAAACATTTCCTTCTCTGCTTCTCGGCTGTGTGGCATAAGGAATTTTTAAAATCTGAGTGTTCACTCGCTTCGTATTTGCTCCATTCATACTTAAAAAAAAAAAATAATAATAAATACTCTGTAATAAAACGAAATAGGGGGAAAAATGTCAGCAGACTTAAGCTCCTACTAACGATACTATTAAAACCCCTCCCTAGCCTCGGCATTAATGAATTATCAGAGTTCAGTTCCGGGCAGTTAGCACTAGCGCTCGTATAATATTACGGAGCCTGATGTTTTGGCAAAACTAGAGCAGGAAAAAAGCTCAACCCAAGAAAGGCATATTGTACATGTGACCTGCAGGACTTGGATTATTACCTCTAAGCTTATTAAGAGTACAAGCTGTCAGTCGGACCACCCCACAACCAGGGAGGAAAACCAGGATTACTCAGCAGTAAGAGGCATAAGGCGGCGATGTGTATTCTCACGACGGGCAAAGGCAGCGAAAGTGAACCACAGACCTGCTTCAGCTATCTGGAGCCCTAATTGGCTCACAAGAGCGACTACCACGTTAGGGCATTATCATTATCTAGCTCACATAACTGGAAATTCACGCTCTGTTCTTTAAATTGGCTTAACCAGCAGCATCTGCAGCACTTTAATTAATTACAGCAATTGGCGTACCTTAAAAGTAGATGCACAGATCTGCGATGATAATGCCCCGTGAGTAATAATTGCCAGCCAGTATTAAGCCAGATCTGCCCTAAACAAAAGTGTACGCTGTTGTGCTTCAGCTGCACAGAAAACAAGCCTCGGTGCAGTCTCTATTCTTGCCTGTATAGGTCCAGCAGCAAACGTCGCAGCTCGGTGTGCCACATGCCCTCAGCTGCAGAGCGCTGAAGCTCACGGCACACACGACAAAAAGCTGTGCAGGGGAAACGCTGGCACACCAAAATTCGGGCAGGTACTTCAACTTCGCTTTCCTTCAAAAGAAAAACTTGCAATTAAAGTCACAACAGAGACTGATGATGGTGATTTATTTTTAGTGCGTTCCCTGCAGAAAAATATAAGGCAGATGTGACATCGAGCGCAGGATAAAGTTTTCCTGACAGCCATTAGCTTAGCTTCAGTAACAAATCCACAGCAACTCTACATAAACCTGTAATATTTTTTTCCTGGTATCTACAGCTCTAAAATACAATAGAATTACCTTTAAAAAACAGGGGCAAATTATTATTATTTTTATGTACAGCAATTAAAAATCTTTACTTAGAAGAAAGTTTGTGTTTTTTGCTTTTTTTTTTTTTTTTTTTTATAAGCATGACAATGAAATGCCTGTATCCATCCTGGACACATTTAAAAGCTCTTCTTTAACAGAGCTCTTCATACCATTTCCAGCCAGCAAGCAGAACAATGCTATCGAGATTTGTTGCGACTTGCTTCAGTACAATTTCTGGTTTAAAGCCTGATTTTACGTTTGTTTAATTACCCCAGTGCTGGGAAGCAGGACACGAGAATCTGAAATCGAGTGTCTTACATGCAACTAAAGTTTAAACAAACACCAGGGTAAACAGCTCAATGCTTCTACGCTGACTAAATCTGATCCTCAAATTCATCCATAATTCAGGGGTCACAACACCTGGTCTAAAGGCTGTCACTAAGCCAACTTTTGCTACCAAACTCAAACCCGTTTATCATACCCAAGGTTTATCTTTCGTAGCCATATGGAAGAACGAAACCGAAGTTCCTTCATTCTAGGAAACGCACCGTAGCTTTGGACAGATTTTTAACCAAAAATACAAGACAGACATGGGATCAGCTCAGGTATGATGCTGTGTAAGTTGCCAAAACTTTCACCACCCCATACAAACAGATGCTGCCCGCACACAACCTGCCTTTGTGCACCTCTGCCCAACTCCCCTTTCCTGGGAGCGCGCTCGCTTCCAGTGCAAGGCACCGAGCGAACAATGAGAGCGAACACCAGCAGGGAACCGAGTGCAAGCCCCAACAGCTAAAATACCGAGGCTGATGCAGCAGCAAAAACCCGAAATAGCAATCTGACGTAGCAACTCGCACCGCCAGCATGCAAAAAGTAGTCAGAGGAGAAAAATACCCTTCATGAAACTACAAAACTCCAGTGACTGCTTTTATATACGCCGTGTGTTTTTGGGCTGGTCTGCCAGCAGCGAAGCTCTCGCTTGGTCTGTGCTTTTTAGAGTTAAACAGACACTGCTGTATGTGTTTATGTATATAGAAGGTGTATGTTCTTACTGGTAGGTGTAATTTTAAAACATAAATACCTGTGCCCAGATAACACGTTTATCTGCGGTGCCCAGAAAACAACCGCATGCACGCGTAAACAGCTGCACCCTCGGCGTGATCACCATCGTTTCCTGCGGATCCCTTTATAAACATTAATCCAGAATCCACATGTGCTAAGGCACCGGCCTCCAAGGAAAAAAAGGCCACGGTGCAGGAGAAATATGAAATAAAATAATAACTCTTATCTAACACCGCTGCTTATTCCACACCCTCCTTTCTGATGGAGAGAGATCACAGGGGCACAACACAAGCTATTCCTTGCCTAAACACCGTCACGAAACGCTCCGATATAAAGGTTGGAGGGATTAGCACAAAAGGTCCCCGTCCAAGACAAATGTCTCCTTCATAGTTCAGTTCACAGCCAGCGCGACTGCTCAGTCAGGCCTGCGACGCCGAGGCGCCCCGCGTGTACCCGCTAACCAAACACGCCGAGCCCCCGCGAAATGTCGTGTTGATACTAGCAAGGTTTTCAGAGGGGATTTTAATCACCACCAAGCCCAGGGAGACGCTTTGAACGCCAGCAGATCACCAAACGGCTCCCGCTTCAAATCTCAGCACTTGACAGAACAACTTCTGCGGAGGAATCGGGAATCTGCCAACTTGGCAGGGTCTGCGCTCGCCTTCCTCCCTTCCTTCTCCCCCTCCAGCCTCTCACCTTTCCACAAGCACAAAATGCAAGACGTGAAAGAAAAAAAAACAAACATGAAACAATTTAGAAAGTATTCCAGATTTGCAAATGCTTTTCAGAGTTCACACTTACACAGAAGCCACTTTTAGAAATAAACGCACGAGTGACTGCATTAGGACGTACTGAAACGCTGGGGTTTGCTGTAACAACAAAATTACAAGGGGATTTTTAAGTAACAAGGTGAAGAAGAAAATATAATGCAGATTTCTAAGGATACTTTTAATTTAAATATTCTTCTCTCATGATTATGCTGTTTCACATGTTGCAGAAAGCCGACATTTCAGGAACTCCCTGGGCTATGAATCTTTTCCAAGTGCCACTTCCTCAAGGTATCAGACCTTTCTCTTTCGGTAACAAACTGCATCATGAGGTGCTACCATTTCTCAAGTGCAAAGGGCTGAATTTTAGTGCAGAATACTTCAGCCTTACCAGCACAGCAATTTATTATTTTATTTTTTTTTTACTCCCCCTACTGGCATATTATAAAAGCAAGGAGAGAAAATCCTGAGGGGTGTTGCAGCTTGTAAAACACAACGAGAAAATATTTTTTGTAACCTCAAAATAATTGTTCCCACAACTTGGCAAAACATTAATCTCAATCCTGGGGATTTTCTGAGCCATCAGCAAATTTTTGGCAGGTTTTTTCATTGAAAAAAATTAACTGAGCACCTTAAAACAAGCATTTTGGACCACTTGGTGTAACAATTACCATCAAGCAGTTCCATCATCTGTCACTGCTCAGATCAAAACAGATCCCTCCCCAAAACACATTATATGGCTAGAAAGGAGTGATCGATGGAATATCACTCCACGTGATTACCACTGGGGTACAGAAACGAGCAGAAACATCCCGGGCTTAACGAGTTGCTACTTAAATGTTAGACAGTGCTCCGTGAACCATTTTATATTAAAATTGGGTAGTTCTAAACATCACACATACAAGAAGTATTGTTTGACACAGTGCCATTTTGATGATAAATTGCAATCTACAGCTCAAATAATTCTAGCCAGGGATTAACATTTCAGAGGCTGAGCCAGAGATTATGTGTGTGGATCTTGAATTTCATCATCTCCCTTCGGCACAATAGCTTATTCTTCCTTTTTTCATCTATTCTCTCACGAAGGGTCAGGAAAGCTTAGCCTTGCTGTTTCATTCATTTCATCTCTACATTAACCAGATACCTTGCAGTCTTTAGTTCTTATGTGTTATTCCATTACAAATACTACAGCCACACAGCGCTGTGCTACTGCTAATGAACTCTGTACCAAATCAAAGGGTGCCATCAAGTGGTTGCAGCGCACGAACGGCGTTATGCAAAGTTCGTGCTCTGCACGGGGTTTCACCAGGACACATGACTTCGGGTGGATTCGACTTTGCCATCATTCAAAGCTTTTGGAAAAACTCAGACGCTGAGCGTGGTCCCTTGCAACTTTATTTCCTTCCTTTTCATTTGTGGCTGAGGAGCTGGCACGAGAAGAAGAATTTGCAGTCCCTCAACGCAAGGATCAGCAGGCGCCAGGATTTTCATGGCCGCTGTGCTCACCTTCTCATCACCATGATCCCGAGGACAAGAACAGCCTTCAATACCTCCAAACAGCCTCCTGGATAACTCTGAAACAAGAAGGGCACTGCAGGGCTGGGGGTTCTCCACAGACCACCACAGAAGGGAGAGTAACTACAACCACCCGTGCCAGCACACATGGCTTCAAATCAGGCTGGTTACCTGCTCATCTACGCTTCCTACTGTACTTGAAGGCAACACAAGAGCTCTTCCCTGCAACAATACTGATCAGTATTTTTGGCATTCCTCAGCAACTGGAAGTTAAAATGACTTGAAAGGTCATTCCGACACAAATAACTGGCCTTCCCAGGTTAAATACTCCATAGCCAAAAATCATTTCTTATTTCGCCATTTTCTTCTAATGCAGACGACTCGAAACCACAGCCCATTACTCCATCAACTCTAAATACAACTCACCTTTGCCTGGCAGGAAAAAAACAAAAAACAACCAACCAACAAGCAACACTCAAACCAAATCTGTAGGGCATTGAGGCAGAAAAAGGGAACCAGACTTCCAGATTTTTCCAGTGAAAAGAATGGTGCCAGTCTAAAAGCTGTGGCAGCTCTACTACTTTGGAAAAAAAATGTTCTGCACATGCCATGGGACACAGAAGAGTCTAGTTTGGTGGAGATGAGATGAGACCGACTTAAAATTATCCAGCTGTGTCTCACCAGATCATGGCCATCAACGTCATGACTTCCAGAAACTCAGCTGATGCTTAAAATAACATCCTTCCAGCTTGAAGAAAAAAAAAAAAAAAAAAAAAAAAAAAAAGGAAAGAATGTGATTCAAATGCAATCAGTCAAAATAGACATAATTCTCTTCATTGCGGAAAGGGCTTGGTTCCAAAGTTTAAAAAGCTAAATGGTCATGACCACACTAGCACAACCACCAACTTCCTGAGGATGCAACTTCAACCACATTTTTCCTGCAGCAGTGACAGAGAAGGCTCCATCCTCCAGAAATGCTCAAGGTAAATGAGATCCAAACTCTTCTGAGACTCTTCCCATCCTCCTGAGAGGTGTCAGTAATGTTCCTACACCTGGTCTGTCTAAACAACCTGCCAACAGCTCAGGCAGCCACTCATGATCTGGGATGCCCACCACAGCCACCCTAAGGAAGTATATGGTTATAATGCCCGTGTGTTATGACAAATAACGAACTTTTATCAACTGCAAGGCAACGTTTGTGTGGCAGACCAAAGATGACTGGAATTAGCAGTGCAGAAGGAAGCCCGCCCTTAAAAATCCCTGTGTTCTTCCTCACAGGGAGATTTCCAACTTCACATGTTCCCCTTTGCACTTGCTTGCTTTGGTAGGCCTGCTGAATCCCTGATTCTGTAACACAGCCTTTGCAGGAAATCTGCTTGCAAACTTCCAAAGGCTTAGCTAGAGGTAGATGTAGGAAAAAAAATAATTTAAAGAAGTACCAAGAACCATGCTAAGCCATGTCCCAAAGTGTTTCACAATGCAAGTATTACAGAAATAAAAGAGAGAAAGTGCTTGGCTTCCATTAAGCATCAGAGAGCGGCTCCATCTGAAGAGAAGACCTGAAGGAAGGGATGCAGGCAGCAGTCACGGAGCAGCCTGCGTTAAAGCCATTGCACTAAACCCAGCTGAAACCCCCAAATTGTTCCATAGATCTCGAATATCCTGTTACCCTTCCTCTACAGCATCCACACTAGTTATTTACGCAGCCCATATAATACCTTAAATCCTTCCAAATAAATCAGTTTCTTTCACTGTACAGTGCAATTAAAATTACATAACATGAATTGTAACCAATTATAGCAAAGATTGATGCTGATGATTCACGGAACAACTTCCTACTAATTCTTCGTTGACAGATTTTTAGGGTTATTGTTCAAATAGTCCATTTTGTCCTTTCACTGACAAGCACACAGGAGCCAAAATCCTCCCAAACTCATTATGCTCCTTCCTACGGCTGCTCTTGGGAGCAGGCGCCCGATGCCTCCGTCACTCCTGGCTTTGGCACTTCGTGGAGTTACTTCTGCAGGGGTGTTTCCTTCGCTCTTATTCCACTTTGGCCTGACGACAGCTTTTTCCCTCTGCTTCCCACGTTACCTGATCAGCCATTCTCCCTTTGTTTTAGCCCTTCCATTGCTGACAACTCCTTACGCACCAACATCAGCCATGCCAATAATTCTTCACATCATTTTCGACATTGCTTCTGATGTGTTAAATGCTGTACGTCCTTTTTGATTTTTGTCCCATGCCTTCCTGCAACTGCTGACATTCACTGTTTTGCCGTAGGGAGCAGAGCTTCCCCATGTCTTGTTCTTTGCCACCCCAAATATTCTCACAGTATAGATCATTAAAGCTGCATACAAGAACTGGGAATCTTTAAGGAAAACCTTCAAAAAACTACAAAAAGTGTATTTACTCTCAGCAGGCAAAGCCCTCAGAGTCAAACCCACCAGCTTCCTATTTCAGACTGTGCACCACCAGGTATTAAACCAGCTCAGCCCCAGGTCCATCGCGCTCAGCCTGCCATCCTCCTGTTTCTTCTCAGCTCCGGTCTACAGGAAACATTTCTACACACCCAATTAAACCCAAAGTTGTTCTTTCCTGCTGCCCACCAAAATTCAGGAAACAATTCGCCCCAGCTACACCAACAGGAAGGGAGAAACTTCATGCACAAAAGCAACACGATGGCGCAGGGGCAATTCAGAACGAGGAATGTGCTGAGAGGGAAAAAATCCTGCATGGAATGGCATTAATTAAGTTATGGAGGTCAATTAATTTCCATTATATTAAACTCTATTAAGACAGCTAACAACCAAAGATAAGAGGCTGAAGGCAATAACACTCAGCGCTATTACACTGCCAGATGGTTTTCCTAATAACAAAGGGTAGCAGGAACCCAGAACTCTTCTTTTTCTGTCAGCCAGCTCCCATTCTGCTGGTGGCCACTATTCTTAAATAATATGCCCTGGGTTAAATTGTGCCTGCTTGCACGTACAATCCTATCCAGTCACTTAATGCAGGGCTACATTTTACACAATAATGGGTATTTTAATTCTTTTTTTGACACACGTTTCTGTACTTTGAGCACATGCAATTGCAAGGTTTTATCTCAAATCAAGCGACGTATTCAATTGGGCTCCCAGATTATCTGCCTTTGAAGGTGACTTATGTCAAAAACATTTTTCATTAAACGTGTTGCCGTTTTTCCCATTTCCCACATCGAATATTTCGAACTACGTGGCTGCAACATATGCTAGTTCAACACCGTACGGCTACTGGGTCAAAAATGAGATTTATCCATCATAATGTCGCCCCAGACGGTGGCATTTTAAATAATGATATTCTGAAACGCATCAAGAGCGAACACGTATCTGTGACTACATGTAAATGTGAACACACACTCCAACACAAAAGCAGAAAAAAGTGGCAAGCTGAACAAGCTTAAAAGCAAACACTTTTCTATTAAAAGGCAAGTTGGTCAGCGCAGCTTATGTCTGGAGTATGATTAAGAACCCCACTGTAAAACAATTACCAAGACACTATTCTGTATTTGATGTCTGAAAGAGAAAAGACCTCATGCAGACTCTGTGTGAGCTGGCAAGTCTATTTTACCGCTGATTTTCTATGAATAAACATATGCTAAGAGTGGCTGAAACACACTGCTGGTTTTAAACATGCCTAATGTAGTATTAGGGGTTCGTTTCCAAAGCTGTCTGCCTTGTTTATCAGCTTCCTCCCTCCAGCTGGCAAAGAACACCACTGATAGCAACCCCGATCAGTTGTCTGGCACCATACACTCATCTACAGGAGTCGTGTACTTCTAGCAAGGAAATAAAGCCAAAAACCCTAAACAAAGTGGTTCCAGCAATTTAGAAAACAGTTGTACTTTACTACTGTGAATCAATAATAACCTGATAAATTATATGTCATCAAACTCATTCCGCTGTAAATGTTATGGTGTATAGCACTTACGGAGCGGTGATGCCTGGGCTGTTCCGGGCAACTCCCCGCACCCTCTTGTCTCCATCTTCCATTCGTGAGACCCTCTAGTGTAAGTGTAGCATAAAAATCAGAAAATGAGATTACTTTGCCTTTTCTCGCAAAATTTCAATTGAAAAGCTGTAATGTAGTTCTCCAAACTGCTGTATAATCTGTAGGCAAATACGTTCCACGCAGTTCCACTTAGTGCAGTTATTAACACCGCATCAGAAATAATATTATTTGAAGGACAGTTTAGGCACCACATTTTATGGGATAAAGATCAAATAACAAAAAACCTACAGAATTATTTGTGAAAAACAAATACAGGAGAAAAGAGTGAGATCCAGGGGCTGCTATGGGTCACAAGTCCCGTGAGCTGACGGAGCCTTTAGGGGAAGCTTTTGCAGCATCTGCCCTCGCAACCAGCACGGTTGTGTCTCCTCTCCACGTGCTGTGCCTTTCGGAGGGGAACACCTCCCTCGAACAGCCCAGTCTTCACACCTTGCTCACTTAATACTCGCACTAATGCAATTGTCCTACAGCATTTGGTGCAGAAATTCTCCAGCAGAACTCGTATTCATGAAGGGTGTCATCTGCATCCTTTGCCTTCTGCAATTTTCAGAGAAGATGCCCACTATTCGACAGTGGCTTTCGATACCTCCTGGGTCAGTGCTGATGGACAGGAGACTCCTCTGCTCCAGGACATCTGCCCTACACCACGAGCAGTCACTCACCGCACAGGCCCGTCTCCTGCTCCTTGCAGCTCCTGGGTTTTAGTTACAATTGCTTACACGTGCTACCATGTAGTCTGGACGAGAGATATCGATTTGTTCTGAAAGATGCTGGAGGTCTGCAAATTACAAAATGCAGGCAAGGTCTCCTGCCCTTCTTACCCCATAAACAGGCCACAGGCCAATCAAGACAAAGATTCCTGCAAGTTTTGCTCCAAAACCCTAATCTTGGAGATTCCTGGACTAGAACAAAGTGCTAAATATTTAATGTAAGCAAAAACGGAAAGCAAAACAAGTTTCCTGATTCTCTATTAAATTTAAAGCAGAGCAAGTGTGAGATGGCTGACAAAGCAGCATTTAATTCCCAGCTATATCTAGACCAGAATACCCAGCCTAATTTACACAGACAGACAGTCACAGCTCACATAATCACATACAGCAGAATATGACAGTGGAATTAAAGGACCAGGAAAGCATGTCTGAACCACGAGCTTCCTATTCTAAATGTATTAAAGGCAGACATTTAATTCAGAAAAAGGCTAACCTGGTTGTTTCTCATTTTAAGCCAAAAATTTATTTCAAGCAGAAAATACAAAATGAGTGATATAGCTTTTTTTGATTACTTTTTTTTTTTTTTAAATAAATCAAATAGCCAGTTTAGACTTAGGCTCCCACATGCCACAAAGATGCACTAGAAGAGATAGCCAAGATTTTGTAATAAATTCTGATATAGCAACCGATCAGCAAACGAGGAACCGTCTTATTCCACATGCCAGTCTGTGTTTCCCCAGGTTCTTTTTGCAAACGGAGCTGACAGTACTCAGAATTTCAATTCAGTATGCTGTACTGGCATTCACCTCCCAGCATTTATTTCCAGAACCAGGTGTGAAGTTTTTGACATCTGGCCTCATGCTTTTATTCCAACATAAAGCAGAACTTGCTCTTGTGAAGTTACTGTAGCAACACTGGTGTCACTGAAGGGAGTTAAACACCCAGTCTAAAAGTCTGATTTTACCAAAATTGGGGGCTAATTACTCCACAAATTCAGATGAGCTGGTATTTCTTGAAAAGCCTCATTTAGAAAATAACGCATTTAAAGCTGTATCTGATGGGTGCTCCCATCTTCCTAATACCCCATTTTGTTGTGTTGCTTTTAAAATCAGTCACCTTTAATCCCAGGAACATTTCTACATTCCATCCACATGCCCTCTTTCCTATTACTTCCACATTATTTATCACCTTTATTTGTGTTGTCATATCTAAAACCAATGGATGGGCATTTTAGGACAGAAAGCAATCTCTCCAAACCTGTGAATGACATAACGTGCTTTAGGGCATTCAAAATTAAAATTAATCATCAGCAATCACGGTACAGAATTTCTGGAGAAAGAAAAACAGAACAGAGGACTTGTTCTAATAAAATTAAACTAGATTATGTCAAATTTTCTGTAACTTTTTTTTTAACGTTTCTTTCATTTTGAGGCATTGCTCACATTTGAGCTGAAGATGGTTCAGAAGCCATGGTGCATTGGGGCTCCTAAAGCTAAAGAAGAGCAGTGGACAAAAAGAAAATTCATCTACCTTCCAGCTTAAGTTTATTATTCTTGATAACTGTTTGCTGTAGGCTACTTAAATGAACTCCAAACACCTGTTTTCTCACTGCAGCAGTTGGACATTTTCCTGGAGAAACCACTTAAAATACCATTATTGGTCAAGGGAAAAAAAATAACCAGAAGCGTGAGTGTGTCTCACAGAATAATACACACCTGAGATCTTACAAGGCACTGTCAAACTTGAAAGGCTGGCATCTAAAATCAGGAAAAGTTCGCAGTAAGGCAGGGGTTTTTCTTCACCATCACTACCTAGATATTCAAAAAGGCACTACCAGCAAACAGTAGCCTAAAACAGGATGTTGGAAAGAGTGGGGAAAGCTCTAGAAAGGATTGGTGTGCAAGTGCGTTCAGTTCCCAAGACCTCAGTACACAAACAGCTTGGAAATTTGGGGCAGTGCTTTGTCCCACACATGATAGTTTGCAGGCGGAGCTGGGCGCTGGTCCCTAGAAGCCGTGGGCAGCACAAGCAGAGAAGGATGCTGAACACTCACCTACACAAGTGGTCCTTAAAAATACAATGCTAATGATCTGCTAATGCAATGAAGGGAAACAAAATCCCGTGTGTAACCACTATCACATCATTGTGGGTGATTCGTTAGAGGCAAGAATAATGAAAGGGGGTTTCCAGACGCACAGAAAGCGGAATCTGTTCTCCGTATCTGTAATGGGTAAGGCAAGAAATAGCAGCCCAAAACCGCATCAACAGATCCCCAGTGGTGAGGGCAATGAAGCACTGAAATGTGCTGCCTGGAGATGCTGCAGAGATCCCATCTTAAAAAGCTTTTAAGAAACAGCTTAGAGAAGTGTTTGTCTGGAATGATGCTGCAAGACAGATCAGGTAAAAGCTGCCTCCAGCCCAAGCCTAGGCAAGTCTAGGAAAAAAGCTTCAAAAACAAAAACGGTGAGACATTTTTCTCCATTCATCTGCAAAACAGAAAACTGGAAAAGTTGTTTCATAGACCAAATCTTCACCCACTGAAAACTTCCTACGAGCTTTTCAATTCCATTCAAGAGTGTAGAAGGAATCAATCTCCAAGGCTGCCAGCAAGCAGGTAAACGTGAGTCCATCCTCAGTGCATGTGCTTATATCCTCTTCCTATACACTCCTTGCAAAGAGAAGCTTTGGGCAATACAATTTTTCCATGACATTAGCTACCTTTATTTTAGACAAAGTTCTCATACAGAGAGTCAAATAAAACTTCAACATATTAGGACCAACTTAAAGTCAGAGTGGAAACAGCATATGCTCAAATTACCCTTCGGAGTAATGACAGAGAAAATCACTTACTGGATTTTTAAATGAAAGGCAAGTAGCCCCTGCTCACTGAATGAACTCATGCCAATCTGTACAAGTTTGAAAGCCTATTACCTCGTCACAGGATGAAGGAGTCTTACTCAGCTATGAATTTCTCGCTCTCCATCTTGCAACAACCAATATGAAGATCCGATATGATTATTCAGAAGAGTAATGAACCCAAGGTAACTTAACTATCTCAGGAAGAAAAGTCAGATAACCAAATAGAGTTTGGCTAAACAAAGATGCAATCTAAGACAAGAAAGCTCACGGTGAATATACAAAGAATGCAGCTGTGAAGGAGAGAAAAACATGGAAGAGACCTAGGGAAGAAGAATATTGACATTTAGATATTAACAAACCATGCTATGAACAAAGTATTTATGGATTAGACGTGCAGTAGATGACAAAGGTTCACTTACTAAAACACAAATACAGAGCAACCAATGTGTTAAAAAGTTGTAAAAAATATCAGATCATAAATGTATTTGCAAGACTAAAACAACAAAAATTAAAAACCACAAGTACCCTGCTTCATTTTCATTTACAGCACGATTTTCTTGCACAAACCACCATATCTCACTTCTGTTAAAACTTCACCTAAAAGTGAGAGTGATCCTGTTCTGAATTTGACAGTGTCTGCAAACAGAGACCTCAAACTTCAGCCACGTATCTGTTAGCTGACCCTTGTTTAGGCATGCTGAAGAAGCAATACAAAATGACTTTCGACACTAACTTTTAATAACAACAATAAAAACCTCAAAATAAATATTTTAGCAGAGTTCAAATTGCTTCACAATGGAAGAACATCCCTCAATGTTTAGGCTTCAGCATCATCCTGCGTTCTCAGTGGTGCTAACTAAAAAGGCAGGGAAGCCCTGCAGACTCTGGGGGCAGAGAACATGTTTGGACAAAAGGAAAGGCTCCCAAAGGGCTGTAAGCATACCCTGCCCAAATGTAACCTGTCCTTTTCCAATTCAGTGACAAATATTTTCCTTTAAAACCAGAAAAATGTTACATTGAGGCTGAAATTAGTAAATCAGCAGTTTAGGTAGTGGGGAGATTAACCTCCGGTCCCTCAGTTCCCAAGTGTTGAACCAGCAGGTGTTTTGTGCTCTGAAACGTCAGCCAGCCATTGAATCAGATGTCACTTGCTGCAACAGATGAACCTATTTTCATCCACCACTAAGTGGAGCTGTTACTCTTGGAAAAAAGTTTCGCCATCATTCCAAGTATGTTTGGAGAGCAGATTTTGTTGGCAGTATTTACAGCTTTCTGTAGGGGGGGCCAGGGGGACCAAAAGCAACCAGTTGTATTGTTGCTTAAGGTCTCAATTTCAGCAGTAAAGCTATTTAATAAGTTTAGTATTTCTGAGTGCTGTTTAGATTAACTGCTCTAATCCAACAATAAGCATCCAGCAGCAAATATTTGGCAGTTCTCACGGGATGAACTAATGGCATAACTGCGGTTGTAAAGAATAAGCCTGCACATAACAAAAGATTGTTTCGTAACTGATACCTGCTGGAGCCATTTCCATCTGCTTTGTCAGAGGCTGGGTGTTTTGGGGCACAGCAATCCTTGCAAAACCTCCCACCGTGCGAGCGTTACTGCAGCTCAGTGAAGATTTGAGGCACAAAGTGAGAATGACACGCATCAGATGTCTCGCTGCCATCCCCAGACATCATCCAACAACATGTGAAAAAGCCATGTGCTTTTAAGGAACCTGAAGTCTACATGTGCATTATAAACTTCTGGAAAAAAAAAATAAAATACTCTGCAACGTCACAGGAAATCCAGCTATACCCAGAGGGGTTGACTGAGACATATACTGACATTGTTTTATCCAGAGCAGCTTGTACAGTGACAATCGGTGATGGAGACTTCCCTGATTAAAATAAACTAAGTGAGATAGAAAAGGAAACTCCAGGAAGCAGTAACTAAACTGTGTTTTGTGTTCTTAAGTCCCATAAACGAAAATAGAAACATGACATTTAAAAGCAAAGTATAAATTGCACTTGGCTGTCAGCCCTTTTAAATGATCGGTCGCTGGCAATCAGAATAAACCTTAGCTTTCAAGGCCCAAATCACTTCTGATATCAAAAGGAAGAAAAAGCAGCTGTTTTTTTTAGGCAAAATAACTGTAACTGGCAAACTCCATTGCTTTTGCATACCTCAGTGCTGTGACATTACTGCAACTCAGTACACAAGCGTTTTTTTTTTAAAGCTACATAAATAAAAACTAAATTGAGTTACTGAGAAACAGACCAAAACGAAACTACATTCATGAGAGATAAACACGCTGTCTTAATGTCACACAGTCCTTTAAAATGTCTTTCAAAAAGAGAAGAGGGAACTCCAGCTAAAGCAGTTTCCCCAGTTTTCAGCCTGGGCAGCCCCAGAGTGGAAGCTGCAGCCCAGCTTGGAGGACAGAAATGAAATAAAGGAGCTCCACGTAGCATTAAGCCCTGCCACTTGGTGCGCTGCAGAGCGAGATGTGCAGATGTCACAGCCCAGCTCAGACTTGTTCGCTCCCCAGCTCATAGAAAAATAATGTGTCATAACCCATAAACCCATGAGTCATAACCCAGCTCTAGCTTGTTTGCTCCACTGCTCACAGCAAAATAACGCACAGACGACTGATGCTTACAGGGAGAGAATTTCAGCAGTGCAGTACCCTACCCACTCACCTGTGCTTAACCAGGACATAAGAATGAGTATTTTAATAAGCCTTCATTACTGCGGAACAAGCTTTTACCATGCCTCAGCAGCCCAAATTTTACTCAAGCCCCTTCCAGCATTTGGACGCCTTTTCATTATTAATCACAGTCTCACAGGTATAAAAACCAACGTAACGTTCCAGCTTACGTTCTCTATGACAAACGTCCATTCCTTGTCTTCAAACTCTTCAGCGTGGGGATCCTAGAAAAACAAAGCAGAGAACTTCAGTCTAAAAATAATCCAGGGTGCCACAGAGAGAAATTCAGCCAAGATTTTTTATACGCTCATAGAAATATTTTTACCCGCTGAAGACGATGGAGGGAAATATTTCAGCTAGGAGGTAGGCTTCAACGGATGTCAAGGAGATGACAAACAAGTTGGTGTAAAACTGCCAAAGATTTAATAAAGCCTCCTACGGATAACACACACGAGGTTTCTTCTGATATATGCCCATAATTCTCTTTGCTTTCATCCCAGGCAAAGAATAGACAAATCTCACTTGAATTCTTACATTCCACCTTCCAGTAAGTCCAACACATCTACATCTCACAGACAACTGTGGAGGAAGGTGCTGCTCCTCCCTGGCGTGGGAAAGCACCCACCTACAGCACGCATCCAAACCATCGTCCCCACCACCTCGTGCCCCAAGAGTGATCAGAGATCCAGAGCAGTAGCTTCAGCTGAGCACTGCGTTTCACTGCAGATTACTTAGACACCTGTCCTTCCTTCACAATGTTTCTATTACATTACACTCAAGGAACAGCAACTGTTTTCACCAACAGGAAGACAAATGATGAGTTTCACAGATTTGGCATTTATTTCCAATTTCACAAGCTCTCAGTGCAGTGGTGTAGTCTACATTGTGTTGTCTGAAATTAAGATCATGTCCGAAACTGTAAGTCATCCCCTTCAGGCCTTTATCAAGGATCTTACCTTAAGAAATAGGTATATATTTTAATGTCATTAATTTATCATCCAGTCGTGCTTCTGAGCAGCTATAACCAAGTAATGTTCTCTTGCAAGGAACGTAGCTTTAGCCTTTCTTCCTGACAGGAAGAGTCATTTTGCTATACCTCAATTTTATCCCATTATGTCTGGTTACAGGAAACCCCTCAACTACTCGCTCGCCTCTGCCACCTGCATGCTTTAGATAATTGCACATAAATGTCACTCCCCCATAACTCCTTCATCACACTCGGTGAGATCCCTCAGTACCCCCAGAGTTTCCTTGTTTCTGTCTGAAGTCCATTGATGACACCACACTAATTCTGTCTTGCTGCATTAAGGTAACACAGTGGATTGAGAGATTTTGCTTCTGCTTTGTGTATCTGCAGTGGTGCCCAGGTCTCACGTTCAATCATTACAGCCTTATTTGGGGCTTTGCTTTAACTAGCCAGCCACACTCAGTTTTGCCTTCAAATCTGACATGCAGTTGTTAACAGGGACTGTAACCCCGTACGAGAAATAATTCTCTTTAACTAGCTCTTAAACACACAAAAAATGTAGAAAACAGGAAGTTTACAGCATAAACAACCCCAGAAAAGAACATCTTCTCTCTCCAGCACTCAAAAGAGTTGGAAAAGAGTGCTCTTAAACAGGCCTCCTCCTCAATGCCTTGGGCACCAGCATTAGCCGTGTATTTAACAGCCACGTCCACAGGTGCCACGTGCAAAATGCATTTTTAAACATGCTACTTCAGCAATGGCAGGCAGTTTCCATATAGAAATCAATGTCAAAATCTGACACATGATTTCTTTTGCTGTATGAATCAATCTCTATAGATTTTTAAAAATCAGAGGACTTTGAATACTACAGATGAGTGTAAAAACATATTGTGCCATTAGCCTTACAGACAGAAGGGCAGCTAGATGCAGACAGAAAGATCCCTAGGTATCTCCATGTCCCAATTAACATACTTGTAAATATCAGATTATGTAATCATGCATCCATCACGTTAATCAGCTTTGTGCAGTTCTGCATTATGTAAATAACGAGCACGCTACCTGCTGCTTTGCTGTATCTCGCATCAATTCCAGCGATATCATTTGCTCTAATCCAGCTATTAAATACTTACCATTTTCACAAGTTAACCCGGGGCAACTACCTTTTTGTTTAATTGCTTCCTCTGATACAGCATAAAACGACATAATGAGATTTAATAGGATCATTAATCACTTCAGGTTTAATATGCTACTCCTTAAGATGTGACTAAACTCTTAAAGAGTTCATCTTGCTCAATTTTCTTCAGAACTCCCAAACCAAGCTTGCAGGTTTCCATAAAACTCCTTGCGAACTCAGGGCCTGGTATTTTATCCTACATAATAAACAAAACGCTCATTATTTTGTCCATGCAAGACAATAATCTAGAAAGAAAAATTAAGCCCTTCTGTTGATGGCACTGATGCTGATTCCCACCTCTGAAGGCCACAGAATCAGGTGCTCTGCTGTACACTTTTGATAATCTGATAGAGCAAAATCGTACTGTCGATCAGAGACTTCTCACTGTTTAACAGGCTAGCATGAACTTTACAGAGAAGCGAACACCTCAGAAAAGTTAAATCCAGTCTATTACCCCCAGATTCCCTACCAATTACACAGAACAAAAAAGAAAAAAAGAAAAACTTCAAGCATTTCTCTGATGAGCAACCAAGAATTCAGATGGCATGAAGCATGCTAAAACTTGGACACTTTGGGCACACGTAAGGTATTTCAGATTTAAATATAAATATGTTCTTTATTATTAAAGAGCCCCATTTCTTGTTACTCTTCAAATGACTCAGCAACATAAAGCCCCAAATGAGCTCATACAGATCAGCCTTGGCATTTAGTTGCAATAGACAGGTAAGCAGCTTCACTCTTCTTGCTAAAATGCTTTTATGAGAAATCCAGGATGCAGCACACATTGTCCTATTTCTAGCTAATTTGCAACCCGATTATGTGGTCAGCATTAGCAGATACTTCTATAATTAACCCCACAATAGTTTCTATTGCAACCATCATTCCACCCTTTGGGCTAACGCTTCCATGTGTGGTCTCTATAAATAATGATGCCTCTATGAATCCGCCTAGTTCTTTGGCTTATTTTGGATTTGCAGAGGGTAAATACCAGTAAAAAGTATAGCAGCACGTATTTCCCACATCATTGCATGGCTAACCCCTAATTCTGTATTCAGTTCCCACACAAAACTCAAGTGATGAATTCAGCAAACTATCATTTGCAGGCTGTACAGCTGACTACCTCTTATGAAAAACAACATTGCTGTGCAAAGAATCACCCTAGCAGTAACAACTATTACGGCCTTTCACATTTTCACCATGTGAAAGTCCTCCCAGGTAACACAGCACACAAAACCTCACCTCACCTGCAAGCAGCTACAGCCCGTCACTGAAAACATGCAGCTAGAAACACCTGATGACTGGAGTTACAGGCAGACCTCACTCCCCTGCTCCCTCCTGAAAGCAAATGCTGATGAAAATTACCTAAAAAGCTCAAGAAACAAACAGTGTAATATTCTTCTCCGTCTGAAACTGCCTCAAAACCATCACTACCTTACTAACACAGAAGGAACACGAGGGGTAAGAGCCCAACAGTTCTCTAGCAACCTCTCGCAGAAGCACAGCTACGCTCCATCTAAGATTTATTGCACTTTTACCTTGAATTGAAAACTGTATTTGGGTAAGTGGATTAAAAGACTGGTCATTTCTTCTCATTATTATTATTTTTTTAAATCATCATTCTGAGTATCAGGAAATGGGGCTCCTTTTCTTGTTTTTCTTTCCACACACATTAACCTCTCAGTATGATGCTCCTTTTTGACATCTTAAACTAAGTTTGGAGCCTTCTTCCCCCTCAGCCCTTCTTTTTTTCTTTCCTCTGGCAAGCAGAGGATCTTAGTGCTCAAAAGTGATGCTTGGGTGGGAAGCCAAGAGTAGGGAACTGTGCAAAGGAGAGAACATCACCTTACAGCTCTCCTACAGTGAGATACCCATTAGATATCCACAGATAACCATGTTCCCCACTCCCTTCTCAAGGTCAGTGGAGCATTTGGGTCTACATGCTGAAGCCTAGCCATATCCTGCTTACCTGGGAACTCTCAACTGCTTTCCTAGAGATCTGTTGACCCTCAACAAACTCCATCCCAAAAACCTTCCTCTGCAATCCCACCCATCAGCCTCCTCCTGCACCTCCCTTCTGCCTGGCCATGCACCAACTACCAGCAAACAGCCAGTCCTCCTGAGCTAGGGCAAAAGACAAGCAATGAGGCATTTCTGCATCCCATTTTTCCTGGTTGTTATCAGGTCATCACCAGCCCGCTCGTCAAGGGGCCTGGCTGAGAAGGAGATGCCTTCTGTGACGTAGAAGGTGGTTTCAGAAGACTGAGGGAAGTTTACCCATCTCCAGTAAAAGTTTAAAAGTTATCTTCATGGTTATTGCTGCTTCTCTTGTAACGGGAATGAAAGAAAGGTATTGGCAAACAAGGGACTGCTGCTCCTCCTGAGCAGCAGCCAGAGCAGGTGGTGAAAATCTTCAGCCTGTTAGCATCTGCTGCATTCCTCCTTCCTTCCCCATGCCTCCTCCCTAAGCTTTCCTGGCTTTTGAAGCTTGTCTTTCAATTATATCACTTCATACCAGCCTTAATCTTCGGTCTTTCTTCTGGGGGAATAAAAGGACTTAAGGCCTGTCATGCTGAATCAGATCAAGCGATGACGGGGTTTGATCTCCCTCTGCCAGTGACCTCCAGCAGATGCTCTGGGTACTCCAACATCTGTCTTCAGCAGTTGCACTTGGCCGTTTAAAACTGCAGAAGCCTCAAAATTTGACCCAATTCTTGTCACTCCCAATGTTGTTTGCAGAGGCCCGATTAGCCTAGAAACGTCACACACAGCTCTGGTCAGCTCCTGTTCAGCTGAGCTTCCAGAAGGCAGCGAGCACCAAGCAGACCTGTCCCTGTGCATTGCTACTCCAAGCTCACACTTGCCTGTACAGCCTCTAGACTAGAAAGACAATAAAGTTGACTTTTTCTTTTAACTCCAGCTTTACAATTAGTGCCCACACTAACCCTGGTATTAAATTTAGTAAGCAAATGGAATTTTGTGCTTCTCACATCCCTGAGCTTGTGACTTTTATACCTGATACACGACATTGTATCTTGTCTACGTGGCTGCTTCTTCTCTTATGGATTAACCTCCCAGGAGTTGGGTGAAACCACTGCTCTCTCCTGAGCTGAAACAAGCATCTTCTGAACCTGGCTTCACTCTTCACTTCCTGGGAACGGTGTTACTGAAGGCTTTTTTCTCCTGAGACAGACTGGCTATGTTGGAAGGTAGTGCTAGTGAAATAAAGGCATTAGTTTATAGCAAGGTAAATTATGTGAATTTGAGTGTGATGTATGATAAGTCTAACAACTTGATGGAAAAAAGGCCACCAAGGAGAAGAAGCAGCTTTTTCAGGTAGATTTTGATTATGACAAAGGAACTGAGTACCACGTGTCAGCTGAGAAATGACTTGGCCCTGGGTGTTACTACAGGACATCCAGATCTGTAGAAAGCTGGTGGGCTGCCTGTTCATCTCGGAGTAGAAAATACTGGGGTGTTTCACAAACAAAATATATCACATGCATTACAGCTTGCTTCTGAGAATAACTGAGGACATGCATACTAGTCAGCTGCCCTTATTTTTTAACATCTAAAGTTATAAACTTCAGTCCCTCTCTACATATATGTATGTATATATTCAGCCTGAAAGCCAGAGTTAGAGAATTCCCCCCAATACATTTGCCCTTCTGCCTCACTGAACCTACTTTTCCCTCTTCCAGCTGTCCCATGACCCCCAAAAATGGAGGAAGTGATCTGTACAGCAAACTCCTCAAGGACTGCAAGCCACAGGACACACACCACCCCCTTCAACTGAAAGGTGGCGTTCCAGGAACAGCCCAGAAGCTGACAACAGCTCCATCGCTGTGGGATGGGGTTGGCATCCCTGGATTACCTGGCACTGCTAACCTCACCTACTAACCTCTCATGTGATTTACTCAGAGAGAGATGTGGGGTGGGAATACTTTTGACCACTACAAGTCTCCTTTCGATGTCTATTTTATTCTCATGTTACTCTGCCTTTTAAAGTGTCTTTCTTCCCTGCTTTGAAAGGAAGAGCTGGTGATCTTCCCTGCTGTTGCAATAGTGCACAGGTGACAAGCCACGTGTATTACTGACAGAACCAGTGCTCTCTGTAACCCACTGAAGCAAAGTCCACGCTCACTCTCAACGAACAAACACACTAGCTGGGGAAGCTCACTTGGCTTTTAAGCTAGAAAATAATGACCTTGCAATTGAAATCCTCGTGGTGCAATTGACATTCACTCGGCTTTGCTAAAAGCAGTGGTCTCACCTGGCACAGGAAAAAAAAAAAATCTCATTTAAAATCTCTCTGAGGTAGCACAGGTGTGTGTTTGTACATAAGAACACAAGCAAATATATATGGTTTCACATGTGACGGTTAAACCTTGCTTATGTAGGGACTCTGAAAATGAACTTCTGGAGTGCTACCATGGCAACCATGAAAAATGTGAATTCAGCGAGCTTTTCTGGCATTTGGGGATCTTTCTGTGAAAGCACTACAAACCATGGACTTAAAACGCACAATAGGTTTGTTGTTTAATGCTGCCTCTTTCTTCCCATTTTGGTTAGGAAATCCAAGGCATAACCAAACAGCAACGTACAGCACAGCACAGAAAGCTGGGCCATTTTCAGAACAAATGGAATTTTTTATGCAATTAGCACTTGAGCTGGCTGGAGGGGAGCTACAGCTAGCTAGGGGAGGCTGAATCAGTAGATCCATTTGATGCTTTTTCCCTGCATGACTCCAGAGCATTCTAAGGTTTTACCAGCAGCCCAGACTTAAGAGAAAGGAAAAAGTTTATTTATTTAAAGTGAAAGTTACCAAAATGAAGGTTGTCGTCTCTTCAATACTTGCTCGGCTTGAATTACAGATACACGGTTGGCAACAAGCTAACACCCAAAATAGGGATGTGCAGATAACGCCAAGCATCTTGTCTGCTGACCCATCACAAGCACTTCACTAGCCAGCTCTCAAGTGTCCACAGGTGACTACTGGAGAGGATATTCTTAACGTTCTCATCAGCACTTGAAACCTCGACTTATCTCCTAATCCCACCAGCAACACGTTTCAACAGCCACTTACAAATGCACAGCCACTACTGTGTGAATCATTTCCCCAAACACGTAGCTGTCTATTTTGGAGCCTGCTCTTTCCCGTCCCCGCGCTCCCATTTCACACAGCACCACAGCACTAATTTGTTATCTGTGATTGCTACAAAGCTCTGCCGGGGCAACCTGCTCCCATCAGAGCCTCTGCCAGCCTGGACGTGGAGCCAGCAGCTTGCCTCGGCTTCTCAGGCTGCAGTGAAAGGGGACAGCTACTGCTTGTTAAACACCAAGGCCATGCTAAGTGCAGTTATTGCTAAGCGATAAATGTTCAGCACTCACTCTTCTTCGCAGGGAAGTGGCTCCTGAAGGGGCTTTTACAGAACTGCAGAGCGAGCCACCTCTTTTCCTGAGCTTTACTGCTCCTTTTAGCCTCCCTCCTTCCAGAGGAGGAAATGATATAAATACCTGGCTTAGAAGTCGGCTCCCAAAACAGCTGCTGCAGCCTGCTATTACGTGCTTCCCCTCGCACTCCCCTAGCACTGGCCGGCCAATCCATCGACTCTGCAGAAAATAACTCTTTCCTTTTGACTCTCTTTGCCCAGAACGTACCAGTTGCAAAAAGAGCAGCTCTTTGACAGAGCCCACACTGGAGCTGAAGTGCTGCCGTAGCGCTGAGCCAAGCGGCCGCAGCGTAAGCTGTGCTGACACCACGCTGCCTGCAGTAATTCCTCGCTCGTGGCCGTTCATCCAGGCAGGCTATGCTCACAGAGATAAGTGCTTCTGGTGCATTCCCCAGCCTGCTCGAGAGGCTCTGCTCTGTAACACACCTGTGTGTGTCCTCAGAGAGGGAAAAGGGGGGTTTGGGCACTCCCGGGCACTCCTGCTGGAGGAGCCTGAGGAGTGGTTAGAGCAGATTTATGTAAGAGCTGTCTGATTATAGAAGTGCCATAGTCCTAAAGTATTGAGATGGAGCAAAATTCATGCTTGTTCCCTTCAGCGTGTACCATTCCCAGCACGCAAAGCCTCTGGGGCTTCTCACACTCCTTCCTCTCCTCCCAGACCAAGCGTTGTGATGGGCAGGACAGAGACGGATTCATTTCTGGGGAGAGCAAGAGAGGAGGCCCAGCGACCAGCTCTGTCTGGAGAGGCACAGCGCAGTTCAGGCTGCAGTAACACCTGATGCTGGCTCCTTCTCTCCCCTTGCTGCCTGCTCCAGCCCTCACACTACAACGTGCAGCCCTGAAGCACCACAGCTAGGAATAAAAAGGCAGCATGGGGCTGCAGAAGGGTGGGAGACGCCTGTATCACACAGCCACCGCATCACCCAACCGCACTCAAATGGAACTTCAGCTCTAACTCCTCACAAAACACATTACTACACAAACGTTCAGAAATTGTGTACATTTCTGCTTCACTTTACACGTTAAAAATATTAAGCAATGCCTAAGGCATTACATAACCATACGCGGCTCATACAGACCCGCAGCGTAGTCACATAATGGTCTTAAATGTCTTAATCCAAGCAGAGGCCCTTGAAGCATGCAAAGGCAAACAATTTTTGCTAGTGAACTTTTGAACCTCAGCTGAAGACTATGCGTCTGCTACAAAGAGAGACAAATTTATGATAGCGTCACCAGCAGCCCAGGAAATTTCCTTTCATTGGCCCTGCAAGGACAAAAAAAAACATATAGGAGAGGACCCCCCCCGCCCTTTTAAGCTTAATGAACCAAGTAATAAATTCACATTTGTGAATTTAGTGACTAACGAGAAGCTACCTCTAAGTAGTCCCCAAACCAGACACATAAATACTGCTAATTAGAAAAAATTGTTACTGTTGCCCTAAACTGTAAAGGGTGTGATTATAAATAAGGACAGCCAAAATGTAGCTGGAGACACCAGAGAAAAGAATGAGAAAGAGCTAGCAGAATGAAAACCCCAGAAGAAAAGTCCTCAGCCTCCTGGGCAACCTCCTCTGCTGTCACACATCCAAGGCTGCATTTTTTCTTTATGCAGAAAGGACTCTCTCCAACAGTATTTGGGAATTAAATTCTAGCATAACAACCAATTTCTCTCATTGCTTTGCAGCCATAAACTTTTTTTTTTTTTTAAATAAACCAAATGCAGCCCCTTAAAAAAATGCTCTGCAAAACCTGAAATTCCCTCTACTGCTCAAATACTCCGAATCCACTCTTAAGACTGAGCTAAGGTAAGGAGCGTGATGTTTGTGTGACATACCAAAGACTGAAATTTGAAGCGGGATCCTGTTCCCCAGTCAAGAGTGCAAGAAATAGGGTCACTGCACTGCAGCTGAACAAGGAAGTCTAGAAACGGTTGTGCTTTGATGACTTTTGGCTTATAGTATTTCAAAAAAACCAACCAGACGAAACCCTTTGCCAAGCACTTGCACACGTACTACGTGCATACTCACACACGGACTGAAGTCAGTGCCAACGACTAGCTGTAAGCAGCTCAATGGGATAATTTAATACGTTAACTAAACTGCAAAAGCAAGCTTTGGCAGGGCACAGACCATCCTTCTCTCCTGGATTTAAGCTGTGGACCTAAGGTTGTGCAGTTAATGACTTATGTTCACAAAGGCCTAATGTTTGTGAGTTTAAGATGATATTTTCAGTACGATTTTTTTTTTTTTTTTTTTTTTTTAAGTTGCTTATGAAATAGGATAGATGATGCTTCAAAAACATACCTTAAAAAGCGTCACAGTAATTTCAACATTTTCAGGAACGGGCCATACGACCACTCCACGGTACGGGTTTTTGATTCCGGGCTGCCAGCTATGAGCCTACAGAAAGAAAGAAAAGGAACAGTTGTCTTAAACCCATTATAGAAGTGCTGACTCGACTACCACGGGACCCAGCACGTGCAGACAGAGCCAACAAGTCACCAGTTCCAAAAAAGCAGCTTTCTTAAACATATGACTCCACACAAAACTGTAAAGGACATCATTAAGAACGATAAGCAAGGAAACCCAAACCACTAGCAAGAGTTTTTCCAGTGAAGTGAAGTTGTTCCTTACAAGGCCCTAAGCTCTGGTCTTTAAGTACACAGCAGGATGCTCCAAGTCTTGCAAAAAATCAAGTCTGCAAGGACAAAGCTTCTGTAACAAGCTGAGCTTTATTCTGCTTTTACCCAGATGAGGGAATGTTTTATTTAAAGAAAATATGACAACTGCAGCAGACAGCACATGGCATGGCCATCTTTAGACTTACAGCCAAAAGAGACTTTTGAGAAAACACCAAACAAACAGTTCATAACATAGATTAAATGCTGCTACAACATGGAAATCCTGAAGAATTAATATGCTGGGGTACCTACAGCTAGAAGGATCATTTAAAAACACAGCAAAACAGACTGAGAACTTGTTTAGCTTTGAGCATCAGTTTGGGTTGATGCCTGATTGATGCTGAAATTTTAACAGCTGGTCCTGCATAATGCCAGGTGCAGGTATTTCTGTGTCAGAGCAAGTATCCTTTTTTTTTTTTCCCCAAGCTTAACTTAATCCCTTCTGTGATGCTGTAAAACACCAGAGGGAAGGCTGCTGATGCACAAGTGACTGCTGAGCTGCAAAAGTGTTATTAAAGGTCTGTTAAAATTTTATTGGGAAAGAATGAACAATCTCACTACTGCTATCTGAAGCCAATTAACCAAACTTTTTTTTTTTTTTTTTTTTTTTAAATACATTAGTGCATCACTGCTCGTTAGCTTTATACTCCTTTCGACACTCAGACCTTCAGATTACAGCCCCCTGTTCGCTGGTAAAAGGTTAGCAGGGCTTGCCCCTCAGGTTCTCGGGTACCCTAAAGCTTTATCTGGGCAACTTTAACCGTGAGCTTGCTACACCAAGGTGGGAAGGAAAGGCTTGAGGCAGCCCTGCTCGGGCATCTAGAGGAAGTTCTTTTCCACTGCTGAGTCCTGTGAGCAACAAGTACTCGATGCCAGTTCTCCCATGGCATGTGCCTGCTGCCAGGAGCCCTCTGGCTGGCATCACCAGTGCCCACAGTATCAGCACACCGTGGTTGAAGAGCTGGGGAGAGACGTGAGACTGAACTTTGCCAGCTTTCTGGTGAGTTATCACAAGATTTTCACCACCTTTGGTGTTCTGCTTAAAAGCCCAGCTACTTAAGATGCCGAATTTCAGAATTAGGCAGACATCTTGGTGAGTTTCTGTGCTTTGTGCTTGCAGAATGAATTTAAATAACAGGACCTGGGGCGACAGAAGAAAGGAGGGAAAAAACAGCAACTTGAGAACCCAATTCCTACAATTTTACTCCCACGAATTTCAATCCAATATCATCATTCTTAGCCAGGCCTGGAGGAGCTTTTGAATAACTGAGCAAATAACACCATTCCTAGTTTTATCCTATGAGTGCATTTTATAAGAAAAAGCTGGTTTACGAGCAGCAGGACGGGGTGCAGTAGTTTTCACCAAACTACTGGGGACTCACAGCACCTCTGAACCCCTCCTTTTCCAATAGCTGTGGCTGACACTGACACACACCAAACCTTTGATGCCCAAGGTCCAGGCATGGACAGCCTGCTCAGCTGAGAACCACGTTTATAAAAAAGAAACTAGAAAATGAGCACTCGCTGGTGCATGCAAAGCTTTAGTTCAAGATCTTTACCAGCACTCCCACCAGCAGAGCTACAAACAGATGATAAACACACGCACACGTATATATATTTATGATTTTTCTGTCACTGTGACAAGCGTGTCACCAAAAGAAACAACCAGGAGACAAGCCCTAGCTAATGAGCCTTTAGAGCAAAGCTGTTCTGTGATCAGCTGAATGTTATTAAACCCTCCTTTGGCTTTGAAAAAGAAATGCTGTGCCACATGAACAGGAAAAGGTAACGTCAAGACTATATCTGGGTTGTCAGGAAGGGGAAAGGGAAAAAAAGGGAAAAAGAGGGGAAAAAAACAGAAGAAGTGCTAAAAGCTCACCAATAATTTAAAAATGAACATGGCAATTGTTATCACAAAGCAATTTCCTCTCATCCCATGTCTGAAGCCAAGGAAGCTGAAGTGGTCAAACAGACGTGAGCACCTCAGGCACAGAGCTCCCCTCCTCAGCTCCAAACCCTGAGGGACGAGAGCCACAGCCTGGACAGAGGAGTTGTGTGCCAGGTGAAAAGCAACTACTCCCTTCCTCTGCCACTGGAAAAGGAGAGGAAAAGTCGTAATGTGAAAGCTGGTTTTAAATAAGGAAACCAGAGCTACAGGAGGGGCTGCTGAAATACCCTATAAATAGGCTCGGACCGTGACTGACATCCTCCAGCCTACTGCGTCGCTCTGGCCCTAAGCGGATGACTATAGCGGGATAAAGCTGTTTAAAACAGGACCTGAAGGTGATCCTACGGACTGCCACGGACACTTCAGTCTGCCCAGTTTAGAAAGAGAACTGGGGAAAGATCTCAAAAATGACGCTGGTTACAATCCGGATGGCTTGCTTCTCGATCTCCTCATCCGTGCTGCCATGAACACCACAACTGTCCCGCTCTGCTTCAGCTGGCGAGATAAACTTGACACCTCTGTGGATTTAGCCTCTGGTTCCAACAGGAAGGGAAAAATCTTTAAAAATAGATTGAATTCAGCAACTTACAGGGCCAGATAAGTAACGCATCCAATGCTCCTCTGAAAGTGGATAATGCACAGACAACACACCAAAGGGCTTAAACACAATACTGGCACTCTTGCATACTCAATCTGCTCTCAAGCAGCCTTCACCAGTCAATAATTTCCAGAACCATTCAAGAAAACGCTCTGGCATAAAAGCTCTCAAAGTTTAGTAACACCTAAGCCATTATCAGCAAGGTACAGCCACTCCACCCCTGGTAAGCCTGCACTCTCTGGCTGTGTGGAGCAGCAGAGCCTCAAACACCACTCTCACCCCCTCTGCAGGTTAGACAAACTCAACTTTTGCTCTCCAGTAGCTTCTTCTGGGGAGCACAGAGTGGACTTGAAAGTAAAAGCAGTATTTCCTTGCATTGCTGAAGCAGCTGTACCAGAAAGTAAAGAGTTCTGTAAGACTGAAAGGGCTCTAGCTAGTTCAATATATGGATAAATGCTGACCAAACAAAGGAAATTGAGAATAGCTCGCGTGAAGTTTGCCTTTAGTATACCACCTTCCCTGAAAATTACCCACTAGGGTCTGACATTGACCACATGAAACCACTTCCCACTCTTAGCAGGCAAACCTGGCCAACAGCACAGGTCCCAGGAAAGATGACAACATCGTATTTGTGTCTTGGAGAGCTGTCCATCTCCGTGAGACTTGGTACAAACCTGGTCATGTCATAAATGTTGTTCTGGAGCAGAGTGCTAAATCTGAAAGCTAGTTATTACCAATTGTCTGTAAAATAAGTGTATATCCAGTGTCATCTTATGAGGAGGAAGAAGAAGACAGCAAAAACAACATACCAAAATCCACCAACCCTCTACCAGAACTTGTTAGTCAATTCCTGGAAAAAAACTGATGAGACCGAAGCTAATCCTTCCTTATAGTCACTGCTCGGATGTTGAGATTAGAACCGCAAACAGAACAATCTTTTCAATCTAAATGAAAGAGATAAAAGGGAAGTCAGTCCCAATCAAGGACTTTGGTTTCAAACACCAAGTTAATGAATACCACCAGCAGCTGCTCATCACTTCATCAGGAGGGAGATAAGGCAGAGGCAGGCAAGCGGGCTAACGTTGTGGAGATTACTCCCCTAGCTGCCACATGTAGGGGATTTCATGACCTGGCACATATGCCACTGATGTCATGATCCCCTCTGCTCAATGCTGAGCACAGTTTTCCATCTTTAGGAAATTTATTTCCTGACCTTTCACAGGCAAAATATTAAAGTTACCACAACAGCCTACACCACGAGACCCCTGTGTGGTCCCTATGGCTGACCACAGTATTTAACCTGCTGCAAATTCTGGAAGAGTTTCTATTTATGAATCAAAAATACGTTCCTATGGTCAAGTCCTCAGTACTGTTGTTTAAAAGCTGAAGGCAGAACCAGACCTACCACTGTTTTTCACTTGGACTCCAGGAGGGGCTTTACCGCAGGTCAGTAAGCTGTTACTTCTCCTTCCCTGATAAAGTTTTTGCCAATTTCCTAAGATCAGGATGGGAGACGAAAATAAAAATGAAATACAAGGTAAAAAACGCCTCTGCTACTTGTCCCTGTGACAGGCTAAGATGTAAGAGCCACGCAGGAGCTGGCTCTAGCGGTGCTTCGGGCAGCTCAGCTTGTGAGGCGGTCCCTCCTCTTCGGCATTATCCAGGCACAACGCTTAAGACAGGAAGAGGAAAGAAAATTCATGGATTACATTACCGAAAGAGGAGGAACTGACCAGCCAGGCCCTTCATCCCATGCCAGCAGAGCACCTTGCTGCCATTTACTCTGTGGGGCACGAGGTCAGCCCCATCCTGCTGCCCGCTGTGAAAGGGACGGACCGGGAAAAGCTGCCGGATCCATTCCCACACCAAAGGAAACCTCAACAGGCAGCCTGCGAGCAATCTGGTCTCGTTTTGCACCACAGCTCAGCATCACAAAGGGAGGAGGCAAATTAAAGGCCGTGCCACAGCCCGCATCCCAGCAGCATCCTGAAATCGCTGTGCTCAGCCCTCCAGTGAAAGGGGCTGGCTACCAGAACAAGGCTCCCGTCCCAATCCTGCCCTCGGGATGCAGTCCAAAAAACCCAGCACGTGCCAAGAAGAAAGTTTAAAGCCCTGCAAACACCAGAGGGCTTTCATGTAACCCATTGCTGTTGGTCTCCATCAGAAGTGGGAGAGGACACGAGCGGACCTTCCTGTGAATATCTTTAATTCATCAGCGTGCACATCTCACCAACTTTACTACATGTCTACGTATTGCTGCTAAAAAGCTACACGACTACTACCTTTGGAAAAGGAACGAAAAACAGTCTGTAGAAAACCACTTTGCTAACACTAGGTGAGCTCCTCAAGCTTCGTTTGCCTCATGCACATTCTTGACACATCCCCTAAACACATGATTCATGCTGTCTCTTTCGCCAAACCTTGCCTCCTTCACTGCCCAGCACAGATGATGCTCGGTTAAGCAGCAGCACTTCAACCTCCCCTTCTCTTCAGGCAGTTTCTGGCCTCACCTATACGTAAGGCTGAATGCAGAGTTATTTTACTCATGTTTTTTTTCTGGGACATCCATCTCTTTTAGTCATTGCACCTCCAAACATCACCAAAATCTCATTTTAGGGGATCCCTGGAGAACAGGAGGGTATTACAATTTACAAGCAGAGGAAGACCAGCCAGTTTCCACTAATTTTCATGGGCTGCTTAGATCAGCTGTGGCCTTACTTTGTAGGAACTAAGCATGAAACAACACTTAACGAAGACGCAATGCTGCAGAAGAACAGTTCAGAGCTGCTTTATTAAAGGCTGCATCACACACCTAAGAGCACGCACCGACCAGGAGAGTGACTCAACCTAGCTTTGACTGCTTGTGTTTGCAACCCTCCCTAACTTCCCTAATTTACTAATGAGCCCCGAAGGCCCAGGGGTGCCATTACTGCCCTGTGCTGGCCCCAGGCACTCAGCAGCACACCCGAGCCACAACGTGCCTTTGTAATGCCGGACCAAGAAGCTGAGAGTAAGGGTTGGCACTCGGCAATGAAGTAGCCAGAAAAGGCAACAGATTGGCAAGGACAGCAACACAGGTGGCCCAACGGGCGCTTTACTGATGGCACGTCCTTGGAAAGCTCTTGCTGACAACAAGGGATCCTTTTTACTCCCTACATATAGGCCCTTTTAGTCCCCACCCCTCTGCTTCTCTCAGCTCTGCTCTTACTGTTCAAGCCCTTTCCCTGTTCCCAGCGTTGTTTCTCCTCCCCTAAACAGCTTTCGAGAAACCTGCAGCAGAGCAGCGCTGGAATCGCAGGACAGGCACCTTCTCTCAGCTTTGATACCGAAAGGGTCTTTGAAGAATAATTCTGTCAGGCTCTCAGAAGCAAGTGCAAATTTGATTCTTCACAAGTGCCGAATTCCGCCACGAGCCTGCTGGCGTTCACAGGAACAGCACAAAGCGCCTCCTTGACAGCACGGCAGCATCTTTCCACCCTGAAATGTCTTAGTTCAAAGCCTGGAAATGCAAGAGCATCTCAGTGAAATAAAGGTAAACATATTTACAACACACTTTTCCTTGTTCTACACCAGAACAAAGACATTCCTCCCCTGCTCAAAACAAGGGCAAGTCCAAAAACCCAGGGCCTAAGCAGCAGGAGGTAAGAAGCCATGACAGGGAACCGGAGAGGAGAGGAGTTGAGGCAAGGCACTGCCAGAGGTTCCACCTTGCCTAAACCCTGGATGTTGATGAAGGTGTAGAAGGGCTCTGAAGAGCTGTAGCAAGCCCACTCGTGATTTATTTATTTATTTTTAAATAATTAAGAGACTCGTAGTAGCCTACTTGGAAAGTATGCAGGCCAGAAGGTGCCGACATCAAAATCACAGGGGGAAAAAAAAGAAAAAAAGGAGCTTGAAAGAACATCAAGAGCTCAGCTGTTGGCTTAAAGGTATCCTAAGGTTACATTGGTTAGGCAGGCCAGTGCCAGGACACGCACACAGGACTGTTACACGACTGTAAAGCTGGACTACATTTTTGACTACTTTATCTCTTCCATTTTCCCAGGTGAAGAGAGAGATGGAGCTGCTGGAAAGAGTCCAGCCAAGGCCACTAAGATGAATCAGGGACTAGAGCATCTCTCGGAAGAGGAGAAACTGAACAGTCCCAGCTCAGCCTCCAGAAGAGAAGGCCCAGGGGGACCTTGAAGGGAGAGAGAAAAGCCTGAGCCAGGCTCTCCTCAGCGGTGCCCAGTGCCAGGACAAGAGGCACAGGAGGTTCCCCGACCACCAGACGCACTTCTGCATTGTTTGGGTGATGGGGCACTGGCACGGGTTGCCCAGAGATGTGGAATATTCAACCTTCAAGATCTTCAAAAGCAGCTGGAGGCGGCCCTGCTGGTGGACAAGGAACCTCCAGAGGTCCCCTCCAACCTCAGGCATCCTGCAAGTCCAGTACTGGTCTGGTAGGGACATCCCCCATTGTCACTGACTAAAAGAAAAATTCAGAAAAGAAATCACAGCCTCCGCAGAAGTTTTTACAGCAAAATCTCAGCCATCTTCCTCCTCAAAGAGGCTTAAAAACACAGAAAATTATTAATGCAATGTACTCTCTGCTCCCAATGTCTGTCAAAAATAAAGAGGAAATAATCATTTGACTTGCTTCCAAGAAAGCAATTAGATGAAACAAATATGTTGAATAAAGTATTTTACTGGCAGGATGACTAAGAGATCAAGAACATTTATTGATCTGCAGTCTTGGACCCAAAAAGCTCAAATCGTATCAACCAACTAAGCTTTAAAATTAACTCTATCCTCGGCCAAGGCCTCCAGGCCACTCAACCTCTTTTAACGCACCTTTGTGGGATATTACTAGGCATGAATTAAATAATTATTAAAAAGAGAGAGATTCTGAGTCTCAGGTAAATCTGTCAGTTTATCTGAGAGTTGAATCCGCTGCCTGGTTAGGAAGAGAAAGGACAGAGGCAGGAAGACAAACACACCTTACATCCAAAAGCTGAGCTGGAGTTGGTAAATCCTCTTGGCTCAGTGAAACGTTGCCACCGGAGCCTTCAGCATCGTTCCCTTAACAGCACGGGCAGAAACCCAACACTTCACAAAGCTCCGCTGGATTTTGTCAGGCCTCCTGCTCCTCAACATCTCCTAGATCTCGACAATCCAATTGTTTATGGGCAAATATCCTGCTTCTCACTCAGCTCTTCCAGGTTACGGTGGCTGTGTAAATATTGAATTTACCGTTCTACCCTACCTTTTCTCTCCGTTCTGCAGAAATTAAAGGAAACAAACAGAAAAGCCACAAGGGACATTTACATCACAAGTTAGGAGCCAGATATACAACAGGTTGTAATTTCAGTGTAACTTGAGCTATTTGATCCTTCAGTGCAAGAAGGATAGTCAGACTAGCTGTGCTCCACAACAGTTATCTTGGAAAAGGAGCCAGCCTAAGCTCACACCCTTTTGTTTACACAGCAGGTAATACTTTTGGGGTTTCATACCCCAAAGCAGAAGTTTGGATGCAGGCACTCGAACAGGCACTAGGTTGTGAGGTCACCTTCAGGCAGTAGCAGGGCTTTAGAAAAGACACCTCAGAATAGTTTAGATCTCGGGTTAAAAGACAAAATACAGCAAATGCACATGACAATCAGAAAAAGAAGTCAGGAAAGAGAGGAGTACCAGTTTAAAAATAGATAATGGTCTTCTGAGGAAAAATTGTAGGAAATGTGTATCACCTTTTCTAAACATTTAGGTTCTTCAGTGCATAGAAGTGTCAGGGTATCTCCTGCAGCGTGGGAGCCCTCTCTCCCAGAGCTCTTGGGAAAATTACTGAGTTACACACACCAGCTTACACCGTGTCTGTTTAACTGAAACCTTAAAGAATTGTTCCCAAGCTTCCTCTTCTGAAGATCACATGCCACAGGCCTCACCAGGGTAAAAGGCAACTGCTGTAGGGCAGGGGAACGAGCACGTGTTGCTGAGCTATATGGAAAAATTGCTGCTCAAGGGGATGGAGGAAACAAGAGCACCCTCACAAACCCACCCAGGGGCTAGGACACTTCCTTCCTCCAGCTCTTTCCAGCTTCCCCACGGCTCACCTGGCAACTTCTGGACAGAAGGGGCCAGCCCTACACCAGAGGACACGAGCTGACAGAAGAAATCCTCCAACATGAACAGCACTCACAAAGCTTTGCTGGCCTGCTGTGCATGGGAAACATCCTACCCCCCTCCCCAGGCACCAGGACAACTGACTGCCACCACTACCAGCAGACTGTACACTAATTAGGCAGTAATTTAATGCCACACAAGACACGGCCATATTAGACACCGCAGACGTTTAGAAATCTCTGCCATTTGTTCCAATTTCAGTGCAAATGTAGGACGTGTGTTTTTTAGCTTCGTTTTCTATGGAAACAGAACCACACGAGCAGACCGTCTGTCTCGCCGTCCCCTTCTCAGACCCAAAGGAGGCTCCAGACAGGATAACTGCATCTCGCTCCCACAGCGGTCAAAGCCAGCAGGCTAGACAAAAACTGAGCGCCTCTTAACAGGGACAGCAGTCCTGTAAGGCTCGCAGATTCATTGCTGCGGGAAGAAAAGTACAGGGAAGCTCAAAGGAAAGAGAGCTACTCTGCTTGTAGACTGTTGCACAGAATAAACCCAACTCCATGCAAAAGCAGCTTTATGAAGGCCCAAATATTGGGCAGACTTCACTTGAACATGCCTTCCTTCAGGCTACCCGGTCATTAGCTACAAGACACAAACTCGCAGGCTTCCTCACGGTGTTTGGAGGAATAAAACATTAAAATTTAATTCTAAGGTATACAGCAGGGCTGGAGGAGCCTGCTTGTATTCTTTTCAGTTTGTAGTGTTCTCTAGTTGTAAAATAGTCTCTTATTCACACTTGGTCTATTGCATGGGTGGCAGATTCTTTACTACATATATTGCCTTCAAGACACTTCTAGGAGGGAAGCATTCTCCTTTCTAATTTTGCCTAGGAATTAGCAACTGATATTGAACTGATGACACACTTGCACTAAACAGATAACCAAAGCAGAAATCAGACTTAAGTGTTTCCATAAATTAGCGTTGACATCAACAGCAGCTTATTTTCAGCTTTACAGCTAAACTCAGTTAAAAGGAAAAGAGAAAATTAAAATATTTCTCATCTCTCCTGCTGCAAGCCACACTCAAGAGACTGGTCCTTCCAAGAGCTGAGACTGCTTGTCACCAGAGCTGGGACTTAATGAGCAATTAACTAACCTTAGAGGATTTTCTTCGGCTTCTTCTTGTCCAAACCACCACGAGTTTATCTGGCTGCCTGTTGAAAAAAGGAAGAAACAGATTCATTTACAACAAAATCAATATGAAAACAGTTTATATTAAAACTCTTGCTAGACAGACATAATGACATCATTAGAGGATACGTTATCTCTTAAAAATAGCTTATCTAAAAGTACTCTTGGAAGCAGTCATTTAGCAGGAAAAATAAGGCTGTATTTATAGAAAAAGGCTGTCCTTCATTCAGCACACTAATATCCTCCTTCTCCTCTCCTTGCCTGCAGGCATCTCCCCGCAGGGCAGCGAACAGGATTCAGCCCACACTTCACTTCTGCAAATCCAGCCTCTTTAAAGACACCTTTGAAACAATCCAGCACCAAAATAAACATCAATGCAAACTCCAGCTTGAATTTCTAAGCAGGCAGATTGAAAAGACTCTGCTAAGGAGCAATGCAAACAGGTGATTGCACTTTTTTGTGCCCAGAGGACTACTTTCCCTACTTCAATACCTCAAAAAAATCAAGAGAATGAAGTACTGCATCACTCCAACATCTCCCTGGATGACTGCAGACAGATAAATCAGAGCTTCCTCGACTCCTACTCCAAAGGCGAAGCGTGCTGAAATGTATCGTGGCTTTCCAAGCAGTTGTTTATCTGGCATTTGTAAGGAATGGAGATGGAAACTCAATACAGCATAAATTCTTTTCTCTTCAAACTTCTGAAGATTTCTGTCTCGGTGAATACAGCCCTATCAGTTCTAGGGTTGTTCTGGGTAATTTTTGACAAGGACTTAAGGTTTTTTTGACCCGTGATCCACTTCCCATCCTGTGACCACGCTTCTGGTCCCACTTCCAGACCCACGACCCCTGTTCCGGAGCCTCCCGACCCCCCGTTCCGCGTTGTTTCCTGGCGGATGACACAACTTCCATCAGCCAGCCCAGTGCTGCCAAGGGCTGCAAGCAGAGCTCACATCTCCGCTGAAACGTGCCAAAGCTGCGACGAAATCACTACTGTCATTTTTGAGATGCAACTGTAAAAATCCCTGCCTTTCCACAGCCAAGAGCAAAGTCTGTTACCTGCTAGAAAATTATGGTGTGGGGGGGAGAACGTAGGGTGCAGAGAAGTGAAAATATTACATGCTCGAAGCATTCATGGGAAGATGCATCCCAATAAAATCCACGCAAGCACTCGGAATCACAGGGAGATCACAGCTACTTCATAGCCAGCTCTTTTATGCTGAAAAGCCAATGGGTTTACCAGGCTGAGAGCTTGTCCAGGTGCTGCTGAAGTGCTGGCGATGACAGGCAGGCTGCAATAAAACTAAGAGATCACCTACTATTTACATCAAAATCCCCCCCAAACTGCAGGTATCCTGAGGAAGAGCCCCAGGTAAAGGAGAGTTGCTGTGCAGGGCGTAAGGACAGTGGCTTCTGTTGGCTGTTCTGTATTTGCACCTTCCTCCGTTAACATTTCTCTTCATTTCCAGCTTGGGAGAAAAGGAAAGAACCTGCCCCGTTTTAAATTGTCAGCTCACTCTTAGGGCTTGTTCAGGAAGCCTGAAGTGTTCGTTGGCTCTGCTTGGGGCTTCCCTTATAAAGCCCTGCTCAGTAAATGAGGACAACCTGTTACACTTGGGCAGGTTCTCACTACCTCATACCCTCTGTCAGCTCTGGGGGAGCTGTGCCTGTGCCACCAGAAAAAGCAATGTCCCCAAGTGACCTCCCTGAAGCAAGGCAACCCAAACCTCCAGCCCGCGACAAACAACTTTTCCTGGACTTGTTTCATTTCACACTTGAAAGCTGACTTGTGTCCATTTCAGAAATCTGCTTGTGAAGCAGATTGAGTTTAACCTCAACTCACTCCATCCTGAGCTTGCCTCTGAGCACAGACTAATGCCAAAAGCAAGAGGAGGGATGGAAAACAACAAGTTCCATTTCTGCAGTGCCAGTGGCTGCTGCGATGACTCCCTTTCCAAGCATGAGACCACGTCCCAGGCATCCCACAGCAACAACTTGGGCAGGAAGAGGCAGGACAGCGCTGGCCAGGGCCCAGAGGAAGAGCACTTTGGGCCAAAAAAACAAAGGTGAAGGCCTGGTGACAGCAGAGGCTCTGCCATCCCCTCCAGGAACCTTTTTCATCTCGCCCTGTGCACCGCGGCATCACAAGGGATTTTTCTGCTGACGGTCCCAGATCCCCTCGCGTGCTGGATATGCCGCAGAAGTGAAGGGCACAGGCAGCCCTTGGCGTGCTACCAGCAGGAGGGCTACCTGAGAGAAGTGGAGAAGTGAAAGAATCTGCGGATGCACCACTGTTATTCTGAAAAATTTAAATAGCAAAGCATTTGTTGAGCACAGACAAGCCCCAGTGCAGGAAGCCTACAGCATCTGGACATAAAACAATCAGCCGTGGGCAGCAGAAGGTGGGCAGTCCTCTCCTGTGATACCTGCACACGTGTCCCAGGCTGCCAACCAGCCTTGCATTGCATTTTAATTCTTTCATTTCTCTTTAAAGCACGGCATCGCTCTGTTTTCCACAGCCTGCCGGGGCCAGCTGGTGCTTCCGCGCAGCTCCCGAGTGGGAGCGGTGTCACGTACACACAGTTGCCACCAAGACTGGATTTGCTTCCCCATCTTCAAGAATCCCCTCTGCCAGGAACACACACACAAAAAAAAAAAAAAAGAAACCACTAACGTGAAAAAAACAACGAGACTCAGCTCAGATGGAGAAGGAGCCCTGCTGATAGGGGAGCAGCAGCAGCACCCGCTCGCTCCCCGAGGCGCTCTCTGCAGTCGCTTTATTTTGTTAAGCACTGAGCACACAGATCTCCTTCAGCTGCGAGGGTTTGAGAAAGCCAGAGGCAGAGGAGCTTTGCCAAAATAAAACGAGAGAGGTAAGCACAAGATGGAGAGCGAAAATTTGGCCAAACGCAACGGGGAGAGGAGGGAGGAGAAGATCCCACGGGCTGAGCTTCCCTGCTCGGTGCGCCATGCGCTCAACTGAACCACAACACCAACAGCAGTTTTCCTAAGGCTTTTTCTTCAAGAAAGTCACAAATGCAGCCATTTAAAAATACCTCATTGGATGGTTTTACAAGAGAGGCCACAGAAAACCACCTCTTCTGCAACCTGCTTGCTGCTCCTCCGTGCCAATGCACTTCTAGAAGGGAAAGCCTAGCTCACATTTTAGGATGGAGGTGAGGAGCGTGCCACAATGCTAGGAAGTACCCAAGCCACGTAATTCAGTGCACTCATTCCAAACATTTCAATAATATTTCGTTCTTCAGCCTTCTCGCCTCCTGCACATCACAAACCTGGGCTGCTCGTTAATCCACAGCACAAGGAAATCAGGTCATTTCTGAAGGGTTGGGCTGAAGATGGGATTCGGTTGTGTTTTTTTTCACTAAGTGTGCTTTGCAATCTCAGAAATTGTTCCAAATACAGCATGTGCTGCGTTGCAAGCTGAACAAACACCAGCGGGCAGCTATAAAGAATCAAATTAATTTCCTGTGCTGCACAAGAACATTTCGCATCCCTCCAAGCCACCAGCTTGCTCGGCTCCAGCTGGGTCGGGGTGCTCGAGGTAAGGAAATACCCGCTGCTCCCCCTGCAAAGACAGGGCTGGGGCTAGAAGGGAAGTTTTGTCAAACCGCTGCATCTCCAGGTTAAATAATTCCTTCAATCCGTACAATTCAACCAACCTTTCAGGGGGATCTGGCTTCACTGGGGGCAGCCCCTGGGAGCTGAAGGAAGGTGCCTGGAGAGAAGCATCTACTCGTGTGTGTGTGGTTCGCAAGAGGAAACCAACTCCTGAGAAAAGGGAAGTTTATGGCAACGCTCATTGTATTATTTACAAGCGATAAGTGAAAGTTGCTCAGCAAAACAATGGGGAAGACAGGGATTTCAGAGCCTGTGGTTCAGGAAAGCTTTGTCATCGCCCCGCAAAGTTGATAATAGGAGAATAAAAACACAGATTAACAAGACATCTATCATTGAAAAGCACGCCTGCTTTTCCTGTCAGACAGAAGTTACGGTTCTGGTACTTTCAGTTCTCCTATTAAAACAACTGAGTTAGGGAAAAAAAAAGAAGAAATACTGGAACCAGAGCTCCTCACATCCACAATTATTTAATAAAGCAGTAAAAACACTCCACAGACTGGAAAGAACTGCATCATCTGCTCATCACCTTACATGCCACAAAATTCACTGATTGAAAGGGAGGTTGTGCAAGAGGCGAGGTCTTCTGGGGTTTGGTTTGCTGATTCCAGGAAATATTTGGCATGGTATTTTGATTACAGAACTCTCCAAATATCATTTGGGAGAGAAGGACATAAAAGGTATCGGTCTCCTGCTAGCTCTTGTTTTGTAAATCTCTGAGCAGAAACAGATAACATGAGCCAGGAAAGATACACCCTGCTCCACCAAACCCACCGGCTGGAAGCAGAAACCCACACAAGACTTCACGTTTAGCAGCTGTTGCTGGAAAGCATCACAAATGCCCCGAACTTGAATTAAGGCCACTGAAGCCAACAACAAGACCAAATACGAACAGCCCCTTGGTTGAAGGGCAGCAGACATGCAAGGATTTGTTCATAACAAGGGCTGGTTACATTTAACTACGTCCATCCTTATGTGCCTGTGATGCAGGAGGTACCTTTTGGGGATGTACACGGACAGACATGCAGGCTGCATACTTGTTTTGGCATCTACTTGCCTGTGTTGAGCTGAGCTTTTTGGGGGGAGCTACTTTTCTCTTACCGTGTTTGATTAGAACTGCATTAATTACGACAGACTGCGAGATTACTCCTGTGAAGCGAGCATAAAGGAGTATAATTAACAAGAGGAGCAGCAGCGTTGGCACAATAGCACGCAGATGCACCTATTGAAGGATAAAAATAATTACTTGAGGACTGAAGTCAAAGTACTACCGATAAGACTTTTTTTTTTTTTTTTTTTTTAAACCTTTCATCCCCTCTGCATTGTGCACACCAGCACAACATGAGAAATGATCATTAGGAAGCAAGCCTCCCTCCTCAGCAGCCCAGAGCTTTCTACCTGACTGCTGGAATGCCATCAGGGCTCTTCAGCAGCCTCTTAAAAATACACGCCATCGGTTCTGCACCACCAGTAATTCAGGATGAATGCTATTTTCTCCTCATTTTACAAATTTTACCAGTAATTACTTTGAAAAGCTGTCTTTGCAGAGTAGTCTGCTGCATTGGGTCTTGGGCTGCGTGTTACCATTAGCCAAGGAACTAACCAAGCAACCGCCTCCTCGCGCTGAGCTTCTTCCTTCAGCATTTCCTCTTGGTGGCTATCAATGAAATTCCACAGCTGCTACAACACCAGCACGGCCAGGTGAGTCACCAGTGGGGCTTTAAAGAGACCTTGAGGTGATGTCACACGTTGCTGCCTTTGCCAAATTAGCCCTCTTGCTGAGCGAAGGCACAGCACAGCGCTGACTGCACGCCAGGAACAGTGAGAAGAAAACGCCGCGCAGGTAAAGCCCACTGAAGGTACTTTCAAGGTGAAGCTCTGCCTCTCAGGCCTGAGTTTGGGGTTTTCTCTGCCACTCCCCCTTCCCTTCCATCAGGGATGCTGCCAGCCACTATTCAAACCACCCCGCATCACTCAGCCTGACCAAACGAGATGCCAAGTTGAGCCAGGATGGGTGACGTGGCCACTCGTGCACCCCTGGGTGTTACCACGTCAGGCTGTACCTGCACCGCAGTGGCCACCTCCCAGCCTTGTTTCTCTCTGACTAGGCACCAAGCCTCTAGTAGACATCAAAGCTTGCTCTTCTCTCACTGCCACCATCTGAAAATCTTCAGGAAGCTGGGAAATTTCAAAAAAGCAATCATGAGAATGGGAAACATGAGAATGAGACAAAGAAAACTTCTTTGTCTCAAGATTACGTTTTGCTTGTCCTAAGGAGCTCTAGTTTGGCTTTGCTTGGTTTGAAAACCTAAAAGGGGCGAAGCGAGACACTGTGATTATTTCACGAGTGCTGTCAGACCCACTGAGCCTGCACAGCATCTGTTTGTGAGGCTGGGCATGGAATGTGTAGTATGTGCCGCTGATGGCTTGGTTTTCTTAAACCAAATACAAATGAAGTTTGCAGAATGAGCGGGATTAAACAAAGCCTCGGTTCATCCATTATTCAGAGCAAGAGACAAGGGCAGATTCAGCTTCATTTTTCAAGGAGTTATCGCAGCGAAGAGTCTTGAGCAAAACAAACTCCAGAGGATTTGGTAGCAAAACCTGTTCTTAAAGCTTTTTTCAGCGGAATTTCATACTGCAGAAGACAAAACTGACCCTAGCACCTCGACCAGCCCCTGGATTTTGTCACATGCATCTGCCCTCCACGTAAAGCACTCTGTGTGTGATCCAATTCAGCCTCACTCATCCCAAGGCAGAGCTTAGGATACTCCACCAGCAGGACCCAGTGGATCTCTACAATCGCAGACACTTGCACCAGGCAGACATTTAGGCCAGCACTGCTTGGTCTGCACGTTCACACCGCCCATCCTACCACACCAGAGCCTAGGAACGCTTCCCACTGCTCTGCACCAAACAAAAACAGAAAGCAAGAGCTGTTTGAGCCCACCTGTAAAACCAGCCTCCCCAGGCAGGCCAAGCTGGAGCACTTCAGCACCACAACGCCCAGGCCAAGCTGTCAGAGCAGCCAGCTGTGGCTCAGGCTATCAGGGACACTCAGGCACACCTTCAGTCCCCAAAACAGCCCGGTGCTTTACAGTGGAAAGCTCCCAGGAGGCTACCAGGGATCAGATCTCTCTCAGAGCCCTGATTTTCCTCTTTTATGTTCCTTTTCAGAATACGCAGCCCTCTCCGTCGCAATGAGGGATCAGCAGTTTTTGAAAAGCTTTCAGTCTGCAGCGGGTGCGTTGCCCGACGAGTCCTCCTGCTCCTGACCTGCCGTGAACTCCCCGCTCTGCTCCTCTTCCCGCAGAGCTGGGGCCGGCAGCTGCCAAGTGAACAAACACACGCTTGTTACAAGTCAAACTCATTTTCACCTCGCCCGTAACAGCAGGCTCAGAAGCTGGTTTGACAGGGCAAAGCGCTCGCTCATCTGTCTGCAACGAAACCCCAGCGCCACGTGCAGACTTGGTGCAGCCTCGCCACCCCACACCTCACCCCTCAGCAGCATCCCTGCTCGTGGTGTAAAATAATAAAACAGTGATCAGTAACAGCAACCAAGGCAACACAGTTTTAGAGAATTTTTACAAATAAACCAGGAATTTGGAACCCAAATTCCAGCTTTGCTCCTCATTCACCACACTGCCTTCGGGAGTTTTTCAGACAGGCACCAAGTGGTGGTGTCTAACCTACTACATTTTAGCCATTCTGATTTTGAAACATCACAGACACAAAATGCTAGGTGTGTTTATCATAAAAGGTACAAAAAGCACAACCACAATGAAACAGTTTAATGCACGCTGCCTGAAATGTAGCTTCAGCCCAACGAAAGCAAATGCCCAGGTTAAACACCACACTTCTGAACTAAAAACATGCACGAGGCTTCTTGGTACGGCACTGACCATTTTAATCAGGCCCCATTACAAAACAGATCCTGTTCCATTTTTCCTTATTTATTTTTTGGAAGTAGTATTCAAACAGAAAGCTCGTCTGTCTTTCAATCTGGAAACAGAAGAGGGAAAAAAACGTATTTCTGCAACTGCTGCAGAGCAAAAGGAAGGTGAGGACATGTCACCAAAACCACAGTGTGAGGAAACCGATCTGTAACACACGCAGTAGGATTTTCTACCTCTAATTTGTGTAAAACAGTTTTGAGAGAGATTCTTCACAGCCTACTAGGCACAATTAAAGCAAGGAAGGACTGCAGGGTACGATGCGCCGCTCCAACACACTGGGATCCTGACAGAGGTGTCTGAAGCCTCCATCCTCCTCCTCTCCTTTAGGGTGGACTCACCCTGAAGATTATAGTTCTGCATGTGCAGGAGCAGGTGCATCTTTTGAAGCTCCCTTCTAACCCCACCCCACCAGGGTTTTCTTGTTTGCTTTGCTTTTTAAGGCTATGTTTTGGCTACACAAAGCACGCTGAAGCTGCAGAGAGACTGTGAACACCCTACAAGTTTCTGCAAAGAGAACAAGTGAGGAATGGCACCAGCTGGGGCTTTGTCTAGAAGAAAGAGCTCACATCACCTGTGTCAGGTTCACAGCTTACAGAACTGAGGTGCTCACAGCCAACAGAAAAAGGCTGACACCTACAGAGAGCAAACGAGTGCTGAGACTCCCAGAAGTCTTCCTCTTCAGTACCTGAAATGTTTGAGAAACCTGAGTATAGGCTTGAAGCTATGAAGACAAAGCAAACTCTTGATGTCCACTCCAAAGAAAGCTGTGTCCTAGCGCTGGGTAGCGCAGCACCGGCACGGAACAGGCCAAGAGGCAGACCTGTGGTGTGCAGGGTGATGAATTCTCTGCAATACAAACTCACCCTTAGCTTCCTGAGCCATGACTTGACCGAGTCCTGCACTAATCCTTAATTTATTCGGAGACGTGCGCCCTCCTGGTCCATGCACATTAAGTTCTCCAATTAGAGGTTTCTCTTCTGTCATCAGCCCGCTTTTGCAAATTAATATCACAAAGAAAAAAAGGCAGGGAATGAAAACGCAGCATGCTGCTAGCTGCTTTCCTTATCTCTGCCTGGGGGATCAGGTTTTGCAAATATTGTCAGTTCTCAACCACAGCCGTAACAGATACAGTGATGAAAGGCAGGAACCTGCTTCCAGGGAAGCTCCTGGCAAGCTCCTCCCACAGCACTGATGCTGGCATCACCTTGGTGAAGTGATCCTACGACTACGAGCCAGCTGCTTTCAGCAAAGCACCTGGATTTGGGGAAGAACTCCTCTTCTCTTTTCCTCCTCAGTAGCTGGGGCATCAGCGGAGGCAAATCCATCATCCTGCCGTGCCCAGAGATGAAAAACCAGAGGATAACAGCACTACAGCAGTTCAGCTGAAGACTTCAGAATCAGCCACAGCTTCGAAACATCGCGGAGAAGCACGGAACCTTGCGTTTACACCCGGGTCCCAAACCAAGCCACACGCCTGTGCGCAACGCACAACTGAAAGCCCCAAAAGCCTCCACAAACCTCGTGTGCTCCGTGCTTCATGACACTGTCAACAGGCCAAAAAGAGAATAAGCAAACGTGATAGTTTACAGCAGTAAATTACACATGGATAGCAATCAGAATTAAAGCCGTGATTCTGCTGCATGTCAGAAAAAGCATCGATTGCCAGAGTTACAAAATGTTCACGTATGGTTTCAAAGGTTGTAGGCTATTAGAAACTGCCACCACGTTGCCCACAAGTCACCCCATGTCATGCTGGAGGCCTTTGAGACCTGCTCCGAGATGAAGGCATGGCCAGGAGAAGGGAAGAAATGCGTTGGTTAAGTGTTTACAGCTAAGTAACTCTTGCAAAGAGTGCAAATTCGGAACAACTCCTCCTCTTCCTGCTCAATCTGTTTAATTAAGTTGTCGCATGGCTTCCAAGCTGCCTCCTGGAACACAAGTTAACACTTCTCATTACACAAGTCAGCCTCAAAAGCAACACCGCTTCTACATTTACACCACCAGTTTCTTCATCTACAATTGTACATCCACCGAAGTCTACGAATTGAGATCATTTTTAGGAACTTAAACGGACCAAGCCTTTTAATTAATGCCCTCGCAGTCCCACCCCTGGCTCACATCCAGCAGCAGGGACTGGCGATGAAAAATAGCACCTTAACCCATCGATACTCGAGAGACTGAGCAAGTCCTGCCAACGCTACAGCTGGATATGGTAAACAAAGCTAAAAGGGAAAAAAAAAAAAACAACACAACCCTAACTCAAAGATCTATTTTGGGAAAACAAACAAAACAAGAAAAAACACACCACTGCCACAAATCTTACAGCTTTGACAAAGTGAATTGTATTTTGAAAACACCAAAATTCCTCATTTGTGGATACAATTGCTGAAACCTATGCTATTTCAAGGTCAAAACCGAACAAAACCCAAATATACCAACAACTAAGGATCTTAAAGAGATTTTTCCAAATCGCTGCTGTTCGTAAGATGCCCAAGAGCAACCTGAAAAAGACCGTAACTAATTCTTTCAGGATCAGCTAAGCTGGAAATGAGCAGCACATTTAGTATGAATGTTTCAGAGCATGGCTTTTGATTTATAGAGGAAAGGAAAACAAAAAGCAAGCTGAACCTGCAGCACAGCTGAACCCATGCTGATGTGGAACGGGAACACACACAAATACATCACGTCTTTCAGCCTGCTTTTTTTTTTTTTTTTTTTTTTTTTAATTAATCTTCATATATTGTATTTCTTCTGTTACAACCTGATGTAGCTTTCGCTGAAGTCAGGAGCTCCCCCAAGCCCTCCAAAGGGCAGGGCAGCCCTGCAGCCAAGCCATCCTCGCAAAGCAGCCAGGAGCACGGCCCTTCACACTTGGTTTTGCAGCACGGTGACCCACGCAGCCTCTTCCTTGGAAGGCAGACAGCTGGCAACCGCTATTCAATCGCAGGACGTTCCTCAAGGCACCAGGAGTCCTTTGCATCTTCAATGTTTCTGGATATAAGCTGCTGAAAACAAGCACAGCCCTTTCCTTGCCTGCATTCCTGATGATACCTGATGAAGAGGTAGAGACACCACCAGCATTGGCTGTTTCCAAGTCCCGAGTCCCTTTGTCACCCATCTCACACACTCTTCCCCACCCCGTGCCATCCTGGTGGGTACTACAGGTACCAACGACACCCCAAATCCATGCCCTCCTCACCCTGCAGCACGAGGCCCGGTTCTGTTTCAGCCTGATGGCTGCTTTAGTCTGCTGGTGGATCTTGTAAAGTAACATCTGCAGCCACAGAAGAGACTCCTGGATGCCGTCCAGCTTTTTTATTAAGTGGATTTGATGTCTTGCAGGCTGGATTCCAGTCTTGTACCATTAAATGAGGCAAACGGATAAGGAGACAGAGCCCCTCTATCCCACAGAGCACACAGCTTAAGAGATTAAATAATTTTGTCTCACCCGAGATTTCAATTTTATTCTAATTTAAAAATTTTTTTATCTGTAAACACAACTGTGTCTGGTGTGAAGAGCGGTTCTCCTTGGAAGCAGAAACGTGAACAGAAAGGGAAGCTGGGTCGGTTCCTGAAGCAAAGCACACGTCTCATCTCACGGAGCGCTGCGGGGCGTCCCTTCCAAGCGAAGGGCAAGGTCCCCAGCCCTGCTGCGGCACCCGCTTGTGCCCAGCAAGGAACATCACCCTGCCTCCCCCCAGATCACACACTGCGAGATCTGGCACTGCAGGTGGATAAACAGAAAGAAAAAAGTGATACTTTCAAGCTTTTAGAAGGGTAACACGGTAATGAACTGAAGCTAAGTTAAATTATTAAATCTCAAAGCAGAGTTTGGATACACACCCCTAATTAGAGCAAAGAAACCTAACGAATAAAGGCCCACTCTACAAACTAACCATCAAGGGAACAGGACCCAATCTCAGCAGCACGCAGAGCTCTGGGTGGGAAAGGCAGCTATGTGCAGAGTCATCAACACCGACACGGCCAAGTGTGGGCACGCAAAGTCCCAGGGTCCTGCAAAAAATGAGATTTTCCACATATTTCAGCGTACTCGACACAAAACGCACTTTTCATCTTCAAAACAAGTGAGGCTTAACAGCCGAAGCCTGCGAGGTTTTAACACAGCAGGATCTGGAGCGCTCGGATCCTCGCTGTGCCAGCGCTGGGCGCGTGGGGCAAGTCCCCACCGTGTCACACGAGAGCTTGGAAGGCCAGGCAGGCCAGCGGAGCAGCACTCGGGGAAAGCAAAATCACCGTACCCATGGCAAGGAGCCCCTCTCCTGAATGACAGCACCCACACGAGAGCGCAACAAGGCTTTATTTATGCACTTGTGCTCTAAGCCAGCTCTCCTTAGCTCACCCGGTGTGTGAGCACAGACAAGACCTTGCTCAAAACACTTATCTCAGCTTGATCTGTTCGTTTAACCTCCTCCCTTGGGCTCTGACAGATGAGCGCTGGCATCGCTAGCTCTTGAGCTTCAACCCCCTGCTACCGCGCAGTAAGGATGCCTTCGCCGTGGGCTTTCTTCTCACTGTGCTGTCCAGCAGAGGGTCTGCAGCTCCTGGGACACAACCTAGTGGACTCGAGGCTTTAATTCCTGTTAAAACTGTAGCAGGAGAAGGTCAGGACTCCCTCTGCCAAGCGCAGGGCTGCCCACGCTACTCACTCAACAGCTCCTAGAAGCGTTTTGCCCCCTGACACCCAGCCTCCGAGCCACGAGGCCTTTCTGTAAACACGTGCAGCAAACTCAGAGCACCCAAGTGATGCACACAGCCTCTCCCTGGGACCATGAGGAGACTCACGCTGAGACAAGCAGGGCCACATGAGACCCTGAAGGGTTTGGGGGGCTCTGTCACCCTGCAGGTGAAGCCTGTCCCTGAGTGGCAGCAGGGCAGAGGTGGCAGGGAGCAGCAGGGACATCGACGTGCTCTCATGTCTCGCTTGGGTTGAGCATCCCTGGGATCTAAAGATGCAGCATTAGTTTTCGGGACTGATTTTGCGGATGGAACACGAAAGAGGAACCTGAAAAGCACCTGAAATGCAAGCGGGAAATAAATCACAGGAGAAATGCTGCTGCAATGGAGGGGGGGAAGAAAAAAGGTGGATCCGTGATTCTAATCCAGCCCGCGGATGTCTGTTTTGAAGTCCACGAGCTTAGCAGCACATCCCAACAGCTCTGATTGTATCAGAGCAGCGATAAGCCTCTGTCCTGCCGGGGCTCTAACGGAGCTCCATCCTACCCGCTTTAGTCCCAGAAGCCTCCGCAGAGCTTAGCAGGGTCTTGGCCTTCATTTAGCGCTCTGCTTTCTACATAAATGCCTCTATTTTAAAGCACTTGAGGTTGAACTGTCAGTCAGCCTGCCACGACTGCTTGCAAGGGGCTCTGACACACAGCACAGGTCCCCTGAACTTCCCGCACCGAAGCCTCTCAAGGGCAAGGACACGCTTCAGGCATCCATCACTTCCTTCCCCTCCCCCTGGCACCCACCCATGACACACACTCTTCTCATAATGCCAAATCACTCACAGAAAAATAAGCAGAAAGCAAACAAGAGCCCCCTCCCCACGGCCAAAAGCTTGCTGCAGGAATTGCGCCCCAAATTCTCCGCGCTCGCTAGTGGTTTCTGCCCAGCAAAGCGCCTCTTCCCTTGCTCCTTCCAGTGCCACTGAAGGGAGAGCTGCTGCCTTCTGGCCTTTAAAGCAGACATAAATCCTCCTTATGAGTAATTGTGGACGTAAAGCTGTAGGAAAGCTGACGGAAGATGATTTGTGCACCCAAATTAGGGCGTGATAGAAAAGATGGCTTGTCTACGGTTAGCAGGGAAGCTGAAAGAAAGCCTAGCGTGGAGCCGTGATTTTCTGACTCGTGTTGTTCAGATCGCTGTTTCGAACAAAACAAGAAGCAAAAAAGATTTCATTCCCAGCCCCTGCAGAAATCAAACCCTCCTACGTAGAAAAACCAGCAGAGAGTTCACCAAGTCTGCTCCAAACAAAGGAGGGTGCTGAACTGACCCAGCCCGAATTATTTCTGTGAGAAGCAAGAAGAATTTTTACCACTACATTTAGTAACCAAAAACCTAGATAGCCTTACAAGCTCTACTACTTCCAACAAGACTACTGCACAGCTCCTGCCTGCGTGTGAATAGTGAGCAACTTCTCTGCTGTGATGGGAAACTTCCCCTGGGACAGAAAAAGATTGAACTTCCCCAGCCACACACGTACAGAACCAGCTTCCCAGGCTCAACCGAAGAGATAAATCATGCTTTGATACAATAATTAGCTCAAAAAATACTATCAAGTGTTACAATCCTCCTGGAACTGTGCATAAACGCATTAAATCCTAAGAGCACATAAGTCCTTCTGTGCGTGCTGCATTCTTCCCTTTTCACATCAACCACCTGCGAACTGGCACGTGCCACCTACGTGGCCAACAACCTGCACAGAGACCCCATGAGGAAAACCCAGCACGTGGACAGCAGGAGGAGCCTCAATTGGAAGAGCCTGAGACGTGAATTTGAACCAGGTGGAATGACACTGAGGGGCACACACGATGCAGTTTTCTTTGCGAAGTTATAAATACTCCTATGAATAGAAAATGCAGTATGAGAGCTCCTTTCAAATGCACTTGGAGGTTTTGGGGTTTTGCTTATTGCTTTGGTTTTGTTTTTAAACATCATATGATGATAATAGCCAGGCTTTCTCTACCTGAGTCTTAACAGCAGAAATATTTAAGTTGCATCATTTGTTTGCACTTAGCAGAAAAAGAATCCCTGGAACACTTCAAATTTCGCTTTCTTCTTTAACAGGATGATTGTTACTATCACTAGCATTCAAAAAGAGGTGAAATCGTAATTAGCATTCATCAGGAGGAGCTGTAACCTCCCTTTTAAAACAGGCTCTGAAAGAACTGCGACTCTTACACATTAGGCAAGTGAAACATTGAGATGTGTGTTTGAGCAAAGCCTCGTTTTGTTCATCTACGGGCCATTAGTGACATCCAAGCACGCAGTACTGACTCCAGCTCCTGCCCTATGATTTGCACCGCTATTTTTAGGATTCACACTTAAAAATTCAAGGGAAGATGGAGTTCTCCTCCCCTGACACGAACAGAGGCTCAGCAACATCTTCGATAATCACGGCTTGCTCAGGACAATTTCTGGGACAAGAAAATTTCTCCAATTAGGGAAGCAACTCCGAGCTGGAGCAGTTGCTCGGGTACAACAGAAAATATAAAGCCACTTTCTATTGCTGCACGAGTGCTTCAACTGGCTGTGCAGCCATTTACATGAAAATGCCTCCAGATAAGGTACTTGTGTGCTGCTATCTCCTGTCTGAAGGAAGAATAGGTGCTGCGTGACATTGATTGCAAAGGCACAGGAAAACAGGGGAGCTGCTGCATATAGATGAGCTCTGAGGATACTTGTGTGTGTTGCCTCTTCAGCAAAATCCGGCCTGGAAGCTCCACAGGACCCAAAATTCCAGTTTTAAGGTGGAATGTCATCAGGGTTGGCTGGGTCAGCACGCTTCTGGGTAACAATAAGCTGAAAGGAATTGTACCCGACAGGAGAATAAGGTCCTGGACCAGGCACTACGACAAGATACTTCGCTGCTTCAGAACCACTTAACCTGCCAGCAAAACGGCGCATGGTTATAAGCAAAGTGTGACTGCAAACCCCACTAAATTGTGTGCCCAGCACAGCTGTGAGCCTCCCAGCGTACACAAGGACAGACAGGATTTGTCCCTTACACCTACTGCCACCCCCTCCACTGTTTGTTGCCAGCACCCAGGCTCTCCCTCCTCTTAAAATTCAGCACCAAACGCTGACTTCCTCTAGGTCTTGAACCGTACATATCACACAGGTGACAGACTTCTCTGTCCTGTGAGCAGCTTCCATAAATGCATTTCCCTGCCCCTAATTAATTTCTGCTTTGCTGAAAGGGCTGTGCCACACAAAAAGGAAGCTGAGACCCCAGCAGTAAAATACAAGCTAACCAAAGAGATGACGTTGGCAGAAATGCAAGAAGGCTCCACGGCTGTTCCCCGAAATAATTCTTTTTGCTTTGCATCGGAGTTGCTCGTATGTAGGTCACTGGTTTTGTATCTCCAAACACAACAGGATTTGCTCATACAGGCAGATCCGAAGACATTCAAAGAGGCCAAAAAGCCTTACATCGTGCTCCTTACCCCTCTGCTCGCCCAACAGCCCAGCTCATGTCACAGCTCATCCTTCTCATCACTGAGCAACACTGCAACGAGCAAATAATCCACATAAAAAGCAGCTGAGGGAACAAAACATGTAGAAGACCTGTGACAAACCTCACCAAGCCTCCTCTCTGGCCACCTATTCCAAAGGAAGAGGGGGGCAGAAAAGCCCTTCTGCAAGGCTAACAAGGCAGCAGGCTCCAATACGGCTCCATCAGCCATAAAAGATATCGACAGTTCTCACAGAAAGGTAGACAGAAGTTAAGGTAGACTGCGGTCTTCTTATAGTCGAGAGTAGCTCAAAAATTTTCCCCCACTTAAAATTTGTTGACTCGATTGCAAATCAAGCAAGCACCTTCGTAACAGCTGCTGCTAAAACAAGAAGTTTTCCATTTCCCCCCAAACAAGTGCTCTGCTTCTCCAAAATTTATTTCAGGCAAATCCATTCTGCTTGCCCCAGGCAGCACATTTTTCCAGAGGGCAGCAGACCTGACACTTTTTAAGTACCCCATCAGGGCCCACCCCAGACAACAGGACTGAATCTACAGGCGAGCATTTCCCTATTCCCGCACCCTGTACCTGGCAGCGGGGAAGCAGACGAGGCACAGCCACCTGCAGCACCTCACCCCAAGCTTTCTACCTTACCTTTTCTTTTGTTTACTGGACAATTTTACAGCCGAGGACTAAGCAGGTTTCAAGCGCTAGATGCCCACACTTCTGGCATTACGCATGCTTGCACACCGTTGTCTCAGTTCTGTCAGAAACCCCCACAATTACATCAGCCACTACGAGAACTCTGGGGGTTAAAATTACTCTTGCTTATCTTGCAGTTCAGAAATGAAAAAAGAGAGACAAATCCCATTTACTGGAGGAAAAAAAGAACGCCATTGGAAAGAAAAATAATTCCTGGATGGTTTTAAGATGGTCTGTGCCTTGGTATTCTGAAAGCGTGTGCAGGCACTAGGGCTCAAAGCAGACATCTAAAAGGAGGAAAGGAAGTGATTTCAGCAAGTAAATGAAAAATGAAAAGCAAAGCCTGCCCCCCAGAAGAACTCCTTTTTCTACATACACAAACCCCAATAGATGGGGATGAAAGCATCACCCCCACAGGTATCTAAAAGAAAGGCCCTTTTAGAAGGCTTTAACGGTAAATGTTAATATCCTCGATGCGCCTCAGCTCGATTCTTTTGCTTTTTGTGGTATGAGAGGAAGTGGTGAAAACAGGGTCAGGACTTTCCCATTCTTAACATTTTCTTACACGTCGGAGATAAAGGAATGCAAGGGGAAGTTTCATGAATATTCACTTGCTTAAGAGCAACTTATTGCCGGCGCTCTATCCAGTTCCGATCTGCATTTCAAGATAGGGGCAATTAAAAACCCTTGTTCTCCTGCAAGTTTTCTGCAGCTTAACAGCTCCCGTTCAGGTTACCTACAGGAAGAGACAAACCACTACATCAGTTTTCCACAAGACAGCAGGGACAAGCAGAAAAACCCCAGCTGAACAGGTAAGAACATCCACTCACCCACCCAGAAGCACGAGTCCAGAGCCGCAGTGATGGCAGGTGTTAGCAGCAGCTGCCAGGGCTAAACCCTGTGCTAACAGACTGCAAACACACCAGCAACAGGTTGGCGTAGAAACCCACGGGCTGCTGAGGTGGATCTTTGCTGGAAGAGGGAATGAAGCTGTTGTGACAGCTCTTTTCTCTTTTGTTTTAAATCCCCTCCTTATGCACTGCCATGAACAAAGGGATTCAGAGTTCACTTAACGAGCAGTCCCTGAAATTAAAGGGAGATCACGGCACACGCTGAGCAGCAGCACGCCACGTGCTGCCAACTGCACTCAGTGGTCCAGGTTCCCCAATTCCTCCGTTTAATTCGGCTTTTGATATTAACAGTACCACGCAAACACATCCTCCCAAGAGCAGCTGGGAGGGGAAAGCCAGCTCGCAGCACTGGATTGAGAAGCACAGGCATCAGTACCATCGTCTCCACCCCGAGGATGGCTCCAGGGAAGTGAGAGGTAGCAATGGGGATCGTGGTAACGTGTGGCTCAAAACTGAGGTGATGTGGTGGGGTCTGCAAAGGCCACCAAGTGTTTTAAGTCAGCTGTCCCTGGAACGGGAAATTACCTTGCCCTTGTGATGTTTGGTCAGCACCAAAGCTGTTTTTCAAAGCGTATGCTTTAGAAAAGGAAGAGTGAATCTGCCAACGTGCTGCTTTGATGCAGCAGCGCACCCAAAACAAAGCCCACAGCTCGGCTGCAGGACTCAGCGTGCACATGAAGCAAAACCCAAAGCCAGTTTACGCTAAAATGAATACACGGAGCCCAGAGATCACAGATCGGCAGCTGCAGACAGGTCAGCAGCTGCACAGCCTGGCCATGGCTTTGCAGCAATCCTCAAGAAAGTCTCCTTAAATCATAATGAAGTCAGATAGAAATAAGAAAGGGCCCACAACAACAAGTCTCCACCACACGGAGAACCTCCGCAGGCACACAAGGATTGGTTCTGAGCCTCTTCAGAGGCTCGCAGGCGGCTGGAAGCAATAGCTGAGAAGGGCTCGCACTCCTGAGTCACCCCAAAGGCTCGTGTGTCTGGAAGCCCTGCAGTGAACTCACAGCTGAGTTCCCCTGAGTTAGCCCAAGCTCTTTGAGATGCTCCTGCCCGCAGCTGTGGCTGGTCCCTGCCCTCTGGCAGGTTTTATTTCCTTCCCCCTGTGTCTGGGGAGCTGCACGCACTGCCCTGCTCACCTTACAAGCCCGAAAGGAGGCTGCTGGCAGCTCACGGTGGCACCGCGGGGCAGAGGAAGGCAGGGGAACACGCTTGCTAAGGGACGGTGACATCTCAGCTCCGCTCCTGAACCCAGCAAGCCTCACGAGTCAGGGCCTGGAGCCCCAGCCATGGCAGTGCCATTTCTGCTATTTCAGCTCACGCTTAACCCACAGCTCCCGAATCCCTGCAACACGTTTCCAGGTGCCAAAAGCTGCAGCCATCCTGTGCCCCGAGCGCCAAACCCCGCGGCTTCCCAGCTGGGAGGCGATGCGCTTCCACCAGCCGCGCGCAGCAGAAATACATTTTTCAAACAAAGACAACAGGAGGAAGAAAACAAGGGCCGCTTTATTTACCCTACTGCTGCGTGCATATCTTAAAAGCAAGGAACAAAAGTTCAGAGCTGAATAGTTCCTGTGTTTCAGAGTCCACTCCGGGACACGCAGGGCGGGCTGGGGAGTGTCCCACGGCGAGGCAGCGCCCACCCCAAGAAGAAAAAGTAGAGAGAAGGGCAAGGGAAGCGGCACGCTCGGCACACAATCCCCTCAGAGTAAACTGGGGAAGCCTTCACAAGTAAATAAACACCCCCCTCCGTCCTCACAGAGCCACCCAAGCAGAGTGCTCTTGCTGGAGGAAGCTGAAGGGTTGGTTTTATAAGAGTTTCCTCAGATTTAGCCAACCTTACCAGCCTCCTCCTCTCCTTATTCACACCAGGCTGTGAAAGGGGCTTCAGCTCTCTCCAAGCAATTAAAAACTAATTGAAGCAACAGACTGGCACTGCACAGCCCGACAGACAGAACTCGGCTCAGCTGAGGCCTCCACAATGTCATAATATTTCATTTTATTTAACCTCATAACACTGAAAGAGCTGAAAAGAGCATTCACAGCGATCCAATCCTGAAAAAAAAATACCTTTATTCCTGCTCGAGTCCGCCGGGTTAAAAGGAACAGTGCACGTACTTCACTGTACGCACGCAACAGCACTGGCAGGAACAGCGCCAGGTTTTATTTACTTGCAAAGCTCTGCGAGGAAGTTGAGCACTCACAGCTTCTCTCTCCGAGAAATAAAGCTGTGCTACAACTCCAGGGCACCGTGTTTTATTTATTCGAGGAGACAGCCTCGTCCCTTTAAGTGGGTGACTGACAGGCCATTAGGATGGATTTGTCTACACGTGGCTATAACCCAATAACTTCTGCTTCTGACAATTATTTTTGTTACTGCTAGGATGGTAAATGAAGTCATGGAGCTGCTGGAAAGAATTCTGTCTCTCAAAGACAAGTACAGCTCTGAGCAACTATTTATGATAAACCCAAGTCTCCCTGCATTACGGGATAAAACTTGGTGCCTGGTCCCAGCAATGAGGTCTTTTAGGGACTGGTCACAGGGTTTCCAATCCTCCCAAGGGGTTACTGCAAACAGAAAGTGGGTGTAAGCATGACAAGGAGAGATTGCACATACACCTGTACCCCTCCTATTGAAAACATCTCTGCTGCACAACACGCAGCCACCAGTTTAGATGAGAAACCCCGTGGCACAGACAGGATATAGAGGTGGCCAGGGAAGGCAGGGCACGAAAGCAGCTGGCGGGCTGGAGTCAGGAGCGGGAGACAACCCCCTGACAGAAACCAAGCACAGAGCCCAAAGGAGCAGATCTGACTTCCTGACGTGAAGGATTTTTCTTTTGGGTGCAAAGAAGGGAGAGATGCAAGCTGGCAGAGAACTGCTTTTGCACGTGGACAAGAAGTGTTTTAATTGTCTGCAGGAAGAAAGGGACAAGATTGATCTCTGAGACAGCTGGCGGCGATTATTTGGAAAGAATAAGTTTGATACACAACTTAATCCCTCAAGACATCCTCAGACAAAACTGGAAATGAATGAACGAAGAAAAAGTAGTGAGATGTATTTACAGATGGGGATAATTTGGGATGGAATTGGAGATCTAAATGAAGAGTGTGAGGACAGTGTAATTTAATTGAACAGGAGGGAAAAAAGCTAAAAACCAGGAACAACTGTCTGCTGCTCTCTGTGCACGAGCTGTACTTGTTCTGATACACTTACATGGCTGTCACACAATTGAAAGTCCAATCAAAAACTCAGATCAAGCCCATGAGAAAACTCTTGGGTCATGGGAAAAGCAACTCAGGAGTTTCTGAATTCACCTGCAGCTCGCTCTCTTTCTGGCACACATCTCAATGTGATTCACCTTAATAATTAAAAGCACTTAGGTGCTCACAGAATTCCCCCTTAATGGCTATGCAAAGCGAGGAAATGAACCAAGCAACCCGACAGCCTGACCCTGACCAGGCAGCCTGCAAGGATTTCCACCTCCAGCAGGCAACTGCAGGTCTTTCGGCAGCCTTCAGCAGCGAGGAGGTTGCTGGAAAGCAGGGAGCAGAAGGCAGGCAGACTGGTGTGAACTGTGCCATCTCAGAAAGCTCATTTCTCTCCCATGCACAGTGCACGCCAAATCTTAAAATTCCTGCAGCATCCAGTTATGAAACTACAATAGAAGAGAGAAACAGATGGCTAAAGCCTTTAGGAGAAAAAAAAAAAAAAAGATTAAGCATTACTTCATTTGCAAAAGAGAAAGATGTATTTGAAAATACAGAGCCTACTTCAGACCATACCTAATTGATATAAAATATGCCACTTGCCAGGTGGAAATGCAGCCTGCCTTCCGCTCAGGCAGCGGACACAGACCTTAACCCTTTTAGAACAATGCAGCTTCGTGGGGTTTTGGAAGGATTTAAAAGCAAAGCAGTTCACAGAGGTGATAACAGGCATTATACACATTGTTAAAAAAAAAATAATTCTCCAGCTCCAAAGCAACTGCTGGATGGCAAATCCTATAGGAACATGACCCTTTTCCGTTTTTAGGCATTCAGGGGAGCAGCTTTCCTGCTAGAAGAACATCTAATGGACAACAAGACATTAAGAACTTGGAAATGAGGCAACACCACACTTGAAGATCCTGTTGAATCCCTGACTTGTGAGACATCACACCCAAACAAGGGAACATGAAAGCCATCCTGAGGAGCTCATGGGTTAGGCATTAGATGCTTCATCAGCCCTGTGAAACTGCCACCACGGCTCCAGGTCCAAGCCCTGGAACTGGGCTCGGGTCTAAAGGCCCATTTTCTCCTGGGAGGCTCTTCAGCTGAGCCTGTTCCTCAGACAGGCGTTGACTCAGAGCTTGAACACAGGCCTCCGGCAGCTGAGGAGCCCCAGGGAGCACCAGGCTCCATGCGGGGCCTGACAGGGGATCAAGAGGATCCCTGTGCTTCCCTGGGCTGGCAGCATAAAGCCACCTCCACCAGCAGAACCCTGCCGATGTGCCCAGCGTGCTCCTAGCCCTGCCAGGACAGCCCAGAGAAACAAATACTTCTCTCTGCACCTCCCAGTACACGTGCAGTGACATAAGTGAAGTGCATGAGACTGATTTCTGTTTTTTTTTGGTTTGTTTTTTTCTCCTCAGTGGGGCTGCACTGAGGACAAGGACTAAATGAACTCTCCTACCACGCGCAGCCCTTCCAGGCCAGGACTGCAGCTCGCCTGCAAGGCTGGGTGGAAAATCCTTGTGCTGCCCCAGCTTATCCCAAGGGTAAGCGGAGGATGACACACTGCAGCCCTGCCAAGCCAGCGCCTTTCAGAAATCAAGTGCTTATATGATTAATGCAAAGCATTACGTTTTCACGGTAGCAGGAGTCACTAATCCATATTAAAGACCAAGGCTGCATTTATTTATATATTTAACAAACGGCTCGAAATGAACTAACTGCTCAATTTTTCAAAGGTACCGAGCAGCCACAGTAATTAGGTCTGGGTCAGAAGGAGCAGACAGAATGCCACAGAAGCAGCACAGTCCTGCTAATTACCCGGAAAAAAAGGTTTTTCTAATGACACAGTGACAACGCTGGACTATCTATCACAACCTGTCCCCCCAAACACCACTAATGAATAGCAATCATCTGATGGTAGCTGCCTTTAGTCGCTGACAGAAACGAGCATCAGAAGTTGTAGACAGCAGAAAAAGCAACCAAAGGGATTTTCAGCCAGTGCTGGAGAAATGCTGCTGTACCTACAGCTGATCCTTTTAAAGAGTGAAGCGGCAACACCAGAGGGGTAGTGACTTCCCACACAGCCGGCATGCACACTGCTTTTGTTTCTGGAGTTATTTTGAACGCTAAGGGAAAAAAAAATTGCATCAACACAAGTTCAGAGGGGACAAAAAGCATCGCAGCCTACCAGAAATCCACCCAACGCTGCAAACTGCACACGATCGGTTATAAAAATCGTCTAAAGCACATCATTTGTTGAAGAGTTAAACAAATAGAAGCCAGTAGATCCCAGAGAGACACGCAGCCTGTTTTGGCCATGCACAGTCCCTGCTCACAAACACATCTCAGATGAAGTGTGTTTATGACTGCATTGTCATTTATTTTAAAATATGAATGGAGTATTCTTTTCCTGCAGAAACACTGCATTGTTAAAATGCCAGCCCATTAAAATAACTTAGTGCTTACTCCATATTGATCAAAATACACTTGCAGTGTGGAGCTACCAGCACAGACTACAGCACCAACACACAATGTATATCAGGACTGCTTGCAGTAAGACCTAGCATATGATGTTCATTTCTTCCCTTTTGTTTTCACTTGTACCAAATTCAGACAAGCGTTAGAGCTGGTGATCCTGTCAGCACGTGCAAAATACTATCTTCTCCAAAGTTAATGAAAGACTTAGCTGAATGTTACCGAAATACACAAATATCTCCCCTTTTTTTCATATAGGACTTCCACTTATGACAGCAACACTGTATCGTAGCTTGCATGTTTAAAGAACCTTTTTGTTAAGTCTCTCCAAACAAGAGGAAGCAGAACAGAAAAGCCTACAATCAAATGACTGTGTGAATGATGTTTTTCCCTATTGTTTTTTTTCCTAGAATTCATCCACATTTTACAACCATACTGTTGTTTTTTCATAACCAATACGAGCACCAATCTAGCATATATTTATGTTAAAGAAAGTAAAATCAAGATTCAGAAGGAAAACCTACTTTTTAAAAAGTAACCTGCATATTTGAGGTTTTGAAAGACTCTCTCACGACTTCATACACCAGCATTTTGCTAGGCGGGTACCCTGGCTTATGACTAAACAATAAGAATTGTTTCTAAAATAACAGCATTGCTCACGAGAAAACTTTCATGCATGGCTTTTTCTTAAATCAAGTGAAAGTTCATTGCAGATCCAATCTGAACACTCCCTTGCAGCATTCATACTTCAGTGCTGAAGCATTCTGCAAATTCACAAGGAAGGAGTGAAAGTGAAAAAGAGCCAAAACAGGGTTGTATCATGTTTAAAAAAAGAGAAAAAAGCCATGCACCATCACAAGCACAACTGCAAAAAAACAATCATTAAAATTACCATAGAATAGTCTTTGGCCTGAACTAACCAGTAGATCACGTGAGATAATCACAACAGTCTCTTTCAACTTTCAAAAGGTTTTTATTCATATGTTGCTTGCGTGAAGGAAAGTTCAACTTCCAAAATGATTCTGGTTCTTAATAATCTTTCAAGACATTTTAGGCAAGAAGACAGCTTGATTAAAAAACAACAACCGAACCTGACTGTATTTCTTTAAGGCAGAGCAGCGAGCAGCCTTCCAGCACAGACTTCCAACTCCAAGAGATGGAACTGAAATTTGTAGAGGCAATTACTCATAACCAGCGAAAGCAGCCAGTGCAAGTGCCAGCCTTGCCAACAAGAAGACAGGCCAAGTATTAGAAGGGAGGCTGCAATTTATTACAAAGCAGTTTGAGCATCTCAGTCCACGAGGTCTGGAAGGCAATTTCTCCGTCCCCTGACACTACAAACTCAGATTAATGCGAGGAATTATGACAGTAACATCAATATCCCAAACATATAAAAGCACGCTTAAGTATCTGTATAATGGAGATGTTTGCTAGCAGACTACCTGAAAGCTGTTCCCAGTCTTCCCCTATCAGCTGTATTTAAGTTCCTCTTGTGCAGAAAGGAAGATGTGCCTGCGCCAGACCCGTACAATTAACTATAAAGTGCTGTCTGTGTCTAGTCAGCTCCAAAGCCATCCAACCGGACCACTAAGGCACGAAATTCTGCCTGGCTAAACAAACGCCTTCAAACAATTCCCAAGTATGGCTCTCGCCTCTTCCCATTGACAGGTGGAAAGGAACAAGGAAAGGAAGGCGCAGAGCCAAAACATCTTCAGGTAAAAAAAAATAACAGTCACCATCAGAACTGTTTGTACCCTAGATTACACACCACTGTTGTCAGGACTGATCTCAAACGCCTCAGTCTGCTCACAGCAGTGTCAGCAGGTAACATTCAGCACCAAGAGGTGCATTTGAAATCAGAAAACAAATCTCAGAAAATACCTTAGAAATAAATGCAAAGCAAGAGACAGCAAGTCACAGGTGCTGAACTCATAAATGCACCGCCCCACGTGGCAGTAATGCCAACTAAGAAAATCAGAATAGAGACTGAAACCAACAGGTCCACAATAAGCACTCAGCAAAGCACTCAAGGGAAACGAGCACCCCATGCAGCTGCTTCTGCGATGGGGAAGCAAGAGAAAGCGAGGGAAAGCAAGGCCAACACGAACGCCAAACTGTACGCAACAAGCAACATCCTCCCTATTTCAGCATCAGTAACTTGCTCCACCATTCGTGCAGCAACATGAGCTGCTCCTTACCATTTTTTGGTGCACTCCACCATCAGCTCCTGATAAGAGGCCACAAACTGGAACTTGGATGCATGTTTCCCAACACGCTGCAGTCTTTTCCAAACTGAAGCCATGACGGCGAGAAATACCAGTCCTGTGACAGAGCAGCAACTCTGCGAATACCAACGTAGGTTTAAGGGCGTATGTGCTTAATGCTAGCAGATTTATAGACAGATACGGGAAAAACAATGCACGAGAAGCTTGAGGGGATGTCTACAATTCATATTCCGGCTCTCCCTTCCTCACGGGAAAAATCCCAGCGTAGCTGAACGGCTCATCACTGTCCAGGAGCAGCATGCAATAGGCGCGGGTGAGTAAGAGCGAGGCTGAAAGGAAGTTCTCTCATGGAATCATCATTCCTCACGCAGTGGATGATGTGGAGACTGCAGGACTGGAAGACAAAAAAGACAGGGGGAGAAAGCATCGGTTAACGTACGGCACACTACGGCACTGCAGTCGCGTGCCATTGGGGACCCTCCCGACAGGGACCACGAGCCACAAAAATACACACACACACACACACATACACCCCCATGCCACCAATTAAATAAATAAACCCGAACGCTGCAGCGATGTCAGGAATGCAAACCACGAGACTGTTTGGAAACATATCAACACGTCCTTTTTTTTTTCCTTTCTGTTTTTCTCGATGGTGCCGATTTAAAAAAAAAAAAAAAAAAAAAAAAAAAAGGGGGGGGGGGGGCTGAGACACGAATCCCTCGGGAGCATCCCCGGGGGAACACGGCCACGGGAGGAGGGGGGGGGCAGCTCTTTGTCTGCGGGCTGGTGACAAAAGGTGTGAGAGTTGTGCTCACACACACACAGACAGACAGACAGACACACAGACACACTCACACGCCCTGCTCCCACGTCTCCTCCCCAGGAGCCGCGGAGCTGGGAGGCGGCACAGCCGTGGTGGCACACGCCCGTACCCGGCCGGGGGCACCCCCCGCTCCCCTCGCAGCCCCACAGCGCGGCCGTTGGGCTGCTCGAAATCTTTCAAAATTTCAAAATTTCAACCCCCAACGGCCAACGGGTGGGGCTGAGGGGGGCACTCACCTGGCCCCCGCTCCTCACTCACGCGGCAGGGGCCGTTCCCGCGGCGGCTGCAGCGCCCCGCGGCCTCATGGCGAGCCCCGGGCTCCCGCCGTGCCCCCTCAGGGTCCCGTCACGGTCCCGGTGCCGCTCCCGGCGGGCGCAGCCCGGCCCCGCCGCGCCTCACGCCGCCACCATCGCCCCCCTGCCGGCGCTGCGCTGAGCTGAGGCGCAGCCCGGCCCGGCCCCGCCCCCGCCCCGCCATTGGTCCGGCCGCCCGCCCCCGCGCGGCTCATTGGCTGTCCCCGCACGTCCATCAGAGAAGCGGGAGGGAGGGCGGAGGCTTTTTCTGATTGGCCGCGGTGCCGAGAGGGAAGCGCAGTCGATAGGCCAGCGCGGCTGTCCGTCAGCGCGGCAGAGCGCGGCGATTGGCTGAGGCGCTCCCTCAAGCCGTGAGGAGCGGGGGGGCTCCCCCGTCAGGTGCGCCCTGAGGCGGCAGGGGCGCGGGTCCCTCAGTGCCCCTCACGGTCCCTCAGTGCCCCTCACGGCCGCTCTGCCAAAAGTTGCCTCCCGTAACCACCAAGCACACCCAGCCCTTACCCTGCGCCGGTCCGCGTCCCAAATCCCACCCAGCGCCCCAAATTCCCCAGCCACGGTGCTGTTGTCCTCCAGCCGGACGGCTGCCGGCGTGTGGGATAACCGCGGGGGCTGCTCGGTGACTTGTGCCCCAAACATCATTATTTATTAATGTTTTCCGTTGCCTTCATAGTTCTCGGCTTCAGGTTACACCAGGCCAAAGAAGAGCACAGCACATGGCATCTTTTTACTTCATTGGGTGGGGATATTAACACAGACAACGCTCCTGTCATCGCATGGGTTACCAGTGATAACCCATTACCCACAGGTTTTACAATCTGTGTCTAGAAATCCACAGCTCTGGGGATTTGGGGGAAAGCTGTGGAATCCAAAAGGTGTGAGCAATTCACTCTAAAAAGGGCAAGATCCTCAGCCGTGATGCAGTAGGAATCGTAGCCATGGAGTGTGGCTCAGGATCGGAGTCAACATCTAAGGAAACAGTCACATTTTGACTTAATCCAATATTACAAGCATAATAAGTTACAAGCAAAACTAGTTGTGCAAAAGTGTCCGATACTCACTTGTAAGGTGATTGAATAAACAACTCACAAAAATCCCCAACTGGTCATCTTGATTGTGAACAAAATGATGCACCATCTAATGTACAAAGACCTGCAAGATGGAAAAACAGCCACAGGATGAATAGGCAGATGCTTTTTTTATTATTTAAAGATGCATAATATGTCTGATACAACCTCCCTAAACCATATTCCTGTCAGAACTGTTGCCTTCCTCACCTAAGGAAGTGTTTTTGTGTATATTTCTGCGTGCCCTCATCGGTGTCGTTCTGGAAGTGGCACAGAGCGGGATGCTGCGAGCTGCTCAGGCTGGGAAGCTGGTGGGGACGACCAGGGAGTCCCCAGAGCAGCCTGACCCGGTTCTTGCAAGCAGCTGGTCCCACCAAGGACAGCCTCGCTATCCAAAAATACATGCTCGTGCTCTGTGGCTCCCTTTTTCTTTCCTTCTGCTGACACTGAAATATGCAGCCTCCCTCGCAATCTCCACAAAAAATCCCAGTCCCCCCACAAGGGGATTTTGACTCTTGCTCCCTGTTTTTGGCCTGATGTTGATAGATTGCAAGCCTCCTGGTTCAAGTAGAAGGATCATCGGTGCTCTATTTATGTTATTCTGTTAAGCTTTAAAGCTATACAGCCTCTCCCTTATCCTTCAACACCTCTTCATCAGCATGACTAAGGACAGGTTGTTCACCAGTAAAAAATGACCTTTGCTAGAAATAGCTATCATTATAAATCTCAGTTTCCATGTCCTTCTGTATATGAGTCTGCAGAAATGTCACTGAGGAAATCGACTAATTGGATTATGTCAGATTTGCAAGAGCATTCAGCTTTTTGAGGCAAGGGGCTGTGCATGAGATTACCTTCACCTGCCACATCTTAAACTTCTTTATATTTCTAGATCCCATGTTAATAAGGGTGGTGGAGAATTTGCACTAACTTCTGTAGATCTGGGTAAAGTCCCCGATATGTCACTGACTGGTGTGCAATGCCTTAAAATTCATTTCTGTTACAAGTAATGCTCACCACATTCTGTGGCACGCAAGCCTGATCGCTCTTTTCCTTTGTTTTGCCCCATCCTGACAGTAATTTAACAACAACAAAAAGTTATATGCGTGGCACAACATGAATATGTCATAAATATGTATACAGAAAATAGCAATCAGTTTTTATTCTTCACTTCTTCCTTTTTTTCTTATTTATTGCTGGAAAAACTCCACTCAGCTGTCTTTTCATGTGAGCTGATGACACCAACAGTCATTCTCTACGAGGGGGAAAAGTGGTTTTAATGTTTCCTCTGCTAGATATTGCTATTATTATTTTTTTTTATTGGGGTGGGGGGTAGGGCGAGGAAAGAACACCCCATTTGCGTTATGGGACAACAGGTTGACTTTGAGACTGGCAGATGAGGCAATGTGACTTCCACCCTGCAGAATTGGCCAGCCCAGTTACTATCGTGGCCTGTAGTGAAAGCACACAACTTCAGCAATGCTCCCTGTTGCTTTTAAGGAAGTAGCACTAAGTAAGAAAACATCACAATTTGTTCTTTGCCTTACCAACAACAGCAGCAGAGCTTAGGATGTGCTGTGGTGGACCTGTTAACACTCTGGCGTGGACAGAGGCCAGGAAAGGAGCCTGGAACTTATCTCCTATCCAGCTGACCCCTGGAGCTTTTCTCCTGCTTCGCTTCAGCCCATGCTTGCTGGGTGGTGAGACCCTGCTGTGCTCTGGCCAGGCAGCAAGTGCCTCCCCTCCCAGCTCTGTGCCCCAAAAGTTCCTTCCCTGGGTGGCAGCCTCATGCCACAGCCTCTACGAGCAGCTTCGTTGCAGCATCATGGAGGCACTTGGTGCTCCTGCCTAGCCCAAGGTCCTGGAGGCAAAGCCAAGAGTCTGGCTCAAAAAGGGTGGATGGAAAACATCCTCACCCGTTTTTCCTTTATCTCACCTCTCTTGTCTGGCTGAAATTCTTCCTAATCCACTCAGCAGTAAGGGGAACATTGTATTTATCTACAGACGAGGTCAAGGACAGGAGTCACATTCCTGAAATGCAGAAGCTGCGATGCAGGAGTTCAGCCCTTGGAGCCAAGACAAAAGATGGGGTGGTGGTGGTGGAGACCCACACACTACGGACAGCATTTTCCTATTCTGCAGCATAAAATCCTGTATTAGAAGTGATTTCTCCAAAGAGCGTTTTCCAACATTATTTCCAGTCAATTTCCCTTTAGTTACCTTGCAAGTGGTCTGCACGAGTTCTGTCATTCAACTTTCAATATCCTCGAGAATTGCCTCTCTCATTGTGGCCCCAGTTTATCTTTTTTTTTTTTTTTTAAAGCAGCCTGTACTTCATCCATAAATAACAACTTTCGATCCTTTTATCATGCTTAGTGTCTTCTGTACCTTTTCCAGTTCTTCAATACCCTTCCTGTGTGGTCTCCCTTGCCTTTCTGCAAAGTATAATTACGCTCATATACAACATCCTGCAGCACTAATGAGGTTAAGAGCATCTTTCTCTCTGCCTTTTTAAAATAAATACCACATTTCTTAACAAATAATCCAGCTGTTATTTTAATTTAGGCTGCCCTTCAAGAATAATGACCTCAATTCTCTAGAACTGTTCACCTTTTCTTATCTCTTTTTTTTTTTTTTTGTCTTTTCTAAAATTCTTTTTAATTTTGAAAGCAGCTTTCTTTTTTAATATATACCTTTTTAATAACCTAATTGCTTGTTAAACTGCCTGCCAACAACACTGTGGAGATAGCTGAAAGGGAAAGGGCCAAGCTTTAGACAAGATAAAGCCAGGCAGTAACCCGTGGCGTGGAGTGGTGGTTGTACAGCCCATCCTTTTTTTACTTTCCTCTTAAACTGAGATCCTGCCTGTTAGAAAATGCCTAGCTAGACATGCAATGCAAGTATTATACTGGAAAATGTTAAAAACCTTTTAATGGTATTTCTATAACTCCACGTAAATGCCAGAGAAATCATAAAAATGCAATACAGCTGTCTCCAAAGATTACACAGGAAATTCCTCTTTGTCCAAATACAATATCATATGTCATCTTTAAAGAGAACGGCCGGTTAACTTTGGGTCTATACCATCAGTCATCCCCACGGCCTGTTAGGAACAGAGGTATGCTTCCTCGGAGCAGAGACATTAACAGTGTGCAGACCAGGGCAGATCACATCTGAGCCTTCTCAGAAGCTGGTCTAGAAGAAATTACCTTGCAGACGTGATAAGACAATCTATTATGCAAACCTGAGCTCCTAGGAGACTAAGGAAACTTGTAAAACCAGAATCCCAAACACCATACAATAGGATATTAGTGCCTGATGAAGAGAGTCCTGAAGCAGAATGGGAACATGTCTGCGTGGTGGGGCCTCAGTCCTGCAGGTTTACGGCTAGCAAAGTTACACCTCATGAAAACGAGCCCCATGGACCTATTTATGGGTGCACAGACATACAAGTGTTTGCAGGCTTTGGTTGTGGTGTTGGAGGTGAGACTGCATTGAAGATGACCTGTTTTGAAAGGACAAAAAATTAACCATCTGGTAAAACTGACTGCAAAGATGCCTGCTCCAGCTTTTAAAACCTCAGCAGTCACCCTGTTTAGATGAGTATCTGTAATCAATCAGGAAGTGAAACAAATATAATCATACCCAAACTACGTAATTCCAAACTCAGAAACTGCTCTAATATGTGCAGATCAACCCACATGTATTTAAATAGCATTGCAAGTTACTTTTAACTGAATGTTTTACCTGGTCATCATTGCGTTGTTCACCTTTTTTCACCCACTGTCTTGGGGAAAGGGACATTCAGATTTATTTTTTTTCCTCTAAATAGTTTCAGAAATGTTATTGCCACATGCCTAGGATGAGTGAATACTTTGCAAGCCCAATAGAGCTACAATAAAAATGAATTAAAAAAATAAAATCCCTACTGCATCTAGGTGACACAGTGGTCCACCCTGAATCACTATTTTTTTAAATGAAAGCTTTGGAGGTGTAAATGGGTTTCTCTCTGTTATCTCTGGAGAAATCAGGACTCCAAAAGCCCAGTGACAAGAGTCCCAGCCCAGAGCAAGTGCTGGGAGCAATCTGAAGACTGCACTGAGATGCAACCTAATCAGTCAGCACTGATGTACCTTCCTTTCATCTCTAACCACAGCTCTGGAGCTCAGCAAAGGACCTGCACAACAGCAAAAGGCTGCTGAAGGCATTTCAGCCTCTTTCTTCCTTGCAAAAGCTCCTGTATCAACCAAGGTAGCAAAATCTGTTTTGGGAAATAACAGATATATCAGGTGTTGTGGCAAAGCACAGGAGAAATGACAGTTCAATGATGTTGACAAGAAAACTATCCGAGATTAGTTTGTCAGACAGTCTGCCTTTATGCTCTCTGCTGCAGAAGAACAAGAGGCCTTTCAGGTACAATTAATTTACCCACAGCGTGAGTCAGCCTCTGTCAGCAGGGCTGTAAGTGTTGCTGTTTCACAGAAGTGGGTGTCACTGCTGCCTGGCATCTGCCCCCTGCACACCCCAGGAGCACAACATCATCCGGTCGCTTCTGCTCCAAGTTCTGCTCGTCCCATACTGGAGCATTGCATTTTTGGGATGTAACATTCAGAACGTTTCCTGCACTAAAACTTCTGCCCAAGCAGGCAGGCCACACAACCAAGCAGGGAGCTGCCAGCCACGGAAGCCTCAGATATGGATTATGAAAATTGAAAGAGACAAAGGAGCAAACACTGCCTGCTATCAGGAAAGGCAATCCCAACTCCTCCCTCACAGCACCTTGCAGGTGACACAGCCTGCACTGCCAGCTGCACAGCACCATCTCTCTCTACACAAGAACAAAGCTTGACCACTTCTATTGCAGCTGTTTTTCCTTTGAATGCTGTAGTGTTGCATCTTATGCAGAAACAATAATCCCTGCACAGGCGCAGTTACACTACAGCTGCTCTCCCAAGAGTCTCTTCAGGAAGCATCATCCACTCACCACTCACTCTTCTTCCAAACCTAAGACACCCAACATCTCGAAGCTGAAATACAAAGTAATGCCTGGAAGTCTCAGACCCGTTTCTGATACTGGTAAGATGCCCAGCACAAATTACAGTTTGGGCTCTGCCCCAGCTTTTCTTCTGCACGCCACTCTCACAGCCTAGAGGTGGTGGCAACCCAACTGAACTGGTGAGCTCTGGCTTTACTGGGAGTATGCAGAACCCACCTCTTGCTAAATTAGTCGCAAGAGCTCTTTGGATCTGGTCTGGGACAGCTGAGGGGAGATGGAGCTGCAGGAAGAAGCCAACTCAGTCCTTGCAGTCTGTGGGAGGACTTGGTGGTGCCAGCCAGGCACGCTAATGACAGGTGTGGAGAAGCAGTTTGATAAAAGGTTTGCAAGTTGCATCCATTCCCAGCTCTGCCAAAGGTTAGCTTTTGCAACCTCTTAGTTATCTCTGCTATGAAAGTAATGATGCTTACTTACCTACCTACCTTTGAAGTAGGATTAAAATACTCAGGCGCTCTGTGGTGGACCAAGATATGCTACAAACAGTCAACAGGAAAAATAAGACTTGCACTCTACGTTTTGTGATTTCTAAAGCACTTCCCATCCCAGCAGACTAATTTTTATTTATTTGTTTATTTAAGTAAAAGGAATTAATCATTCTTTTGTGTGTTTGTATATGAAAACATAGCCAAGACATGAGTGTATTTTCTCAGGACAGTGAAGAACAGCTCTACCCTCATGGGATTTTCTTTTTCCAGCCTTCTAGTTGATAGGGCAAACTGCAAAGGTGATGGGGCTGTGCAGCTCACAGTTATGTGCTCCTATTGCTTGTTCAAGGTGCTGCCAAAACTACTTACTTACCCTACCATCAACCTTAGAAGAGCTGAACTTGTTTACCAAATCTTCCTACCCCAAAGATCAACCTGAAACTGTCAGAAAAGCAGGCATGAAGAGCTTGGCTAAACTGTAAGGAACCAAACAAGGAGGCTGTGGCATCTGGCAACCTTACCAGCTGTAGATGCACTTCAGCTTGCTGAACCCACTATATCAGATAGCGTTGACCTCACTGTTTACTGCAAAATCATGATGTGTTCCTCAGTGCATGGCACCGTCACCTCGGTGAAATTAAAATAAAACCCACTGAAAGGGTTTATATAACACCCAGGCTACAAGATCTCTTAATGTAGTTTTCTTATTGGAGCAAGAGCCAAGAACAGCTTAAATTCATTAGCTAATGGCCTGTGACAATGAAGGACAAAGGCAATTATTAAGCACATCTCCCAGCTGATTGTTTCTATGTGAAGAAAATGCAACAAATTATTATTCTCCCATATTAACGTACCATAAAGGATTAATATCATACCAAGAAAAACCTATCCCTTTTAAAATGCAGACTAATGCTGGATAAATTTGATTTTTATAGACATAAATTTGGTAGAAAAATCAAGATTTTATTAGAGCCATGGACAATCACATTACATTTTATATGATATGAGGACTTCGCTATTGAATCAGGAAATTGATCTCAGGAAATTTTTTCTTCTGAAGACTTATCAATTCCCTGAGCATCTCTTATTGCATCTCAAACACTTATCCTCGGATACAACAGCCAGAGGCATTACATCTTAATAGCTGTTTTTATTTATAGAAAAGTCAGAAAAAATATACAATATGCAGTCTTGAAGGTTAGTGAAAGCCTCCTACCTTGCTCAGTACTAACTGTTGATACAGTTCTTTCTTCACATATTTGAAAATTGAAAGAAAATGGAAATCAGTGTAGCAATGCGCCTGGAATGATAAAAATTGTTATTTCGTTTCTGTGTCATTAAAAAAGCTTCACTTTCCCTGAAGCTTAGTTTAGGAAAATCAAAATTTTGTAAGACCTTGACTCACTGCAAGCATAGAAGTCCATAGGAGAATTAAACCAGATTTATGGTTAAATGGCTTGAAGGCTATGGGTCTGTTTCTGACATGTGCATAAAACAATACCCCAACATGGAAAGGGAAAATCAACTTCCCAGTTTAGGCAAAGCATATGATACACAGCTCTCCTTGTAATTTAAGGCTGATGGGTAAAGCATTAAGGAGATATGTGTCACCCAAATCTGCCAAGAGCTGTAAATTCAGATTAAACAGGACCCACCTGGATCCAACATGGCTTCAGAGTCCTATCCTGTACACATGCACAAGGGGCTGGTGGCTCTGAAGCATCAATAAGCCTCCCAGGGGCTGCTAACACCAGCTCCACATCATGAAGGAGGGCCAGGCTAGCCCCCTATCATGCAGTGAGGAGAGACACCTGCTGAGATGCCCAGCTGCCATTGCTCAAGAGCAGACATGGCTTTCACTTATTTTCAATATCGATCTGAGGTTTTCTGAAGCCTGATGTCCTTCGTTACCACTTGTCTCTTGCCAGCAAGATGCCTGGCAACTACTTTCAGCAGAGACTTCTCCCAGCATCCAAGCACATGACCTGCAACTCTTTATAACATCACACAAGGTTACAAAGGAGACCAAAAGCCCTGGTTTTATACACAGTATTTTATGAAATCACACATTTTGGGAAGCATCCGTCCATTGTTTTTGGAGACCACGTGTGAGTACTCAGAAACCCACCTGGAGCTGCAACCTGTCCTCCTTCTCCTTTGTACTCACTCCCAGTTGTCACTCGTAGATGTTAAGGTCTTCCTCTTACTCTGGAGCTAACAGGTCATTCCTGCAGGGCTCAGCAAAACCCCAAACTTGCCCTCTAGTGACATGTGCTGGCCAAAACGCCTCCTTCAGAGAGCACTGTGTAATCCAGCCCTCATCCACCCTGAAACAGAAACAGTTTGGGATGAGTTTTGGTGTCCCAGCATGGCGCAGGCGTGCAATTACAGCTTGTCCCCAGGGCTTTGATGGGTGTCCCCCTGTTCCACAAAACAGCCTTTGGACATTTTCTCTTTGCCACTGACCTTTGCAACATAAACCACTGAGAGTAATAAAATGAGTAACATGGACTACGCATGGGGAGCATTACAGATTATGAAATTGTGTCATATTTTTTTTAGAAGTCATAAAAACATTATCTAATTCCCAGTAACCCTCCCCCCAGAGGCTCCAGAATATGCTTATGCACCTAGTGTCAAAATCATAAAAAGCCTGATTTTACACTATTTGCATTGTGGTGAGGTAGCTATTACATGACACTTCATAAATACAGTGAGTCAGAAATAATTAGTATGCTGAATAACAAGCTTTCCACTACAATACAGCGCTGTACATTTTAAATCACCGATTTTCAGGAAGCACTTACACAGCCTAGCTTAAACACTACAAATAAAAGAGAACTCTAGGGAAAAAAAATGTCGCTGTTGGGTTTTGTTCTGTTTTCTTTCCCTTTAAAGGGAGGTATATTGATAGTAACAACCCCGTGGCCACAGGGACAAGCAGCAGTAGATGCGCCTTTCCCAGGTGGCAGGGACAAAAGAGGCAGCACGTCTCGCTGTTACGACACAAGGGAGAGGTTCCAAGAGAGCATCACGTTCGCGAGATTAAAATTAACTCAAACACTGAACAAAATCTTTCTTTGAAGGAATGAGATGATTTAAAACTGCTTGTAATTAAGGGAGAAACAGCACTGCATACAGCTCTGCTCCAGCCAAGGAGTACTCCAGATTTTCAATGCTCGGCTTATAGTACTTTTTTTTTTTTTTGTAAAAACACACAGTGAATTTTATTGCCTTTTTTGGATATTAATATGCAACCAATTATAAATTGTGAGTTGCGGCACTGGATAATTTCCCTTCAAGAATGCCAAGCAGGTTCTGTGCTGGATCAGCCCATGTGACAGCGCAGCAACTCACAGCGTCTCGGACATTTTTCAGAAACAATTTGTACACAGCAGCTTAGCAGGGAAGCCAGAGCAAACCCCATCTTAGGGCCAGCCCGTGATGCTGAGTATTAACCTGCTGAATGCTCTTCTTGAAAATAAAGAAAAATTCATGTTTAGCTCAAACTCTCAGGAGCAGAGATTCAGATTAAAAATAGGAAATAGCAGTATCATTCACCAGTGAAATGCATCAGAGATACTTGTCTCAGTCTCTTCTCCTGCTGTTTGCTGTTGTGCTGGCACCACATTGAGAGCTCCCCTTCTTCTCATCAAAGGCGAATGACAAATGTTAAATGCAAGGCTGAAAAAAAACATTAAAAGGCATTTAGTTTCAGAGTTCAGGTAGATACAATGCACGCCACGCAGCAGCAGTGTCTCTAGGGCTGTGTTGCATGAGACAATAACATACCTGAAACAGCACTCAGCTTCGGGGGTTTTCATTGCACAAGCGTGGCCTCTTCCCTGTTATTTTTCCTGTGATGAAATATCTGCAAAAGAACTACCCTCGCTCTGAGAAAAAAAATCTAGTTAGCAGTAATTGCTGACATGACCCCATGGAAACCTTAATGACACTAGCTGGGCCAAAATGATGCTTAAAGTAGGCAGCTGTGCCTCCATCAAGCCAAAGCAACAAGTGCCATGCCTGAATTTTGACAAGGGTGTTGAACCTGAAAAAACACTACCCAAAGGAACAACTATGGACAAGGATGTGCACAAAACACCAATGTTTACGTATGCTTTGCACCTCTTTTCTATAAATATCCCCTTTGCTCTTCAGAAAAATACTTATCTACACTGAGAGCCAAGACCAGGCTGTACTTTCTTCCTTATTTTTTTTTTTTTTTTTAGCCTTAATCAGAGGACTCAGCCTGAGTCAATGTCATAATTTGGTTTTGGCAATCTAACACACAGGAGCCCTACACAGTAACACCAGCTCAGACATAAAACATCGAGCTGAGGCCATAGCTAGGATATCCAATTGCCTTTGCCCAGATACTACAGTCAGCATATGTCATCCTTAATAGAGTTTCAAAACAGCCTCCAATATTTGCAGGTTGTAGAGCAGAGTCTGTGTGCTGGAGCATCAAGAGATTTTAGGACACTCCAGTGACCTTGCTTCAGCACTGCCTGATGCTTTCAGCTGCAGAAATTTCCCTTCCCTCTCAACACCTCCATATCACCTTCCAATTAACGGCTATAAAAGAGAACTTCCAAAAGCATCTGCAGTTTGTCACAGTCTACATTTGATGATAAGTTCATTAAAGATCAAATATCCGGATTATCTCTAAATTCCTTGTTTGTTTCTGTCTTCTGTTTCATCCTTCACTCCCTCCATCGTTCATCAGAGGTCCGAGCTGGTACAAGTGAACTCCTGAATGTGCGACAGCATGGTCCATCTAGGAAACCTAATGCAAGAGCAATGATTTTCTTACACCTTCTGCTTCCTCAGGGCCCAAGGGTTTTTATGGGAGCTTGCTAAGGAACCATATTGATTCGCCTGTTTGTGTAAAAATAATCCATGTTTCCTTGACATGTCTAGAATACAACATACCAGCAATAACTTGCATACTTCTGAAGGTCTTTCTGCTTGTCAAAGACCAGCACGCTACTGGCTTTATCAAGAGGTCTGAAACTTGCTTGTGGAACTCCAAAGAGGCCTTTCCAATGACTGATGCAGTAAATCTGCAGGGCTAACTCGTTAAATTACCAGAACTGTTAAGTCTCACCAGGAGCAATTGCTGTCTTATGCAAAAGATGAAATATGCTCATCCGGAAAAGGAAATTTCACATCTCTTAGCTGGTAATGAAATAACAGCCCATCACAAACTCCTTCCAGACTATTCTTATTTGAACATGCTCCGCATCCTTTTCCAAGCCAGCATTTTCTGGCCAATAAAACCCCCTGGGAGATCCTCTCTCTCTTCTTCCATCTCCGCATTTCCAGCTCCAGCTTTGCTTGGGTAGCTAAGCAGAAGCCAGCTGAGAGTAACAGCGTTACCCTCATAATATGTACTACAGAAAAGCGTTCCAGAGTTGTGGTCTGAAGGATTACCACGTCCATAGGGCTGAAATGTTTTTGTGCAGCTCTGTTTTGTTTGTAGCTTCTGTAGGTCAGTGTCATGACATTTAAAGCTACTGAGGAGAGGTCTCAAGATTTGTAATGCTTCCCTTGCTACTGCCGTTGCAAAGAGCTTACTTACTGTTGCAGGAAAAAGCTAGGAAAGTTGGTGATATTGGGATAGTTTTAATAGGAAACCGATCTTGTAGGCAGCCTCCTGCAAATATGTTAAAAGTGAATACCAGAAAATATTATATTTTGGAGAAACCTGTCAAAATCCCAAGATCACAGGTGCCACGTGGTCTCGTGTACTTACACACATCCTTTGTGGCAGAGGAACAACAGCACTTGTTAAAAGCACGTGCGGATGGAGTGAATGAAACCCGTGGCATCCGAGTGCTGAACAACCACAGCCACCCAACTCTCACTGCAGAGCAGCAATTTCCCAGCCAGCTCCTGCTTCTGTTATCCCTTGCTGACTGCCAGGAGTTGCATGGGACCCAGATGCTCAGGCCCATGCCTAAGCTCTCCTCCACGGCAGAAATCTGCACCAGTGTTGCTGCCCAGACACCTCCATGGGCAAAGAGACAGGGATGGTATTTGCAGTTACCCACTTACATCATTGTGCTGTGGGGAAAACTGTCCCTCCTTGCTCATCTAGTTTTTGGCTAAAAAGGTCTTGTATTCAATTACATCCTAAGGCACATCTGGTTTTAGCAGTGCAGACTGGATACTTGAGAAACCACAGAGAGAAGGTGTTTGGGTTAAGAATGCTCTTGTGATAAAAAAAAAAAAAAAAAAAGTGTGGAAAGTCCTCAAGTGTTTGTTTAGAGAAAGTAATTTTCATTTAAATGCTGGCAAAATTTCAACAATTTGATTTTAATTCTGAAGTGTTGAAAATACCCTCAGATAATTTCTGTAGCGTTCTAGACCCCAAAAGTGACTGTAGAAAGCAAGACACCTAAGAAATCAAGTTAACTGCAGAGCTGAAACTCATTTCCTGTTTTCTAGGAAAACAGGAAAGGGCCCAATACGCTTAAGCCTTTCTGAGAAAGATCTTCTCACAAGCACTTTAAACAAGGCTAGTGTGATTTACCTTTTTTCCCCCAAACAAAACAGAGCTTGCCCCTTGAGAAAGCCCCTAAGGGTTTCACATGACATACTGATCCATATCGTTTACTGGACTTTGGTACAGAGTATTCTGCTGTAAGCACTGTTTGGATTAAAGATGGGAATGGTCTAAAATTCATTTCCAATAGAATTTAGAATGAAATATGATTTAAAAAAATCAATTATACCGTATTTGTGCTCTGAATTTCACCACAGCAGTGGTCAGGCCATTGTGTTCGGATTTGGTCTTGCCATCAGGAATTAGGTGAGCCTCATGCAGCAGTGCACATTTGCTGTTTCATCGCCATCTCTGACTTCCCCACCTAACAGAACCCTGAAATATGTGCAGAATCAGAAAGTTTTGTTGGTTTGGGGTCAAAGTTTGACCCAATTTCCAGTAAAAACAACTTATCGGTCCAAATTCTCTCAAAGTCAGGTCTAGGCTTACTGAATCCTCAGGTCATTGAACTTGGCTGCAATATGTAGAGCTCATTCTTCAAAGAAACCAGGTGAAATTAGGTCTTTAGCTCACCTCAGAAGAGCTAGCAACCCCCAGCTATACAGGTCTCAGCAGATTTCCTTTGCAGAGATTTTGCTAGCAGCACAACTTGTAGCACGATTTGCCTGCATCTAGCAAGATGAGATGTTGCAACTAGCTGCAACCACCGCTGTTGCTTCATATTGGTTTCAAGGGAGCACATTCCTTAATACGGTTTGCTAAGAAAGCTGGTTTCCATTTAAAAATGAGAAAGAAAAAAAAAAAGTCTGAGCAGGCTTTTGAATGCTCTCCTTTGTTAACTAACACAAATAACAGGCCTGAATATGACAACGAGCTTCACATCACCAGTGTGCCTCAGAGGGAGGAAATGAGTGAAGAAAAGCAGCTCGTGATACATCAGCTCAACCAGCAACCAGGGTGAGTGCACCCGACAGAGCACAACCTGCTGTCGGGCTGGCTTACTCAAAGAAGGAAGATATTAAGATGACAAATATGAATAGTGTTCCTCTTTGCCGGGACTTCCCTTCGCTTGCAATCACCCAGCTTCATTGGACCTTTGTGCTCACAGAGCACTGGGACACGACGTGTTTCCCCACTAGCAAAAAGAAGAAGAAAAATGTCAACTTGGCTTTTGCTAAAGCTGATGGCGTTCTGGGAGGAAGGGGTATCCCAGCACCCTGCTAGCACAGCTACTGCAAACTCAAAATACCTGTCCAGAGATGTGCAAGGCGCCCAAATCCCCTGCAGTGCTGGCAGCAGCCGTTTTGACGTGGCACAAGGACACTGCCTGGCCCAGCCAGCGGCTCTGCTCCAGACCCACATGGCCAAGCACAGCCTGAGAGCGGCCCAAGTGCAGATTTTGTACAAACTGCAGCTGGGAAGCCCTCCCAGGTAACACAGCAGGTCAGGATTGCCACCATGGTCTGAACAACACTGTGGTGGAGGCTCTGCCCACGCCTGTCCTGGACGCAGCAGAGAGCCCTCCTCCTGCCAAGGAGGCAGCTTGGACACCATGTCCAACAGGCATTCAATGCAGCACAAACCCCAGCATGAATAAGCATGTTTTTGCAGAATTAAACCAAAACCAGTCGTGGGTATGGACCAGAATGTTTCCTGGCTGTGCCTGAGGGTGCAGGAGGTGGGTGCCATGGGTACCCCAAGTATTAACCAAAATTTCTCTGGGATCTACCAGACTCATGGCCACAGCTCAAGCTCTGTGCTGTAGCTCTGTGTTTGAGGGAGAAAATGGGATGCTCACTTTAGCGTAACTACCAGTGAAAAACTGTATCCCTCCCCTATGATCAAAGCTGAAAAACCTCCAGGAAAGCCAACTTTAGTACAGCTTTTCTATCTCAAGCATCTCTACAATCTTCACAGTAACAGCCAATTTCTTTTCGTGACCAGCAATTGCTTGATGCTTACCCTGAGATATCATAAAGGGGCCTTACTTCACAGAAGAGAGTTCATCCTTTGAAAAATAAGGCCATTTTAGGTATTGACGGAGGAAAAACAGAAACTGATACCCACAAAATCCTTACTTAGATTTACAAAATGCAGTCATTGACACATTTATATTTTCATCTTGTTCTATCATTCTCCAGATTTAACATCTATCCCAACTTTCTATTCCCCACAGTAGCTTTGGGTTTTATCTCAGTCTTGGCATTATTAACCCACAGACACTTATTCTTCATGAGCATTTCTATTTGGAAGCAGATAAGAAATTAAAGCTGAGTTAGTTTATTGTTGAATCATTTTATGTAACAGACTCAGTGTGTTAATTCTGATGTATGTGGTCTGGGGAGGCGAGCAGAGAGGGCTCTTGTGTCGTTTTGGGGAGTTTTTCTCCTCTGCGTCTAGCAGATGTGGTAAGGCAACAGCAATAAATCAGAACAAAGGAAATAAAATACTGAGGCTTTGGGGAACATGTGTTTTAGAAGGAAAACTTGGCGCACCACTACAAGCAGTATTGCCATGTAACGGATGTTTAGAACACAGATGTAAAAGAGACAGGCCAATTTATATAAATAACAGCAACTTACAGGTCTGTGCAGCTTTCAAACACTGCAAGCCCATCTGCACTCCTGGGTCTTCCTGGACCTGGTCAGACAGACCCCAAGCTCCAACAGAGCAGCACACCTCGTCTCCAAGCCGTGCTGTGACACATCAGGCTGCAGACAAAGGATCAAAGAGTTAGAACCAACCCAGGCAACCAATATATGGCTTTCAATGACCAAAGCTCACCAGCTGCTGTTGACAGCCCCACTGCAAACCTAAGTCAACTTGAGACATGCAGCAGGAGGAGTAATACATCTTCCCTAGGACCTGTGCATCCCTTCTGCTGTAGTGATATGGCAGTGGTTTCATGAAGCAAGAGAGGAGTCTGCCGAGGCTCCCTTCCCAGTCTTGGGCAGGCAGAAGTGCTCAACAGAAGCACCAATTACTTTGGAGCAGATTTTCCAATTTATTTAGGAGGCTAGGCAGGAAGAGGAGCATCAGGTGGGGTTTTCCAAGGCCTTCAGGTGGGTCAGATTCAATTCCCGAGATGGATTTTTTCCTCCTCTTTCCCTGCAACCTGCTTAGGAACTTCTGAAGGGCCATCAAGCATTTTCCTGCACCTTCAGGCACTTCAGTACCTCTGCAAAGACTCTGAGGTTTCATATCACAACCCCTCCTCTTGTGGGCTGCCCCTGGGACTCCAAGCCAAGCTGGTGGCCCCAGGCCAGCACCAGGCAGACCAGGGCTAAGGGCAGGAAAACAACCCCGGCAGCTGGAGGAGAAGAGAAATCCCAAGAGGAAGAAAGGGCTCCTGCTTGTCTGCCCTGTGCCTGGTAACTTTTTAGAGTAACTGGTCTCTATTTCATTTAATGCAATAGTTTTGCCACCAGTTCTCTGGCCAAATAGCGTAATGTTAAATACACCCTACACAGACTTTGCCTGTGATGTAGGCTTTGCCTTTCCAAATTGCCCCTTGCTTTATCAGTTCCAAGCTTAAATAAAACTGAAGCCCAGATGCTGAGAACTGAGATGGGGACTGTGAAAAGAGACAGAGGGGGAAGACACCATAAAGGTAAATTAGGCAAGCACAGCGTGGGGGTGATCGATGAGCTCAGACCTGTGATGAGTCCTTACTTTAAGCAGCAGATACAGAAGCAGAGGCAGCAGTGGGAATGACCAGAAGCGAGGAAAGAGGTGAGCTGCTGGAAGCCCTGCCAGCACGGCAAGGAGCTTCTCCACATCAGCAGTCCTCAGACCAGGCTGGTATTTTACAAAATGTGGCTATTTATCACCCAGTTTTGGAAGGGTGCATCAAAGAAGTCATTCGTATCCTGCAGCAGTCCGGACAGACCTTCTCTCCTGGGAAACACCTGGGAGATGCACTGATTCTGGCTCCATCGGGTCACACGAGCACAAGTAACCCAAGCAACCTCGAAGGCAACTTCCCCTCACAGAAAACCTCTCTAAGCCTCAGTAAATGAAAACCAAAAGAGATTGGTTTGGGCTAGGAACAGAAGACCTTGGGCAGGTTACATGACTAATGACAAGGGAAAACATGAAGCAATTTGGAACAGCATTGAACAGGATCCCAGCATCGCTGGATTCAAAGGATAAATGTGCGAATGAGGCCTCCAAAATCCTGTTGCTAGTTTTAGAAAATCCAAACAAACAAAACTCAATGAATTTGGGGTTCTTTATTCATTGCTTTCCAGTTACTGAGCCTATGGAGCATATTCAGGTCATGTTTTCAATCTTTCCTCCATTGTTACAAAAGATGGAAGTATGCTTTATAATATTACACTGTAATGAAAACCAAAATCTCCTCCCTGGTCTGTTTCAGGATCCTCACCTCTGAGGAAAGCTCAGAGCATTGTCAATTTGTGAGAAAACAGAGCAGGAGAACTGGAATTCCAGGGGTGGACGATCAGGGGTGAACTCGGTGCAGACATTTTACAAATCAGCCAAGGCTGAGTTACTGTTAAAAGAAGAAATCAGTTTTAAACAAAGGAAAAAATAAGAGCTGTAACAAGCCAACCCAGTCAGAGTCTTTACACAAAAAGGCTGGGTCACTGAAACACAGAGCTTTGGCTGCTGCTGCTGACCAGAGCCCTGCTGTGGGAGCAGCCAGGACCACCCTGCCCTTGGGATGCTGGCAGTGGGATAGCCACAATCCCGCCCAAGAAGTACCCGAACACGCGAAAACTCACAGCAAATTCCCTTCCTCCTGCCACGGCACCCAGGGTCCTGCACCGCAGCTGACAAATGGGGTCAGGGCAATCGCCAGCTAAGCTGGCTTTCTGCTGGCTCTGCATTTTCAGCAGCAACGCAGAGCAGATGCAACGGGGGTCAGGATCTGGCCCCCCACATGCATAGTTTTCAAGATTATCATTCAGCAGAAGCTATTGTGAGGAGGAAAAAAATGCTGAGCCCAGAGCCCAAGTTATTTCCCTGACCTTGAATGCTTTAAAACATAATATTTTATTTGGCCGGTTATAGAAAACATGTGGCGAAGCCTTCATTTTTTGGAAGGTTTGTCCTGCAACACAAAAGGAAGGAAAATAATTGAACTTTTATTCCGCCTCTCCCTGCTATGCACATCCCTGCACCCACACAAGCTGCTCTCACTTGAATTTTAAGTCCTGAATACATTTGATAACTGTATTTGCTCAGCAGAAATACCAACAAGGTCTCAAGCAAAAACTAACACCCTGGGCTTGTGGGGTGGGGGCAAACAGGAAAGTGCCCCCACGCAAAGTTCACACTCCAAGTGAAACAGAAAGGTTCAAAATGAGCAGTTATAAAGAGATGAAAAGGAAGAAGTTCAGGAAAAATTTCTACAGGACAAAACACTCACTCCATTCCTACCATAGTTTTTTCAGTGATAAACAATTTTAATCTCTTACCTGAAGACAAGGCTGAAAGACCAATTTGCAGCACCATTTTTTGGGGGAAAAGGATTGCTTTCAGAGTTCCAGTTCCAAATTTGACCTGAATTCAGCCCTCAGGCAAAGCCTTTCCCTGTTTAAAAATGAAAAGGGAGCAGGGGGAGAAGAAGGAGGTCAGGACTAATTCATTTACCTCCCCAAACCCCTGCACGTGCCAAGGACCTCCAGTGACAGCAGCTGCAGGAGAGGTGGGGGTTGAGGAACATCATTTCAGACAGGAGGAGCACTGCAAGAGGGCTGCCTGGAAACTTGTCTGCTGTTTTCCCCATCCTTCCAGCTGTTACTGCCGCATCCCACTCCCTCCTAAAACTTTCCAGCAGACACGAAATAAAACAAAGGGAACCTCTCCAAGTAAAGCTAGAAGGGCTTCAAGCCCCCCAGCAGCAGAATGACTGCGAGCCTGCTGCAGTGCCAGTGACACACAGGGGTGCTCAGACTTCCCCCTGGAAAGCTGATGCTGTGGGGATGCAGGTAAAAAGATGCACATCTAACCCTACCAGCCCAGGGAGGTTTATTTCCAGCTGAGTAACAGCATCAAGCAGCAGTAGGAGATAACTTTCCCTAGCCTTTCTAGCTGCTCCCATAGATAAATGGGATGGAAAAGGTATTTCTAGACACCTGAAAGCAGATAATGGGTTGTGGTTGTTGGGACAGCAACAGCTGTTGTCCAACTTCCTTCTTCAGGGACAATTCCCCCTTTTCCTTAAAGCCTCCCCCCAGCTGAGCAGGACCTATAACTCACCTCCTTTTTCCCTGTCAACTGACCAAGCAGCCCTGAGCCCTCTAGGCTTACAAGTAACATTCAAGCCCACTATTTAAGGCACCTGCACTCTGCTTTCAGCAAACCAGTTGCCATTCCCAGTGGGTGTGCTAATCAGGCAATCAGTGACAGCCCCTGAGCGCGGTGCCTGCAGCCCCACCAAGAGCTCGCTGCTGCTCAGCAGCTGGCACTTGGCACCGTGGCTGTGTGTGCCTCGGGCTGGCACAGCTTCGGAGATGCCTTCCCCTGGCGTGGGGCTGCAAGTGATTCATTGTGCTCAGGCTCTGTTGTTGGCATGCCAGCCATGCTGTAAAAAATCTGGAGTTAATAAACTCCACTTTCAGGTCACAGCAGTGCTTTCCAGGGTGTAGCTTTGTAGCGCGGGCCGTGCTCGCTCCCGCCCTGTCAGCTAGCACAGCTGCTGATGAATTTCCCATTGGAAAAAAGCAAAAAGAAAAAAAAAAAAACCAACAATAACAACATGGCCACATACACGAACAAGCTCAGGGAAAGCCTCTTGCTCCACTTTCTCCTGCTCCCTTTGTCATGGGAGGGGAGCCCACGGTTCCTCCACCTAACCATGTGAGAAGCCTCCTGGCACCTGCAAGCTGGGCTCCCCCTGAGAAAAAAGGGGAAAATTTTTAAAAGAAATAAAAGAAAAGTGATGTCGCAACCCCTTGAATCCAGGGGAATCTGAAAAGTGTTACCTTAGCTCCAGGTAACAGAACTGGAGATGTCCTGGGCAGCATCTTGGTGCAGCGAGGCAGGTTCCTCATGGGAGGGCTGTTCAGCCCCACTGGCTACAGCCCCTCTGAGGGGCTCTGGCTTTGGGGTATTTCTGTTTTCCTAGGCCTAAATCTATTTCACATCTGGCCTTTGACCTCTGCCTCATGTCTGCAGCTGTGAGATAGAGGAATTCTGCTTTGCTCAGGAGCGAGTCGCGTTGGAAACTGCCCCAGGAAAGGCTGTTACCCTGCACAGCACCCAGTTCATCCGTGGAGCCATATAAATAACAGCGATTCGTTTACTCTCAGCCGTATTTGCAGCTTGTGTAAGCTGGATCGGCATCAACGGAGCTCCACCAGCTTACATCAGCCCGAGAACGCGGCTCTGTGTTTTCACGGCAGGGAAATTGGGCCTGCAAGGTTTGGAGCAGGCCTGGGGGCAGCAGGGCTGAGGAGCTGAGGCGGGGGATGTTTCTGAGGAAACATCCATCAGGCGAAACAAAACATGTTAGGAGCAAAATGGGGAGCTGGGGCTGAAGGAGAGATGCAAGAGGTGCAAGAGAGCCCTGATATGGACAGTCAGGACCAGACTATGGTAGACACCAGCTCCACAAGACAGACACAACCAGTGTTAGCAGCTTTTCTTACCAAGAACCAAAAGGATGGAAGCGTTTGCATTCAGCCACCCAGGAGAAAATCAGCGAGCACAGGACAGCTGCGTGCAACCATAGCTAATCCTAAAATACCAGTTCTGTGCCCAGTCCTGAGCAGTGTGTGCTGTGCTGGAGGTGAAGACATGTGCAGGCTCCACCCTGGACATGTCACACCCTTTAGGGTTAATCAGGGCTTGCAGCCATCCTCTGTCCCAAAAAAAAGGCCAGAAAAACATCACCTCACTGACAAACATCTCAGCCCAAACATCTCAGCTTGGAAACTGATGTGAGAATGAGGCCGAGCACACAGTGCTGTGTTTTACACGTTGCAGTTGTCTGTAGGAACACTGACCCAGAGAGAACAGCGCTCTCTGCAAAGCAGGGCTGGGTATTTGTAACCCCATCTTACAAAAAACTGCAAGCCATCAAGGCTACCACTGTTAAAGCGAAATCAAAGCCTGCAAATAGGCACCTTAAGAAAGATTTTGGCAGATCTTGGGCCCTTTGGTTAAAAACTGCAATCCCTGAGCTCCGTGCTCCCGTTCAGCTGCTGCCTAGCCTTGGAAGTGCCTGAACTTGCCCACTGCATCCTGATTCGTGTCTCAGCCTCCAGAGGCTGCTATCCCTCTCCCAAGTGTGGCCAGAGCTGCTCCAGCCCCAACATCTCCACTCTGTCTTTCAGCTGAGCACCACCAGGTCCTGGCACCACTGCCCAGGTCGGTCAGCGCTGTCCCCACCCCCAGTCTGGGAGCCAGAGCAGGTAAAAAGTGGTGGTGAGTGACCCCAAGAAGTGTTCCTGCAGGAGCCCAAGGAAGCTCCTGATCCAGGTCCTGGCCCGCAAGGTGCAGGGAGCTCCCCAGCAGCCCCCCGGGGAGCAAGACACCAAGTCCCAGGCAGGGTGAGCATGAATGGGAGCAAAACCCGTGCTGTGGCAGGGATGCCCGGCGTTCAGTGGCTGTGAGGCCTTTCTTGGATGAAGGCCAAAGTGTTTTAGAGCAGACGTTTACAGCAGAGCCTTCAGTTACCTTTGAGCCACCCTCCTTTGCAGGTGCTTTGTGGGGTCAATGTCCCAGACGATGCCAGCCCAGGCTTGGGTCAGCGGTGTCTTTTGCCACTTTTTCTTGTATAACTGAAGCTGGAGGTAGAGCTCTGCTTCTGAAATCCTGCATCCATTTCTCCTCCTGTCGTGGGAACAGGGTGGATTCAGACAAGCAATAAAACACACTGAGTGCTTGTGGTAATAAGTGCTGAGCCCCAGCTCCCCCCACGCCGTAATCCTCTGCAGTTTTCTCTGGGGCTAGTGCTTATTTACCCGCTTCCAAAATTCTTAGCCTGACAACTAACGATGCATTAATCACTGTCAGAGTGGGATCTTTGTTTCTGCTCTTCTGCAGGCATCTGTCAGGATCACAAAAGATTAATTACCACAGCAGGCTGGGTGCAGGAACACGGAGACTCCCTCTGCATGCACGTTCTTCACTAGATGCCTCGCATCCCCTTTGGCAGCCACTCTGGTCTGCAGAAAAGTGCACCCCTTCTCCCAGCTCTTTCCACCAGCCAGAGCAGAGCCATCCCTCTTGGATTTCTAGCTCCCCCTGCTTTCATTCCACTTCAGGAGCTGGCTGTCTCCCGAAGATGTGGGTCTTTTTTCAGCCTCACAAGCAGCACTAAGAAAATCATCAAAATCCTTCCCTGCCGCAGCACCCCGCTCCCTTCTTCATTACAAGAAATAAGCCCAGCAGCAGTCTGGGAGACATTTAAGCTCCACCACAGCAGCTGAAGCTTCAGCCCTTGTTACCTCATCATTCAGAAGAGCCCTGGCAAACCAAAACACCCATTTTATTTTGCACCCAGGAGTCTGGACCCAGATGTCCATGGGGAACTGACACTGCCAGGTGGAGGGATGTGAGGGTTTGCCTGCACGCTCCTCCAGAGCAGATGCAGTTTGTGCCAACAGTTAAGTTGTTCCCTACAACATGGGTACCTGTTACCAAAGGTAAAAGGAAGTAAGCCTTGTCTAAAGCATCTAAAGTAAGAATAAATAAAAATTGTTTTGTTTTACTCAAATGCAAGCTACTTCCATAGAGAGGGGTGAGGGAAACCCTGCCTCGGCTGCCCTATGCTGCTGAGCACTGCCTGAGGAAGCCTCTTTTTTTTCCCTGCCATAAATGTTTCTGTGCATGATTCAGCAGCCATCTACAAAAAGCGATTTGGAAGGTGAATGAGTTCACTAGGACAGGGAAGAACTGAGAGAGACCATCTCTCTGGGTGAGAGGAGATGTTTCAGCAGACTCACCTCTCGTTCAGGATTTGGATGGTTTGGGACCTGTCCGGCCCTAGGAGGAGCAGGAGGGATGGGGACCCTCACACAAGGCAGGATTGCCACCTCCACAGAGTGCTGCCTGTTTACCTTCTTCCATCCCCTGCAAGCCACAGCAGATTTGTGTCAAGGCAAAGGACCTTACTTCAGCACACTTTGAGTTCCCGGCCTCTCTGATGGCTGAAAAAGGTTCAGAGAAGATTAAAATTCAAAGCATGAAAGTGCAAGCACCAAAAGGCCCCGGCAAAAGTTATTACCCATCACCCCTGGGGATGCCTAAGGCAGTTTCGCCATTTCTGGGGATTTGCTTAATGGATTTTGAAAGCCTGGATCACACACGGTCCTCTCGCTTTTTCTTAAACAGGTCCCAGGTGCTGGAGCTGCTTCAGTTCTCGTTCCTCTCTCTGTGGTAAAGGCCTGAGAAGCAGGAATAGACAAAATCAGGCAAACAAAATCAAGCAGCAAACAAGATCTAGCATTTTGCACATAGTGCAACAGTTTTGTTCTACCAATCTTTGAGCACTTGGGCCCATTTACAGAGGGAGAAGGCTGGGCACAGCCAGTGCAATACAATTATACTGCCTCCGATACAAGTTGAAAGTGTAACTGGATATATCAATGCCTTTTCCCTTGGGGAGATTTAGCTTATAGCTCCTTCCCAGAGACAAATCTAAAGCAGGAAAAGAGTTCTTACTCCCAAACTGGAATTCTCTGATCATTACACTGCTGGAGATTTGAATGTTCAATTTGCACTAGGAAATTGCCTCCTGTCAAGAAACTCGAGAAATTTCTGTAATCCCAGCAGTGTGAGGGATCCTCATGTCCACTGCCCTTCAAGCACTTTCTGTCCAGAGCTTTTCAGCCCGCTGTGCTGCTTATAAACACCCAAGAAAGCAGTTGAGTCTTCTTAGAGCTTTACTTCTTACATACTTATGAATTTTAATTGATTTTCCTGGTTCCAGCTGTCTCAGCAGAAGGACGGAGCTACACTGACCCACACTTCTCTCTCCCCAATGGCAAGTCTATTTGTGGCCCTGCACAGCGTCGGAAATAAACTGCTTTTCTTGGAGAGAACCACTGGCAAGCATCAGGCTCGCTACAGAGGGCACAGCAGTCTCAAAGAGACTCGTTTCAACTCGGATTTCAAAGTCCTCACCGAGGGGTTTGGAGGGTTGGAAATGCTCCTGGGAGTGGTGGTGAGGGGAAGAAGAGGCAGGAAGTAAAAAAGTAAGATTCCTCACCCCGTTCTATGCTTGGAAAACAGTCCTTTGGGGTCTGCCTGCTCCCTTCCATCATATTTTTTTCTTATAGCTGGAAATCTCACTAGTGCAGCGCTGAGAATATTTTAAACGACTCATTAATGTTTGCATACATAAGCCAGATGCTTTTTTTTTTTTTTTTTAAATAAACAAACAAACAGAAACCTCAAACACCCTCCAAGAGATGCAACATTTTCCCTCCAGTGAAGAACAGACTGACTGCTTGTGCAAGAGAGTGGAAGAAGGTAAAAAAAAAAAAACAAAAAAACACATACATACACTGCCACCACCACCACCCTCCCCCAGTAAATAAATAAATAAATAAACAAGCAGAGAAAACCCGTTATGAACAGTTCTCCTCCCCTTCTGATCCCTTCCCCTGCCACACTGGTTATCCAGTCCCTGGGGAGGTGAGGAGGCACTGAGAGAAGTCACAGCTGCTTATTTCCTCCACAACACCTACACAGAGCATGGACTGGTGGCTTTGGACCACCTTAGCTGCATGTAGATGAGACACTGCATTAATCCAGCTGCTGAGATCATTGATGGGTTGTTCATCAGAACATCTGCCCGTGGAGGAACCCCCACCTCAGTACCTGAGGCCACCCCAGAGATTGTTTCAATAACTTATGGATGAGGCTTCCTAAGCAATTTAGTTGCTTTTGGTAATTTTATCCCAAACCCTTTTTCTTCTGATATTTTGCTCAATTCATCGGGAAATGAAGCACTGTGATTTCCCAGTCCTGGCAGTCTTCAACTTCACCATGCAGTTCACCATGAAAACTGCAGAGTTCCACAAGGGATGCCTGGGATAACCAGTAGGTGTGCAGAAACGGGCCTCGGCAGAGCTGTCCAAGAGCTCAGATGCAAAACTGCAGGGAAGGTGGTACCAGCGAGAAGTGATCTCCCCATGTTTCCTCTGCCAGCTTTGCTCCAACGCATCAGCTCTCATGCGCCAAGGAAATGACCGCAGCTCCGTATGCACACAGTCTTTGTTGTGGAGGAGTGTTCATACACGCTGAATTGATTCTACATCAGCAATCACCATAAAATATTAACTGAAAAAGTGAAGAGTATATTCCTTTTTATGTCTTATGCAAAGGCAACAGCTACTGAAAGCAAGAGGGATTCAGGCGAGCGCTCCACAAGATGTGACTGGAATATGTTTCTTCTGAAGTCCTCTAATCAGCAATAGTAATATATTCCTTTTTTCCCCCCTAAGACTTGGAAATCACATTTTAGCGCCTGCCACAGGACTGTCAGGATCAGCATTTCATGAAGCCATTCAGCCTTTATCAACATTCAACAGCATTGTAACTCAGGAATAATTAATGTAATATTAACATAGAGTTATCACGAAAGGTAAGAACGTACGCGCTCAACATCAGATTCATTTAGCATTTACTGCAATAATGTGATCAGCATGGAGTCGTTTAACAGAAATGTCAGCTTCTGCAGGATGTCTTGAGGCAGTCAAGAGCATCTCCGAGGCGTGCCTCTTGCTGTACGTACCAGCCTCAAGCTCTCCAGAGCGCTCCTTCTGAGGGCCGTCTTGGGAAGCTGCACCATGTCTCTGTGTCAAAACAAAAAAAAAAATAAACAATTTGATAAAACCCACGTTGCTGAGGTATATAACATGTATCTGTATTTCCACTCATGAACTATAGTAGGTAAATCATACATACAGAATATTTAGGAAGGACTGTAGTCTATAGAGAGCCTGTAGATCTCTATTTGTGCATGTATATAAGCATACTGATGGGAAAGTAGCTAAAATTCAATTCGTATATCCATTTTCTCAAATGGGGGAACATGCTGTGGCTTTTGTAGAAATTGTTTCTTGACTTAAGAGTGGATCCATCAGGCAGCATAATATGTACTAATACAAAATTACTTACACTGCTATGCTGCTATATATACACACCTATATTTTTATATATATAAATATAAATTCAGTGAAAGGGTTTGCTTCATAACAAAGGAAGAGAGATAAGCTGCTTTTCCTCGTATCTGGGAAGGATTTACTGTCTTTCAGAACAACCAGGTTCAGCAGTTGGGGTCCTGATTCCTGCATTTCTGTTCCCTCCGTTCCCAGGAGTACTCCTGTGCAGCCAAAAGGAAAAGGAGCCTGTCTGAAGGGTTTTGCTGCTCAGAGCTGCAGTAAATGTCTAGTGGGATTTGCAAACACAGCAAGGCTGCTACCTTATGCTGATATTAGCAGGAGCAAGGTGCCCAGGCACGCTGAAAAATCCCTGCAGCTACTCGAGTCTCACTTGTAACAGCACGGTGCCTGTGACAGACCGCCTGGAGCCAGGACCCCACTGAATTTCAGTGGAGCTGGGACACCTGGATCTAGCAAAACCCTGCAGCCGTGAGCACTGGCAGTGCTGGAGCTCACACCCCCAGCTGTATCCGTGCTGCAGCCTGGTTCTTCCATCCAGCTCATTTTCCTCGAGCTGCCATGCCTGATCCAAAACCAGGGTACAAAGAACAGGGAACAACGAACACACACAGAGAAGTAAAAACCTCTGCTCAGCACGATAAGCCCCAAAGGCCAGATTCTGCACCATCAATCACTGAGCTGACATCGGGAGCGTGCAGTGGAAGGGGTGACGGATCAAGCCTGACTCAGGAGACACTCCTCATGCTATCCTGACTGCCTGAAGCAGCGGTGACACCACCTACTGCAGTCTCCTTGCGATCCATGGGGCTTTAACAGCGTGTCAAACATGTCTTGCACGAGCACCACGTCTGTCTTTATGTATTTTTTTAAGAGCTCTTCCCACAAATAAAACCTGAGGCTCGAAATTATGCCTAGGTGTAGTTCCAGCACTCTGCCTTTCCCCGAGGCACCAGCGAAGAAGGCTGATTGCAGTGGAGACACTTGTGCACGAGAAGGTCTCACTGCAGGGCTGGGAGCAGGCGAGGCAGCCTCTGCAGCCTCAGACAACATGCTGCAGCCGAGTCCCACCACTTTTCGGAGAGTGCCATGCTTGTTTGACTGCGTACAGACCGAGTGCTATAGAAAAATGTAAATATTTTTATGGCCTTGCTTGCTTAAAAGCCTACGAGGATGGCTGGCTAAGTGGAAAGGAATGCTGTGCACACACAGCAGAACAAATTTAATGAAAGACAGAACCCAGAGGTATTCTTTAACCCAGAGACGGAGTGCTTTGCATTGTTAAACAGCGCTTGTTTAGTGCGCCACAAAGAGAGCATTAAAGTCTAGATAACGCAATTAATAATGAACTCTCCAACACAAAGTACTGTCCCCATCAGCATGACCTCACCCTCTTCGTGCACAGAACACAGGCTGGCTTTACAGAGCTACTCACTCGTCTCATCTTGCGTTTGAGAAACCGGCCAAGTGCCCGCTTCACTCCGTGCTGCTGGATTGGGACGGTGCAGGCGGAGCCAGGCTCCTCTCTGAGGTGCACAGGGGAAGGACAAGGGGCAAAGAGAACAAGATAGAAGACAGGAAAATCCACTTGGATATTAGGAAAAGTGTTCTTACTCTGAGAGTGGTCAAACATCAGTGTGGTGCAGAGAGACTGTGTCTTGGAGATACAAAACCATCAACCAGGCACGGCCCCAAGCAACTTCATTTGCTTGGCCCTGTGCTCACCAGGGACTGGATGAGGTACATGCAGGGACTCCTTCCAGCCTCTGTTATTCTGCAGTTCTTTGGTTATCCCCAAAGGGCACTTTTGAACGAGGTATTTGTCACTGTCTCTTTTCTTGCCTGCCTCCCGTGTCAATGCATCACCTGGAGAACATGAGGGTGTGAATACCCACTTAGCAACAATGAAAAAAAGGCAAAAATCTCATAAAACAGTCAACAAAAACCCTGAGCTGAGGTCTCCGAGCTGTCACCACTGAGTGTCTCCAGTAACCACAGGTGAGACCTCTCAGAGTCACCTCTCCTAACCAAGCCCCTGCCTGGTGAGAAGCACAGCCCCTGGCTGCTTGCTACCAGGACGGCAGGAAAATCGCTGCCTGTCAACAGCGCACGTCAGCACCAAGATCACAGGCAGCCAGCATCACCATCAGCTGACAAAAAAAAAATAAAAATCAAAGGCAGCCTAGATCTCCCTCGCCCTGCTCCGTCTTTCAACACCATGTTCAAATCAGCTCCGAGAGCAGTCATGTTCCACTTACTTTATGGCTCCGTGTCCCTTCAGATGTTACCGTCTGAGCGAGGCACGGTCTCTGGCGTGGGGATCTCCCGTCCAACCCGCTGGGATACAGCTCCAGGGAGGCCAGGAGAACTACACAAGGTGTAAAATCTTCTGGAAGGGAGCCTAGATGCAATACTGAAGACGACATAGGAGAGGTAAGCCCTGCAAAAAGCTTGGCAGCATCCTAACACAGTTATTTTTTTTAAATACATTTATTTAATTTATTTTACGTCATCAGTGATTATGAAGCTCGCATTTAACCTGGGGGGGGAAGGAAACAAAGACTTGTGGATGGATAAAAGCCCATCTAAAATATTAGAGCCATTGTTACGGCTAAACATTACATCCATGTCAAATTGTTTCTTCAAATATAAACACTGCAATTATGCTAAATGCAAGGTTGCTGCTTCCCATTTAACGAGCCCTTGGCCTTCCCTGCACGCTGAGAAAAAAAAAGCAAGTAGACAAGGTTTAGCTGGGCCAGGCCAAAAGCACAAACTTCTCGAGTCCTGTGTCAGCTTAATCTAAATTGCACAGCACGTGGTCTCCACCCGCTCGGGGAAAACTTCCCCTCGACGCTGGGGCTCACACTGATGTCTTGCTGCCTGTTCAGACCCCGTTCTTCAAATCCATCTTATCCCCACGGTTCCCTGCTGCCTTTCCCCCTGGCTCCTCCTGCAGCCCCTGCCTGGACCCTCGCTGCCCTGAGGCACTAGGGATGCTGATCCTCTGCCCTGTGTCACCATCCACAGCCTCTCTGCTCAGTGATGAAGGATTCGAATTTGTCTTGCTCTTGGATGCATTTGGGGCATCTTAACTTGAGTCTGAATTGAGAGGCTTCAGCAAAGCTGAGCGCAGCTGCAGCAGTGACCCAGGGAGCTGTGAAGGGGCCCGTGGTCTTGTAACAGCACAACTGGAGAGGGTTTCCATTGGGCTTTTACATGGCCTCGTTCCCCTTCTCCTGCTGTTTCTGGCTCCAGTTCCAGCCGCATGCGAACAATGCGCCCTGTGTGCATGTTTCCCATTTGGCGCACAACCTTGTAAAACATTTTTAATATGTGATTTACAGTGGTTCTGGCTTGGGCTGAAACTGTTAGCCTCCAAAATTCAGCAAGGGTAGGCTGGTGGAAAGCATTCAGAGGGAAAGGCAGGAGCAGGCAGGCAGGGTGAAGGCTCTCAGGCCACTGGCAGCCCCAGCACTATGAGAAGCAATAAGCAAAGAGATTGTTCCTCCCTCCGCCAGCGTTAGCTCCACATCATCCCTGCTTCCAGAAGGGACATCTCCTGGCAGTAAGCAACGCTGATGGCTGCTCACTTAGACATCAAAAGCAGAAGCAACCAAAAGTTACCGCAGTGTCTGAGCCAAATCCATTCATGACATTTTCTTCCCCCAGAAAACTGAAAAAAAAATTAAAAAATTACTACTGGAATCACATAAGGAATGGACAAAACAATGACATTATGCTTAAACTGGATGGGGTGCGTGTGATAATTTTATAACAGGCATGTATTTTTAAAGGGAATTTTCATGAAAAGCAACGTCTGGTTTACAAGCCCCAGGCAGCCCCGTTTGTCATCATTCGAAGTCCTTAAATGATCTCTCCAAACGCTCAAGTAACTACACCAGGCACAGCACCCTGTTCGAATTCCAGTTTCTTATCAGACTTCAATAAAGTCTCAACTGGAAAAGATATAAACTTCCTGTCCTAAAAACTGCTGCCACATGCTGTGAAGGCAGCAGGGGAACGAGGCAGCGCTGTGCTGTGTGTCTGACCAGAGATGCAGCACTCGAGTCTCCCTCATGGTGAAAGGCATTACGAAATGGAAGACTGCTCCGATTTGATTTTACATACATATATTACGAGACGATGTAATCTCCACTTCGAGTGCTGACAAAACATACTTAATCACCTCTTTGAGGAGTTTTACAGAGTTGTTGCTGCAGTGTGAAGTGCAGAGAAACGTTTCAGAGCCTAGCTAGGATGTTTTCTTCACAGGTTGAAGCACACGAGACAAGTGCAGAAGCCTGAAAGGCTCCCCAGACACTGCTCTGTGAAGAGTCATTGGGGGAGGTTCTTAAAATAACCCATCGGCTTGAGGATCTCGAGTTTGATCCCCCTTTCAAGCTGTTTTATACCACAGTTATGTCAGATGCTCAAGGAAATGAGCACTAAACGATGCCTAAGAAGCATTTAGGCAGCACCTAAGTGTGTCACGTCTGTGGCACCCATTGGGATGTGCCTGCTGGGCGCTCCCCAAGGGGACACCCATGATCGAAACCAATGTCCTGTGGCTCCCACCCGATGCCCTGTTCCCAGTTGTGCCCAGACCACCGAGCTCACTCACTCTGCTCAAGGTTTCAAACCTCATTAAGACAGCCCACTAATTATAATCTCCCTTCATACGAAGCCTGCAGCTCTCCCCTCTGCCTAGAAACGCTGCATTCCTCAGCTGCACCTATCTGCAGTGGCTGAGCTGACGGAAGGCTCCTCGAGGCACTGTGGAAGGGAAAAGGGTCACCCAGCTGCTGCCTGAACCCCTGAAGCTCTGAGGCTAGGAAGGATTTGGGGTGGAAACGGTGGGGCTGCCTGACTGTAACCGGGGCTGGAGTTGCATCAGACACTGCAAATGTGCTTTGGCCACGAAAGGTGAACGGAGATGCCAGAAAAAGCTTGGAGGTCTCATTTTGTCTTTTTTTTTTTTTTTTTGTAAGAGTTTTCCTTTAGTTCAGCCATTTCATCTGTCTACGTCAATTCAGTGAAGTAGCTCCCCCCCCAGCTCCTGGGAACCACAAAGGGCAGCCCACGGCTCGCTGAAGAACGCCATCTCTTTTGGCATATTGATTACCGATACTGCCACTGCACTGCACATGCCAAAGCGGGTTTCTGAGAACAGCAGGACTCAGAAATAAAGCACTTCAGTTCAGCAGGCATATTTTCTAGTTACACTTCAAACAGACTGTGCGAAAGTTCTTCATTATTCCCCTCCTGGTTTTCCCTTCTCCAGACCCAAATGCCAGTATTGAGTTTAAAACCTCCACAAAACACATTTCTGTGCGTTCTGCTGCTCTCTTAAATGAGCTTTTCAACCACACTCTGGCAGTAGCCTAAATACTCACTGATGGCTTTACAAAAGCAGAGGAAAGGAGCCTTCTTTCTCTTATCTCCACATAAACATTTTTGCTTAAAAGCTAGCCAACAGCCTGACCGAGAGATGAGGGCACACAAAATGATGTAAATAAGTGCAGCTCATATCAACCAACTGCAAGAGCTGAGCAAGAAGAAGTGAGAGAGCACTGTGTGTGTACGTGCATATGTGCACAGGCAATAATATAGGAAAAAATTTCACTGCAGAACTGGTCTGACACTTCCAGATGCTAGGTTACTAGAAGTGAGGTCGCTTGTGCAAACATTTTTTGCCCTCCCTGAACATTTACCTTACACTAGAGCCTCACATTTCAGAATCACATGCTACTTTTTCCATTCCAGGCAATTCAGTGCTTAGCAGGGGTGGCACTAACCGAATAAAAAAAAAAAAAAAATTCAACATTTGATTCTCATCATTCGTGGTGTTGGCTCACGCCTTACGTACCATGCATGGTTCCAGCACTTCCCTGAAGGCACAACTACTCGTTTTCCATATGGCCCTCAGTGAGATGCCTACACCTATAGATCCTGACTGAATATCTGTAACTGCACAGCTCCCTGGTGAAACAAATAATGATATTTATTCTTATTTAGGAGATGAAGTGGCAAGAGAGATGGCCAGACGTGCCCCCTTATGCTAGCATCTGATTTTTATTTTTATTTTTTTAGAGGCTGCCTCTTCAGAGGCAACTGCATCCTTGCCAGGGAGGGAAGGCTCAGTGAGGTCTTTACCTGGTGACGAGGTGGCCTTTTTCTCTCAGGAGCTGATGCTGGTGATGCTCACGCAGTCGTCTTCACCTGGGCTGCACCCAGCTCTCTGCCTCCCCGGGACCTTCCTGCTGATCAAACGAAGCCCCTGCGACCTCAGCACGTGGAGGAACTGAGAGGACAGCAGCTTGTGTGTGCCCTCCAGGCTCTGCCCGAGCTGCCTGTCATTAAGCAAAACGCTGATCCCAATCCACAAAGCCACCAGTGCACCGGGCTCGATTAGCTCTGCAGCTGTCCTGCCCTGGACACTTAAAAAATGCTTGCCGCCTCCACCCCTTATTTGCTGGGAGCAGGCAGATCAGCTCTTTTGCCTTCAGATTTGACTTCAGCAGAACTGGGTTGTCCTCAGGGAGCCCTGGAAGAGCTGGCTCAGCTCCAACTGCTACCGAAATCGGGAGTCCCTTTTTTTTTTTTCTTTGTACTCATGAATTTTGAGTCATGCCCCAACATGGCTCTACATTTCCCCTTTGCCACGGAGTCACACTTCTTCACCGAGGCTTTTTTAGCTAGAAGTTTAGTTAGGACAGAGCAGGCTCCACTGTTCCCGAGTTGGCAGGAAACAACAGTCCCCAGACATTAACATGATGGACATGTCGACACAGGGAAACGTATGGTACCAATTAAGACAGTATCAACAATTATGCAGAACACAGTTGAGTGGATTAATTTGTTGCCTGGAGTAAAGGCTGCCAGTACGGAGCTGGCTGTCAAGAGACACACTTTCATCTCGCATGCTGCCTTGTGCCAAATACTATGAAGCCCATGTGCACTAAGGATGATCGCCAGGTTTTCTTTTTCCACCAGCAATGTTGAGCAGGGAAGCAGCAACCAATTAATGTCTCTATGTGCTGCTTCCTCTCTTCCCTGATTAAAAAAAAAATGGAAAAAAAATCCCCAAATGACCATTTTTCCCATAACACTAAAAGAAGAACTACAAAGGAGCTGGAAGAAGATGGTGCTTTTCTTGCTCAAAAAGGTTTTCTTTTGCTGAGGGGCTTACACGATAACTCATTTGTCAAACACGCTTTTCTTCTCAGTTCTCTCAGCAGAGAGAAGAGAAATGGTTAAGGCGTGTGTGACTTCTTTCCAACTTGCTATTTTTGCACTGACCAGAAGGATACTTACACATGCTCTCTCTCCCGCTTCCCACACATCCTTTGCCAAAGAAGATGCAAGATTAGCTCTAAAAAGTTGTGGCTAAGGTCTCCTGCCTTATCAAGTACCTTCTAGAGGATCAGTCAAAACACCTTAATTCTTGCAGGTTTGTAGCAGCAAGCTGCTGAGTTTTGCAAAAATCAGCACGTTTGCAAAATGCTTCATAAGTCTACGGCTGTCAGAGTATTAAACAGTAAACACAAAACTAGGACTTGTAAATCATCATTTACTGCATTAATAAGCAGCAGCATTTGAATTCCTGCTAAAGCTTCGTACCAGCTGTGCTTTGTCTCAAAATCCAATTAAAAAAAAATCTGCTTATGCTTGTGCCCGCAATATGAAGAATATTGAGCTGCCCTTCACAAACGCCACTGTTGCTTACAGCCCCAAATCATGCTCCCGTTGCTCCATATTTAGCCTCGTTCAACAACAGCATGCCTACCTGGGCTATAAATTACCTTGAGGCTTGGAGTAAGGCCATCCCGAGTAAGGAAACTATTCATAACACTGCACGCCTTAATTCACTGCAGGCCAAGTCCCCTACCCACTGACACGGCATAAGGTGATCACAATCAGCGATGGAGAAATCCAGTTGTAGCACAACATTCCCAGTAACCACCTTGTTCTGGGAGCAGCACAACCCTCAAGTCTGGTTTTCTGTAGGTTTATATCTGACGTGCCTTACTCCTCCAGCCATCACATCTGCAGAATGCTTGCAGTTCAGCAGCCCTCCCATACAAAACCTTCCAGCCCCTTCCTGTTACCTTTATTCCTACTCCATCACCTTGGGTAAAGGAGCTGGAAGCTGCAGGGTCCCAGAAACGAGCAGAGGAAGGGCTGTCCTTCCCTGAGGACCACGCTCCTGCAGGTGTCTCCTTCTCTTGACGCTGATTTTTGGAAAAAAAAATTATCTTTCAGGCCATTACCGCTTGACCAATTTTGATCAAAATCAGTCAACACTTAGCAAAGCTTTAGAGGGTGAAGGATGGACAGAGAATGTAAGAGATCAGACTAACACAAATCACATCTGCATATTTATGAGCTGCAGATAAGCGCAGAGGGGCTTCCAGTAAATTGCTCGCCAGGCGCTGAGCGTTAAGTCTGTGGGCATTTGCCTGATTAGCAATATTTGCTGGTATTGCACAGATAACACGGGGCATTTAACAGGATATCGAGCCTTCACGGAGGCACTTCATGATTCCCTCCAGCATCTCAGCCACTGCGCTCAGGAAAGGGAAGAAATCCTCAGTGACTTCCAACACCCTCACCAAACTATAACTCTGTGGCATTGCTCGGAGACTTCTGTGCCCAAGCATTTTGCTCCATCTTTCTAACTTAAGACTAATTTTTCTTCATTTCAAGAGCCTCGTGCACAGGGTTGTTTTCTTCACTGGGCTCAGGGATTTGCGCAGACCCAACATCCTCCCAACGAAGAGGTAAAATCTCTACAGGCACTTTCTGGAAAGTTATTTCTGCAGCCCGTAATCCCCTGCCCGCTGCCAGGCATGCCACCTTTCTGGTAAACACCAGCCTGGCTCTCTGCTGGCTGCCTGACACCTCCTCTGCGTGGCGAGGACATGGGCTGTGTGACTCCCAAGCCACGCTAAAGCAAGGCTGCTCCTTATCTGCTGCTTCCAGACGCCTCCGACACAGCCTAAGGGGCAGAGGGGGGCTAGCAGTGATGCCAAGGAGAATCAAGGAAGGTCAAAATGGGACAGAAAAAAATATATCCGTTCAGACGTGCCCAAATGGGATTTCTTTTTTTAATTGGACATCTAAACATCTACATCTTTAGGAATTTTGATGAGGTTAAAAAATATATTCCCTCATCTTTCTCCTTCAGCTGCCATAAGCTGCAATAAAAATGGTTCCTCCTGAGCATCTTTTCACTACCTCCTTTTTTCCTTTTGTACCGTTCTCCTTGTCTTTTACTATGTTGGAGCTTTTCCAGTGTGAAATGTTTTCAAAAATGGCAAGATAATGAAAACATCCCCAAAGCAATAAAAAGAGATGAGATAAGGAAAATAGCTACAAGACTTCATTTAGCCTTTTACACTTGGTAACACAAGAAAAGGAGGACACAGCAAACTTAAAATTCTGAACAATCTACATATCACCTCGTGAAAAAAAAAAAAAAAAAAAAAAAAGGAAGCAAAATAGAAAGAAACAAAACAAAAACTCTGAAGTTTTTTTTCTCTAGGAAGTACTTGTGAATACATGGAGATAAGCACCTTCCAAAAGATAAGTCAGGTTTTGGTGAAGCCTCATTTTTTCTGCAGGAAACATTCCACTGGGAAAAAAACCTGGAAGCCAGCTCGTTGTCATGGAAGTTTCTTCATCACCATCACATGATCAGCAATTAATAGGAAAATGATGCCACGTTGACTGCTTCCCTGGCAATTTAGGGCAGAGAGGAGCTTCAGGAGGCCTCGGGTAATGGGAGAAGATACAGGCCAGCATGTGGGGTAAGAGTGAGGACGGTTATTCTGCAGCACTGGTGGAATCAGTGCGAGCTTGCGACCCTCCTGCAAGGAAGAGGATGGTGGAGCCCATGCCTTTGGGGTAAGCTGAAATAAAAGGCAGCAAAACAATCTGATTCCAGCCAGCTCTCAAAGAAATGACTAGGGCATTCAAATATACTAAAATATTAAACACTGTTGAAGTATTGATGTGCTTGAAAGTTAAACGTATTCTTCTCCAGGACTGGAGACTGCGAGCTCGAGAGCGATGGCAATCCTCCCACCAACCTTCAGATATCAAGGACATCCCCGGAGACATTTCGACTGCTCTGAAAGCTTCCTTAGGAGAGGAGGTAACTGGCCAGGCCCCTCCTGGTGCTCTCCTGGTGGCTGTGTTTGAGATGATGAGACAGAGGCTGTGCACAGAAGGTGGAGAAGGTCTGCTGGTCCAAACACACCTCCTTTTCTGTCATGTCCAAAGACAAGGAGATCACTGGAGGAAACACAAAGCTTTATTGCAACTGCAGCTACACCTGTCTATGTGGAAAATCCTCTCCAAACACACGTCTTTCTGGCTGTCTCATGGAGCAAGACCAGGCTGAGTCCTGAGATCAGTTGTCTCTCATGTCCTCTCCTCAGGGAGCGCTCACATCCTCCCACTCTGCTTCCCAAGTCAAAATCTGCAAATGCAGGGCGCTCTCTAGTGTCTCTACTCTGCCTGGGAGAAGCACAGGTATCCCAAGGCACCGACACCATTCCAGACAGTGCATAAACACCAGGCAAAGGGATGCCCGAGGCCTGCTATAAATAAAGAAGAGTTTGCCAGTGTATCTGTTGGAGCGAAGACTCCTGGATTGGCCATCAGCACTGTGCAATGTGGGCTGTGAGCTGGGGTGTGAGCTCAGAGGAGCAATTCCCAGGGAGGAGCTGGCTCAGAGACAGCAGCAGGGAAGGCTCAGCGGGCCTCCTCCCTTCACCACTGCACTGGGGGACGAGGCGAGGGCAGAGTTTGTTTCTAGCTGCTGAGGGTGAGCACAAGCCAAAACAGTGGGTGCAAAGTGGCACCTGCTTTGATTTCCCCTTAAACGGCTCGTTGCTCCCTTCATCACTGCACTTTCTACCGCCACAGTGCCTCCTTCTCCCGTGCTCCTCTGAGGCTGACAGCTCCCGACAGCAAGGCAGCACATCCCACAGCCCACAGCCTCAGGTCCAGCCGTGCTCGCCTGAACGACAAGATCGATGTGGCAATCTGCAGCAGAACATATGAGATCCCCCTTCTCCCTCTCTCCTTTAATATACGTTTCACATTAAATCAGCATCCAAAGGGAGCCTCCTCTAGTGCCCGAGAGAACCGATTTTCTTCGAGCTCGTGACGCTGTCTGGTGACGAGGGGGGAAATGTGCTTGCACCGTGTAATTGATTTGATGCACGCCACGTTTCGGTGGGATAAACGCTCCCCCCACACTCCTCACATCCCAGTGTCTCCAGCCTAAGCTCCTTGTTGAAGTGCGTTGGGAGCCCATCAGACACTGAGTAGTTTTGACATGAAGATAAATGCTCTTATCTTCAGCTCCCGACGTTGCTTCTCTCCATAAGCACTCCCGACAGTTTTCAGTGTTCAGACTGCTCTTCAGCTGGGGCTGGGAATACGGAGACACCGCTTCATCCACCTTTTATTCCATCAAACTTCTCTGCTGGGGCTGTAAGCTGGGCTTGTCACCAAACCAGACAACTTCCACTGGGACACAGCGCCACGACTCACGGGGAGCAGATGAAGGCTTCATCCAGGCAACACCCTTCAGCCCCTGCACAAACCTGTGGCTTAAGCTTATCTCTTGCTTCATGGGCTTAGCATGTCCTAGGTGGACACGTGTCTCCAGAACCCCTCACACAACTGCAGTACACCAGCAAAATTACACATCCAAACAGTACTGTGCTGCTGAGGCACCTTTCCAAGCAGGCAAACACTGAAACATAAATATCTTTCAAGAGGCCGGTAAAAGAACCAGGAAAGAAAACCTGGTCTTTCACCTCCAAATCCTCCACCTCTTTCTGCAGCCAGCTGACCTGCTGACAAGCAGAGGGCTGAGAAGCCTGCTTCGTGCTTTCAACCTCCCCTTGCTGGAGGGCCACCTACAGATCCCAAACCCGAACACAGAGGCACAGCTCAGCTGGAGCCCAGGGAAAGCCCCGGTGATTTGAACGGATCTAGGATTTCACTCTCTGCTTCCCTACGTGGAGATTAAATAAATATTCCCTGGCTCCAAAAGCACCACACACGCCTGCCTGAGTTCAATGAGATATTTACTTTCAAGATGCAGAAAAGTCGCAATCATTTCCAGCAGTATGGCAGGGGATGAGCTTTAGGGCCAAAAAGGTATCCATTTCAGGCATCATAAATCCAGCCCATGTGTCTTTAATGCAGTGGAACAGACTTTGACAGGAAAAATGAAAGAGAGATTAAAGAAAAAAAAAAATCCAAGAGAACACATTGCCAGAAGAAATAATATAAAAATGCCTGAAGTATATGAGGAGGAAAATGCCTCGAGAAAGAGCAGGTCTCAGAGCCCCAGCAAGCTGGGGGAGCAATCAAATAAGGAGATTGCAACCAAGCCAAACAGAGTCTTTGTAATCAGTACGCACACCGGAGTATGACTGGGGTTAGGAAAAGGTTGCAGAAATGTTATTCTGGGGGTAACTGCTTATGCTGAGACACTACCTGACACGCAAGAATAAAGTAAATAATACGAGGAGCACTGGAAAAAACTCAAGATACTGCAGTGAACTGAATCAGCCAGGCTGACAGCAGCTTGCTAAATGCACCAGCCAGCAAAGTAACCAAGCTCACAACAAGAACATGGACTTCATCTTTACGCAGCTGTCACTGCAGAGGGACCCAAGTGATACACACCTTTTAGAAAAGGGCCGAGATCATTCTGGGATGAGCCCAACAATTGCTGTGTTCCCAAATTGAGAAAAACAGCCAAGAAAAAATCATGCAGCTTGCTATGAAACCCCCTCAGGCCAGCTGCAGCAGCAGATTTTTGAAGTAAGTGAAATTATTCTGAATTTCTAGTAGAGGAATCCAGCTTTGATTCTGCCCAGAGCATTCTGTACGAGCCTTTGAACTGTGGCAATGAAATATTCAGCTGCACAAATCAACAAGCTTACATCCATGCCCAGCTCCAACGAAGAGTCACACAGTTGTCTATAACGAACAACATTTTCAAACAATTTATCTTTAAAATTTCAGGCAGGAGATAAACTCAGGTTTTTCTTCAGGTTTTTCCTCAGTTGGAAAGCCACCTAGACCATCCACACGCTCACATTTCAGGGGGAAGTCTTCAGTTCACATTTCCGTTACATTCACTTCAATGCAGTGACCTCCCCTCTCTGCCCTGCAAAATGCTAATCACAAAACAACCCAAATTTCATCCTGTGTGTGCAGAAGGCATCACGCTTCTGGTCCCGCATGCTAACCATGAGACTGCATTGCTCTAAGAAGGGTGGCTAGCCTTTGGGTCCATTGCTAGCACTGACCACTAACATCTGAATTCATGCAGAACAGACAGAAACAGCAATCGTAGCTGGTGACTGAAGTTACATCCAGAATCCAGCACCATAAATTTAGACCTCTTACTGAGGGAGCTCACACCTCAAAAAGAAACAAACAGCACAGCGTGTTGTAGGAAACAGCTATAAGAAAGCAGCCAAAAACGCAGCTCCCACCAACCAAACTTCTCTGGCAGGCACAGCAGGATCAGGATTTTTCCGTAGGATGAACGGTTTGCTCCTACTTTGGCTTGGTTCATGACAGCTATATTCCAAGGCACCTCCTGAAAGATACCTGGAAAGCCAGATGCAGATGTCTTACAGATGCTTAAATACACCAGTTTTGAGTTTTACAGACATCCTGATATGTCAGACTGTCAGTTCTCTGTGCTATTTGAGAAACTGTTTTGTGATCTGTTTAATGAATCAGCTACAGAGAAGAGAACCTGGAGGTCTTTAAAAGACGTTTAGACGTAGAGCTTAGGGAAATGGTTTAGTGGGGACTGTTAGCGTTAGGTCAGAGGTTGGACTCGATGACCTTGAGGTCTCTTCCAACCTAGAAAATTCTGTGATTCTGTGATTCTGTGAACTCTTCATAATTCAGTTTTAAAGTCTGGTCCTATCACACAAATCAAAGATTGAATCAAAATCTTACAGGTTCCTCACTACAAACTGCAGCAAGGACAATGAAGTAGATCAGAACTACAAGTTACAGTTATAACCAGCTCTATGCTGGAAGCTGTGCCAATACTCATCAGCTGACCACCTGCAAAACACTGCCACTTGTGCTTCCCTCTGGAGAGCTTGCTGAGATTAATCCGTAAGATTAAATGGGACAAGAGTACTAGTTTCCTCATGCACCTTAGCAGTAGTTGTTAACCTGCCAAATTTACTAGTTTTCTCTCAAGACTGCAGGCTTTTCACCCTGTCTATAGATATGGTGGAAACACCGCACAGAACACTATTGTTACGGTTTCAAATAAATAAACAAAAAAAGGTGTTGAGTAATTTATGCATTAAACTGTTCAACTGCCCATTTTTATTTCCCCCTTTCTTCCTACAAGTTGTAAGATCAGGCATACAAATTCACCAGCTTTCTCACAGAGCGAAATTTTAAGCAACTGCTTTGTTTCGTGTTTTAAACCCCACGTTGCTCAGACTTTGTGCTTCGGGCCACTGACACAAAATTTACCAGAAATTTTCCCTGGGGCTACAAAGGGATTATCCGGCAAGAACAAAACCCTTGCAAAAAAGCAAAAACGCAGGCACCGATTTTGATTCTTGACTTCTCTCCATCAGGTTTAGGAAGCCCTGCAAAGCACAGAGGAATTATCATTGGAAAGTAGCTTGGCAACGCTGGTGTGGACGCACTGCTACCAAGTGTTTTCTGCAGCTTCACACCCAGACAGATCAAAGCGAGCAGGATTACCTGAGTTACCTACGGACTTCTTGCTAGCAACTGGTCCAAATTATTTCTGTGTGCATATCTCAGTGTGCTCTCTGCTGTCAGCATCCATTAGTACAGCTGGAGCAGGACTGTGCTGGTTTTGTGCATTGACATCTTAGGAAGGAGAGGGGAAGCTTGGGGTTTGGTTTGACATGATCAGCTGCAGTTGTAGGGCTTTTTATCATCTACCTACGTTTACCAGTGATGTGCTTTGTATCCATGGCAGGTTACAGGCATGCCTAAGAAGTTCACTAACTGCTGGTCGGCCAGCAACACGAGCTGGTAATAACAGAGCAACCCTGCATGACTTCAGCCTTGCTCCATCAGAAGGAAACCACTCTGAGCACGCTGGTGCCGTACCTATGGGGTTACTGTGAAAGCACAAGGACTGATGCCAGGTGAGGAGCCCCACAGGCACTACATCACTAATGCAGGGGCATACCACGCACAGCACCATGCTGAGCACCACGTCTTTGTGCTGTCTCAGGTATCTCTGCAAGCAAACATCGAGCTGCTCTCAAATGGCATGTTTGTCGCTGTATTCCCCTACTAGATTCCAACCTATTGCTGTAACTAAGATGAATAATAGTGGAAGAACAACAGAGAATTGTTTGTGATCAAGGTGTTTTCTGAAGCCAGCAGTGATTTTAAGGGCCTCTATACGTTGGTAAAACCCAAGAATAACTCAAATTTCAGAAAGTGGAGGTACTCTGAAAAACAGACCTCTTTAAAGCATCCCCAGCTTAGAGCCCCAGAGCAGCTGGCTCACCAGCCATTTTCCAAATGCCGGGCCAATATTTGCATGTACAATGGAGTATTATGATTTCCAGATAGCAGTATGTGAAATTAATCAGCCCCAAAGCCAAAACACTTCATCAGCCCCAAACCACTTAGTACTGAAGCTTGATGAAAGCTCTGAGTGAAAATTCAGGTATCGTCAGCAAAGGTTTGTTGAATGGCAGTTTCTCTCAAGTGTCCTGGACTAGAAAAGTGCTGACGCATAGGCAAAAAGAAACGTGAGGCAAAAACCAAACGTGAATGTGTTTGATGAAAAATTCTTCTTTAGCTAAAAGCTGCATATTGACAACTCTCAGTGCTGCCTCTTTTCATCGCTGCCAGACTATGCTTGACATCGTCCCGGTTTCTGAATCTGCTAAAGGCACAGGGAGACAAGTTGGGGCTCAGAGGAGCAGGACGAAGCCTTTGCTGCTACCCAGGCACTCGTGGTCATTATCCTGTCTGTAACATTCCTGTATGAAAAGCATTTCTTAGCCTAGATTCAGCAAAGCACTTAAGCACATGCTGAACGCAGTCAAATCAAGACTGGACAAGAAACGAGCTGTCGTTGCATCAGCTGTTACAAAACTCACTGCAGAAGCACATAATGAAGCTGTACGGCCTGCTCCATGTGAAAGTTCCTACCTGGAAAAAAAAATAAACCACATCCTTAATCCACTTCAGCAAAGTGCTTCGTACTGTCAGGACTTTGATCAAGCTCAGGACTGAAAATATGTCTATTTTACTTGTTTACTCCTAGCAAAAATAACCTAGTACCAAGGAATTGGGGATTTTTAACTCATTGCACTGGAAACTGTAGCTGATGAGCTTTCTCCCCCAAATAATGTGACATTCGGAAGTTCAGTTTAACTTGGCGCTTTTCTTTCTCTCTTCTTTAAAATGTTTAAAGCAAAAAGCTGTTCTAATGTATTTGTCCAGCAGTTCACTCCTACAGAATAAAGAAATATCGAGAGCAAAATGGAAATAGCAGAGGGGTAACTTATCCAGTTGATTGACTCCACCCCTCCCAAGGATGAGACTTTTGGACATAACGGCTGGAATAAAGCACTGTCAGTCCAGGCTCCAAGGCTGAAATTCTCCCTCCTGGCAGCACAGCACGCACCCTTGGCATGAGGCAGCTTCGTGTCCTAATCTGCAGCTGCCAGACCCCAGGCCCAGTCACCCATGCAAGCTGGGGCAATCTGCTGTGCCCTGCCTGCTGCCAACAGACATCCCTGCAAGCGAGGGGCAGCGGGATTCAGGAATAATCTCAACGCATCGCCTTCTGCCAGGACTGGCTGCCACGGAGGGACTGCCTAGCAATTATTTTTCGGTCGCTCTTAACCTAGGGCTCCTTGAGGCAAAGCTGAACGGCAAGGTGGAGGTGGCAACAGCTCTGCAAACTCGAGCAGCTAACCCAGATCTGATGTTAAAAGCCCTCCACATCCGATAACCGAGACCTTTACAATAAATAATCTTCATGAGGACTGCTTAAATTCACCTCCAGGGTTCTCCAATCTCACAGCTTTGCAGAAAAATCATCTCCTTTATGCTATTACGCTCTCAGAAATCCACTTTCAGCACAGGAGCAACCACTGACTTGCACTCCCCTCTGCCTCAAGTAGCTGCTTGCCTTTTTATAAACAAATTCACCTGCAGCTGCTAGAAAGCAGTAACAAGTCTCAGAGGGAATGCTACATTACATATTCACGTTACACGCTGGTGTGTTTTAGGGAAGAGATAGAGTTCAGAAGTTAGAGGATGATAACATTTAGAGAAATAACCCCTCAACTAATTCTTCAAAGAAAAAGACCATTCAGACAAACTGCTGATAGACTCCAGCCTTAAAGGAATTTCCTTCCATTCTGCATTTGGCACCAAGCTCTTTCTGATTTCTGTACCCAGACATATTTTCCTTCAGGGAAAATACATTACAGTTAGAACACTGCCTGGGATTTCATAATATGTATTTATGAAGTTAATCATACTCAAGTCTCTCAAGGCATCTGTTAACCCAGGCTGGTAAATTCCTAATTATCCTTGCAGGACAGAAATATCAATCCTGAGTCCTAGTACAGTGGTTTGCCACGTTTAATGTTCAAGGGAAAACCATGTGCTTTAGGCATGATCAATACAGGCTGTCTGCTACTGCAGCGAGCAATTTGCAATGTACACTGAAACACTTCCACTTTATTCATCACCTAAATCTTTTCCCCTTCTCTGCCCATTAGATTTCCTCTCACGGAAATCAGGGGAGACCTACTGCGATAAACATCTAGCGTAGATGGACACGGATCCTTTCAGCTAGAGTTGTTTTGTTTACAGAACAGCAGATGAGGCGGCACACGATAAGGAGATCAAGACGTAGCTGCAGAAAAAAAGCAGTTTATTAGCTCCACATCCATGCTTGGTAAGATGTGAAGTACAAATTGAGGAAAGTGTGGCTTAGGATAGATATTAGGACTTAATTTTCTAACGATACGGACACCAGGATAGATTTGCCTAGGCAGACTGCGTAGTCTCTGTCACTAGAGAGGTTTGGTTTGGACATGGATGGCCTGGCTTTGGGACAGGAGGATGAAGCTGCCTCTCTGGGGCCTTGCACAGAGGATTTTGGGGAAGTCACAGATATGCCAGGCTACAACAGACAAGACCTGGTGGATATTTGTAACTTTTTAAACACAGAAGAAACTAGCTCAGTGCTTCCTTGTAGAAACTGACTTTGTTGTCTTCCAGCTTCTGTTTAATTACTTCTGACTGACCACGGTGGCAAAGTGCATAACCTGTCACACCATAACCCAAAGCCTACAGCACCTCAGCACAGGTCTTTTCCCAACTAAACTCCCGCACCTCAGTGAAATAAAGCAGAAATTCTCAGGAGAAATCAATCACAGCAGTGTCCCTCCACAGCAGACCACAGCTTTTCTCACTGAGACCTCTTGTCGTTCAAACACGTACAAACGCAGCCTGTATTTGCCTCTTGTTGTGGATGCTGCAGTTTAAAACAGCACTTCACTCACACGGTCCAGCACTCAATATATTTCTAATTAGAGCTGCTGTATCAGCATCTGGTGTTTTAAAATACTGCTGCAGTAAATCCTGCAGCTATAAATTTGGTATTTCATAAAGGCAGGCAAGATCTTGTAGACAGAATCTGAGGGGGGGAAAAAAGCTTTCAATTGAGCCCTGTAATAAAGCATTCCAGAGAGAGAGAGAGAGGTCAAGCAAGCAAGCTAGATTAGATCCTTCAGTCTGCCTCCTCCACCATGAACAGCAACAACTCAGCATGCAGAAGGGGAATTCCTTGTTTTTAAACATCTTTACAGTAAAAAAAAATAATAAAATAAATACCATGAGGCTTCCTCCAGTCTTAAGCACCACTTCACAGATTCTGGTTACGTGAGGAAGCCCACCTTCACACGACACGCAGAAGTTTTCCATTTCAAAGCCAACAGATTGGGGAGTTCAAAATGATCCTTCGTAGTACCCAGCAACTGGAACCACAGCTGAGACTGAGGTACAGTGGTGCATACCCACAGATAAGAAGCCCCCGTCTTAAATAATTGAAAGTGTCGTAAAGACAGAAGTAAGTGCGCTCTGGAACTTCAGCAAGTCACTACACTCTTTCTTCGGTGCTGCCTGAGGAGAAGCTGAGTCAAGTTTCGTTTTGTTTGGAAACACAGCAAAAAACCTAAAGCTAACAGATTACAGAACAAAAATAAACACGCAGCCAAATCCCCGTCCCAACGGAGAGACACCATAGATTGACACAGTGTTGCACCAGCATCCCCAGCAGCATAACCCACGATGTTTGAACTAGAGATCCCGAACCAGAACTCGACTTCTGCGGAATTTGCAGTTGTTCTCACCGTCCTGGACTCTCACAGGCATCGGCCTGGACACGAATGGACAATGGAAACCCTCTGACACAGACCTGACAACAACACATACCTTTAGCTTGGCATAGCTTCACAGCAGGGGGAGAGTTTGTTCTTGTTTGGAAACATAAATTTAGGCAGCGGAATGCATCAGGGAATCCAAATAACCAGCCTCACTTCCAGGGTGCTGCCGCAGCTCCGATGTAAGTTGCATCGAAGTTTAGACAAACTCAGGCACAAATTTAGAAATTAAAAATACAAAACCCAACCCTGTGATTGGTTTCTTAACTAAACAATAGTCCTCTCTGTCTTGTGGCTCTTTTTTCCCCCTAAATGATCAAACTACTAACGTGTGTACATCACACACACAGGGCTTAGGCTTGCACTAATTGCAAAGGAAGGGCAAAACTTCTTGCAGGGAACTACCACCACCAGCAGCAGTCACCACTAAGGCCTTCCTTCGCATGGGTGTATCATCACATTGATTCATGTCACCTTGAAGGTAATTTTTATTTTTATTTTTTAAAAATACTGTGCCATCTTTGGATTCTGTGATGAAAAGAGCAAACTGTTTCTGGCCCTGCCAGGGCCCACATCCCAGGAAGCATTTTGCAGGAGTTATGAAGAGTAACAGGTAAAGCACCTGCTGTGATGCCCAGAGAACACAAACAGGCCTCCCATCTGGGGGAGCTCACGTCCACAGAACGGGCTTTGGGGAAGCTTAGGTCTCTACACAGAGCTCAGTTTTTATACAGCTGGGCACCTTGGTTTAGCAAAACACTAGCCACCACTTGCTGAGAGGACAAACACATGCAGCAAACACATCCCTCCTTCCCAAGAACAGCCTTCTGGGAGAACCTACAAAAGAGGTGAAGGTGTAACTGAGGCAGAATTAATCCCCAAAAAGATCTGGAAGCAAAGGAAGAACATCACTTTGATCATAAATTTTGTCAGCAACACAAAATTTGAAGGCACCCAGCCTGTTTGCAGTGTTACAGCATGGCATTCACCAGTTATTCCACAGCTATCTTCTGGAGGTAAGGGACCCCTCTGTGCTGGTCAGGACACTCAAAGAGTCCTTTAAGGGTACTTCAAGGGCCTCAACAGAAGTGAGAATCCAGCTCAAAGTCCACACCTTTACTGTAGCCTCCCAGCATATCCCACAAAGCTAAAGCACTTCTGAAACACAAATGGTGAAACTTGTTTAATAGCAGCAGCAGCCTTGAGAATTTCCTAGCGTGCTTGACAAAACAAACCTACTCCAAAAAAGGCAAAAAAAAGCCAAGGAGCTGTTCTAACTAACCGCCAAGTACAACAGAAAGAAAATCAATCCGTGGGAGCAAGTAATAGCCCCTCTTATCGTTGTTGTTGCTGTCTTTATGCTTAAGAAAAGAAAACAGCTACGATACAGTTATTGAACGGAGTGGTTGCAGCAATCCATAATGGTTGAAACAGGAGCCTCGGAGAGGTCTCATCAGCAACAATAATTGTTTACCAGACACAAATATCCTGTAGGTATTAAACGAACACCAGGGACTAGTGTACAAGCGACACAGAGAAGATTGTCCTGGGGTACTGCACGCCAGGAACACAGCTGTGAAATTGCTCTGGCAGACACTGTCACAGCTAATAACACGAGCCTTTCAAACACACACACATTAGAGCCTTCGTGGCATTTGTAATTTGTTAAAACTCCCAATCTGTCACTTCATTCTGAGAAGAGGAGGACAATGCAAGCCTGTACTCCGTTTGCCTGCACATACCTCGACTCACCAGCACTTTTTTTTAAATATTTTACAGCATTTCTAACAAAACACTGGGCAGGTATCAATAAGGGTCAAGCAAAGAGGAGTGTGACTTGCGTTGCTTGCACACTTAAGGCTACATAAGGGGCAGCAGCACAGGCGTGCCAGGGGAAATAGCATTTGTGGGATTCCACCCCAGCAAATTCAGAAACACAGCAATTGCAATTCAGGTGCAAAGATAAACCACTGGCACCATTTAAATGAACTCTGTGTTTCTGAAATGCCAACTGTAAAAAACTGCTGATATTTAATTTCGTTAGATATACTGCATCTGGTGTTTATGGCTTAGTGCTGTTGCCAGAGGGCCCCAGGAGCTTCGGTCTGGGAGCCAAGCCAGTGTCTACCAACTTAGTTGGACTACTGTGGATACACAAAGATCCAATATTCCTCTGATTTAAAGCTTTCAGGCAGATTTTCAGAGACTTTTGTTTTATTTATAGCTAGCATGTGTGGAGAGAAATAAAACGGTCATTTAATATGCTGCGCAATTATGAGCTTATTTCTTCCAGTTTCACATTTCAGTAGCTTATTTCAACGCACAGAGAAATGGAAATTTGGTTGTTTCTACCTTAACCTTTCATACATGGATAGACACAAAGAAACCAAGTGGCAGAATGTCTTTACATCACAAAAGGAAAATGCCAAAATGGGTTTTAATCACAAAAGCTGGATACTTACCGTATTTATACAGATGGTCATCATAATGGTTTCTGTCACATAACAGCTAAATGTTTTTCCTTCTTCCACTCCTTATGGCCCCTATTGATACCCCAATGTTACAGGAAGCTCTGACCTGTCAGTGCAGATGTCCTGGTGTTCTGATTCTTCAAGTTCTAAGATTCTCTTCTGCTTGAAAATGGAGCAGGTGCTCTCCAAATGCCCCTACAGAAAATCAGAAAAATTTTGTTTATTAAATTGATCCCCAAAAAATGTGTGCCTTGGTCTAAAGAAAATTAAACAGAATTAGTAAAAAAACAAAGACTATATTCCGTCTTCGTGGAATATTTTAAGTATTTGCGTAGACAAAAATATTAAACAAAGAAGTGCACAATTTCATTTCTCAGGGACATGTAGGATGCTTGGCCATCTGCTGAAAATGTAAGACTGCCAAATATCACAGATTCACACCTTGAGTCTGGAAATAGAGTTCACATGGCAAATCCATGCATTTCTTGTGGTGTCTGCATTCCGCCAGCCTTTCCTTTACCTGCTGCTTAGTTTTACACTTCGCTGACTGCTAAGCTGGATTGCTTCACAGTTCTTGAAAGAGCAGAGCCCAGTTTTGTAGAGTCCCACTGACTGCCATAGAGCTGCTGGCTGGACACCTGACTGTATGCTTGATAGGTTTTCAGAATTGGGGAACATAAGAAAATCAGAGCATCTGGGAGATCGGGGCCTCTGCTCAAAGCCACTGGCAACAGGAAAGGAACAGCATTGTGCAGTTCAGGGAAAATTCTTCCCTCAATTCTGAGAAAGTAATCAAAAGGAAAATCCTTAAAGGCTGAACTTTAACAGACCAGCAGTTTATACAACCGTAATTTTAATTCGTATAAACGTGTTCCCTTTGTCTAATTAACTGAGAGTGTGGGATCAGTGTTCCCCTAATTTAAAGGGTGTTAATGAGATCAGGACACACACAAGTGCCTGAAGCTTTGCTTTACTATCTCATTGGTAATATCGCACAGGTTCACCATATCTCACAGAATCACAGAATTTCTAGGTTGGAAGAGACCTCAAGATCATCGAGTCCAACCTCTGACCTAACACTAACAGTCCCCACTAAACCATATCCCTAAGCTCTACATCTAAACGTCTTTTGAAGACTTCCAGGGATGGTGACTCCACCACTTCCCTGGGCAGCCTGTTCCAGTGCCTCACAACCCTTTCAGTGAAGAAGTTCTTCCTAACATCTAACCTAAAACTCCCCTGGCTCAACTTAAGCCCATTCCCCCTCGTCCTGTCACCAGGCACATGGGAGAACAGGCCAACCCCCACCTCACTACAGCCTCCCTTGAGGTACCTAAAAAGAGCGATAAGGTCGCCCCTGAGCCTCCTCTTCTCCAGGCTGAACAAGCCCAGCTCCCTCAGCCGCTCCTCGTAGGACTTGTTCTCCAGGCCCCTCACCAGCTTCGTCGCCCTTCTCTGCACCCGCTCAAGCACCTCGATGTCCTTCTTGTAGCGAGGGGCCCAAAACTGAACACAGTACTCGAGGTGCGGCCTCACCAGAGCTGAGTACAGGGGGACGATCACCTCCCTAGCCCTGCTGGTCACGCTGTTTCTGATACAAGCCAGGATGCCGTTGGCCTTCTTGGCCACCTGAGCACACTGCTGGCTCATATTCAGCCGACTATCCACCATCACTCCCAGGTCCTTCTCTGCCTGGCAGCTCTCCAACCATTCCTCTCCCAGCCTGTAGCTCTGCTTGGGGTAATTGCGCCCCAGGTGCAGGACCCGGCACTTGGCCTTGTTAAACTTCATGCAGTTGGTTGTCTATTGTCACCATTGTCTATAGAGAAGAACTTGATGGTGAGATTTGTGCAAAAGTCACCATTGTAGATGTCGAGTCTGACAGCACCTACTGGCAAGATAACAAATAGAGATTGCATTTTTTATGTTCAGAAACCTACCTATGAAAACCAGCATTAATGTTAATGCTTCCTGAAACGTAAAAGTCATCTTTGAGCCCTTCAATTATTTACCAGGTAGTTCGCTAATCAGCAAGCATCCGCTCCCAGATTTTTATCACCGTAACTGTGGTATAACTCTACTGTCCTCAGAGCTTTGGCATCCATATGGAGCTAGGACACAACTGTGTGCACATCTGCAACTGCAGCTTGTTTTGCTTTAGAGCCCCCAAAGCATGTTAACTAGCACAGGCATCACTGTCACTACACCTGTAACAGGACAGGCTTCAAAGTTACAAAGTCAGGTCAAAAAAAGCTGAACAAACATTCAGACTTGATGCTTTTACTAAATTATTTGCTTGTAGAGCTGTCCTGCCTGAGCCGCCTAGGTAGCCCTGGTACCAGGCAGACCTGATAGTGCTACTGAGCTGCTTCATCTTTTCTGTGAAATAGGGATAAGCCTCGCCTGCACTTCAAGGTTTATTTTATAAGATCACTTACACAGCAGAGCCCGCTGCCTTCAGCAGCCCTTCAAATTCTGGGATATCTGTAATTCCTTCTCCAAATCTGCTGCCATTATTTGAAAATCACTTCCTCCTCATCTCTTCTGCAGGCTGTCACAGGCAGTTTATTTATTTACTTATTTTTGTGCGGATCCCTGCTGCCACACACGTGTTTGGAGAACCCTTTGAACAGTATCTGTTGTCAATACCACATCGTTCATCAGCTCGATAGCCAAATGGATTTCTCAGAACTCATGCTTGTTTAGCTATCTTTCTCTGTAGTTCTCCCAGTGGGATAGAAAGAAATTAAATTTAAACTAGGCTTTAAATTATTTAGTCAGAGATAATTGAGTTTGGAAAGTCATACTAGAGAACGATCACCCAGGGAAGTAGCTAAATACAATTTGGGGAAAGGAGGGAGGAGACGGGAAAAGGATTTAGGAGATGGAACGGGAGTTGACATGACATACTATGTTCAGTAAAACCACAATTGTTACCAGCCCTCATAGTAAAGGGCACTAGCTGTTCTTTCCTTCAGGTCATGAGGAAAATAACTTTCTGGGCACATCCTTTCTCCTCAGAAGGAATCAGGCCCTAAGGGAAGCTGAAAAACCTGGTGAACAGACCACCTCATCTTGAGGTTTCGGACACAAAGTGATTGTTTTCCAAAGCAGGAACAAACAGAAATTGTTCTCATGCTAACAGCTTTTCTTAGTGCTGGGAGGGCATCCCATAAGGGACAAAACCTACCTGGAATAAAAAGTCTGCACTGCTGCTTTTATTAGTGACAGAGAGAGGCAGCCTCGAGGAGAGGGCATTTTGTGGAGAGCTGAGGGTCAGCCTCTTCTTGCAGGTACCTAGTGATAAAACTAGAGGGAATTGCCTCAATTTGCACCAGGGGAGGCTCAGGTTGTAAATTAGGAGACATTTCTCCTCAGAAATAGCCAGGCGCTGGGACAGGTTGCCCAGGGAGGTGGTGGAGTCACCATCCCTGGGGGCGTTCAAGGGAAGTTTGGACGTGGTGCTTGGGGACATGGTTTAGTGGTGACACTGGTGGTAGGGTGATGGTTGGGCCAGATGATCTGGGGGGGTCTTCTCCAACCCTGATGATGGTGTCACAAAACGAGCCTCACGGACATTGACTTTGAGCACGAACAGCTCCAAAATCGCACCACACGCTCTCAGCAGGAGCGCGGCGGCCGCCACCGCGCCTGCGCACCCCCGCCCCGTCGCCAGGGCGACGGCGGAGTCGCGACAAGCCGCTGCCTCGCAACATGTCGCTGCCCGAGCCGCTGAGGCGGCGGCTGGGCTCCTTCAGCCGCACCGTCTTCACCGACAGCCGCGGCGCCGCCCCGCCGCTCCCGGGAGAGCGCGCAGGTAAGCGGCCTGCCCGCAACAAACATGGCGGCGGCGGCTACCGGGGCGGGCGGGGAGCGCTTGCCAGCAACCAAGATGGCGGCGCCAAGCGGCGCCTGGCGGCCGTTGGGGCGGTTGTGGGCGGTGAGGGGAAGGCGCCGCTGTCCCAAAAATTGCGTAGGGGCGGGATGGCGGAGCTGGTGGCCCCAGCATGGAGGGGAGCCCCATCGCTCTCCTCCAAGCCCGGGCAACGCTGGTGGAAAGTGGAGATGCCCTGTACACGAGATCTGGTTTCACCGCCAATAATCTGGCGTGGTTTAGTGAATATTTTCTGGAGTAGAGCAAGCAGAGTTTCAGCATCACCCCACACTTAACGTGCTGTAGGCTTAGGGCTGGTTTCCTGGACTCTTAAAATACTCAACAGGATGATTTAAAGTCAGTTATACAGGATACTTACACCCACCTTAACAGCACTGGGAGAGCGTGCATGTGAAATACTACAGGTAAAATCCATTGTTACTCACACACCAGATACTCAGACCTCCAAAATAAAGTATAAAGGATTTATAGGGAACAACAAGAACAAATAAAACAACTGAGTTACTGGTGTAAGGTCAGTACCCCTGCACAGTTTGGACACAAGATACCCAAAGCTTGAAGAGGTACATTCATTAGGACAGCTGGAACAAATTCAGGTAGATAGTGAAACTGAAGTACCTATAGATTTTCATTCATTTGTAGATTGTAGCAAAGCGCTGATGCTTAAAAAAGGGATTATTAAACAAGGATATTGGTTGTCTTGCACTTTCTATTTCAGTACAAATTCCTGCCCCTCACACCCTACCCTTAAGGTCTGTCCTAGTTCTACTCCCAAATCCTCATCCCTTCCCACCTAGTGTAGTAGCTACCATGAATACTTCTGCAACTATCATAAAGACTTCTGGAACAGACTGTACCAGGCTGCATGTTGCTGGAATGGAAACAGGGATGCCAGACTGAGGTGGAACAAAGACAGGTATGAAAATGATTGGAAGATACGTAATGAGACAGTAATATCAGAAGAGAGGTGGTTCTGAGTCTGGAAGCAAAGAAGTGTAGCTGTCAGTCTGAGTTTCAATTAATGTCATAATTGTAGCAGACAGAAAACTTGAATACAAATCAACAGGTCACAACAAATACTTTCTAAACTTGCTTAGTTTTTAGTTAGTGCTTCTTAGTTAGAGTTTAGCTTCACTAATCAAGTGAGGAAATGTGTCTACATTTGGGGAAAATGTTAAAAATGGGATTGCTGGTAATGGAAGTAAATGGGTTGCAGTATCAGTTGACCATGGCAATAAAACTTCACCCATTAAAATGAACAATTCCCTTGGAATGACCTTTTAAATTTCTCCTTGTTTTCAGTCTAATCTTTTAAATCTATAATTAAATGGTAAATATAGAATTTACAGCCTGCAGAGTTCAATATTTACTGTTCTTTACATTGAAGAGAACAAAGTGTGTTGATACAGTCTTTAATGACTAAGTTTTAGTTTGACATGAATTTGAAATTCTTAACTCAAGAACTAAAAGCATTAATGGGTTTCTGCTCTCTAGCATTAAGTCCCTACACAAGATCATCTACAAAACGAGGATAATCATGTATTTACTTATTTCAACTTCGACCATTCTCTTAAGAACAGCAATAAAAATTACCACTTAATATTTCTGCAGTATCAGTGTACAGCAATACTTGAGCTAAGCCCATCAGTCAGACTGATTAGGTAGTAGCTTATGGCTTACTCCACAATCAGACACACAGCTTGAATTTACAATTAAGCAATAAAATTTCTGTATCCTGTATACTGGAAGTTACCTTAGATTCCAGAAAATACTGTAGCCTAAGATAGGGTAGTTCTTCTTCTTGATATGTGAAATTCCTTTTCTTAACATTTAACTTGATTCAGAAAGGTGTTAATGCTCTTGCTTGAAGCTAAGATGGAACATAATCTTTCTGTCTGAACTATGGTACAAACTAGGAGTGATAAAAGCTTCTGTTTATCTACAGATAGTGAAATAGTTTCCAGCTTACCACTACAGATGTCCCTCTATTTCAACGTTTATTTTTTCCCGTTTTGGTGGCTCAGCAGTGTTGTCATGCTCCAGCTGAAGGTAAGTCCTGAAGGAAAGTAGTTGTTTGTAAGTGTGATGTTTCTGAGCAAACACCTCCCTGTACAGAGATGGTGCTCACTGACGTTAGAATTTAGTAGGTTTATTTGGGATTTGCTTGAAACTGGAGGCTCAGGAGGATTTGAAAGCCAATACAACACTGTAAACTTACAGTAGCATACAGTTTTTTCATTTAACCACAGATGACATACTATGAAACAGCACGGCAGAAAATTCTACTCTCTTCTTCCCTCTAGTATGCAGTCCTGTCGGATTACTACAAGTTCATTCTGGTCACAGTCATGATCCTAGCCTCCCTAATAGAGATCATTCGACTGTACCTGGGATACATCGGCAACCTGCAGGAGAAGGTATGTTACTACACATACATGTTACTTTGTGTAGGAGAGCTTTCTGCAGTTGAACATAATTAAAATGGCGTGACAGTTCATTCAAGAGATTGTAAGTTGAGGTTATTTCTGATTTACAGCCTGCATCTTGTATTACCTTGGCACCAACTTCCATTAACTTCTGTGGACTCGAAGAAGTCCACCCTCAGAGGGGACCCCTCTCACTCCCCAAAACTGTTTTTCAGAAAATACAAGCACTGTTAAAACCATGGTATACAGAAATATTAAGCCGCCTCACTTTGCCATTTCACATTATTTCCTGTGTTTTAGAAGATTAAAAGTTACTGGTTTTGTGTTTTTTCATCCCCAGCTGCCAGTTTTTAAAAGGTGATATCTCCCTGTTACAGGTCCCTGAGCTGGCTGGGTTTTGGCTCCTGACTCTCCTCCTGCAGTTACCTATAATTCTCTTCTTGCTTTGTAACGAAGGTTTGAAAATCCTGCCACTGGAAAGATCAGTCAATATCATCTTTGCCCTCTTCCTAATCTTTCAAGTCATTGCAGCCTCTGCCACCCTGAAGAGAATGGTGAACAAACTGGCAACTCACTTCCGCCTTAATGAATTTGACAGGCTAGAGGAACACCCCGTGCGTGAATTTTACAGCCTGAGCTAAGACGAGAGTACAGTGTCCAGGACGAATAAGGACCCATGCTGAGGAGTTTCACATGACAAATACTGGCTGGGGATCACACACCAAGGGCCTGAGAAGCCAACAGAGGCAGTCCTCATGCTGCTACAGCTCTGGTTTTGTTTTGTTTGGTCGTTATCAATCTTCCTACTTCAGAGACATTAAAAAAAAATAGGTCTTGCTTAAGAGTCAACAGTAAGCCTCAGAGATGAGGTCCACACTGCAAGAAAAAAAAAAAAAATCATACCTTGCTGAGTGGACCAATTCATCTGTGCTCTGTTACTGCATGAAGTACCTACAGAGTAGGTTTGGTGGCTTTGACATTTTAAAAAAGTCACGTGCCATTTCTAAAGAACAGAAGACTATTTTCCTAACTGTTTGCACAGAAGTATTTTGTTTACAATAAATCTTTTGTACACGTTTGCATTGATAGCAGTTTTCTCTCTATTCTTCCAGGTGTTGTGGGTGTTTAAAGACTAGTATTGCAGTTAAGAAAAAAAACGAATAAGAACATAGGGAAAACTCAAGTCCCAGAAAGAACAGTAGGGATGCCAGTGATGAGACAGTAAGCAAAGACTAGAGTTTGAGGTGGTATTTAAGGTAATTCCAGCACTAGGAATTCCTTACTAACCAACTAAGAATCAAATTTTAAAAGTATTGTCTGGTCAGAACTCCTACGCTCCTATTCTTTGGTTTAGCTAGGGTTTTAATCATCAAGCCATTCAAAATGGATGGTGCAATTTTCTCACACAGGAGATCCAATAAGTCAGCAGTAACAAAATTATAGCCATTAAAAAAAATTGGCTTGTATCACTGAAGGCAGAGCATGTTTCTTGCAAGCCAGGACATACACCAAGGTCCTCTCATTCTTCTTTGTATTAATGTCTGGACTATCTTCAGTTTCAATAACAGCTCAGCATTACTGTTTCTTGTCAAGGTGGGATGAAAATCAGTAGTAAAATACATTTTCCATATGAATCCTTTGAGTTTTCAGTTGGGCGTGAGTATTCAGTTTTCTGGAGCTGGCACAAACATCCAGACTGCTCAAAGTAAGGTAAAGTAGTCTTATGTGAAAAAAGGCACAGTATACTTAAAGCTGTTGCACATTTAAAGCCCAAAGAACCTATAGCAAAAAGAAGGCATTTATCTTCGTTTCACGTATTTGTTTTTCAATGCATGAGTGAATGGTGTTATTCACTGTATGAGTGAACTCATACAATTCTACTAAATTTTCTTCCTTTTTTTCCCCATTTTGTTACAGTAAAGCATATATTATCAAAGCACATACTCCTTTGCTTTAAAACAAACTATGACTACTGCCAACAACAGAATTAGCTGTCCTGCAGAAAAAGAATTTCTCTGTGATAGTCTCTAAGAAGCTCTCACGATTACTATGAAGTATTTGAAGCCCATCACCTAAAATCTGCAAGATGAAGCGAGGTTTAAGTTAGATCAGTTGAAAAACAGTTTTACAGCATTAGAAACTCCTTGTAAAAAGATTTGTAACTGATGCAATATAAAAATGTGTAACATTCCTATCAGCTACACTACTGCACAGGGCCAGGGCCAGGGCTGATGAGGTACAGGAGAAGCTTGGTAAGATCCATTACAGTAACAGATAACAGCATAATGGGTCCTGACAGGCCAAATAAATATCAAAAACCTTTTTTCTCCTGTAATTGTGGAGCATAACTCAGATGTCTTAGTGCCCCTGTAGCTATACAGCCTCTTCCTGGCCCAGTGCAATGGGTCTAATACCGGAGGCTGCCATTCTTGGCAGAGGATGGGGGGTAGACCTCCAAGGAGCTCACCTCCACCACTAGGAAAACCTGGCTGTTACAGAAATACAGGTTAACAAACTGCATTACGAATGTTGAGCCCTGCTAGCTTGCAATGCCTTCCAATAATTTGTTGAAAACATAGGGAGTCAAATCAGCATCTTTTTCTTACGTGCACCTGATCTCCAGATCTGCCCTTGATCTCATTAACAGCACAACCATCAAACTTAGAAGAAAGTTTAGGGCAGTTGCCATCCCTCCTGCCCTGCATGTAGCTTGCCTGTTCTCCTTGTTAAAATCCCACTGTGGGACAGGGCAAATGTTACCAGGGAGGTACACTAAAACGGTACAGTAAACCAAGCTCTGAAGAGACAATATACCCATAGTAATCCGATCTCTTGCCTTAACTAGGGAATGCCACATTCTTTGGTTTTCTTCCCTGTATCACCTTAAAAAGTTTTTAATGTTAAACTCTGTTGTAAGATAAGAGTGTAACGTTGGGAGTGTTTTTGACACCAAATACATCACATACAACATGATAAGGACCGAAAAAAAGCTAGCTATGCACCAATGCTGACAACAAGGAAGTGGCCTCAAGGCTTAAGGCTGAGAGACACGGTTCAAAATCCTTGCTTTTAGTGATAAGGAAGCCATAGGCTTGGAAGATCAAATTGCCATGGAAGACAATTATCAGGAGCCAAAGATACAGGGATACACACCTCTTCGCTAGAGAGACAGAATATCGATGAGGTGAATACAGAGAACAGCATCCAGAGAAGCACTGTTAGAAATAAGAGTTGCCTGGAAATGCTAAAGGGTGGAAACCAGCCTGAGACATGAAGCTTCAGCAATAATTTTGATCAGTCGAAGATCTCTGGACCGTCGCTACTCAGGTTTCATACCAGACCTGTTAGTCTTTTTCTAACGTCATCATTACCATCTTGAACATTTAGTTATGAAGAAAGCCTGCAAGTGCTTAGAAACTTACATCACAGTCCACAGGTGTATTTTTCCCTGTGAGTTTCCCCACTACTCACATACCCAGAGAGAGGAGACAGTTATGAGTGCTCCAGAAAGACAGAACAACAAATGCAGAATGCACTAGGACTTCTTCACCATTTGCTAAATCTGGCAGGGACTGGTGAGACTTCAAACAGGCATCACTTCCCTCCAGCACATCAACCACACCACACAGCTTGGTGTCATCAGCAAGCTTGCTGAGGATGCACTTGATCTCACTGTCCATGTCACCAACAAAAATGTTAAACAGCACCAGTCCCAATATTGACCCCCTGAGGAACACCACTCGTCACTGATCTCCACTTGGACGTTGAGCCGTTGACCACAACTCTTTGAGTGTGACCACCCAGCAGTCCATCCATCAAGTCCATGTCTCTCCAGTTTAGGGAGAAGGAGATCATGGGGGACAGTGTTGAATGCTTCACACTAGTCCAGGTAGATGATGTCAACCAGTGCTGTAACCCCACTGTAGAAGTGCAACAGATTTGTCCAGCACAACCTGTCCTTAGTGAAGTCATGCTGGCTGTCACCAGTCAACTCCTTATTTTCCTTGTGCCTTAGCATATTTTTGAGGACAATCTGTTCCATGCTCTTGCCAGGCACAGAGCTGAGACTGACTGGCCTATACTTGCCTTTTCTCTTCCTTTTTTCCCCCCCTTTTTAAAAATGGAGGTTATGTTTCTCGTGTTCTAGTCAGGGAGATTTTCATTCGACTGCCATGTCTTCTTAAATGTAATCGTGGCTTAGCAACTACATCCACCAGTTCCCTGGGGACTCCTGGATGCATCTCATCACCTGAGAGCTATTGATAGCTTTCCCTTCACAGGCAATATCTTTGAACAGCAGAAGTCTCCATACAGAACTCAACCCTACATTATTTCATTTTATGAAGTTAACTGTTAGGAAAGGTCAACAGCCAGTTTGAAATGAAATCTGTACTTCAATTTTCTTCTTTGGTTAAAGGAAGAACAGGCATATTACCTTAAAATGCTATTTTTAGCTTTCTGATCAATTTGATGGAGTATTTTGTATTCAAGGGTATAGTTGCTGAGTTGTTAAAACCTGAAGTCAGCATTCATTCCTTGTCAGAAATAGACTTTTGTTAAAGGATTTTTTTAAATAGTATCTGGACTTCCGAGAAGGTGAAATTAAATTTGGAAGAGGATTCACTTATGCACCTCACTTAGGCCAATCTGATAAGGCAGACGTGAGAGAAGGGACAGATTTGATAAAGACAATTTATGGAAGAAGGGGTGCAGCATTAACCTTCCTGTACCAACAATTCACTCTTACAGATTGCTGAAAGATTTGTACCCAGAAGAGTGAGGTCATACATTTCACTCTTGCCTTTGTCTCTTATAAACTAGAATAGAGTTTGTGTTAATCTTTAAATAGTCAATGAAGCCGGTAGAATCTGCACCATTACATGGTCTGATAAGGCATTCAGTCAATAGTCCTGTTTGATAGCTGGGTGAGGCTCCAGAGATCATTTATTTTGGAAGAACTAATTTCGTTTCTCTAGGACAAAGATCAGACAGCAGCAATTAAAAAGAACTTTGTTCAGTGCTTTGAATAAAGCAAAGATAATAGAGAGGTCTTCTGCAGGAGGCAGGCGAAGCAGTATATAAGGGTCAACTGATAAGAACAAGAAAAAAACTATGACAGAATATATAGGTTCAAGAAGTGTAACGCTGAGGGAAAATCACTATGTTGATGATAGATGCCACTGAAAGAGCAGAGGATTTATTAGAAGGAAATAAGTGTGCTGAGAGTTACTGGCTTGAAATCTTACAGGGATTCAGAGGAAACACATGATTTAATATTAAAGTTAAATTAAGCAGCAGCTTACAGGATACAGTTCCACATTCACTAAGTAAATGCAACTCATGCAGCTTGTTACAAAGGAACGTCTTCTATACACCATGCAATCCAAGATTTGAAAGTAATAAAAACACCATCCTTGGGAAGCACATACTAGCCAGAAGACATGAACACGACAGGGAACCCATAGGGAACAACAGAACAAGGCTGGCAGACAGCTGCAAACATGATCATGCTAAGACCTGTGGCTTCCCCAGTGAGCTTAGGAAGTATTACTGACTTCCTTCAGAGCTGCCTTGAGCATCCAGTGATAGGGAAGGAGCTCCCACAGTCTATGAAAAGAAAACACTGTTGTTCTTTAAGGGATAGAAAAGACCCTTCATTATTCACATTTGGTAGAGCTATGCAACTTCCAAGTCAAAAATTCAAACAAAAATGCTTGAGCCATTAATTACCGTGTTCTCAGTTTATTCAAACCATCCCTCAAGCTAAATTCTTTAAGGTGAGAAGAACATCAGATACCCTTGTTCCCAGTCACTCACATTGCTAACACTGAGGAGATTGATTTAATTCACATTACACAGAGAAAGCGTGTGGCAGGCTGGAGCTTCAGCCTCTCCTGTCCCATGCAGCTGCTGGTCCCCAGTTGCTTAAAGAGGAACCTACAGCTCACAACCCCTATGTATGATTCTGGATCAACGTAGTTGATCTCCTGTTTGAACTACAAAGGATTCCAGGTTTGAATTATTTGTTTTTGAAAACACCTCAGTTTGAAAATGAAAGCTTACCACAACCCAAAGTGCTGGAACTGATTGGACAACAACCCTTTGAACAACACCTTCACTTTCAGATTCAAATCCTGAAAAAACCTAAAGGTCACTCACTTTTTTCACACGACTCAGCATGGTTAGCAAGACAAAACAAAAACCAATCAGTTTAAAAAAAATAAAAGGGCATTGCTAAGGATCTTCCTAACATCACACAAACCACCCCAGCAGCCTATAAAGACTTCCCAGAATTAGTGGGGTAGGAAAACCTTCAGAATGTAGCAGACACATCATATGTGCACTTTAGTCAGACTTCCCCATTATTCTGAATATAGCAACAACTGCTTGGGGTGTCCTAAAGCACAGCTAAGCTGACTGAATAGAGACAGCACTGACAGAAAAACTTCAAGGTCACCATGCCCTTCAAAAAAATACCTTTGGAAGTTCCAAAGAGTCGAAGGGGGAAGGGGCTAAAACCAGGCACGCCGGTGAAGACCTAAGGGATGGTGTGCTAGAATCAGAGGGGCTGTGTGCCAGTGAGGTCCTTCGGTCAGATCCACAAGGTGCTGAGTGTAAGGAGACGCACCTGAAGTGCTTCTACACAAACGCACGCAGTATGAGGAATAAAATGGATGAGCTAGAAGTCCTGGCCCAGTCCCGCAACTACGACATCATCGGCATAAGCGAAACCTGGTGGGATGAGTCCTGTGACTGGGGTGTTGCGATAGATGGTTACAGGCTCTTCAGGAGGGACAGGCAGGGTAGGCGAGGTGGTGGGGTGCCGATGTATGTGAAGCAGGGGCTGGACTGTGTGGAACTTCAGGTCGGCAATTGCAAAGTTGAGAGCCTCTGGGTAAGGATCAAGGGACGAACGAATAAAGGGGATGTCGTTGTGGGAGTCTATTACAGACCGCCTGGCCAGGACGATAGCGCCGATAAATTATTCTTTACAGAACTAAGAGAGGCCTTGAGATTAACTCCCCTTGTCCTTATGGGGGACTTCAACTTGCCGGACGTTAACTGGGAGTGCCACACGGCTGACACGAGCAAGTCCAGGAGATTCATGAAGCACCTAGATGATAACTTCTTGGTGCAGGTGCTAACGGAGCCAACTAGGAAAGGTGCCCTCCTAGACCTGTTGCTAGAAAACAGAGAGGGTCTGGTGGGAGATGTGGTGATTGGTGGCCGCCTTGGACATAGCGACCATGAAGTGGTTGAGTTCAAAATTTACGGTGACAGAAGGAAAAGTGCCACCAAAACCTCATCCCTAGATATGGGGAAAGCGGACTTCAGGCTGCTCAGGGAACTAGTCAGCAAGGTCCCCTGGGAAACTGCTCTTGAAGGCCTCGATGTCCACCAGTGCTGGTCACTCTTTAAGTGATGCCTCCTAGAAGCACAAGATCAGGCAATTCCTAAATATCGCAAGTCAGGCAGGCGGGGCAGGAGGCCGGCGTGGCTGACCAGGAACGTTCTAATGGAGATTAGGCGGAAACAGAGAGTGTTTCGCTACTGGAAGGAGGGCCAGGCGTCATGGAAAGAATACAGGGATGCTGTTCGTGTTTGTAGGGAGAAAGTTCGTGTGGCCAAAGCACAGCTAGAGTTGAAGCTGGCTGTGTCTGTGAGAGAAAATAAAAAGGGTTTTTTTAGATATGTGAACGGAAAAAGGAGAACTAAAGAATACATAGGGCTGCTCCTTGATAGGGAAGGTCTCCTCACAGACAATGACATAGGCAAAGCAGAGACGCTTAACGCCTTCTTTGCCTCTGTCTTCAGTGCCGATGATGGGCTTCGGGACCCAGGGTGCCCTGAGCTGGAGGACCGGGACGGTGGGGATGACAAACTCCCAACCAACCCTGAACGTGTGCGGGATTTGCTACTCCACCTGGATCCCTACAAGTCCATGGGTCCGGATGGGATTCATCCCCGGGTGCTGAAAGAGCTGGCGGACGTCATCGCGGAACCTCTCTCAATTATTTTTCAATGATCCTGGGAATTTGGAGAGGTCCCGGTAGACTGGAAGCTGGCAAATGTTGTGCCGATTTTCAAGAAGGGTCAGAAAGAAGACCCTAGCAATTACAGGCCTGTCAGTCTCACGTCAGTGCCTGGTAAAATCATGGAGAAGATGGTTCTCGAACTTATTGAGGCGCACCTGGGGGACAAAGCAGTCATTGGTCCCAGCCAGCATGGGTTTGTGAAGGGTAGGTCCTGCCTAACTAACCTGATTTCCTTTTATGATAAGATCACCCGTATGGTGGACCAAGGGAAACCAGCTGATGTGATTTTTTTGGACTTCAGCAAGGCTTTTGACATGGTTTCCCATAGGATCCTACTGGACAAAATGTCCACCATACAACTAAATAAAAACATCATACGATGGGTGAGCAATTGGCTAACGGGCAGGGCCCAAAGGGTTATGGTAAATGGAGCTGCGTCAGGCTGGCGGGCGGTCACCAGTGGGGTCCCTCAAGGCTCCATTTTAGGGCCGGTACTTTTCAATATTTTTATAAACGATCTGGATGTAGGAATAGAGGGTATTTTGAGCAAGTTTGCTGATGACACCAAACTTGGAGGAGTTGTGGACTCGAATGAGGGTGCAAAGGCCTTGCAGAGGGATCTGGATAGGTTGGAGAGCTGGGCGATCACCAACCGCATGAAGTTCAATAAGAGCAAGTGCCGGGTCCTGCACCTGGGACGGGGAAACCCTGGCTGCACGTACAGACTGGGCGATGAGACGCTGGAGAGCAGCCTAGAAGAGAGGGATCTGGGGGTCGTGGTAGACAGCAAGTTGAATACGAGCCAGCAGTGTGCCCTGGCAGCCAGGAGGGCCAACCGTGTCCTGGGGTGCATCAAGCACGGCATCGCTAGTAGGTCAAGGGAGGTGATTGTCCCGCTCTACTCTGCGCTGGTGCGGCCTCACCTCGAGTACTGTGTGCAGTTCTGGGCACCACAGTATAAAAAGGACATGAAACTGTTGGAGAGTGTCCAGAGGAGGGCTATGAAGATGGTGAAAGGCCTTGAGGGGAAGACGTACGAAGAACGGCTGAGGTCACTGGGCCTGTTCAGCCTGGAGAAGAGGAGGCTGAGGGGAGACCTCATCACAGTCTACAACTTCCTCGTAAGGGGGTGTCGAGAGGCAGGAGACCTTTTCTCCATTAACACCAGTGACAGGACCCGCGGGAACGGGGTTAAGCTGAGGCAGGGGAAATTTAGGCTGGACGTCAGGAGGGGGTTCTTCACAGAGAGGGTGGTTGCACACTGGAACAGGCTCCCCAGGGAAGTGGTCACTGCACCGAGCCTGTCTGAATTTAAGAAGAGATTGGACTGTGAACTTAGTCACATGGTCTGAACTTTTGGGTAGACCTGTGCGGTGTCAAGAGTTGGACTTGATGATCCTTAAGGGTCCCTTCCAACTCAGGATATTCTATGATTCTATGATTCTATGATTCCTAGCATCGGTCAGCCATGACAAAGCTACATTCCTTGGGCAACAGGCTTCAATCAAGAACATAAGCCAGAGCTCCTGAGAAAAATTACACCACCTTGGAAAGTCACCACCAGAAGAACAAATGTTGTAATAGCAGGGAAGAAGGGTTAAATAGCCTCAGTCTTCACCGCAGCTGGGAACAACTTCAGGAGTGTCTTGCAACCCTGATTAAAAGAACTCAAAAATCAGAGTTAGGGGGTTGAATGGAGACAGCTGTGTGGGATACTCTGGGTGTAGCTGTGGCCCTTGAGCAGATATCTCCTCATGCCCCACATACACGGGTACCAGGGGACTGTCCTGGTGAACCACTCTGGTCTGCCCTATTGAGGGGCATGTGATGGGAGTAAGTACACTCAGCTGATGTGTCCCACCACAAAGAAACACTACTCAGTTGTATCTCACTTGTATCATCAGACAATGATTTCCTTTCAATTTATTTATTTTTTTAAACCAATCACACCACAAGAAATGAGATCTTACGTGTTAGTCATTAAAAAGCTAAGACACTGTGCCTGAAAACGTGTGTGTAATCCTCAAATAGAAAAACAACTCCCCCTTCCACCTCTATGCAATATATACAGTCTTGTGCTACGAGTGCAAGCAAATGAACACTTCCCACTACATACACACATTAACTTTTAGCCAGCAAGAGGGATTATTAAATAATCAGCCATTTATTCAGAACTCAGTGATTTCATCTGCCAAGAATAAATCACAGCTTGTCCAGTTATTTTGATAGAGCTGCTTTGGCTGACAGATAGCAGAAGCAACACGCCGCTTCTCCAAAGACACTTGCTTTCACATGTTAGCATCCTAGTAGCAGAGTGACGGTGCTGTGCAAGCTCTATTTCTCTAAATAAAAAGGCACCATCCTGCTAGGATTGCCTTGACCCCCACTTCTGGGCTTGAGGTGGGATCTGCATGGTTAGCATGCTGCATATCTGCAGCGATGTCCTGGCTGAACACACACAGAGAGGTGGGACCACACGGAGGCTCCCTGTTCTTTCACCACTGCCACCAGTAATGGAAACATTTCCAGGTTGCTGACTTTGGAGAATATTGAATTTTTCCTCTTCCCCAGTCAGAGAGAATGCAATCCCGTCTGCTTAAATCAGGCTCCCGGTATTAGCTACCTGCCCGCCTTTGTATGTGACCACCTCTCAGACTGAGCAAGCACAGAGGGCGGCCACAAATTTCCTAGAACTGGGGTGTGTGGAAAAAATTAAAAAGCTCTAAAAGCCAGGAAAATAAAATGGACAAACATTGAATTACAAAAATCCTGATAAGGCAGCAGCAAAAGGATTAGGCAGGCTGGTCGCAGTCAGCAACAGTGAAATGTGACACAATAAAAATTCGGTTATTGAGTTAGGACCGCCCTAGGATACAAAAGACTGAAATGAAGGAAAGCTCTGGATTACTTTGTTCTTGAATATTGATTTTTTTTTTTTTTCAGAAGCATGAAGCATGAAATATTACAGCGATAAGCAGAGATAGGGAAAGAAAAATAACCGAGGAATAGTCTGTAAGGGATTGTTTAAGATGCGCTGAACGAGTAATTCGGTTCAGTCCTAAACATCCCCTGCACCATATTTGCCCACGTTCACATTTGTCAGTACGGCTTTAATTATGTTGCAAAAGGACTGGTGCTGGTCCAGAAAGGCAAGAGAGCAGCAGTACGGCTCCCCTTGCTCCCCAGACACCTTCTGTGTTTGCGTGGTCATTCCTCCCACCCCAAAGTCCATCCCCAGCACAGGGCAGCTCTGGGACCAGAGATGCTCTTCCACTGCCCCCAGCACAAATGCGACCCCTGGTGCTGCTGTCAATAGGGATATGAACTGATACTAAAACTCTGACAGAAAGATGGACCCTCAGCAGGGACCCACGGAAGGGTTATATTTGTGTTTTTAATTTCACCATATGGCCAGCTGCCACTGCTGTAGGCTGCCCAGGCTGTGTTGCTGGCAGCTAATCAGGCAGCCAGCAGCTTGAATTTTGTGTGCTGGCTGTCAGCCAGTTGCTGATATCCTGGCCCTGCGTGGTCACCAGCTGTGACAGGAGCTTGAGCAGGACCTCTGCATCCCACCTTCCTTCATGCTACCGCAGCACGTGTCCCAGAACAAAAGCAAAAACAGAGCAAGCAGAGCTGAGGACGTACATCGTCCCACTTGGGTGAGAAATCAGGTGTCTTCCTGCAACCCCAGCACCCTGGGTAAGCACAGCTCATTTCTCATGACACCTGCAGAAAACCAGTGACCTCAAACAGTATCAGCTGAAATCTCTTCATCCTCAAAAGGTGTTTGCACTGTTTTATTTTTTTTTTCAGAAGTCCAGACACTCAGAAATTGATATTGCTCTGTTTCAAGCAAAAGAAATATATATATATATATATATATATATATATATATATTATTAAAAGAAAAAAAAATAAACCTTTCAGGGAGAAAAGAGAGAGAGGTATTTTCCTGGGAAAAAAAAGAAAAAAAAATCCATAGCCACACTTCCTAACTAGAGCAGAAAGACCTTCCCTCTCTGCACAGCAGCTCTTTCAGGTAAGATCTCTGCCCATCGCCCTGCTGAACAAATGATTAAATAATAAATAATTCCTGCTTCTTCATGCTTAGAGGATCGGGAATTTTAGAGAAATTGCATAGTGCTTTGAGCCACTTTACTGCTTTGTTAGCACTTCTGCAATCAGGCAGTGAACGAGTGCCAGCGTGGGTCTGAAGGCTGCTGGACCCTCCTCCCCTGAATGCCCAAAGACTTCCAAGCTGGCTCTGCTCACCCCATGCCCTGCACGATGCAGCACCTCCCATTTTATACCATCAGATCGCCATCCCACAGGAAAGGCATCCAGAATACACCGTGTCCCTAATTTTTACACTACCAGGAGAATGAGATGCTTTTCCAGGCACACGTGGCTCGGCCCTCTGGAAAACCCAGTGCTGTTCATCTGAAGAACAAGCACGTGCAGCTGGTTCGGTGCCTCAGCTCGGGTGCCCACGCTGGCATGCTTTGCAGTGACAGCACTGTTATTTAGCACCCATTTAACAGAGGTATGCTGCCAAACACCAAGTTTGTCCTGTTCTCAGTTCTGCATGATTTTGGTGTGTTAGACGTGAGCAGTGTTTTTCGGAGCTGTGTTCAGGACCATTCTCAGGGTCTTTTTTGCGCGAACAAAACCAGAAGCATCAGCTTCACTGTCAGCAGCATGCACTTACATGGATGCTGTTGCCTGGACCCTTTTGGAAGAAAAATAATTGCTGGAAATATCTTCTATTCTGTTTTCTGCCAGCAGAGGGGCAGCCCAGCTTTCTCTCTCACTAGCAATGTAAGAAATCCCTGTTGTAATATCTAGTGCTCATTATCCTCGTTGATAGCTTCCTGATCCTTTGCAATGTATGAGGAAGCTGTAGCAGGAGAGCAAGCACTCACAGCTTCAGTGGATTGGGCTTTAACTCGCTGCTGAGGCTTCCCAAGTCATCTAAACCCTCTATCTCAGGCGCCTTCATTCTCCTGAAAAATGGAAAAAAATAAGCAGTCTGCATCCAAACCTGTCAATGGGGAGAGTCAGCATGCGTGGGCGTAGCTTAGCTCGCCACCAGCCAGTTAGGACAGAAAAGGGATTATTTTCCTCCTTCTCTACAGCTGGGAGAAATCAGGAGCAAACAGACCCGGGCTGTAAAGCAGCGCATCATCTAGCAAACAGAGCTACCAAAAAAAAAGTGCTTTTGCAAAGTTTCTGGTTTGTCACATTATAAGTGGGAAGCCAGCCTCTTTAATTTTCAGAAAATGTCAAATATTGCCTTCAAAAACTAAAATCTGAGCATGTCAAACACTGCCAGGCTGTACCTCTGGAACTGTGTTAGGTCCTTCCCATGATCCAAACAGGTTGTTTCCAGAGTGCAAAGAGGTGGTGATACTGCAAACTCTGCTGCACTACCATTGCCCCTCGTGGCAGGGAAAGGGGGAGATTGTAACAAGGTCTGGGAACACGGAAATCTGAGGATAATAAAATTGCACATCATCATGGTGATCGTGGAGTTTTATTGTAGAAGCTAAGACCAAAATCCCACTACAGTTAACATTATCAACCACATCTCTCGTGCAACAAATCTTCACGTGTGCAGCCAGCCCTGAAGAGAGCCACTTAGGCTCCATATGTTGGAAAACCTCTTCAATACGCTTAAGCTGCTGCACTGATTTAACATTCAGCCACATGCAGATGTTTCCCTGCATCATTCTCCATCCTTATGCCTTCCCTCCTCTGAGCAAGCCTAGATCACTGCGTATCCCAAAAGAATAAATAACATTTAAAAAGCTAAATACATCCAAACCCACGATTACACAGTCCCACAGCCAACTGCCACAAGTCAGACCGACAAGAACTAGGGGAAAAAATAGAGCTCAAATACCCGTACCAAGTCAAGCCACAATTAATCTGAATAATTTCAAGGGCAGGTCCAAAAGGCACATACCAGCACAAATATTTTGATGATCTCAGTCGAGAGACTCCACCTCTCCCTCTTCAGGGCCGTAAACAAAGTTAGGTCACTGGAAAAACTTCTTGAACTGAAGTACCCCAGCAGCAGAACACGCTCTTCCTTGTGGCTGTAATTATTACAGCTTTTATTTAAGCAAAAAATATTGTAAAAAATGGGATAAAACCAGAATGTTTAGCAGGATTATTTTTTTTTTTAAGCTAACTTAAAAGCTGAATGTTATCCTTAGGATGCTCTTAAAGCCATTTTGGTAGGATTGTATTAGTAAGAAGAAAGTTGCTTGTGGTGGCGTCACTCTGGAGCAGCTGGAGGGACTTCTGGACGTGGGGACAAGGTGGCGGTGCCTGCGCATCGCCCGCACATCCTGCAGCACCCAGCACCCACAACCCGGCTGGCGGCTGTGTGAGAATTTGGAGGAAGAGCTATAATTACATCTCTGCGCCAGTAATTATGTGTATTTCACACAGCTGAGCAGATGTCGTGGGGTACAATAGGTGCTGTGAAGAATACTCATTTATTAAGTAATTTATAGCATAATAATTAACAGCTAATCACTTGCAAGTTAAGATGCTCTGGGAACGGACCCAATTCGCAGTGTGCGCTGCCTCCTTCCAGGAAATCTCGCTGTTTAGACAGTGCTCCTCTGCTGCATCCCAGCAGAGCCCTTGCTTGCACACACACATCTGCAGGTAATAACCGGGTACATGGCAGTGGCGCTAACGAAGAAATCAATCTCTCATGTGCTGCATCGTGATATCCGCGGGGCAGGGTGGGGAGCACGTGCTGCTGAAGGCACAGGAAAGGGAGGAAGAGGGTTTTACACCACAATCTGCTGTAGAAGAAAACCACCATCTTCTTTTACAGCTGAGCAGGCTTCATTTCTCTGCCCGGAGGTGGATACAAGCCAGGGGCTTTCCCAGCCTGCAGTGCCCTGCGGTGCCCGTGCTGCAGGGCCCGACCTGCACCTGCTCCAGCAGAGCGGCTCCAGCCCAACTGGGGAGATTTGGGGTAACTCCGAGCCTCCCTTTCAGGGAGCATCCCCTCATTCCTGCATCGTGAGACAAGCCACAGGATACACAGCACTCCCACCGCCTTTTAGTTCTTTGCTCTTGAAGTCACGCCAGTCGCAAAGCTTTTTATCCAGGGGCCTCTCCAAACCGAAATCATTTCCATCACCCTCCCAGTCCCCCGACTGGCTTCATTTTTGAAAAACAGCAATAAGCTGAAGCCATTTTGCCATTTCTCTTGGGTTTCAGCCTTTGTTTCTGTCTTCTGCAATGCAAGCAGAGGCAACTCGCTGTGAGCCCGCAGTGTTGGAGCCTTTCCACCTCCTCCAAGATATAGCCCAGCCCACATGTCCAACAAAACATCCCTTTGCAGTGGTTCTTGTTATTTTTTGCTTTCACTGAGGTGCCAGCCATGGCCACCACATGTTCAATGAGATGTCTCACATTCTTTCTTGTTTTTCTGGGGAGGCAGATGGCCATGGATGGGTCTCCCATAGGGAAGTGCCTCCACATCTCCCCTAGCTCTGTGATTTGTATCTGACGCCAGTGCTCTGCAGCTAGGCGAGGCTTCCCCTGCCTGTTTCAAAACCCGGGGAATCATATTAACTTGAAGCGTTTTGGAAGAATGAGTTCAACCAGAGCTCTCTTTAATAAGTTAAAACAAAATAATAAAAAATCAGCTGACATCGGCTGATGCTCCCCCCCAGGACAATCCCAGCCTCCAAGTTAATCACAGGCTCTCCCAAACCTCTGCACGCACTGCAATAGCTCAGCGATAATGCATGTGGGAATGATTCCTGCTGCAAAAAAAAATCGTGCCTCATAGCCCATAAATCCACAGAGTGTGTCATTTCATATGGCCCAGGGCTGCGAACGAGCTGAGTGCTGCACAGAGAGATGACAAATCCATTTTGGATGTCAGAAGCAGAATAGCTTCCAGTCAGTCTCAGCCTGCAATGCAAGAATTCAGATTTACAGACCCAGAAGGTTCACTTTTTGCCTCATTTTATTGTCTATTAATTCGCTCTACAGCAGATGAGAAAGATTTTGGAAGAACAGGTGCCAAGACTCTGAGCTGCGGCAGGGAAAGAAGTCGACCCCTCTCAGTGCAACTCAGGAGAGCAGGCGAGGAGAGGGACGCAGCCCTGGGGCGGGCTGTCCTGCAGCCAGCCAGCAGCCCATAAGGCAAAGAGGGGCTGCACACAGCTCTTTTGGCCTCGGTGGAAAACAAAAAGCAACCTTCTTTGGGACAGAAAGCAGCTGATGCTTGTAGCAGGAAAACAGTAACACCTACTGCTCATGATGGGCTTGGTGTTTGGATCGAAATCCTGCTGTGTTTTGCACACTCGTGCAATGTAGATGCTTCCAATAAAACCCTGACATTTCTCCAAAATACAGCAACAGAGGGCTCAGGCTGTCCTGAAAGGGCACCGGTTGGGAGCCTTGTGCCTAGCACACAGTGCAAACTGCTCCTCAAAAACCAGGGGCTGAAACCAGCATGCACTCTCACCTCAGACCATGAGCTCCCAGCAGCCAGATCCTCCCCTGTCACCCATTACTCACACACAGGCACTGCAGGGTTTCCCTCAGTGGTTTCCAATGTGAATTTAAGATGTGTATGGGAACAGGATGGGGTGGGTAGGTGAAATGCTGGGGACTTTCCCCGCAGCATTAATTATTCCTGGGTTTAAGGGCGAGCTGAGCGGTGCACTGGGTGAAGCAGAGGCAGGCAGAGCTTTGCCCCTCATCCTCATTCCCTGGGAGACCCCCAGCCTCCAAACCTCCACCTGGGAGCTGCCCATGGATGGAGGAGGACAGGCACCTGCAGGGCCTCCTTCATGGAACCAAGGGGTGAAAAGGGGAGAAGGTGCCCAGCCAAATCCTGCTTTAGCCCTAATTTTGTACAGGATGAGCTCTAAGAGGGACTCAACCCAAGGCTACAAGGTGGAGAGATGGCCAAAGATACAGTTGTGTTTTTCCAAACCTTTACTGTCCAATTTTATGCGGGCTGGAGAAATTTGTTTCCCAGCAACGAGGACAGTATTATTTTAGCCCTCGCTTTGTTCTTTGACCTCATCGAGGAAACAACCGCACTCCACAAAAATACAGACCCGCTAATGGCTTCCTTCTCTTTATGATGGAAAATTACACACGCTTATCTGCCTCCTACGGAGACACTCGCAATCAATTCCCTGCTATTTGCAACATACTTTGAAAACCACACATATAGAAAATGCTCTGTGAGAGCTGATAGCCATGTGTCAGGCAAACCAAGCAACAAGCAGGGCCTTTTGGGGAGATTGGTTTGCACCTGGTATCTAAACCTGGACAGCACCAACGCCAGCTGGGGTCGGGGAGTCTGTTCTGCAGGCAGGAGCCCCATCAGCACCAAATAACTGGGATGAGGCTGCTCTCAGAGGGCACACAAGCAAACACCTTCCTTGAGCTGCAGCAGGGAGCAGCCCCCTCCAGCTGTACCCCACATCTGGCAGCCCCTGCATAGGGCCAGCCCAGCAGAGCAGCCGGTGAGAGGCTTTCAGTGGCGGACACTGCCCTCCAGTGGGACATTTGCCACCACACCATCGACATACCTTCCCCGAGAGAAACACCAAGGTTATTCGAATTAAAAAATAAAATAAAAAATAAAGAACTGAAACGAAGCTAGAGAAGTCACAACCCCAGACTTCGGGACACAACTACACTTTATTGCCAGCTAGGAGGATAGGGTGGTGGGTGTTGCTTTTTGCAAGTGGCTGCTCAGCATCCAGGATTCACAAAAGCACAAGAAGTGTTGTCCCCATTGCTCAAAAAGAGCAGAAGACTCCCCAAAACCTTACAGTCAAGCCCTAGCTTGTTTCTCACCCATGGTGCAAGAAGCTGAGAATTTGGTCATGGCTTCAGTCTTGCCCTGGCTTCCTGCAGAGCTCTGCAGGATGGGCAGAGGAAAGGAGGCAAAACAGAGTGCAGGTGCAAGATTAATTAATTCCTTAAATTAAGTAGCAAGACATTTTATTCCTTATTTTTTTCTTAAAAAAATAACATTTATTTTTCCATGTACTGACACGTCCACACAAATCTCAAGAAGAGAACATGGGAGAGGACAGAGTGCTGTGAGCAAGCGTCTAAAAGTCATAAATAGTAAGACAAAGACGACTGTGAGAGAGGTGTTTGTCCACAAAAGACACAAGGAACGTAGCTGAGAAAGACAGGACCAACAGCAGAGGTGATGGTGGCCAGCAGCATGTTGGAGCCCCCCTAGAGCGGGGGGGACTGCTCCAGGAAGACAGGATAAGCCTGCCCAGGGTGGGCACGGGCCCCCCACAGCCACTCCGGGGGCCTGGCCCTCAGCTTCAGCTGGAAGGGGTCGAGGCGCAGGCAGTCCTCCAGGTCCTGCAGCTCCATCACCGGTTCCTCCGCAGGCCTCTCTGGTGGCTCCTCAGGCCCCAGGTCCCTCCTGGGGCGCTGTCCCCAGCATTTTGCCCCACACATGGCTGCGGTGGCCACCAGCATCGCCAGGCAGGCCATGATGGCCGCCCCCACCAGGATGTCACCATGTCGGAGCAGGAAGCCCATCCCTGACAGAGAAGGTCCACAGCCTCAGCGGTTGGGCCTGGAGGTGCACCTCCAGTGGGGCCACCATCCCCAGCCATCCTCATTGTTGCTTCCAAGGCAGAACATCCCTCCCAAAACCCTGTCCCAAAGAAATATTTGGGCCATGAGGTGGTGGTTTCCCAGCAAAGCCATCCCTGAAGTCGTGCATGGCTGCATGGAGGCTGAGCAGCCTGCTGCCACCCCCTGCAAACCCCAAGGGCCCCCCTCCTTCACCCCAGACATAAAGGTGCATTTATTAAATATTAAATAATGCAATACCTAACTGATCTGGACAGGCTCAGACTGCGTAACTGGTTAATGAATTTGGAGCTGAGAGGATGGAAGAGGAACATGAGCTCAGCCAATTTTTTTCCATCTTGAAGACACTTCCAGTTTTGCAGGGATGAGGAGGCATTTTGTTAAAGTAGCAGTGTTTTAAGTGGGTACTGCAGAATACTGGTGTATTGCAGGCTGGGAGGCCCTATTACTCTGCAAGATGGGATCAGCCAGCCCTGATTACAGTTAAGCACCACAAGCCATCTGGGTAGCCTTGTGCTCAATTTGTTTGAGGAGCACTAGGGGAAACACTGGGAACATCACCATCCTTCTTGCCAAGACCTGCAGTGTGACAGGACATCGATCACATCTCAGTGACTAAGCTTACTGATCACTGCACTGTAGCAGAGGTAAACCCTAGATCACCCTTGACCACTCTCTGCTTGAGGCTCCAAGCAGCCAACATGAGGAGAAGCAGAAGATCTGGGGGAAGTAAAGGCTCACGCATGCCTAATTTTAACCCTGCAGCAAGAAAAGTAGCAAAGAGGGGGGAGAGAAACTAATCCTAATAGAGAGGTCATATTTAGAAGCACCAGAGCACAGCCAAACACCTCAGCTGTCATCAGCAATTAGCAGCATAAACACCAGGTTCAAGCACCGGCTGCTGCATCCACCCACTGGTCCCAGGGCACACAGGCTTCACTGACAGCTTCCACCCACACCCAAGGAGGGTTTGGTAAAGCTCAGTCAAGCTTTCAGGAGCCTGTGGGAGGTAACTCACTTAATTAAACCCAGCAAGCAGCGATACTTCCACCTGACACAGTTAACTGATGTAGGTCACCCCTTGGATGCCTGTCTAGGTTCACCTCTGAAAACTGGTGCCTTTAGAGCCTGCATGGGATGAGGTAAAGGCAGTTTGTCCTTCAAGTACAAGGCTCACCTCCTGACTTCGATACCTGACCTCAGTTTCTGAGAGGACTGCATAGTTCCCTGGTCTGCACACAACTCATACAGAGATGCTCCTGAATCTAGGGCTGGAAGCATTCTTTTGCCTACAGGAACATCCAGCTGCAAAGTGCCTGGCAGAGATGTTATCTATTTTTCCCACTCCTAAAGCCACTGTGCCAGCAGCAGTGCTATTTTTAAGCATCAGATGTAACACCTGATAGCAAAGGCACAGCTGGTTGGACCCCAGTCAAGGTAACACATGGCACGAGCTGGTATATAGGAGCCCTCTGAAGAGCAGGCAGCTACTGAGGATGCTGCACAAGTGACTTGCTCATCCATGCAGCACATTCACACCATCTCTGCACACGTGATCATGCACCCTCATTTCCCAGCACTATCACCACAGAGAGATGCAAAAGAAAGCAGAGCACAAGAGCGCTACTGTGTCCCCTACCTGATGCGGGAGCACGGACACACAGCGTGCCAGATTTCGTGGGAGAATGGTCCTCGTAGCCCTTCTTGCAGCGGCACAAGTAGGTGCCCACACCGTTGAAGCACTCTGCCTCCTCCCCACACAGGCTGACTCCTGAGCTGCACTCGTTCACATCTGACAGGGAATAGGTGCCGTGAGGCACACGAGGCTTGGCACACGAGGGCCCTGCAGCCAGCCCAAGACACCCACCTTCCACCAGCAGGGAAACCAGCTGCAGCTTCTCTACCCCCACCGAGGCACCGAGCAGCTCTTCCAGCTGGGAATGCAGGAGCAGGGACACATTTCTCTCCTGGGGCTTCAGGTGCAGCCAGAAAGTGAGCAGCAGGCTGGCATTGCTCGTCCTGCAGGTAGGGAGAGCCCAGGGTGAGGCAGGAGGAAAGCATCACCGCCAGGCCCTGCCATGAAATGCAGGCCTTCCACTCTAGTGCAGAGTCACGGTGCTGCAGGCTCTTGCAATGAGTGTTTGTGGCAAGAGACTGCTTTGCTGGAGGAGAATGAGGAGCACCACAGGTTACGGAGGTGCCTGCCGAGTGGGTGGCACACCAATAACCCTACCTTTTGACTTCCTTTAACTTTATTTCATTGACTCTGTTGGCAGAGAGTTTCAGGTTCTGCTGGATCTGAAAACAAGAGCAAACAGTGATGATTCAACATTTGGTGGGCACAGATATGGCATCAAGCTTGCTTTTCTCAGTCCTCTATCCCCTCTTGCTCTTACCCTTCACAGACTGCTCAGGACACATTAAGCATCCCATTGCCTCATGCTCTGAGCCTTTTCTCTAGGATATTGCTAATGGCACCCATCTGCCTAGCTTCAGCCCAACTCCAAGCACACAAGGTGATTTGAGAAGGGCAACAATGACCCCAGGTAAGCATTTGGGCACTAACCCACAGGTGGATACCATTCAGCTTTCTCGAGCAGGCAGCAGGCTAAACCCTACACACACAGAAGGCAAGATCAGGTGAAGACTTGGAATCATGCAAGTCCTGCCCCTACTGGGCTCTGACCTGAAGCTGTCCCATTTCTAGAAGCAAGTTGCAACCCTTGGTTGGTTGCAGCCCTGTCTCTGCAGCGCTTCTCTGCTGCCTTGTGATGGCTGTAGCAGCTGATGCCAGCCCTGCAGCCAGGCACCCTGCCAGGGCATCAGCACCATCCTCAGCTGGTGACCAGCGCAAGCAATTCAGATGCCAGCTCATCACATGGCATTAGCAGAAAATCCCTGGGGTGAAGAGCAGGACATGATCTCCAGTAGCTGAGCATTTGGGACATAACATTTGATTTTCCATCCCCACACCCAGACTTACATGGTTCTTAATGGACTTTAAAAGATCTTTTCTGAGCTCATTTCCACCAGGAGAGATCCACTCCTTGTGCTTGATTTCAGTTGTTACTTCAAACAGCACATCTACCAGAAGAAATAACATCTGAGCATGTTTAAGTCAAACAGGCTCTTAAACTTAGCACCAGATAATGGCAATAGCACAACAGCTACACAAATACATCCTCATTGTAGTGCCACATGGGTGTTTCCAGATGCTGTGCATCAGGTAGAACAGGCTGGTGATGAATGGGTCAAGGCTAACCTCAACTAATGCCCAGTGCTGAATCCTGGAATCGATCTTGGAGCAAAGAGCACACAAAGCATTAACATGCATTTGATTGCATTCAAACTTCCTCAGCAATCACCTTTCCCAAAGCTATCTCCGTAATTTACAATAGCCTAAAAGCCCTCCTCTCTCACCCATCTGTTTGGGATCAGCTTAGATAAACAGCTGTGGTCTGGCTGAATCCAGGCTAGCACAGACTTCCCAGAGCCTGTTGTTTAAAAGCTTATTTATTCAGCAATATTTCTCCTGTTCAAAGCACAGCCCCCTTCTGCATTGATTCCTCTTTGCAAGCTCTTTCTGGGGCTTGCTGTGCTACCCAAGCCTGGTTCTGTGCTTAGCTGCTGCTCCCATGGGCAGGTTGTGCTGTTCTCCCCAGTCTGAGGAGTGAGGCTCCTGAGCCAGGCAGTCCTGAGACACCCGTGTGAGTGTGTTTGAGGAAGCGAGGACAGAATCCACTCATTTAACTTAGAAAAAGTAAACTTTAAAAGAGCCAACAACCAATTCTGGAACCACCCAGCATTTCTGCCAGCTTCAGCATGTGAGCTCAGCTTTCTCCAGCACAAAGTGCCGTCCAAATACCCACTGGTGAGGAGCACCCCACACTCCCCTCAAATTTTCACGAGCAGACGATGCCCACGCACAGCACCACCCAGCACATTGGGCTTGGGGCAGTGCTTGAAGACCTGCCTGAAGCCTTTGCATCACTCACCGCCTGGATGGTGCAGGGACTGCAGGGCTGTACCATTCTCCAGGGATGCCAGGACAGAAGCCAGATCTGTGAGAGCAGGGAAAAGAGTCAGGCTGCTGACCTCTGCCCACTGGCAAGGGGGAATAAAAAGTAATCTACCATCAACTCCTAAACGTTACTGGGGGATGAGTGTCATTTTACCCCTCCTCCCTTTAAATTCTGGAGCTCAGACTGTTCTGACAGCTAGGAGCATCATCCCATAGGTGCCTATGATACAGCAGATAACCCTGTGGTGTCTGACTTTCACTATATCTAAGGAAGGTGTTCCACCTTCCTTAGATATAGTGAAAGTCAGGAGTGCTACCACACGGACCAGTGGAAGGGAACAGATGAATCTACAATATGCAATAAAAGCCTCTCAAGAGTGCTCCTTCTCTGGAAATGGACACTGGACAACGTTGGGCATCAGTTCAACCACAAATAACCCACAAAATGCCTTACCAAAGAGGTCTTCGTGTCTCCCCTGTGGTGACACCATACCTCCAGCAGTCACACCAGGAGAGGGATGGAGAGGAGAAGGTTTTGTAGTTGTGTTTAGTGGTGGCTTTTCCAGTGTTGGCAGGTGAAGTGTGGTGACCACCTCTGCTGCCAGCGTGCCACGGGCCTGACCCAGGTTAGAGAATTCAGCAGAGAGGCCTGCAGTGCTGCTGGGCACCTCTGAAGGTGGGACACCAGATGAGCTACGTGGGGCTACAGTGACTGGAGCAGATACCAGCCCTGCATCCCCCTTTGCAGCCTCCAAGGATGGTTGCTCAGCTGCACACCCAGCATCGCCTCTGGCTGGAGCCACCAACATATCACTGGGTTCTCCCCCCTCGGTGCCACCATCCTGAAGGCTCCTTCCCATCTTGGTGTCATCCTGCAGCTCACCACGTTTGTCCAGGCTAGCGCCAGGCTGGGCACCTTCTGCAAGGTCAGGAAGGTGTTGGTCTTCTTCATCCGAGCTTGTGAACTCAGGCTTGATCCTGCCCACAGGAGGCACAGCTGATGGGCTCGGAGAAGCTCCCAGCATGGGCAGGAAGCCTTTTGTTACCGCTGTCCTCCAGCTCTCCTGAACAGGCTCTCTGGGAGCCATCACCTCATTTGAAGAACCCGCAGCTTCATCATCTCCAAATACATAATACTGTCCCTTAAAATGTTTGTATTTGCTGCTTCGGGAGCCGCCCCCTGACAGAAATAACACGTGGACCACGGTGGCTCGTGTAGCAAAGATCAGAGTGCCTCGGTTGTGGCAGGCGTACACGACTTTGGTCTCCACGCTTGAGAGCACCCCCTGGAAAATCATCTTGTCCTGATTCTTCCCACAGCCTTCGCTCCCCTGAAAGCCCTGGACGTAGATGACAACGTGCTTCTGGGGGCCTGCCCAGATGGTCCAGTTGCACCAGATGTTGGCTTTAATGTCACCGTGCTGGGGGAGGTAAAACATCCCAGACCTACCCCGAAGGACGACATGGCAGCTCCTGGCAGGGACATACTCTGTGGCCCAGGGCAGCCCCAGCTCTGGCACATTACAAACAGAGAGGGAACACCATCAGTGGTTGTTATACACACCAAGGCACAGATATTATTATTCTAGGAGTTACAGCAGAAGAGGTCCTGTTTTAAACCACCTCCTGCTGGGATGTTCCTGGAGCTCCAGCCCCCACAACCCCATCTCTGCTCTGCAAACAACACTGAGCTGAGGGACCTGGCCACTCTGCATGCCTCCCCACAGCCCTTCCAGCCTCAGAGAGCTTGAGCTACATGTTTTTAATCCTAAAAGAGGCTTGGCCAACAAGACTGCTCTGTTGGAAGCACCCACAGGCAGCTGGGGTCTCGGCTGCCAGGCTGGGGCTGCAGGTGACAGACACCCCCTCCAATCCTAAAGACATCTCACAGCAAGACACAAGCACTCAGAGACCTACCAGCATGTTGCTGCTGCTGTCCTCCTGGTATCAGTGTCTTTCTGGACACGGGATCACTGTAGGGCTGCTGCAGCTCCTGGCCTCGCAGCACTCTTTGTCCCTGCAGATCCACAGGAGGGCTGGAGGGACGATGGCTCAAGGAGGCATTTCCCTGCTCACCAGCACCCGCTTGGAGGCCTTCCATGGTTTTCTGCATGTTAAATCCCCCAAGGAGGGTGGCAAAAGCCAGTCAGTCACTGGATGCTGCTGTGGTGTTGTGGTCTCCCCTCGCCCCCCAGGTGCCACCCCATAGCCACAACTCACCTGGTGCTGGGGACAAGGAAGGTGTGTGACAGGCCTCAGCCTGGGGATGGAGGACACAGAGGGACCTCTGGCTGGAAATCCTGCAGGAGATAGGGCTTCTTCTCGCTGGCCACCCTCTTCCAGCACCCGTTTGCTCATCTCAAGGCCAAGGGGGCCGGGGGACACCTCTGCACCCAGTGCGGGGGCTGCTGATGGGTGGTGGGGTGGTGATGAGGAGAGCTCCTCCTGTCCTCCAGGGCTGGCTGGTGGGGTCTCTGCCCTTCTCCTGGCAGGATCCAAACCCAGAGCCGCTGCTGGAGGTGAGTCCACCCTGGAGACAGCCTCTGCTTGTGAAGGAAGAGGATCCCTGGGGGAGAAATTGCCAGATCCAAAGCCTGCAGGGACGTGGTCGGGGTGGGAGAGGGCTGGTGTGGGGAATTTCCTTATTTCCAGGGGAGAAATACCCATCAGCTTCGCGTGCTGCAGGCTGGTCTTTCCCAGGTCGGGTTGAGTTGTGGACAAACCCTCAAAACTGCTTTGGCTTCTCTCAGGTGGCAGCTGCGAGCTGTCCCTCCTCACAGCATCATACGGGGTACTCAGGCTTGGCACCAGGCCCTTCGCAAGGCCACCAGCACCACCCCTCACTGCTCCATGGCTTCTTTCCTTCTCCTGGCTCTTATTCTCCTCCAAACCAGCTGCACCCAGCCCCTGGTACGTGGTGGTATCAACAGTGTCTTGGCTTTCCCTTCTGCCAGATGACAGAGCCCGTGAGTGAGCAGCCACGTCGAGGTGAGCAGTGTGTGTTGGTTTAATGGTGGGCCGGGGGCTGCCCACATCTCCCAGCCTCAGGGTAGGCTGCAGGACGGACAGACCACCCTCCTGACCCACGTCTGTGGGCTGCAGAAAAGGCTCTGCTCCCTGCAAGGCTCTGAGCAGAGGAGTTTCCAAAGGCACAGTTGAAAACCCACTGACATCTCCACTCGTGGCAGGACCCCGCTCTGCAGCGGGGCTCCCACACTGATCCTCCTCGCAGGGCCTTGGGCCTGCTGGTGGCTCAGGCCCCGGCACGTGAGCAGATTTTGTTTCCAGGAGTGGGATCTCTGTGCCTCTGAGCCCATCAGGGCTTCCTGCAGGGCCTCTTCCCCGCGGGGACACGCCGTGCAGCACCGCAGTCACACCAGAGCTCTCGGTGCGATCTGTGCTCGCCAAGCCCAGCACCTCCCTGGGGTCTTCAGCCCATCCAGGCTCAAAAACACCACCTGGTTGGGGAAGCTCTGGAGATAGAGTCCTGGGAACTGAAGCACCGCTGGAGGGAGATCTGCCTTTCTCATCCTGGAAGGTGAAATACTTCCCTTTGAACTGTGCGTCCCTGCAGTTCGGCACGTACCTCTTCAGCAGCACGACACGGACAGCCTGAGCAAAGGTGGCGAAAACGTGCGTCTCCTTCTTCCAGCAGGCATAAACCACGCTGTTCTCCACCAGTGAGGAAACCCCTTCGAAGAGGATCTTGTCCTCATTTTTGTTACAACCTTCCTTAGTGGTAAAGCCCTGGATGTAAATTACGATATGCTTCCTGGAGCCTGCCCAGATGGTCCAGTTGCACCAGAAGTTGATCGGAGAATCGCTGCAATATGCAGGAGGAGAAAACTCCCCGTGGGCATCCCTCAGGACCCTGTGGCAGCTTCTCATAGATGCGTATGCCTTTACCCACGGAAACTCTGCCCCTGCAAGACAAAAAGGGACAACCTCGAGTTGTCCTCCATCCCCACCTCCCAGAGAGTTACTAGCCCTTACTTCCACCCTGGAGAAGGGAAAAAGGAGAGCAGGAGCTTGGGGATGAATGCTCAGACAGCCACAGAGCCCACAGGCAGTGCTGTCCTGAAGGCATCTTCACCCCCTTTTACTTCAAGGCTTCAGCCAAACAAGAAGCCCTCACAGGCTCAGTAGGATGAGCAATGTTAACATCCCACTACAGCTAACTTAGCCCTCAAAACAGGGAATGCTTTCCCTCGGGTAGCCAGAAACACAGCATTTTCCAAAAAATGCTACCTCCAAGCTAGAAGAACCACTAGCAATAGGTTTGCCCTGCAGGAGCATAGCTCAGATTTGGATTGAGCTCCTGCTACGTGCTTTAATTGCCCCCCAACAGCAACTTGCTACAGCACAGCGCTCCTGCCCAGGGGTCCTGCAGCTTGAAACACGGGTATAAGAGTTAAATCTTACCTGGCTTCGCATCCTGATCCTCCGGGCAGGATCCACATGCCTATGAAGAAAACACTCTTACTGCACACCCAGCTGCCAGTATCTGCACTGGTGCAGCCCAAGGCAGGTAGCCAAGAAGCAACGAGCCCACCCAGAGCCCCCACCACCTCCCTTCTCCCTGCAGCAACAAGTGATGCCTGCTCCCCACCTCCAACACCAGCAGCGCTACCCAATTTGTGCTTTCAGGCTGTGATCAGCACAATAACAGCCCCAAAAGAGGGTCAGGGCGTCCCCCCATCACTCACCCCCGGGGCAGCACCAGGAGCCCCACATGGTGGGCTCAGCAGCCTCCTGGGTGCTGGTCCCCACGCCAAGGGCACCAGGGCAAGGAGCACCAGGAGGGGCAAAGGCTTCATGGCAGAAGGCTCACACCATTAAAACAAGACCCCCCAAAAAACCCTAAAACACTTCTTCCTCCCTAAGACAACCCAGGAGACTTCCCCCAGGCACAGCAAATGCTGCAGCCCCTCTCTGATATATGCACTCATAGTGCCTGGCCACCCACCTGATTGCAATTATCTCGTCAGGGACAAGCCAGCTGTCCCTCGTTAGAGGTCGGCCTCACAGCTTTCCTCCTTCCCTCCGTGTTTTGAGAGCAGGCACCTTCCTTTTGTAGGGTGTTGGAAAGCGGAGTCAAGGCATTGATGTTGCTTGTGGCGTGACCTCGAAGCAGAGCCCAGCTTGCTTCATGTCTCCGCAATAATAATAATAAAAAGGGATTAAAGTACTGGCGGGAGAGCACCCTCATGTAAAACCCTCTCCATTCTATTTTAACCAGCTTTGGCTGGAGTCTGTGATTTCCCAACACTCAGTGAAACAAGGGAAAGTGCCTCAAAACACGAGGCTCCTCTCGCTGTCTGTGCGGAGTGAGGCAGAAAGCAAACAGCCCAGGTGATGATGTGCAAATTACGGGATGCTTCAAGTTCTTTCAGCCTAGCTTGTCATTAGGGGCAACGCAAAGAAGGCAATTAGGCTGTCTGATGTACAGCTTTGACAACATAGCCTTTAAAATGTCAGTCATAATTTAGTACCAGAAAAAAAATAAAATAAAATCCTTTCTTCTTCTAAGTTGTCACATCTTGGCAGGCTGGCGTAGGCTTTCTCCCACGGCGGTGTGTTTGCATTTACAGCATCCCAAATGTCTCCAGAGCCCTGCTGGGTCCCGCTGCAGCCTCCCCTTACTGGCCTGGGCATCTTGCACCAGGCTTTAGCCCCTGGGGAGAAATCCTGAAGGGGCTGAACGGGATCGTGGGGCTCTGTTTGTTGTCAATTTGCTGGTACATAAATATTTGGGTAATTTTAGAGGGCTAGGGGTTGTTTTTTTTGTGTGTGGTAGGCGTTTCTGTATGGGCTTCCTCCTGCTTGCAGCTCTCCTACGTACATCTACCCTGCTGTCATTTATGAAGTGGCGTAATCCTGCCGAGTTTAGGAGAAATTGATTTACCTTCTGCCTCCCCCTAGCGATTGCATTTGGGCACGAAGGGAGAGGGAAAGTCAAGCTCGACAGAACTTCTCTAATCCTCTTTATAAAACCAAAGTAAGCAAACGCATTGTGTGCGTTTCTTTCCTGTGATTCCCGTCCCTCTTGCACAGCAAAAGTAACAGGAAGAAAAGAGGTAAAGAAGGAAAAGAAGCTGGGGCTTCCCTCAGCTCTCTCCCCAGAAATAACTGAAAGGTCTGGAGAAAAAGAAAAAGAAAAACAAAACAAAACAAACAAACAAACAAAAAGTGAGGTGGATGGGAGCTAAAAGCCCAGCTCTGAGGGTCAGTGGAGCGATGCTGATGGGAGAAATGTCAACGCTGCCCACAGGGTCCAGCTGTGAAGACAAAGATGAAGGCAAAAACAAAGATGAAAGAAGAAGAAAAGAAGAATAAAAAAGGAGGAATAGGGAAGAGAAAAAAAGGACAAATAATAAGAAGAAGGAAAGGAGGGGGAGGAAGAAGGAAGAAAAGGATGAGAAGGATGGAAAGAAGGAGAAGAAAAAGAGAAAAAAGGAGAAGAAAGAAGATGGAAAAGGAGAAGAAATGAGAAGGAAAAGGGGGAGAAAAATAGGAAAAGAAAGAAGAAGGAAAAGGAGGAGAAGTCTAGGGAAGAAAGGGAGGAAAGAATATGGAAAATAAGAGAGAAAAGAAGACGGCAGAGCAGTGACTGCTGTGCCCATGCCGGGGCTGTGCCCGACGGGGCCCCTCCAGCCCTCTGGGCTCTCCCGGTGCCGTGCCAGGACCAGGTCCCATGGGGTAGGGCATGGGGCAGCCACAGGGCAGCCCCAGGTCAAAGCCACCAGAGCCCTTGGGGTGTCAGCACCCAGTAAACGGGTGACCTCAGAAATTTGGCACCGGCCGCCCAGCAAACCGAAGCCCCATTTTGTTGCTCCAAGGTGTTTTCCCTCTGTGACCCCAGCCAGGATGAGTCTTTCCTGAAGGAAAAGGTTGAGGTTTCCTGAATATTAAAAATATTTCCAAAATATTTTTAAGATTTAGAAACGTGTGCATCTTATATGTATGACGCACTTGGCGCTCCTTCCTTCTCACCCGGGTGATTTTTCAGTTGCTTAACCCAGCGTCACTTGGTGTAGCCTGCTGGTGCATTCTTGAAAACAAAAGGATGTATCCGGCTGCCAGCAGCTCACAAGACTGGTTCTCCACCAGATTTATACATACACAAGCTCACAGTGACACGCAGGGCATCAGACTCCGAGGGAAATCCCAAAAGCTGGAGACAACAGAGCGCTGCATGGTGCGGGTGCCAAAAATCACAAGGAGCCCCGCTGGGAGCCGCCGCAGAGGCTGCCCGGCACAAAGGGGCCGGAGGGAGGAAGCACGCTGCTGCCTCGATAAGGGACCCCCTGCCACGGCCGTGACCAAAAAAAGCAACAACAAAAAAAAGTCAGAATTGGGGAGGATTGACGGGGAGCGGGAGGTGGCCCTGAGGTGGCTGGCGGAGAAGCTGGAGATGCTGAAGGTGAAGGCACCCGGGGCTGGGAGGCGCAGAAGCAAGGCAGCCGTCCCTTGCCTCCCCAGCAGGTCGCCAGCCACCTCCCCCAGTTTTGGCTAAAAAATAAGCAACAACAACAGTCTGAAACAGGGAAGAAATGAAAAAGGTGATGGGTGTCTTGAGAGCGGTGCTATCCCCGGGCTCCAGCCCCGCGAGCGCTAATTGCGCCGCCCGGGAGCAGCCGGTGGTTGTTTTTCTGCTGGTAATTGCTGGCGGGGGCCACGTCCTCCCCAGGCAGCCCCAGAGGTTTTGTTCGCAGCCGTTTGCCCCGGGGAGAAGCAGAAACACCACAGGAGATGTTGGCAACAACTGAAGTGTGTCCCGTTTCCTCTTCTGCAACCGCGTTTCGAGAGCTGGTAACGAAAACCAGCATCGGCCGCCCCGCTGCGGGTGCGGGGAATTTGCCGGTAAGACACAGCCTTGCATTTCTGCATTGGTGTCACCCACCCGGGAAAGACCCAGCACCCCGGGGGATTTCCCCAGCCTGGCAAAAAAAAACTAGCTACATCGATCCCTCTGCCCTAAAACAGCCCAATCTGCACCCAGAAAGGTGGTGGCGTGATGCTGGTGCATCGCGGAGCAAATCGGTCCGTCGGCTCCCACCCAAAACTTTTAGGGTGGCTGCCGCAAGGTGCAGGTGGTGAGAAGCACAATTTTGGGGCAGCTGTCTCCCCTCCCCATATACAAGCACCAGGCAGCACTGTGTGTGCAGCCATAGGGTGACCCAAAACCTCTCCCCTTGTCCGCTGTGTTGGGTCAGTATGGGAAAGAAGTGGGCCAAAAATCCCAACCTCGCCATGTCCAGTTGATTCTAAAAAAATATAAATACATAAAAAGCTGAAACATAAAACTCCCTTTCCCCAAAAAAAAGATAAAGAAAAAAGAAAAATAGGAGCCATAAACAGGTATCGGGGGCTCTGTGCGTGGGTTTGCTCCAGTTTCCAGGTGCTGCCAGAGCTGAAAAGGAAGAAATGGGTGATCTGAGGGGGACGTCGGAGCCAGGAAGTGGTTTAAGAACGAGCATGACGGTGAGGATTGAGAACGTCACCCCTTTTTCCTTTAATGTCTCTAGCTGCGTGTGACGCTGGAGGAAACCATCATTCCCCATACAGGGCTTGTGCTCCCTGCCCTGTCGGAAGGTTTTGACATCAAGAAGGGAAGGGAAGCCTTAAAACTCAAGCAGCAAAAGACCATCAGGCCAACTGGAAAACCAGGACCAACCCTAGCTCTCGAAGGCTGCAGGAGATGCTGCCCTGTCCTCTGTACACCTGCACGTCAGCTCCTCGACAGCCTGGGCAAAGGTCATGGACCTTCATAGCTTTGGGGAAAAAAAATAAAAAGACAACTCTCAGCTAAAACCCTAAAATTTACTAGTGTGCTAGCACCATTGGCTGGAAGGGAGGGGTTTAGGGATTGTTGTTTATTGAAATATCACTGGGACTTGATGTCAGCCCACAGGCTTGTAGGAAATTGCAGTGAGTGGGAGATGTTGAACCCTCTCCTCTTTAGGAGGCTGAGTTTGCAGGATCCAGCCATCGGGGAAGGCTCAGCAGGATTGTGGCCAACCTTCAGTGCTGGTGTGGGCAGTGCGATACGTCCTGGGTCACCAAATCCTCCAGGGTTACAGGGGTAAAGAGCAAAGGGTTTGGGATCTGCTGCTCTCACTGCAACCTCCTGCCCTTTCTGGCTTCTTAATAATGACATCTCTTCCTGCTGGAAAGCAGGGAGCCAGGCCAAGGAGCAGCACCAGAAGGAAGTTGGGAGAGTCAAAGCATCACTGATGTAGACTCAATTTATCAGATTAACAGACGTGGGGGCGATGAGCACATCCACCACCGAGTGACCCCAGCCTCCTCCCTTTCTCCACCATGTTCGTCTTGGTCACCCGCAGAACCAGATTGGCTCTTGCCTGAAAAGCTCGAGTTTTTAGGACCAGCATTTGGGGGAGTTTCATCAAAACGAAGACAACAAAGTCTGGGTAAATCACACTGCCTACGTGCGATGGCTTGTTGTGAAAATGATGGAAATAATTATCTTCTGTGCGGTTGTTACAGCGTTGGTGTTCCTGCACGTTAGCTACACTGCCGGTAATTGCCAGGAATTTTGTATATTAAGAGAGCAAAGATTTTGGGGCTGGCTCCTGACAAAACTACTGAAGGTGAACAAAGGAACCAGCAGCAGGCCGGCCCCCGGGTCCATCTGGCCGTGCTCACAGATGACCAAGGAAAAGCAAGGATAAGACAAGCACGTAAGGTGCTCCCCTGTGAGCCCAGGCAAATTTTAGTATCCAAAAGCCCCAAGGCGAGGAGCTGCACAGATCCATCCAGGTGTAAAACCCCACCGTGCGTTGTGTCCCTGACTGCTACCAGTTCCTTTGAAGACCCCCTTCTTGCTTTTCCAGGCCACTGCCATGCCCCCCTCGGTCATTTCTTCCCAAATCCATCACAGCTGCTCCTAAGACAGAGCCTGTTCAATGTGATCTATTTTGGAAACTTTTGCTGATTCTTCCTTATTTTTTTTAGAGGAGAAAGCCCAAACCGTGTGCACTATTGAAGATATAAATAACCTGTTGACTTGAGGTGTCACGTAGATGTACCCTACCCCTTTCCTCGTCACCTTCAACGTGTGATTGGCTTTGTCCTCTACCCACAGCAGCCTCAAGATCTCGCTACGGAGCACAGCCAGGTTTCGTGACCTTTTCCCCTGCTGTGTCACCATCCACACATCCTCCTTCAAATCTACCTCCCACGTCCCTCTGCCTCCTGCAGACCTCCTCAACTGCCCACGTCACCACGCTCAGAACTGCATCTCACGACCAAGCTCACCCTCTTCTCCAGACCACTACGAGTATGCCAGAATCCCCTAAGTCCCCTAAGATACTGCCCCACGTTCACCCACATTGAACTGAAGAAGGTAAGTGAGGACAGCCCAAACACACCAGGGCTAATTTCTGTAACAGAACATTCGGCTTTTCTCAAAAATTTATTTTTTATTTTTTTTCCTCCTCAGAGTAGTGCATGTGTGCCTGAGTGTTCAGGAACAAAAGCTGTTCATCGATTTTTTACATGTATTTACATAGCACCAGCACCCTGGCTCCGAGTTTCAGAGGTTATCCTTTTTCCCCAAAAAAAATGTCAGCCCAGAAGGACGCGATGCAGCTGGTAAGAGCACTGGGATCTTTGACTCTTCATCCTGTTCTTTAAATACCAGACTGTTTTCCCTCCAAAGATGTGTTTATAAAGATTTTCAAATCTTAACATGAACAAAAATTCCCCGGAGTCCAGGCTGGCGTCGCAACACGCTATATATCATTATAAAAGACAAATTCCAGACACTGGGATATTCAGAGCAGACCAGAAATAAAAGGGAAGAAACAAAGGGGGAATTTGAAGCAGAGTAGGTGGAAGGGATTTTTAATACACTGTGTAAGAGGTACTCGTGCATTCAAGCAAACACTAAAGCTGAGCCCTTAAAGGATAACTCTACCAGGTTAGGCTAGCAGGCACTTTGGGAAGGCTGTACAAAGGATGGGATATAAAGGATGGGATATAAAGATCTTCTCTAGCAAACCTCCCACCTGGCAAACAGCTTCAGGACTCCCTGAGCAGAAAGCCATGCTAGCACAGCAGCCTCTGTCCCTGCCTGACCTCTTCTCTACTTTTGCCCTCAGAAACCCACATCTCAGGTGTGTCCTGCCCCATTTGGGATGAGGCACAACATCACGGCGCTGAATCCAACCAGGGCTTCCTCAGCAGCTTCCTCTGCTTCTCGGCGCAGGAGGCACGGGGACAGGGAGGGTTGCCCAAGAAAAAATTAACAGGGAGTTTATTTCATCAAGTGCCCTTATTCTTTGGAGGCATGGAAGGCAAAGGGCTGAATCATAAAGGTGGGGAATGAGGAACTCTTCTAGTTATTAACTACCATTAAAAATTTCAGTGCAAAACTCACCTGTGTAATTAGGCCAGTATTAATTACCCCAAGTGAATGATTCAGATCTCTATGTTAAACACTGGCTACGCACAACAAACACCCTAAAAGAGGGGAAATCCAAACCCGACCACCTGAGAACAAGCAAAAATAAACCAGGGGAAAGGCTGTTAGCTTTGTAACCTCCCAAGGGAAAGCAGAGCCAGGAGGCCCACGCTATCTCCCACCCTAAAACACGCACAGATTGGGGAAAAAGCACACATGCACGTGAGAGGACCCTCACGTGCCCCTTGCAGGCGGTTCCAGCAGGATAAAAAAGCAGGATGAAGGATCAGACATCATCCCGGAGCTACGACGCTGGGTCTGTGCCAGTTCTTCCTCTCGAGACGCGAGCACGTGTTTCACTTCTTCAGCGGGGAAATTTTCTAGCAGGCAGCTGCAGCTGCAATCCGCAGCATTGCTCAGGCAACGCTCAAGAGCTAGGCCTGGAAAATATGACAAAGAACGCAGTTTTGGTACATATGACAAAGAACGCAGTTTTGGTACATATGACAAAGAACGCAGTTTTGGTACAGCAAACAGTAGGAAATCAGTTCCAAAGGCAGAATGAAGATGAATGTTTTGAAAGTGTTTGAGATGCCTCAACTAGAGGTCCAAAGACAGTAACTCCTTAACACCCCTCTCGGGGCTCTCGCTTTCTGGCAGATCTGAAACCGGTCTTCTCACACTTAAAAAAAGATATTCTTTCACTTGTAGCTAAGGTGGTTTCTTTTGCTTCCCTGTGAAGAAGAAAGAGCAGAATAAATGGATAATCAGCATCAGATAAGGACTGTCGGCCTACCACATGAAGGTAAAAGCTCGGTTCAATGCACCGCAATCACAGAACTGTAGGGTTGGAAGGGACCTCGAAAGATCATTGGGTCCAACCCCCTGCCAAAGCAGGTTCCTCAGAGCAGGCTGCCCAGGTAGGTGTCCAGATGGGCCTTGAATATCTCCAGAGGAGACTCCACAACCTTCCTGGGCAGCCTGTTCCAGTGCTCTGTCACCCTCACCGTGAAGAAGTTCTTTCACATGTTGGTGCGGAGCTTCCTGGGCTCCATTTTGTGGCCGCTGCCCCTTGTCCTGTCCCCACAAACCACTGAAAAGAGGTTGGCCAAATCCCTCCGTCCCCCACACCTCAGGTATTTATAAACATTGATAAGATCCCTTTTTTTTTTTTAAGAAAAGGGAAGGTTTTGTTACTGAAATACCACACGGACATTGGGTTCGAATTATATCACCTATGGCCGTAAAAGAGCAAGAAACAAGTTCCTACCGCTCAAGTCAACCCTTCAAGCTTTCAGGCATCGCTGACTGGCTTTGATCAGGAAGGGGGTTAGAAATCACATCCACTCCGAATTGCAAGGGAGGGAGGAGACAGCTGAGTAATGATCTCATTCTTGGAGTGCCAGATACCGAGTTTCCATGCAGCACCTAATTACGTCGCAGAGCACTTTGCCAGAGCATGCAGAGAAGTTCAAAAAAAAAGAATGAGACAAATTCCTGGAACACAGCTTTGTTGCTGGTCACCAGCCGCTGTGGTGCAGAGCAAGGCAGGGTTAAAGCCCTCCGAGCCACCAGAAGCCTTCTGTGTTTTTGCGTGCCCACAGCACTTCAAGCACGTGCTGTTGGACCCATCGGGACCTGGCAGACCACCCCAGCCTTGGTTTGGCCAAACACAGCTTTCCCTAGCGCGTGAACAAGTTGGAACAACCCAGGTTAAGTTTCTGCAGAGAGCCGGTGACAGCTCTAACAACAAGAGCAGATCCTCAGACCCATCGCGATGAGGAACCTGCATGGAAGGGCACCAGCAAACTAAGATCACGCAGCTCCTCGCTCCTGAAACTCATCCAATTTCGAGATATTTTAAAGCTTTGCTTATGTGTGACCTCTGTGATAGCAATATTCATCATTATCCTCATCTAAACATCATTAATATTTTTACCAAGCAACCAGGATTGTATCAAAGCCATGTAAGGAGGGATTTCAGAAAAATAATTCACTGGCCTCCCTGACATTTGTGTGCAGTGGTCAGCAGCGAGTAAGGTGATGAATATTTTTATTTTTTCCACTCAGGTCTCTTGGGCAACCGCCAGATCTACTTCTAAAGCAGAAGCCTGTTTCCTCGCATACCAGAAGGACTGAAGGGAAACAAAAGCAGACCAACTCCTTTGTTTTTACATCTTCAAAAACATTCCCTCACACTTCACACTGTGCATAACAATGAGCCCATCTTAGCAACAGGCTATTTGTTCCTTCAGCTTCGCTTGCTATTTTCTACCCAGTTTCTTACCTGCAAGTTTTTGCAATATCTCCACTCTGGCTTTTCGCCTTCTCCCCCCAGTCATTTGTATGCCTGAATACAGGACAATAGTAAATGCAAACACAGTGATGCAGATTTTAGATAAAGAAGAAAGAGGCAAAGGTACACAAACATGTTTTTATTTTCTTCAGTAGTATTATTGAAGTGTAGTATTTCAAGCTGCAGTGCAATTTTGGTCTAAAAGTGGGTATTTTCATCTCACCTCTATGCACAAGGTGAGTTTTCAGTTTTGTTTTCTGTAAAAAGTTCACATGCATTAGCCTCCCTACTTGGCTGAGTAGTTATATACACTGACAATAAACTCCACACCTTCTCAACTATATCACAACAGCTCACAATTTAGTGTTATGGGACACCAGGGGGAGAAAGGCAAAAAATATTATGGAACCTTTAAGAAACTGAGTGACCCTGCAACTAAGAAAACAGGAAAGAAGTGACTTGAATAATGACATTTTATTCTTGAAGTTTTAACTCAGATTTATTGCTCAGATAGAAGGCTTGCATTCTTAGCAAGAAGTCACAGGTTTTATGGAAGGGTTTCAAATGCTCATCATATGTGTATTATATATGCCATACCAGCCAGAATGTGTGCATGGTGTCCTCCAAAAAGAAAAGGTTCAGATCTTCACAATATAGTTGTCATTTCTGAAGCGAGCATGGGCAGAAGTATCAGTGGTGGTAGGAATGGAGAAGGAATCAAAGATAACACATTTCAGCCACAAGAGGAAACACGTAAATGAATGAATCATGTACAACCCCCTCACACAGCAAAAAACAGCATTCTGTCAAGATTTAGCCTGAGGGATAGCAAAGGGACACAAAAATAAGCTGCAACAAATACCAAACCGCAGTGCTTGGCTTTAAAGGCTAACTTCAAAATCAGTAAGTTTACAGCTTGGTGTGCAACACCGCACTTTTTGCCTCATTTACTCCACTGTTTGGAACTGTTTGAATTAGGCTATGATAGAAGCCCGTGATTTTAAAATAGCAATTCCCAGAGAACATTGTTCAAATTCTTTCTTCCATCCTAGGGGTCTGTCACTGGACATGAATCCACAGAATCACCAAGCACTGAGACTGCTCAGCTGGAGGAAGTCAGAATCCATCCACTAGAGGAAAAAACTCCAGTGAATCCAGTGAATTTCTTCTGTTGCTCAGTAAACCCTGGGGTTTTCAAAGACAAACTAAAATAGGCCTGTAAATGTTTTGAAAGGGCTGCAGCAAACTCCCTGAGGTGCCGCATAGCCACCCCTCAGCAGAGTCGTCACTACTTTGAGAAGACTGGGCCACTACAAACACGATACTGCTGTGATTAGACTTTTAACAAAGACCTGGTTTGAGCACAACAAAATAATAAAAATAAAGACTTGCTCAGTACTTCATTGCACTTCACATTTGGAAATTTTGCTTAAGTGTCTTAGTTGATGGCGCATGGTTTATAATGCAACGCGCAGCAACAGGAAAACAAGACATCAAAGTGTTCTTGAAAGGTTAAAGTCAGAGAGCATCTCTCTGCAACCCTGTCTTCATCTGCGCTCCCTTCTTGAGAACACTACTAGCAGATGTCTCTTTTTGCACAGCATGGGGCTTGTTGGCCGACACGGCTTCCAGAGCTGAGCTTGTTTCGCTAAGTTAGCACTCCCACTCCTGTTCTCACCTCCATCCAGCAACCAACTGGGCAACGGCTTTAAAAAGTTTTGGGAAGAGTTTGAAGAGAATGTAGAGAATGATGCTTTGTGCTCCTGCCGACTGACATTCCTCTTTTCAGGCCTTCTCCATGCAGGGTCTGTGAAAGGGATGCATTAAGCAGCTCTCCCTGCCCCATTTGCTTGCTAAGTTGGTTTTGTGATTATTCTGTGAAAAGGAAACAGTTCGGCATAGGCATGAACTCATCAGGATTGGTGCCCTTGGGCAAACGCAGTTACACTGGAAATCTTATGCACATGAGACATAATGAGCTGGAAGGGAAGAGGCCAGGTCTCAGGGAGTAAACTGTTTACTGCAAGCTAGGTCAGCACAACAGCAGCAGGAGGTAAGAGCTGCAGCGCTCATTACCATGAAAAATCAGTAAATAAATAAATAAAATTACCTGCTTGAATCTATGGTGACGGATCTTTGCTGAATTGCATTCCTAACGCAACAGCTCTATTAAGTTCTGTTCTGCATCTCTCTGGTGTTCTTCAGCCAGAACTCTTTCCAAGTTTGGCTTTCAGCACTTCTAACCCTACACTGGAAAAGAGAAAGGATTTTCAAGAATTCTCTTATCGTCAATCCAGTCAAGTGCAACATTTCACTCAAGATTGCATAAAAATAAAAAAATAAAAACATAATGGGGGTGCGGGGTGGAATCCAAGTATAAGGGCAAACATTCTCCCCAAGGTCCAAAGACCTGCAGAAAACTTATTTGAAAAAAAAGAAAAAAAAAAAAAAAAAGGGACTTGTACCTCTAGAAGATAAACACTGCAGTTTGTGTATTAATTACAGCTCGCTCACCTTCCTCATCCAGAGGCCTGTTACAACCTCCTCCTGGCTGCATTGGGAAGTAAAGGCCTGAGCCTTGGCACAAACAAGCTGCTGGATTCTAGTGGCTCATCCTGATGCAACATCAGTTAATCACAGGAGCAATTCATTTCCCCTGCTGTGTTCCGGTAAGAGACTTCATCCACATTTAACCATCTCTAAAAACCTCTCATTTCAAATACCACTATTCCAGTTATTCTCATCGCAATCAAATTTCCTTGCACCTTTATATTAACAGACTTTCCTCCTAAACTAAATAAAGATAAAATAAATACATATCCCTATCTCTACACTTCCCAGATCTCTTCTCACTAACACCTATGACTCATTTGGAGTTACGATGTAATACTCCACCAGAAATCATCAGTTCTTATTATTTTCTCAACTTTAAGTTACTTCATAGGAAACCAGTACATATTTAATTAAAAAAATTAATCCCAGCTCACTTTTCTTTTTGAAGTATGCTCCAAAACCTGGAGCATACTTCAAACACTCCTCCCTCCCAGATAAAATCCAGCATCCTAACACTCTGCTTTTCAGTAACTTTCCATCTTCCATTCCCAGGTGTCCCTGAATTTGTCCCTGAATCCCCCCCTTTCAGTGATACACCCTAGCAGACACCCCCTTTTCTTTTTGGTTGCAGCCCATTTCCTTATCTCTGTTCTTATTCCATTTACTCTGGACTCCAGTTCTTTGTCAGGACAATTCCTCCCCCCATGGGAGCGGACTGGCAGCCCAAGAGGGTTGTGCAGGCATCGGCTTCTCCACGCCCAGGGTAAACACGGGCAGTGAGCCCGGTTCCCTCCCCACTGCTTTTATTTACCTATTTGCTCACTGGGTCCACCCGCTCGGCCTTCTCCTCCCCTCCCTTTTCCCTTCCCGTGTCACTCAGAAGGCAGGCAGACGCTTTCTCTCAGTGCTTCCCTTGGCAAGTATTGCTCAGCCTGGTTTTTCTTCTTCTCAGTTGTCCCCTATGCAAGAGGGCTTTTTCATTCATCTCACGGGTACGGAACAGTATGAAGTAAACACTGTTGGCACCCCACAAATCCCACCCATTTCGCTAACAAGTTAGTATCACAGGTACACTCCACCCCATCTTACTCATAGCATCCAACTCTGGAGCTCTTATCCTGTCCCTTACTTTACACAACCTGCTCTTCGATTTTTCCCTGGAATTCATCCCCACATTTGTGGCTTACCCTCTTCTTTCTCTCTACAACTACTGCCCTCCTTTTCTTCTCTCCAGTCCACAAAGACTCTTAACATCCTGACTTGCATTCTCCATCGCCTGAGTAACTTCTCTTTCCCTTGGCCCAAAATCCTGACAAAAATCACACTGGTATTTAGAAAGAAACTGAACTTACACATACTTAGCACGGGTAGGAAGAGTAGGAATTAACACATGCACAGTAAAATCTGCAGCTTTCAGAAAGGTGCAATTCCTCAAGAGTGACAAGGAACTGGGGCCAAACCTTATGGCACAATACCAGAGCACGGTCCGTCTGTCTGTCCCGAGGTTGGCAGTACCTACAGAAGGGAGAGGTGCAAGACCAGAAAAACTTACCCCTCAACCAGGCAACAGGAAAATCCCACATCAAGATACAGGAAGGAGCAGGAAAACACGTCAAGAAACCTGAAGAGCTACAGTTAGAGTTATTTTAAACAGAAACTACACTGTAAGCCATCCGAGGTACTCCTTGGCTCCTTTCACTGGAGGAATAGCATTGCCATAAGGGCATCAATGATTTTTTTTACATACCATTTTTCCTAGGGCATCTGATGTTCCCTTACCCTTGCAAGAGCTGCCATCCCTTTCAGCATCCAACAAATCCATCAATAAGTGCAACAATATTTTCTTGATAACACCCAAGTGTTAAAGCTGCTGAATTAAGCCTCTTAACTCCCAAAATGTGTTACTGAATGCCGCAGAGTATGATTGCACTAGGCCAACACTGCATCTCAAATGAAGCACCACAAGAAATATTTAAATCACATTTTATTTTTCAAATTCAAAAATAACAATTAGCTTTATTTAACATGTTACACATCTCACAGGTTTAAAATATCATGCTCTATTTAAATATCTGAGTGACAACACTATACAAATAAAATGTTACACAAAATATATTTAAGAAAATGTTTTGGTCTTCCATCTGAACAATAAATAGACAGGCACTTCTACATATACAAAGGAAGCAATCACTATTTAGAATAGCTCTTATAAGCAAGATGTGGAAATACAGAAGAAAATCTGAGCTTTGAGAACATGTTTAACTCTAGATGAGACATCATGCAACTTCAAAGTTTGTTTCAAAATCCAAACCTCTCAGGAACCGCACAATCCTAGACTCGCTACTGCTTTACAGGAGATCCAAACCGTGCTCTCACAAGCAATGTGCAATTTCAGTTATTTTTATCAAATCAGCTACCTGATCACTTTTAGTGCCAAAACAGAAATCAAGGACTGACCAGCGTAGCTTTTCACATAAATACCGTGAGTTACAAGTCAGCTTTACCTTATGGGTAAAGCTCAGGGTGGGCAGCAGCTGCGTTGTACCTACTGCCCAGCCCCAAACAAAATCTGTTCTGCCTTTCCCTTATATGTTCAGCTCTTTTATGGGGTGTTTGGAACCACAATACGCTCTTGCCATGTTAAAAAAAAAAAAGACAAAACACCAAAAAAACACATCTAATAAAAGGGTAAATCCTTCAGACACAGGCACACTTTGCACAAAAGGAGAAAATACTGCTTGGGGTGCATAAAGACTGAAAACTGTAAGTTTAAAAATTAAGTCTCGTGTTTCATACTTAAAGCAAAAACTACATTCCTCCAATTTGTGAGTTGTTAATTTACAGTGGTTTCCACACAGCCCCGCACAAACGCTACTCAAGAAAAAAAAAATTGTCTTCCACCATCACAATTAATGAAAGATGCTCCATAGTATGCAATCACTGCTTCCAATACAGGTACCGATCACTGACAGCAAGCCACATCTTTCAAGTCCTTTTTAAAATTTAGATAGATACTGAGACATAATGACCACCAGGACAGTGGAAAAAAACAGGACCAAGTCTTGGTGCCATCCCCTCCAATTTTAGTACTACTGTCACTTTCAAAAGTATAGGAAGGAATTTCCAGAGAAAATTTTAAAAGAACTGTTAAACAGAGCTTCAATGGTTCACCAAGAAAGTCAGACCCAAACTTGGAAAGTTATTTGTATTTAAGACACTTTTGCACATTACTTTAGCAATTTAAGTGTGGATCTTGCAAGCGTGTCCAGATCTTAATCATTTCTTGAGGTTTTCTACTATGCACTAACATTAAGTTTGTGTAGGAACATATGTTATTTCTGTATTTCTCTTCAATGTCAAATGTTTTGAAACCTTTGTGTTTTTCTGGAGCCAGCCCAAGCTTCTGAAGGCACATTCCAGTATAAACGTCATCAATAGGATAGAGGAGTACCTGGTCGGACGCATTATTCAGTCTTAATGCCAGATCACCAGAGTACAGAAACCCACCGCCTCCTGCGTACGGAGGATACGAACCTTCATAAACACTTTCTGGGATGTAGTACTTCAATTTCTTTTCCCTGTGAGGTCCAGCATCTTTGATCACATCACCTATGAACAAGTCTTTGGCTTTGTCCTTTGATAAGCTCTTCAAGTAATCCAGGATCTGATGGGTATTCACAAAAACATCGTCATCGCCCTTAAAAATAAACTGGACATCTGCGCAGCTGCTGCTGACCCACTTGAGAAACAGCACCTCTTTCAGAGTTAAATTGAAGAAAGTGTCTCTGTAGTTCCAGAGCAGAATGTCTTGGTGGGTTTCACTCTCAAATTTTATCATGTCTGAAAGGTCAGGAAAGTTATCCTCTGGTGGGGTCTGCCCAAGGAGGAAGACCCTTTTGACTGTTATATCTCCTGATTCTATTTCCTTGCCCCAGGATTCCCTAATTGCTTGCCTTCTATCAAAGTGTGGTATAAGTGACTTAATAGCCAGCAGCAGGAAAGGTTTATGTTTGCACTTGTTTGGTTGATCCATTAGTAATGAGTAATTTCTACATCTCAAATAAAGCAGGAAGTCTTTGAATCTGTCTGGCAAGTTTGCAAAGTCACTAACCTCTGAAGTCACCCACGGGTCAGGATCACAGGAACTGAGAACGCTCGCGTTAGAAATTAAGTTCTCTTCCACAGTCATATTGGAAAGCAAAGTCAGGATCGGGTTGTACAGCAGTTCGAGCTTCTGTTGCTGCTTGTTCCAATAAGCTTTGTGAGGAGTGTATTTCCTCCAGAATTTGCTGCGTGGTATAATAACACGGCCTTTGGCATTCTTCTCTTGGCTGCCGCTTTTGGAGACTTCCACAATGACATAGATAAAAATGTTTACCATCATCAGAATTCCCAGCAGCTTTAATCTTCTGCGTCCAACACTCATTTCTCATATCTGGAAAGAGAAATAACAGATTTCTAGCTTTCTTACTAACAAGTTCTTGATTTCATAAAAACGCAAGCCACTTTCAGAAGAAGAACAAGCGAGGTGGCAGCCCGAAAACAGAGGTCACCTACACACAACAGAAGCAAAACCAAAACCAAAACCTCATCTACCTCTAATACAAGCACACCTGCAGCTAGTCAGGGTTTGGGGTTGCATAGGACAACAAAATGCTGGTAGGAATGTAAAGCTTCCAGTTCCCACTTTAGGAATTTTACATGGCATTTTACAGTGTCTAGATTAGCAAGCACACTTTGATCCTCATTAAAGTCTCCTTGAATTTTTTGACTGTACAGTAATTAGAATTTGAGCCCTCAGCTTGGCAAAGGCAGGCAGAGAAGCTTTTTTTTTTTTGCAAGCAAGGTGAGCTTAAGGGTACAGAATGAATTGCAGTACAATAAGGTCAGTTATTTTTAAAATAAGCTCCAAGCTTTTATACTCGTATTTTTATACCTTCCAACTACAGAATAGGCAGAGCTGAATTTTAAAGCAGACAGTTTGTTTCTAGCTATTTCACTTGGCTGTTCCTTGGGAGAGTGGCCGACAGAACTGACCGGCTGCATTGCTGCTATTCACTTCTCTGCAGGCAAAAGATAAGATGAATTTTGACTTTTCTCTTCAACTGGAAAAGCAAGTGAATGGCAGCAGGAAATGAAGTGCAATTATTTCTAGGAAAGAAAATCAACTGAAGAGAAATTAAAAAAGCAGAGGTTTCTGATATATGTAAGACCAGGAATAATAGCAAGTATTGTCGCAAAAGCTATATGGAAATCCATCTCCATTTCTTACTGAGACCGCAAATGGATCAACCCCTCTCTCTTCCACATTGTCAGAACGAAAGGTGTACTGCGAAGCAACCATGTTCCTCTGCAGTAACACTGATCCAGCTGTTTACCAGCCCAGAGGGCTACAGAGCCAATGTACAAACTACACAAAAACTCAACAAACCATTCTAAATTAGGACATCAGACTAGAAAGTAACTCGGGATGAATAAGAGTCGGATTACATTTCAGATACATACGGAACCGTTGAAGCAGTTTTCATTTGCCTGAAGTACAATTACAGCCAGACCAGAAAAAAAAATAAAGAACACAAGTCCAGTTATAAATGCTAGCTAAGAAGGCAGAGCACTAGCAGTCAGGAAGGTATACTTGATTAACAGTGCAAAGTGTGCTTCTCTTCACCTTTTACATATTTCCACATCACCAGAGACCTAGGCTATGGTGACCCTTGGTCTCTCCTGGTTTTAAGTCTTCTACTCCTCAGCAATCCAAGTACAACTTTTAGTTAGACAGCAGCAGGTAAATCAGTGATCCTTTTTTCTTTCACCACTGAATTGTCACTAAATCCAAAGGGAGAGTAGTACTGAATATTAAAAAAAAAGCAAAACCAAAAAACCCTCCTAGAAAGCAGGAACTGTCCCGAGAAAAATCCCTATTCTTCCTTCATTTGATTTCCTGTAGCATCTGCATATTGATCTTCAGATATGCTCTTGGGGGCTAACATTAACTACATTCTTTAACATCCTGCTCTCAGCCAGTTGTGAAGCCTGCAGTTCAAAGCTTAGTTTTCTTCCATACCTCCAAGACACAAACAAATGATGGCACTGACCATAAACACAAGCCAAACAGCTGAACAGTCAGAAAGCAGTGGCAGCCTCCACGAAAACCAGAGACCATCATCTACTATGTATCTCCTCTTCCCATTCAGTACACACAAATACTGGAAAAGCAGCTGCCTGCATTTTGTACCACTCCATGCAGCTCAGCGTCCCTATCAGTGCTCATTTACCTTGTCCTTAGGTGTTTCTATAGCACCCTCGCTAGAAAAAAAGTGACGTGGTACTTTACCTGTGATCCCTGTACTCCAGGGACACCAAGGTGAGAAGCTCCCCCAGAAATAGCAAACACACACAGGACTGTCAAGAGCTCAGTCAGAGCCCGATTTTCCAGAATATGTAGCGCTGTGCAGCTGATCTGGTCACAGCCCCCGGCTACTAAGCTCCGCGCGTTCGACACTTTTGCAATTCATCTTCTGGATGCTTGAGCTGAGAGTGTTCAGAACACCACTTGCAGAGTATTTCAGCGATGTAATAAAACCTTTCACATCTCAACGTCTTTGGGGTAAGCATTCAGATTATGTAACTACAAGATCTTCTTTCATTTTCCTTCTTTCACTTGTAGCCCTGCAGCAAACAGAACGTGGATCCTACACAGAAAAATCTCCATTAGACAGACTTGGTTGTATGCTTCATCAGAAAAAACACCAGTCTAGCAAGATCAGCGTGGCTCCATCAAATAACGCACTCTAAGTGCTGCCAGTCCCACGTACCAGCACACTTCCAGTATCAGTCTCATTTTGTAAAAGTTATCAAATAATGCTGATTAATATTTCTGAGAAGACAGGTAACGTTCGGTATCAATACAGGAAAGACTTAAGTTACGTAAGACTTGATCTCAACAATTTTGCGCAACAGCATTCTCTTCTGTAATTAAAAACTGTCTACACAAGGTTTTTATCAATGCACTGAAGTAATATACATACTATGAACACTAAGCCAAGAATAAAGGCTACCCACAAAAAAGGGACTAAAAGTGCTTTGTTAAAAAGGTGATCTTCTAAAGAAAGAAAAACAACACCAAAGAGGGGTTGTGTTAGACACTTGCTCATAGTGTCAGATTGACTTCTCAAATTGAAAGCAACAAAATGAACAGAAATCAGAACAACTATTTCTATAAAGATGGAATCTCAAAGTCCATCCTTGTTATCCAAAGTCCGCTAGTACTCGCTTCCATCACGACATCTCAAGACATAAGTGATAAGGAACACCCAGCAGACAATTTCATTTCTAGGGAACGGGATTTATCACAAAGTTTTATTACAATCCTCATCATAATGGGAGAGGTTGTTTTTTATTGTCTTGCTGTCGGTGCTTTTTATTTTTCAGCCCATGTCTCAAGGCAGTTCTCTGTTCCTCATCTGCTTTGCTGACGCTGCAGTGGCTGCCTGAAGCGGCGGCGCAGGGGAGGTGGTGTGCTCTGGGCAGCCTGCTAAGGAGCAGCATCGTGGAGCACAGGACAGCGCCCATTTCCGACTTCTGGCTCGGCGGCAGCCATCTGGACAGATCACAAGATATTTTCCTATTCCAGTAATAGCTTCTATCACCATCTGTATTACAAAATTTCCAGCTGCCTTTCCTTTGACGGATGAGAATGGGAGATCTGTTAGGGAAGCCAAAAAACTAGAAGGGATTCAGTTCATACTTAAATCCATCCAACAAAACTGATGTAAGAACTCATTGAAGATCCACGAAGAGCAGTACAAAGCAACACTACTTGAAAAATTCCTGCTGCTTTTTGTTTTAAAAAATAGGAAACACTACGGCACATAGCTCACTAACATAAAAAGTAAAATGAGCACATATATCAGTAAAGCAAATCACAATACAGAACCTCAGGAACAAAAACCCTACAAAACCTTGTTCCACCTTTGGCTAGGAAGGTGAAAGCCACCTACTTTCAAGGGTGATCTGAAACGTGGGTTTTCACTGTCCGCTTCCCGCTTCTCAGCTACAGCGATCTGCAGACAGCTGTAGCAATCAGCTCAAGTTTGTACAACTCCCCACATTTCTGCTTATGCAACTTCCAGCAGCACAGCTGTGTGTCACTGCCACTGCACACAAAGTCCATTTGTTCACCGCCCTTAGAAAGCAACCATGTGACAAGAAAACGGGGTTAACGTTAACCATACTCGGGATGAACCAAGGGCCCGCTACAAAGACAGTATTTGGGGAGATTTATTCTGCATAAACTGAGGAGGGAGGATTTGCCTTCTTCAGCTCTACTCTACTGCAGTCAACCTAAAGTACTGAGAAAAGGAAATTTGAAAAGTCACAAGGGAGCACTGGGATCAAGAGGTGGATGAAAAAGTGGAAGCTGGGAAGAAAGCAGCACCAGTGGGCCAGGCAGTGATCCACACACCCAGGAATTACACAAGACGCTCTTTCCTGGAGGCAAGCATTCTGACAAACGGGGTCACCATACCCCGTGACAAAAGGGCTAAGTCTGGAGGAAGCCACACTTAAGGTCAAAACAGGACTATCAAAGTGCACGCTACAGCCCCATGTGATTCATCAGTTTGACAGTCTCACACTGGACTTCAGATCCTACCGATGAGTTCTGATGAGCCCTCGCACAGCACCCTGTAATGACCTCATGCAGTTAGCACGTGGAACACATGACAAAGATAGTTTTAAACCCCGATAGCAAGACATTGCTACGCACAAAAACAAGCCAAGACCTCTGCTGAAGTTTAGCTGTAGGAAACAAACAAAAAAAAAAGGTATGAGGAAAAGAGGCAGGTGTTGCCAAAACAATCATCTCTAGGATAGAGACAATGAAGCCCAATGGGCTCAGAGGGTGCACTAACTGGTCCTAACTAACACACACCTGGGTGCAACCCCGTATCATCCAAATTCTGAAGACTTGGAACTCGCTTCCACATCCAGATGTTGTCCTACTTCAAGGCAGGACAGGAAGGTGCTCTGTTGGGAATACCATCGTGACCAAGGACACGGCCACATGAAACCAAGCAGCCAAGGGGAACATTTTGACAGCTGACCCTAACAAATTTACCAGTGAAGCAAGCAACTATAGAAAGTTTTCATCAGAAGTCAGACCAAGTGTGTACCTAACTTGGTTCATTCTGCATACACTCAACAAAACACCCACTGACTGTTAAAAATAACATGTCAGTAGCTAATCCTCTGGTAGCTGAGATACCATACATCAGTTCCAGGAACACCACTTTCAGAATGAGTAGAACTTTCTTTTATTACAAGTTTCTTAGTAGCAAACCTTATATTGAAGAGCCGGATGTTCAAACACAAAATACTGACCCTGTTTGTTGATTATTACTGATGCTTAAGTTGCTGAGCAGCGCAGCCTCCGAAGACGTCCCACTGCTGTACACTGAAGCTTCCTTGGCAGCTCTCTACAGACTGCATTGTCAGTCTCTGTACAGAAATGAGCACCCATCCCAAGCTCCCCCTTGCAATGATGTTAAGAGCATAATTGCACCAGGACATAGAAGAACATGCATTCAGAAGGGAGCTACAGGAGTGAAAGCAATCCCATGCACCTTAATATCGACGGAAATGTGAAAGTCGTCGTCTTGTTCTGAAGAAGCAAAGCCCACAATAAATTATGCAAGTGGACAGGCTGCTGGTGACTACTTCAATTTTAACCCCTAGAAGAAGTATTACTGTTACTATTGAAAGCGGGCTCCATCATCTCTTTCAAATAAAGAGCTAAGTTTCATTAAACACACCATAATGCCAAACAACACTGCGCAGCAAGCAGCTCCAAGTCAGCAGGTAGGTTCACACAGCACAACCTTGAACCATGCAAGGACGTTGGCTTGCTTTCAAGAGGCAACATAGTCTGTTGTTGTGCAGTGATCTGCACTCAGCTCCACGACACAGCACAGGAATACCCACAAACTCTTCCAGCAAGATGAAGTAATTGCAGTATTCCTGTTTATTACATGAAAAAGGAAAAGTTCTGGGGAGCCTAAGACACCAGCCATTTTCAATTGAACATTGTAGTTCCATTTAAAAAAAAAAAATGTAGTTTTTCTAGACATATTGAACATCAATTTGACTCCAAGACCAGTTGTCTGCTATTAAAACATTCTTCCTTGATGCTTTTACTTACAAGTGATATTTATTGATCTCAAGTCTTGACACGAACGCTCAACAGCCACAGAAGCAAGCTGTGACTATCAGCGAGCCATCTCGACAGCAGTGTATCACCTAGGTTTGCAGCTCAGCAAACCACCCAAAGCAGAACCGCCTTAAATCAGCTTGAATATTTAGCACAGACAATTAACAACTCCCCCAGGAAAGGAAGCCCAGAACAGCAAGATACGGACTACCTCCGGCGGTGTCAACACCTTCCCACACTGCACAACATTCCTGCATTGGCAACGAGCTCCTAGATGAAATCAAACCTCGGCTCGCTCATGTTGACTCCAGAGAGAAAACTGATGAGCGTAACCTGCCTGCCTCTACCCTCACCTCTCGCAGCAGTGCCAGGCTGTGGATCCAGGCGCAGCTGAAGCAACCAGACCACCTGAGGCCTCCTTCAGGTGGAGGCTCCCTCCTCCTCCACGTCTCCAAGAGCTCAGGCCCAATCCCTCCCTTGCAGCAGCTCCACCAGGCCCCTCGGTAGATGAGTTCACAGCACTAACCCTGCAGAAAATGAAGTGAGAGAAATAGCAGGTGTGCTTGCTAACTAAAACGGCTCACAGGAAGGTTTGATAAGCATCAGAGCAACTCAGTATGCTTTCACTGTAGAGGAAAAAAAAGGGAGCAGAGAGATTCCCCCTCCTCTTTGGCAGGGATGACTGACAACACACCAGTAATGCCTTGGTCCTGGATCTGTAATCCTTGCCGCCCTTTAGCAAGAGGCTAGCTAGCATCATACCAGCAACACTACGTGCCCTGGTGCAAGCAGCCGTATAATGCCAGTCTTTGAGCAGATCATGCAGAGACAGGGTAAAACATCTAATTTTTTCTTCTTTGAGTCTGACAGAAGCCATGACCTTTACCTGTAAATACCTGTATTATCTACCGAGGGCTGGAGTTTCGCTGTATTTCCTAAGTGGGCTGAGTAACTTGCATGCAGTATTTGACTGCCATACCCAAGCATTAAAAGTCCATTTGCTTACCGAGGCTGTCAAAAGAGATTAATCCTTGCTACCTGCAGGCACTACACCTACCGCTCTACCGGTTCAGCATCAGGCCGTAAGGAATTTGTTAAAACAAAGCTGAAATTCAATTTTCTAAAACCCCTCCATCTTTCTGAAAGCTCTTTGCAGAGATAAGCTGTAACTGGGGCTATGCAGACTTAGATCTCAACATGTGGCTTCATTTTGAAGCCTGATAGCCTTTGTAGTAGGTGTGCACACAGTAACTCCTCGTAGTGCTAGCAACAGTGCACCCAATAGCAGCATTGCTGCTCTGAAGATAATGATAATAAAACACTCCATTTAATTAAACACATCACAAGCTATGCAGTCTCTCTACCCACTTGGGAGAGGCATCTGTCCCTTAATACCTCGGTTCTACTCAGCGAGCCAAAAGCAGTCTTGGAGTGACCAACAACAGCCTGAGAACATACAGAAGAGGTTAAGATCCCTGAACTGTTACACAAGAAATCTGTGCTCCGTCCAACTTTAAGAACTTGAACACTATTTGTTTTTCTAACTACACACAATCGTATCACTTTTTCCTCTCAGAACTTCACACAGGCACACATTTACACAATGGTAATTACGAACATCTTAAGAACTGGCACGTATTCAACAGATACCGGTATTCTGCTTCTGGAGAAGCACGCTGCAGGGGCTACTGCTGAGTAACGCTCCATGTTTTGTGTTCTTCCAACGCCACAGTCAGTCTGAAGCAACGTTCCAGCTTGGGGAAGTGTGCTGGGTCTGGCTGGGATGCACTGCTGCAAGGCAAGTTAACTCCAGCACAGACAGACCCAGCAGAAGTTACCAAAACACCACGTTACACGTCAAAAGAAATTCAGAGCAGTTGGTGTTACTTTCATCAATTGCAACACACTTTGAACCGTCTTTCAGCATGTTATTTAGTTTTTCGAGAAGGTCAGTCCTCCCACATTTCAGCACCAAGAGTCACCAGCACAACATGGGTATGGAATTTCACAGTCCGAGTAACTAAAAAGGCCACGGAAGGATGTGCCTGTAATTTCCCTAAACACAGCTCGAGGCATGAAGAACTGTAAATAGTCTGAGTAAAAGCCAATCTAACTTCACATACTGCTTCCATTCTGCTCCCCGCTAGTTATCTTCAGCACAGTTCCAACATTTTCCTCGAAAAGAAAGAAAGGACACAACGCACTAGGACAGTGAGGCATTTCTCTAGTAACACTCACCTGGTTTGCTGCAGCAAGGTACTTGAGTATTCTTTGAGCCAGGAACTGCATGCGAACCACATTTAATTGATGTTAGCGAAGCTAATCTCACTTTTTCCACTCACTCTTTGAACCCATTTATATCTTCAACCTTTGTGAACTTTACTGGCAATTAATTCCTCAGTTCTTCATACAGCAAGAACGTGGAATGACTTGATTTTGAATTACCAGACAAACGGGGACTCTGTGCAAGTATAATAGACAGAAATTTTTCCACTATTCCCCCTGTCCGCTCTATAGCTGGCGCGGCAAACAAATTTTCATCTGCCTTCAGTTTCTTCTTTGCCAAGGTGAAAAGTTCTAGTCTTCTTTCTAGCAATCTTTTGCACTGCTGTGTATCCTTGTCATTTTTCCTCCCTGCTTCTAAGTCATTTTGGATATGGCAACAAAGAAAGCATTTACTAATTGAAGCTCACAAGTAAGAGACTTCACAAACACTTTTTAGAGCCATAGCAATGGTGCTTAGTAAAGGCTCAAGCCAGATATTATAGGCAGCCCTGCTAAATACCGTAAGGGAAGAGAATTACTTGAAAAAAAAGTCACAAAATTAAAAAAAAAAATAACTTTCCCCACACACATCAGAGCACATTCTCACTAGCTTAGGATGCTTTTTAATTTATGGCAGGTAGGGTGATGCTGAATTGATGAAAGACTTCAGATTTTGTTCTTTTTGCTTTCCAGGAAAGACATCATTGTCTTGTGACCTACATGAAGTTACATCATCTCAATTCAGTTTCTAGCACCCACAAGTTGTCGATATTTATTATTTATTTTGGCTGTCAGGTAGAAAGTTGAAGTGGACCTGAAGCCTTAATATTAATAACCATACCCTATGATATGAGGGAATGACACATTCTATGCACAGAATCAGTTTAATCAGCTTTGTGCTACACTTCAGATAATGTTAGTAAGGGAACTCCCTTCCTAGAAGGACTCTTCTTCCCTCTTTTCTGAGACAGACCGATGAAAACAAGGAGTGAAGTCTTCATGAACACAGAAATTCATCTGAAACTGCCAGGATTGTTAGGTGCTTGCCTGTTTTCTCATGAGGCATGCATTTTTGTGCTCCTCTGCTGCTCAGCTCACCCTCTGCCACAGAAGTGCTGCCTCCTTGTTAATCACTGCTTTCCACAGTGCTAACCCCCACGCTGCCAGCTCACAGAAGAACTTGACAGTAGCTATGACAATAAACTTGGACCCCCTCCAGCCCAACCACAGGGTTATCTTACCAGTTGCAAACTTAACTGGCACACTACCTTTTCAAGTCTGAAACTGGTTTAGAAGAATTCAAGCTTCAGTTCCCTCATCCTTCGTTAAAAAAAAAATAAATAATAATAATAATAATAATAATCCCCAAACCTCAAGCTTCAGAGCTACCCTAGGCATAGGGACAAAGCTCTTCACTGTCCCCCCTCTTCTGATATTGCTTTTAAATAAGACCTCTTATCTTCACAGATAGTTTTCAAGAAGTTCTAAATTGCATATCCTACAAAGAAACCTTGTCCTGCAGCAGCAGCAACACTGGAGGCTTCAGGAAATAACTGCACTGTTCATTCTAAATTGATTTGGCAGGTTACATTTGCAATCACAGGGGAAAAAAAGCCTGGATCCATCTCCTAAAAATAAGCTGAACAAACATATGTCTGCAAACAGATGGGTGAAAATCCCTCATTTCCAACTGACTTGCTAAAAAATGGGAAGAGAAATAAACTGTTGCAACTTCCCCACACAAAGATCTCACTCCATGTGGCAAGCATTTAATCCCGTATCCTACAGATATGCTTTTTTATTTTTTCCTTTAGTGGTTGATAAACTTAAGGAAGACAAACCAGTCTTGTACTATTCAGTCCAATGGTGATTTAACAAGCTTGGAAAGAAGCCTTTAGGATATTGTAATGTTGCACCCACAAGGCCCGTTTTTTCAGGCATCCAAGCTAGGCCCACATACTCTTTGCAACAATTCAAACTTCAAATTCAAACCATCAGCCAAGGAAAAACTACAGCAAAAAGCAAGTATCTTTCTGAGCTCTGACTGACTTTATTGGGCACTAATACCACATTCTGTACCTGAACAGCTACCTTCCCCTTTGTTCTTATAGCAGCTACTGGATTATGAAGGTGACATTCCAAGAAGTCTCTCTGCATTATGTCTTGTATTACATTTCCTGCGGTGGATCAAATGCAGCAATAAAGGAATAGCCTCTAACAGTACATAAAGTGGAAATTAACACCACTGTTAAATTTACAACTTCATAATTAAGATTATTTTATAAAATATATGAAGGTTATTATACAACATGCAGATAAATACAAGAGAATCTAACTTTAAAGTCATGATTTATAGAATTTTAAAAGCGCCAGTACATAAAACACATGGCATTTTCTCTAAATACCATCTAGAATTGTTAATCACAGCCCAGTTTTGTGACCCTCAGCTTGTTTACAGAATTGATCATATAATTTGAACTACAGATTAGACAGAAGCTTTTTTCCCCACACAGGCTGATAGTGCCTACAATCTAGCACCGTGTACAGACACCGAAAATGGCTTTATTACCTTAGCCTTGCCATTTTGTTCATTTCAAGTATTCCACGCAGCTACTTGCCAAAAATGTGCAATGACGAGAGCAGGAAGGCACGAGGATGATAAAGTCATCACGTGCCCCATGAGCTACTGTTCTGAAAGGAAAGAACAACGCAAGACTCCACTTGCAGCCCCTCAAACCTCATCCAAGTCACAACCACAAGCAAGCAGGGAGAGCGTGTCCCAACAAAGCACCTCTACCCCACAAGCCAGACAGGACCACGTTCCATCATCAGGTCTCACCCAGACAACAAACCACCCGAGCGAAGACTCAGTCTGCATGAGATAAGAGCGCCGGCATGCACGCTCTGTCTGTCACTGAATCGGGTCGTCATTGAAGTCAAGTCCCCCAGCAGCAGCAGAGACAGACCCTGCAGCTGCCTCAGGGGATCTATGAGCACTACCAATACTGACGTGTCTCAGAGTACCACTTCCTAAATTCAGCAGGTTTCTTCTCCGCCAGGTCTCACTTCTCGAAGCCATCATCAGATAATACAGCATTTAAACACCTAGCGTAACAGCTTTGAGCGAAGACGAAACTCAAGAAGTTAACTTGTCAGTAGTTGCTACCAAAAGGTGGGGAAATCCCTACTACACTACAATTTGTAAAAGCGTACTGAGAATCCCAAACTCCCTACCATCCGACTCAACTGCTGTCCCAAGACTACCGGTGTCAGCTTCCGACTGTGGTAAAAAGACTGAACAGTTTTTTCATTACTGCTAAAGTCCTGTTACCAAAACCACAAAGTTTGAAGGACTAAGTTATACTGTAAGCATGTTTTCTGTCACCGTTCTGAGTAGCTCCAGCTGCTTCCTTCTCTCTAGCACCACAAGCAGGTCAGAAGTTACCAGGTGGTCAGCTTTCAGGTCCACCACTCAAACAGCACCTAAAACAGAAGTTAACTTCATATTCCTGCTTTGAAGTATTGCAGCAACATCCACAAACTCTGGATCAAGTTTTCTTTGTAAGGTAGTTCAGGACTACAATGAAAACATTTAAAATTTCTTGAAGGACAGTTTTTGTGAAATTCCTGTCTGACAGAATCCTTACAGGTATCCTTACAGCACAAGATCTCCACTACCTCACTCTGAACACGTCCAACCCTGTATCAAAACCACCAGCTACAATACATTTAACTGTGAAGGTATCTACTTCTTACTCCTTTTTAAATTACAAAGTCTATTACCAATAAAATCACTCAGAGAAGCCCCAACCAGTCAATATTTGAAAATATTACAGACATCCCTTAAAAAAAATAAAAAAGTCTGGGTTTAGTTTAAAGATGATATTTAAAGATCATGTACCTGCTGAATTCAGTGCAAGTTAAAATTGCGTTTAATGCAATCAAAATTAAATCCTTGAATCAGCTGAATGATCGATTCATACTAGAATTGATTCCAATGTCCCTGTAGGAGATGAAGGTACATGCAAGGAAAACCTTCTGCTCATATTTAAAAGTCTTCCGTAAACTCAGGCTTAGCTTATATTCCACTTTTTCTATTGGTATAAACTATTAGTTTGGGCATGCAACAGGGATTAAAAAAAGCAGTAAATCTCCACAGGTATACCACAGCTACATAAGGCAATTAAACCTACAGCTGTGTCTCTAAATCAGTGCACTGGTGCATCGTGCCAGCGTTACCATTCCATACTAGCATATACAGCCACACTAAATACCTGCGCAGGTTTTCTTAACCATGCATCCAAAGTACAGCAACAAAAAAAGGGGGGAGGGAGTTGCTGTTCAGGAGTAAAAACAGTGGGGTTTTTATTAATTGACATTTCACACTGCCAGCCCTGGGGAAGGTCTCAATTTACTATGAAAATACTCAAGCTTAATACCTCAATATTTGAGGGCCCACAGCAGGGAGAGCGACCTGTTTTTCCCAGGCCGGTACACAAAAATCACATGCCGTTCTAAGGTCAGCTCAAGCTTTAGAGTTATGCCATCGTGACGTTTGTTAGGAATAACCCAGAGCTGTCTGCTTCTGATTTATGAACTTCAGTTTTTAAAATACCTTTGAGTATTTTCATCTTGGATGAACAGTAAATCTTATAGAATCCAGAGAAGAGGTTAAACTGGATGGCAACAGAAGTACTCCTCAGAAGAAAATTATCATTTATCACTTCAATTTCAAGTGGGGTATAGTTCCATGGCAGTTTAAAGCAGTGTCAGTCAAGGCCGACGTATTTCTGTTATTTATTCCTTCCACTATGAACTGCACTGTTCCATCCTACCTTTGCACAGAACTGTCTGGGGTGAGCCAGTTCCAGGAGCTGAAAAGGCCAACGAAGAACTTAGCAATAAAGCAGCAATCGCTTTTCAGCCAGGCCCACTCGCCACCGTGCCACATGCAGTAACAGCGCAGGAGAAGAGGGAAGACCCTCCCAGCCCACAGCTAATCCTATTTTTTATCTACATAAGCTTTCAGGGAACAGCACGTTGCTGCTGCAGTCTGCAGACCTTCACCAACCAGGCAAGCACCAGCCCTGGCCCACCAGAAGCCACCAGCCTTTAGGCTGGCTCAACCACACCAGGGCCCGACGGGGCTTGAGTCTCTGGCACTTTTTGTAACGCCATCAGTTGGTTTGCTCTTCAGCTAGCACAGCCACCACTGCTTGTGCTTGTCTGGTACTTGTTACGGGGATAACTCAACTTGAGCAGCATCTTCCCATAATGACTGGAAAGCTATGGAAGGGGATAACGAGCCACCTTCCTCACACAGTCAGCACAGGGATTGGTGCTGGTCCTGGTACGAGAGAACAAAGGGGTAACGCAGCGCAAACCTGACTGCTGCTTTCAGTGAACATTTGAAAATAAAGTCTGTTGGACTCGCTGTTTTACTTCATACTTTTATGCTGTATTAGTAAAAAAAATAAATAAATAAGTATTTCATCTACCCGTTGAAGAGGCAAATAACCATAACATCCACAAACAAGCCAATTCATCTCGTCAATCTCCACAAGCTCTATCTTACAACCAGTAATTAGTGCTGCCTTAACCATATTCCAACAACCTTCACATCCGCATACACAGCGTTCGCTATTTAATCAACTAACAAACCCATCCCTTAAGCGCTGTATTTCAGGTCATCGAAAACCTTACTCCTACATTATCTTCTTGCCAGTGTTAGACTGTCAGACATAAGCCACACTAATAAAAAAAGCAAGAAAGCTATAAATGGCTATGTCATTTTCAGCTACTGCCCCCAGACCATTTCACTTCTCCTTAAGAGAAAGAGACTGTTTCAATTCACTTCCCACAAGTTGCTGCGTTTGCGGCCAGCAGCTGGGTAAGGGGACAGGCAGCAGTGACAATAAGCTCCCCAGCCACCTCAGGTCACGTACCCCAGCCAAAGCAAACGCTACGCAGTTACTCAATCCAGTGTCAGTTCAAACCAAATTCATAATGCAAATATAATGGTCAGAATTTCTGGATCTGCCTCTCAATTTACTGTACTGAACTAAATTAATGTTAAAGAATGCAAATACATGGAAGGTTTTTTTCTTTGCCTTTCTTTGGTTTAGGATTGAAGTGTAAAATACCAGAAACACAAAAAAAGGTTTTCCATCTTTCTGATTCATTCAACATTGAAAAAAAAAAAAACAAAAAAAAACCAAAAAAAAACAGTGGAGTTGTGAAGTGGGGAAGTTTTCCTCCTTCACACTTGTAAAAGGAGAAATACTAATCTCACTCTAGCGTATCAAGTTTAAGGAAAAGGGAACAAAGTTTTCCCACACTTTTAGGCAGCTCAGGATGCATACAATACCTCGAGGCTTCTGCAAAAAGACCTTTAAGCGGGTTAAGCAATTAACTCCTGTTCTTTTAATTCCCACTGATACCAGTAGCAGGTAAGCACCTAACCTGATTAGAGGCTTCTAAATCCAAGCAGGAATTTGTTCTGTACCTGGTGCCTGCATACCAATACGAAACTATCCACTGCAGTTGAGAGCAGTTTGAGTAATCAACTTCAAGCTGTTTTGTAAGCCTTATTTTTACTCAAAAGCAAATCAACAGTTGGCATTAATGTTCTCTATCCCAAGGACAGCCTTCCATAACCACTCTAACATTTAAATGTATGCCTAAAAAAAAAATCATCACCCAAGTAAGGTGAAACACCACTAAATCCGTGGGACAATCTGACATTCAGCAAGCTGCACTCCTTAAACCAGACCAAGAAATCCCAGCCTTTCCCAGATCTGCATAGCTCCCTGTATTACATTACGCATAACCCCGAAGACAAGCAAACAGAAAGGTTATTTCTCAACCCCACCGGTTCCTCAATTCAGTTCACCACACAGCTGCACAAACAGCTATGCCAGCACAACAACAGGAGCGCTGCTCTTGCCGCCGCTATGCCTCCCAAAAAACCATCGGCTGCCTCAGAGGCCTCACCTCCACCCGCGGCCAGGCCGGTCTCACGGCTTTCCTCCCCCAGAAGGGGAAAGCTCATTCTCCCTGCGGCTGCGAGGCCACCGAGCTGGCCCAGAGCAGCTGAAGAAGGATGCCATCAGCAGGAAACCCGGCAGACTCGGGCTGAGTGGCAGCCTGGGGCAGGAAGCCTTGGTGGGGTGTGTAGCTTTCGACTGCTCATGCACGTTTCCTACAAACCTGCACATTCTCTGGTGCTTCGTCACCAATGAGAGTTCATTTTCTATGGAAATAGATTGAAGTGAGTCATCCGCCCCAAAAAATGCAGATTTCTTGCTCGTTTGATTTAGATAGCTGGCTTGTGATTTGTGTCATTTGTCAGTCTGCTCGCAGAATAACCCTTCTGTGAGCTTAACATGAAGCAGCTGTTAAATTTCAGAAGTTATTTACAAAGATGAACAAAACTAGCTCAAAGTTTATGTTTTTCAGCACTTGCTATTGTATCTGAAACAACAAAACTCTCTTAACCAACTGCTGATGAAATCAGTTCATCAATTCTCCCTTTAAAAATCTCAGCACCACACCCATCACACACTGGGATTCGTTTCTTTACTTAAATGCTAATTGCCTCTCCTGAAACACCAATTCAATGACTCTCTCAGTTCATCACAAGGCACTGTAATGGTCCAGTCTTTTCCTTCTGTTTTACATGACCTGCAGACTTGCTGAGGACTGCATACTCAGCTTTTACACCCAAAAACGCCCAGTGAAATCAGTGAAAAAGAAATGCAGGATCAAGCTCAGTGTGCCTGTCAGTTCTTCCTGTGTTAAAAGAAGAAAAACGTGCTGCTGTCTAACCAGATCCGAGGTATCTGTTCTTCAGCTTTCACTTAGCAACGTGCTTGCTTTGTGCTAAAGTAATGGGAAGAGCCTGTGTTTTACTATTGCAACTTCATTTTCTCTAGGTTATTTTTGCTGTCTTTAAGCCCATAGGAATTGCACAAGACAACTGTAAAGTTGCGGCGGACCGATAAAAACATCTAAAGATACACTCACGAGGTCACACCATTACATAACAGGCAGATTAAATTACTAATTTTTAACTGCACTCACAGCAACGAATTCTTCTGTCTGAAGCGCTTGTCTGAATATAGCCTACGACAGTAGAAACATCAAATACTAATCCCGTGCTCTCTCATGCTCAAAACCATAATGACCACACCTTCTTCCTAAATTAACTGTTAACTGAAATGTTATTTTAGAAACAACTACTAGCAATTAAAATCAGATACATACCTGAAAAAAATGTTAAAGTTGCAATCTGAAAAGCACCTGGGTATCTACTTGCTTCAAAATTAGTTACGCACTTCTACTATACAGCAAGAGAAAATGTGATAAATATACATACTAGGAAAAGATCTCCAACCAGCAACACAGAAGAGAAACAGTTCCAAGCTTTTGGAAGCTGATCAACTCTAGCAGCCTTCCAGAAATACGAAAAGGGAACTTGTTAAAAGCCTCATTTTATTCAAATACTTGTTTTTCCCCTCCCCATACTCCGTGCTTGCTACGAAGACACAGTGATAAAACTAAATAAAAGAGATTATTAAAACCTCGTTGCCACAATGAGCATATTCCTGAATTTTTGGGATTTTTTTTTTTTGGCCTATTCTTGGCAAGTTTTAGAAGTATACACTTCAAAAAGCTTTAAGTGTATGACAAATCTAGAAGAAGCCTACCAGGCTCTACCATTTAGAGCACAAACACTTCATCTGAATAAAAAAGATAAGAAACAAATGTGATTTTTCCAGCAGGAGACACGGCCAAATCCAGTGAAATACCGACCTGGAATGTCATTCCTTGATGCACTTCAACAGAGCTGCTCACGCACTTTCTACCAAACCCCAGAAGCGTGTCAGCGAGCCCCACTACAAAACCAGCTGCACCAGGTGGCAGTAAAATGATAATTATTGAGGATCTAGGCCTTAGCAGTCAGAGTAGAGGAGCCTTTAAGTCAGGGCAATCCAGCCGTTTTCCCCCCATACACAGCGTAACTTACTCATGCAAAGAATGACATCTATTTGTCAGCATGGAATACAAAAACACCTTATCTGCTTCTCATTTTTCAAAGCCTTTTAGAGGATCACTCCTTTGATACCAATGCACTGACTCCCTCAGCAGCATCTTCATTATCCCGAAGCATTTTTTAAAAAAATTAGGAGGAGCCTGCAGGTAATAATAATCAAATTTTTGATTACCAGCGACACCCAGTTCGTTAGGAATGATGTCTAGGGAGACTGGTGAGCTGTACCTATTACCAGACGGGGCACAAGAGGGTTAGCTAGCACTCCCAGTCACCAAATGCATGACCTTCAAAACAAGTTCCTTCAGCAGTGTTACCTTGCGGCTGTACCTCCTTTTCCTCCATTTTTCTCTTCTATTTATAGTACACGGGGACCAGAAACAAAAATCCAAGCAAAACCAGTTTTCACATGATAAAATTACTCAAAACAAGTTCTAACTATTGATCGCTTTATGCAATGTTTGTTGCCTCCTTCCATCAGAAGGACAGCATTGCAACATTGCAGGGAGAAAAGCACATGTTCGGAGAGAGCAGCTAAATCTAGATTTCCATTAAGCAAAGAGATTTTGATTCCAACCAGTGCTGTTATATTATCAAGTATTAAAAGATATAGAGGGGATATTTTGTTACTTCACAAAGAGTCTGTTCTCTTTTCAAGTTGTGCACTGCCCCCAGAAAAACAACTGAAAATGATACCTGGGAAAGCTGAACTGGAAAAGCTGATGCTCCGTTTCGTTCCCTCCGCGCACCCGGCAATAATTCAGCGCTAATTCAGCTCCTCCGGGGGTTTCAACAGGCATTAGGCTGGGTCACTGAGGTGACGAGGCGGCTGGTCCCAAGCGCCAGCCCCTGGCTTTGTCACCTCAACGAAGCAGCGACCGAACCGACGGCACCACGCACCTGCGTGTCATCTCCCCCCGCCCCACCCCACCCGCACACACCCCTCCGTGACAGCATCCAAACCTGACGCAAAAGCAGAACTGCAGGAACACGAAACCGTTTTAAGCAACTCCAAGAGAGAAGTAAAACCGAGCCTGTCCCTCGTTAGGACGGGAGGAATAATTAACCAGAAATTTCCTCAAAGGAGAGCACTATAATCATGCTTCCTCTAAAACTTTCAGACTATATATTTGCATGTAATTTTATGCATGCATTCTTCCGCATCCCGAGTAAACTCTTCTGTGCCAGAAGTTTAAAAAAAAAAAAAAAAAAAAAAAAAGGAAAAGGAAAAGATAGTTGAATCATGTAAACTCTTGATTTGCGTAGTTAAACTGAACAGGACTGTTTAATAATCAACTCTTGACAGCACAGAGCATTTGAGGAGGTCAGACTAAAGGGTTACTCAAGTAACTTTCACCACAAATTTTTGCAGGATGACTAACGAATTGTGAGCTGCAGTTTGGCCACAATCGCTGTGAGTAACCTGAAGTCCCCTCCTGACAGGGTACAGTATGTCTCCTTAAGTTTCAAAGAACCGAAAAGCATCATCACATGAAGCAACAACATACATTTTTCCCAGCCAACTCGAGCTAAAAACCCGGCATTTACCCTCTTTTCCCTACCCAGAGTGGTGACCTCAAGCCCAAACGTTAGCGCTTCGAAATCCGCCACCTCCTCAGCACCGGGGCCGCGGCCAAAACGAAGCTTAATGATTAACCTCCTGGGGCACAGCCTGCCGCCGAGGTGTCCCCTACCCCTAAGAGGAGCTGCTGTGACCCCTCGTCCTCTCCTCCAAGCCCGGCAGGGACTGCAGCAGCAGCCGGCACTGCGGTAACTCAACGCCTGGGTTGTTTTTTTGTTTTTTTTTTTTTTTTTTTTTTCTTTCACCTCAAGGTTTCTTGCTGCGGGAGCTCCGGGCTTCAGCATCTCCTCTCCTAGACCGAAAGGAAGAGAAAAAGGCAAAGGGCCGAGGCACGGCCGGTGCCCGGAGCCCGCCGCGCTGCTCCGACCTCCCCCATGCCAGGAGGCTGCGCGGCCGCCTCCTCGCCGGGCTGCTGCAACATGTGCCCCTGTGCGCCCCGGGGGGGGGGGAAGAGGAGAAGAGAGGAGAGGAGAGGAGCCGCCGTGGCCGCGTGCTTTAACCCCACCCTCAGCGCCTGCCACCTCCCCCAAGGAAAAAAAAAATTTAAAAAATGGTAAAAAAAATAAAAAAAAATCCTAAATAAATACACACGGCTCCATCCGCCCTCCCCTCCACACACACACACACACCGTCAGCCTCCACACAAACAAGCACGGGGGCGGGGAGGTGAACGCCAAATATATATATATATATAATTTTTTTTTTTAATTTTGTTTTCTCGCCCCCCTCGCACCCACCTCGCCCGGCTGCTGCCGCGGGGCTCCGCCGGGGCTGCGCCTGCCGCCACCTCCACCATTGCTTCCCCCGGCTCCCCCGCAGGCTGGGCTCCCGCCGCCGGCTCGAGAGGGGCCGGGAACGGGAGAAAAAAGAGGTGAAAAAACAACAACAACAAAAAAAAAGCCCCGAAAAGCGAATTTTAAAGGGGGGGGGGAGGCGCCTGGGGGCTCTGAGGCAGAGCCGCGCGCGTTCCCGCCCGTCCGCGGCGCGCGCCGCGCACCAACCGCCGCCGCGCGAGCCCCCTCACGCGCCGAGGGGCGTGGCCAGGCGCCAAAGGCCCCGCCCCTCCCCCACTAAGCCCCGCCCTCCCAGGCCGGCGCCGCAGCGGATTGGTCGGGGAGGGCGAGGGGCGTGCCGTGGGGCCGGGTGGGGCGCTGGGGGGGGGGCGCTGAGCCCACTCCTCTCCCTCTCCCCCCTCCCTCCCCTCCCGCCCTGGTTGGTTTTGTGGTTGGCGGAGCTCAGCGCCCGCCGCTGTTGTGCGGGCGGGTAGAGGGAGGAGGGTTGGCGGCGCCCCCTCGTTGGGTCCTTCCCGAGCCTCCCCGCTACCGCTCTGCCGCTCGCCCCGACTGCCCCTCGGCTTGCAGGGGGCTCGGCAGCCCCCTTCACGGAAGATCCATCCCCTCACGGAGCCCAGCACAGCTGCCCAGTCGCGCCGCCATGGCGCCCGCCCGCCTCGTTCTCCATCCCCCCCGACGCCATGATCCCCCTCGACGCCTTTCTGATAAACAATTATAATAATAAAAAAGAAATAAGACGGGAAAATCAATGTACCCCGGTGCCCCCAAACCCTAAAGACATCAGCCCTGTAAGCACAGGAGGGAGGTGCCGCCAGCTCCCCCCACCACAGGTTGGTGCCCACCCCAGGCACCATTTTGAGGTGAACGCGTTTCTGCCTCACAAAGGCAGGTTTCACTTCCCCCCCTCCTTCATACAGCAATAAAAACCCCTTTTCTGAGGTAGAAACCTACTCTTCTGAGGTAGAAACCTACTCTGAAGACTTTCTCTGAGCGGCCGCCTCTACACTTGAGGGCTGCTGATTCTGGCTACAAAACATCGTTGTGACAATATTTATTCCTTCCTTCTTTTTTCCACACAGCATCAAGCAGAAAACAACAACCCTGAACCTCACTGGAAAGTGCTGTCACACATCACATTTTGCAATAGGTTTCTCCTTTTTTTTTTTTTAAACGAGAAGGCAGTTGGCTCAGTTTTAGGTGATGGTCCACAAAGCTTCTGTCAGATTTCAGGTGGAGGAAGAAAGGGACCGATTTAGGCTATCATTGCTTGCCTTAGTAATGAAGGTTCTGAGTGTTTCAAATTTTGGAAATTTGCCCTGTAGAGCTGATACTAATCATGCATGACTCACTCGCTCATTAGTAACCCTCTTTTTCTGTTGTTGTTGCTTGCTTACTTGCAAAGTTGATGAGACTACAAATCCTAGCCGAGCAGCCCTATTTAAACAGACTAGAGAAATCTCTGAGCCCCAGGATGCTCACTGAAATAAAACATTAAAATGTACGCTGTTACAACAAGGAGCACAGTCTTCAGTCTTGTCATGGCCAGATCAACAGCAACTAGCAGACCGACTTACAGTTCCCTGGGACTGTGATCCTCACATCTTTTTGTCCTATACAGGAAGAAAATGAACACATGCCATTTTTGTTGCTCTGTTAAGCACCTGCATTGTCAAGCCAGTTGAAGGAGAGACCCAACCAAAGCAAGCAGTCATTTAAAAATTGCCTTCATTGCAAAGCAGGAATCTCTACAAAATTACACATTCATGCTCTTCCATTTTACAGCGCTCTTTTTCACCAAAACTGGGTAGCTGATGTGCACAGCCATAGACACAACTGGCTTGGTAAGCAACACAAGTATCCACAGCACATACCCAGCTCCCCATACGCCGTGTCATGAAGCATTGGAGGCCATAAAAGACCTGCAGCAAGTTTCCTGAAGCAGTCCTAAGGCTACTCCAAAATCTTATTCAGGAGTAAGAAAGGGCCGTTCCCATCCATGACACATTCAGAGGGACAATGCATATTTCATTCCTCTTCAAATATGTATATATGTACTTCACGTTTCACTAAAATTGTCCTGACTATCAAAGTAGAAAGATTACAGAAGAGGGATGAATTACCCTAAACTGGCAAGCATTTTTGTTCATTAACTAATACAAGGCTTGAAAGGAGAATTAAGTGTCTGGCAGCCAGTAGCTAGGCTCCACTGGAAAGGAGATTTCATAACACTACACTTCAAGATCAATTAAAAAAAAAAAAAAAAAGGAAAACAAAAGTGAAATAGAAGTGTGCTGTCTGGGGGAAAGACACTTCTCCCTCCTCCCGGTCCCACACCCACAGCCGTGCCTGCTCCTCTGCAATCGTGCCGACTCGACTGGTCATGGGGCTGGGTTGTGAAACCTTAAGGAGGAGGAAGGGTGTTTTAATCCAAGCACATTCCCTGATTCAATTCACATCGCCACTGAGCAAAGCGCATCGTCAGACTGCTGCCTAAATGCCATATCTCTGCTGTGCTTGGGGCAGCTGTACCCTAAAAACTTCGGTGGGGAGTAAGGCAGGAGCTTGATTCACAGCTCCACTCCCCTGAGTGTAGGTAGTTTGACCTTCCCTGTAACTGCACATCATGTAGGGCAAAGCATTAAATTTGGGGAGGTTTCTTACCTGTTGCTGGCAATTAACCAGTCCCACCAGGAGTAAGAGCGAGTGCAATGCCGGCTGCAGGGCTCCAGCCCAAATCTCCTCTGCCAGTCATCAGGTTTAATGAAGTCTCCTTATCACAAAACAATCCCTCTGAGCAATTCTCCCTTACATCCTCCCTTCAGGCTTCACCCCCCTTCCCCAAGTGCTCTTGCTGGGGCCAGGACACGTCCCCGTATGTCCCTCACCCCACTGGAGTGTAAGGCAAGGTGAGCACTGTGGCTACCGCACGCTGGTGCCATCAGAAGACACAAATCCACCTGATGCCCTGCCATCCCGTGTCATGACCCGATACAACCTCAGACATGAATTAATGGGAACAAGTTCCTAACAGCACCGAGACACGCTGTTCCCAGGCTCGCTGTTGTTGTTGCTTTAAACAAACCATGGGCAGCTTGGCAGGGCCTGCCGGGGAAGAGGATTTTATATCCAGTTGTTGAGACGGGTAGCGGAGTGGCAGCGTGATGAGTAACCTTATAAAATACACTTTTTAAAGCATTGGTGATGGAGTAGACACTAATGACACCCGCCAGTGTAACTGTTGGGGAGCACGGTCCCCGGACCACCTCCAGCATTCATGGTAGGATGGAGCAAGACGTGATGGACTGCTTGAAACACAATCCCAGCACAATCTCTCCCGGATGGCTGCTTGTGCCTGGGTGAAAATAAGGAAGCCCTGAAAAAAAATTGATATTAAAATAGTTCTGAGGTTTACTTCATGAGAAAGGAAGCAGAATTTTCATGTTTCAGGTCTGTAAAGTTGAGGTTTCTTACAAGCACTGTAGTAAATTGCTGTGTTTTGTTTCTCCTGGGGAAGAGAGCAAATGCTTTTGATTGCAGGTGTTGTCAGAGGCATGCACATGCTTCAGTCCAAAACTGGCATAGCTTTTTGCCTACATATCAAAAATCTCACCTTCACACACCATCACAATGCAAATTATTAGATATGGTGAATCGCAGAGCATCAAACTGTTCTCACGGGGTGGCTACAGTGAAGTTGTACGTCCAGGGCACTGGTGTTGGCTCACTCGGTGACACGAATCCTTACTGCCGGAGTTCTTCCACAAGACATGTGAGATGCACAACAACCAGAAAATAAGTCTTTTAAAAGGATTCAACTCTCACTTTTGATCAAATTCAAAATATTTTCTGTTTTTGTTCTGTTCTGTTTTGTTTTCCAGGCTATTTATTCATCGCTTTGAGAGCAGTTGGGTGCACTGTAGTAAAAAGTTATCTTTTGGTGCTACTGTCTTTACAGCTGAGCTATGTACATTGGCTTTTCTCTAGTATTTGCTTGTTAATTAATAACTGGTTCATTGCCAGGAGCAAAAGAGAAGTAGGAATGAGTCCCAGGTTATAAAATCTTTAAGGTTATCTTGCTCTTCCTGTTTTGTAACAGCAAAGTAAGAGCAAGAAACATCAGATGCAGCCAAGCTGCAAGCGAGCACGGCTGCGAGCGCTGCGATGTGGGGCTGAGGCCCTCAAGCTGCTCCCTCGAGGTACCTGCAGCCACTCTTGTGAACATGGTCCCTGCCTCCTCCCAGGACCTGTTTCATCAGAAACACTTACTAGTCCTTCCCAGTGTTATGGATGTGTTGTCCCAGACCCCCTGCACCACATCCCATAACGTTAATGACTTCTGTTAGCACCACCGCCCTGGCTTCATAGCCAAAAACACTGCTAGCCGCAGGCAGGCATGTGCTGAAACACTTTGCAATGTCCCTCTTGGAAATACCTCGTGCTCTGGGTTCAAATGCTCCTGTAAAGCCAGTGTGGCTGGCATTAATGTTCTGTGATGGACCAAAGCCTGCCCATGACAGGAATCTATCTGATTTCTGTGGACTGAGTGGAGCAGCTGGAGAAATGCAGCTGGAAAGCATGGGACAAACCTCAGTGTGCCTCTGTGACCAAGAGGGTTAAAGACACAAGATAAGAGGTTAAGATTTCAATAACAACAGGAGCCTGAGGATCACTCCCTTGCATGCATGAGCTTCAGTGGCAGTCCTGATTTTCAAATGCTGGAGATAAGAAGGAAATACAAATGCAAAGGCAACATGTAATTGGAGCTGGAGCATCTCAGCTCTTCCAGGAACCAGCCTGTTTTCCCACTCAGATGGCTCGAGCCTGGAATTCAGCCAAGCAAAAAGCCTCTCCCAGGGCAGGCAAAGTTTACCAGCACGGTTTGTCAGTGACACAAACACAACTTTTCAGTGGTCTCCTCACACTGCAGTTTTCCCCCTCTTCCCCTACCAAGCCTCTCGTGCAAAACAGCACGGCAAGAGCAAGCCCCGCAGAGCTGTTTTGCTCCCGTTCCCTTTGCTTTCATGCCTTGGTGAGATGAGGGCGACGAGGATAGCATATTCAGCTCGGGCAAAACCACTCGAGTTGAAGGGATCTGCACATCCATGTTTCCTGGAGCACCATGCTATTTAATTATTTATTTTTATTATTTTTCTGGAGCATTGCAGCTTGCTCTTGCAGGCAAATTGGGCAGGATAGCAGTGGTGGAAGGGAACTTGTCCCTGCTGCATTGTGTACTGCCACTTGTGAGCCATGGGCAGAGCTGTGTCATGCTCTCATTGATTCACGTTTGCCAAGAATAATTACTCCCTGAGCTGCTGGATTAAAGTGAATGCTCCAGAAGGGCATACCTGCCTTTTCTAGACAAAGGCTGCAGTAACCTATAGTGTTTTCCTCCCTTTCCTTGCAGATCAGAGGCACAGCAGTGCAGGCAATGGGATGGAGAAGAATCCACTTGAAATTCAGCTTCTTTATGAGCAGAAACTGGGCAATAATTATTTTGCAAACAGCAACAACAAGAACACACCCACTATGCACATAACATCTTTTTTTCAGTCCTGGAAAAGTTAACATCTTATGTCTCTCCTTGCCTCAGTTCAGAGGCATCCCACAGGGTTTTGCAGCAAGACCCAAGGAGCTGCAAAACCGAAATCTGCCAGGCAGCAGAGGCTGCAGCCAAGTCTCTTCAAAGGTGAGAAAACAGTTTACACTTAGGAAAAAAAAAAAAAATGTACTGGGCCAGCTTCAGCTGAACCTCTTCCATTTTGCTTTTTTTTTTTTTTTTTTTTTTTTTTTTGAGGATGTAGTTTTAAGCACCAGTAAAATGCCAGCCATGGGACAACAGCCAGTCCTCACATGCAAGTATGATTTTTAAAGGATCTTGACTTCAGGCGTCTCCTCGATGAGGCCGTGCTGTGTGATTTCCCTCGGACTCTTGTAGCTTGGGGAACATGACTCCGATTAACGCCAGTCTTCTCGCTGGAAGGATGCTGACATCCACGCTGGCTGTTGTCCGGGCAGCAGGAAGGCATGTCAGCAAGCAGGGGAAGCTGAGCCACCGCCGCTGCGTGCAGGAGGTTTTGCAAGACACTCCCAAAGGTTTGGCAAAGAGCTTGCAGCCACAATGGGAGCGACGTTCTGCTCAGCCCATGGGCGTGCAGGGCACAGCGGGTGTTTCACCACCGGCCTCGGGGCTGGCACATCCCCAGCGAGACAAACTGGGCTGCTCCGAAGCTCCTTGGAGGCACTCATCGGGCTCGATCCCAAGGGACATGCTGCAGGCTCACTGCAGCAAGTACCCCCGAGTTGCAGGATGAGACCCCCAGCACCCCTCAGAGGGGCTCCTCGCACCCACAGCAGGACAAGACGAGGGCACACGAGGAGCAGGGGTGTCCGGCTGTGTCAGACCAAGTCCCCTCGCCACCTTTGGTGAGGATGGGTCATAGAAATACCACAAAAATGTGAAAATGCTTTTCTTCTGTAGCAATATGTACACACACCAGAATTATATCAAAGAAGGAGGCCAGAAAGCTCTTACCTTGTTGTTGTAGGGCCTGCAGATAAACTTCAGAAATAAATAGTAATAAAAGAGGGAAAGGGAAATGGAATAACCCACATAGCTCATTTTAATAGCCAGCCTCATAGCTACAGGTTACTAAAAAATGAGCTGGAAGGGAGATATGCTTAGGGACTGAGACCAGCAACATAATCAGAGTAAATAATGGTTTTTCGTCATGCTGCTCCGTGGAGAAATCCCTCTGCCACGGCTGTGTATAAATAAACAAAACTTCAGAAACCAGCACACAGCACAGGCAAGATCTGGCCTCGTAAATTAGGAAACCACTGCCCCACGAACGAAATCGCTGCAGGTTTTTGCGCTTGATCCTGCATGCATTTAACCTTCCCCATGTAAATAGTCCTCCGAAGTTAATGGAGCTGTGCTAATTTGCAATGGCTGGGGATTAAGCCAGCAGGTTTAAGCATTTCTGCCAGCTCAGATTGCAGCACGCTGGGGTAACCGGGCTGTGGGACACCTTGGAGATGTTCCTGCTTGGGCAAAAACCCACCCGTGGCCATCACATGGCGTGTCTGCGGGCAGAGAAATCCCACTCCAGCCCCGCAGAGGAGGGTGCAGACATTTTGTCAGCCGCCACGATGTAAAGCGCGTTTCTTGCATTTTCTCATTTCTCATTTTCTCGCAGGGGACGTGCCAATCTCGTCCAGAGACCATTTCATTACCATCATGCTGCTCGCGAGCATCTTCATTTAAATCGCATTATAGATGCGCCGAGGCACAATGATCTACCCGCAGCCTAAACAGAGTGAAAAAAACATCCTTGGGCTGCAAGAGGCCAGAACATGCACTAATTGAAATGTATAAACTTACATAACATTATTTATAAAAAGGAGCCCAATTGTCAAAGGCCCTCAGAGAGCTGGAGCATGGGAATGTTTGTTCTCCCCGCAAAGAAAAATTAATTATGTAAGTTTATAAATTCCAGTTGCTTTGCTCGCTCCGTCTCCTGATGTGCCCAAGGACTACTTGAAAGGAATTTATGGTTCCCAGCCGCTGCTTCTCGATGGTGTTTTTTATCTTTGTACTCATGCACACCGCTGCCCCGCAGGATCTTGCGGCGGGGGGAGCGAGCTGTGCACACCGTGATCCTCGGCTCTAAAAAAAAAAAGCAGACTTGCAGAAGCAAATTTATTTTAGGGAATGTCGGGCTTTCCACGTCACCGTGTGCTTTGGGGAGGGCGGTGGGAGGCTGCTGTGTTTGGGGGTGCAGGCAGAGGCCTGAGGTGGCTGCAGTCAGACCCATGCCATCACAGCTTTGCTTAATTTCTTCTTTTGCTGCCAGGGACACAGATGCTGTGAAGACCCTCTGAAGACCCTCACGCATGGCTGGCTGTGCTGTGGGGCAGCCAGCAACCCAGCACGGGGACAAACACCCCCCACCGAGCACCTCGACCCAGCAGGGGAAACACTTTTATCACAGAGGACCTCGCTTATCGTATGCTCTGCGTGGTTCAATTTGCAAGGCAGGAAGAGTGCCACTCATTACTAAAATGCATTATTTTGTATAATTTCCTGGTAATGCTGGGATTGGCCAGAGCTGCCAGCTGGCTGGAAAGCATAGGAAATATGGCAGGGAAATTACATAGCATCAAACCCGAATGAGGAATGCTTCCTCCGGGGCTCTGCTTGGATGCACTGTGGCTTTGGGTTTTATGCTGCGATTGCTGCTTTTCCCCCATTCTTATTTTCAAAACTTCACTCCTCAAGGATCAAAGATGCTCACCAGTACCCCAAAATGCCATTTGTTCAACGACCTTTGCATGTTCTCCAGTACCATCTCACTGTGACAGCAGGTGGCTGAGTGCTGGAGTTCCACCATGGCTGGCCACTAAGTGAACTAAAGCTCCAAGTCACCTGTGCTCTGAAGAGGTTAGAAACCAGAAACTCTTTGGAGAAACACCTGGTAGCAATGTACTCTGGCTGTGTGGCGGCACAGCACTGTGGTTTTCCTCTCAGAGGCAGCCCCAGTCATGCCCTGATTGCTCTGATAAAGCTAATGGCCACCTGCAACATGCCCCGGGGGCAAAAGCCCCAGGCAGGCACTCCTGACGTGCTTTTAAACCTGTTTTCCTGCAATTTCTTGCATTTCAGCCTTGCTACCTCTGAAAGCAAGGAGGAAGGGTGAGGAATGTGGGGTTCTGACCCTGGGGAAAACCTCCTCCAGGACTTGGTCTCTGCAGAGGATGAGGACACGAGCTGGCTTTCCCCCTGTTTGCGGATCACCCTTCAGCACCCACAAATCCCAAGCCTTTCCTTTGAGCAGCCAGTTGTCATTTGTGGCTCAGTTCCTCAATTCTCCTTTCTTAATGGGTTTCCCCCCCCCAGGCTGCCAACACAGCGAGGAAGTTGCATGGGCTCCTTCAAGCCCGTTATGTCTTGGGGGGCACCAGCCTTTTGTACCCATTTTGTGCAGGGACAACAAGCACAGGCAACACCCCAAATTAACCCTATCCAAGCAGGAGCGGCGTGGTGACCTTCAGGAGCTTTATTTTGGTACAGAGAAGGGAGAAAATGTCGATGGAGATGGCTGCTTGTGCTCCCAGGGAGCCCAGGCCAGGACCTGTCAGAGGGCAAGGACAGCACTGACACAAAATGCCCAAGTCTGCATGGGGCAAAGGCCATGGTTCAAATTAAAAGCAGTCTTTCTTTTAAGTTTACAGACTGGTTTAAGAAATTTAAGTGAAAATCACTTGATTTTGCCTTCTTTCTGCCTAGCTGAAGGCATGCCCCCTGCATGCTGAGGTACAGCAGCAGTGAAACAGGGCCGGGAGGCCTGTAAGCCATTCCCAAAGGCTCCCTCTGTATCCTCCCCACCTTCTCCTACAACCCAGCTTATTCTTTTCATTTGAAAACCCTGCTTGGCCACCATGGGCTCAAAGTGGGGACGAACCACGGCATGAAGTCCCGTGCCACATCTCTACCTCCCACCACAACACGGAGGAAGGCCGAGGGTTGCAGTCTGGCCTTCCCCGGCCGGGCTGTCGCCTGCAATGCTGCCTTCTTAAAAAGGCACTCTCTGTACCCAGCACTGCCTGAGTAAACTTCTTGTAAATACTTGGAATAAATGAATAAACTGTTCAAATTCCCCAGAACGGCAAGGAAACATTTCCACGATCGACACGGAGCAAGCGTGAGTCATCACGTAAAGCTTCTCGGAGACTTACACGTCCAAAAACATCCAGTAAACAATTCGGGAAATCTACTAAGATGGTAAGTGATTTATTTTATTAATAGATAACAAAGAATATAGGAGATGGTGTACAGAAAAGTAAATCTATCAAAATATCAACCAGTTTATCAAGATAAAGCACGACGAAAGGTCATGGACTGCAGCGGCAGCCTTCATAAGAAATACAAAAAAAACACAAATGTAAATTGTGGTGTTTGCACTTGTGAAAAGATCTGTAAGAAGGAGAAAGAAAAATAGAGAAATGGTGAATAAAAAAAAAAGAGACAAAAATACCCCAAACAATGGGAAAGGAAATCCACGTGAATGTAATGCATCTGCCTCTGCTGTTTCACATGGCCCAAAGCTTTATGAAATGCAGTGGTTGCTTGGCTTGGATTTGGAAAAATGTGCCGTGCCTAAATTATTTTTTCAGATATGCCTAGAAAAATACTCTATGAATTAAGCAATTCTGGGAATACGTGGACCAGGACAGAAGAAAATTGCACCGAGAGGGATCTTTTTGCAAGCAGAGCGAACGCAAGCCTTGCCAATCGCCTAACACATGATTTAAGGCGACAGCACGGGCAGGTATTTTAGGGAGCCCCAGCTCATAAACCAGCGGCAACTTGGAGGGATTCCCAGAAAACAAGAAGTCACTGAATGAATAAATTGCAGGGCGTTTCGGCGACGCATAAGGCGACCTCAGCTGAAGGTTGCGACAACGCGGGGCTGCCGTTCGTGAGTTTTCGGCCACGGTTGGGATGAGATGCACCTCTGGAGCCTCGTGCATGGTGCTGGAGCTGCAGCCTCAGCCTCTTGCTTGCCACTGGTTAAATCCACCACGATTTTGGGGAACCACTGGCTGGGTGAGGAGGAAAGCGCTGGCAGAAGTGGGACTGGAGGAAGCTGGTGAAAACCCTCGCAACATCCCGGCTCACCCAGGCGGTGCCGCAGCTCCCGTGCCTTCCTGGATGCTCCCCGCCCTGTCTCAGCCCCATCTGTATTTGTCAGCCTGAATATCCGAGCTCTGATCGAAACCAAGCCTGCCCCAGCCCAGGGCCATGTGGAAGTCCCACTTGTTCCTGGTTTCCAGTCGTTAGTAAACCAGGAAGGATGAAAATTTGGCAGGTTGCGGGGCTGGGGAAAGCCAGCCTGAACTGATTTCATGGCCAAAAGAGAGAGCGAAGCGGAAGGCTTCCTGGTTAAATTCATCCAGAGCTTTGTCTGGTTGGAGACCTCTATCCCCGGCCACTGAGCAAGCTGTGGCGGGGCCGGGACAGAGGTCACAGGGCAGGAAACAGGAGCGGTGGCTCGGGGCATGCTGCCACCTGGCCGCTCCCCTGCAGGGAGGAAGAAGAGGAAGAGCTGCCCGGCCACGAATTTGGGTGATTGTGGTTTACACCCGGACAAGTAATGCCCATGAATCCCAACAAAAAAAACAAGGCAACTTGGCTCCTTCACTCAAGGATGCGAGCACAGCGACATTTGAGGTGTCTTCTCCTCCACCAAGTCCAGCCGAAAGTGGCCCATAGTTTCAAAACCCCACAGCGAGGAGCAGGTGGATGGACACACACCTAACCCATGCCGGCAGGAAGGCACGGTCCTGCTCAGTGTGGAAATCTGTTCTCCTCACCCAGCCTAGGGATGCACAGCATCCTCTTTCCCTGCCCATGTCAAACCTTGTGAAGCAGAAATGATTTTGCTGCCCAGTGACACTCCTGTGCCCTTACGAAGGGCTAGGCAGAGCGTGGTTCCCAAAATATTAGGCTGCTTTTTTTTTTTTTTTTTTTCCAGCTTTGCGTAATAGTTAGCAAAGACACACCAAGAAAATCACGAGAATTAGATATTTAGGGGAAGGAGGACTGGGAAGAGAGAAGCAGCAACCACAACCAACACACTCCTTTTTAACGTCTCACCTCTACTAGGAAAGTACCCAATTATTTCTTAAATGACCCGACTTTATTATTTTTTGCCTCAGCCTCCTTGCCTGGTTAGCCATTTCACATATTTATTATTCTCTGCATGAAATAATACTTCCTGACATCTGTTCCCAGTTTGTTTCTCTTTAAGTTCCATTTATAGCACATTTTCCTATCCTCTGACCATGTTAAAATAAAACAATAAGTATGTTTGACATGGTGCAAGTTACTCAAGATCACGATCCTTCCCTGACCTTGATTTTTTTTAATTTTTTTTACTTCTTTTCACATGCACTAAAACACAGAAGAACATTTAAATGAACTTTGCTGAAGAGGCAAGTGGCAAGCTGACGGCATCAGCAAGCACTCAGCACTTCACAGCCCTGCTGGCAGCTGGCTACCAGTGGGCTGGGGATGGGGCTCGGTGCTTTCAGCCCCTTCCACTCTGCCAAGGATCAGCTGCAGCTAAATTTGGAGAGCGAGGAGCTGGAGCTGTCTGGTCCCTTTGCAAAACAGAGGAGAGAACCAGGTGGCCCTAAGAGTCAGTGGGATGAGCATGGGAAAGGAGATGTTAATGCCACGAGACAAACTGGCCTGGTTGATGCTTTACCTTCTGACCAGGCAGACGGGAAAAGGGGCCTTCTTCTGGCCCTGAAGAGAGAGAGCCCGCTTCCAGAAACAACCTGGCAACTCCACAAGCAACAAACCCACAAGAAGCAGTGCGGAGTCCTTCAGTAATGGCACAAGAGCATTTGATGTCGTCATCTCTGTCTTGGTACAAGCAGTCAACATAATTTTAGCTAGGAAGGTTGCTTATAAAGCTAAGATGAAATGGAAAGAATCAGTGTAGCCGCCAACCAAATGTATAAGCGTGCCTTCCTGCTAGGAACAAAAGCAGCAAGCTAGTGCCGTGCTCCAGCTGCTCCATCACCATTTTACAGACTCTCAGGCAATTCTCCCATAGGAACCATCATGTTCCAGGCAGCTCCTCCACGTCATCCTGCACTGATAAGCTGGTAGTTACGGTTATTAATCCCATTGTGGCAAAGTGGACAAGATCACAGCCCTGAACTGAAACCTTTGAGACTGAAAACATTTCAGCTCAGTCCTCCCTGGCTGGAAAAGAGGTCACTGGATCAGGCTTTTGGAAAACCAGTGTCACCTCCTGCCACCCAAGAGATGTTCCCAGAATTGTCCCCGGCTCTCTGTGGCACAGGGCAGGTGTGTGTCAATGGGTCAGCAAGGCTGGCCACCTCATGCACTTCTCCGCCACCACAACCATCCTATTTACCTTTGCTGTCCATCCACCTGGTATTTACAGCACCTGGAAGTCTCAGAAAATGATCGAGGGAGAAAAAAATAAGGAAAAGCTGCTGAAAACTCAAGGGCTTGATTATGCAAAGTTTTATGCAAACAACACTACTGCTGCCTTGGAGAACAGGCATGGAGGAAGGGTCAGAGAAGTCTCCACAGCATAACTTAGCCCATGCTTGGTTTTGAATGTGTTGTATGGTTATAACTGGGACTTACAGATCATTACATATTTTATTTGTATAAACAGGCATTATGAAAAAGTACCAAGGTCGTTTGACTTCTGAGTTGCAATTCTCTTTATTTGCTGTAAGAGTCAAGTGGTCTGAGTCAAGGCAGTCATGCTCTCCTCTATTTCCGAGAGTTTCTTCAGCATCTGGCTCACCTTGGCCTCATCGAACTCCAGGCAGAGAAACTCGGATTCCTACGAAACAAAATTGAAAGAACAGCAGTTGACAACGACGATCGTTTTTCAGGCATACAAAGGAGGAGAGATATTACCAGGAAACCAGAACGCGTTACGTCCCCTGGATCTCCTTTTTGCCTGGTACCACGTCAGTACCTGCAGCACGCCCAGGGATTTGCCACCAATCACCCACCTACCAAGCCTGTACATGCTGGCAAGCCAGCCAGCTGCTGCCAAAGAGGACACACAAAGGGCCAAGAAAGTAAATAATATGTGTTATAAAAGTTCTAATCATACAGAACTTATTAATAAACACCAATGTGAACCAGCCTCCTGAGGTCTCCAGTCCCATAGTCTTACCCACTGGCGTGTCTATGGTCACAAAGTACTTCCTATGGGGATTCTGGCTGACAAAAAGGGCATCCCCAGGTCTCATATGGTTTTGAGCACACTGAACTCTGTCAGTTTTTCAAAATACGTTTTTTCCTATAATTATCACCTGCCAAAAATACTGCAACCTCATCCTTTACATTCACAGCAGAAATAGCTCATATGCAAGGACAAAGTCATTGGAGAAATGCAAATGAAAACCATCAGTTTTTCCCCACTGAATTTCTTGCTAACCAAATTTTACAAGTGTTTTTCCCCAGACATGGGGAATAGTTTTACCTTTTACCTTCTGTTACCCTCACAGGGATTCTTGGGTCGTTCCGGTTTTTGTAAGAATCAGACCAGAAAGTGATGTGTAAACCAAAAGGCGGACGGAGGAACCAAAGGGGATTATTTTGTGTACGATAACCACAAAAGGCACTGCCAGAAGAAGGCGAACAGGAAAGAAAGGAGATGACAGATGTTAATGATTATGAAGTCAAGCACGTGGCAGTCCATAAAAAGGCTGTGCCAGGGTTTCTGCCCTGACGTGAGTCACAGGGGGAACTACCGCAGTTCAATGTAGAAATCAAAACATCGATTTAAACTTTGAAACTGGAGGCACAAAGCTGCACACTTACACCCACATTCCACGTGCTTTAAGAAAGGAAACCTGGCAAAATAAAAGCATCACGCACTTTAAACTTTAGTCACCAAAGATCTCCCCAAAGGCAGCTGTTTGGGCACTGGAAAGTCACTTCACAGAGCTACACTGGGTAAATCCATCTTCATGAAACGTTTGTCTTCTCTGCCAACTACCAACAGACCAAAGTGCAGAGATCCCATTATGTATTGAGTATATACTTGTATTTTATCAAGTACTTCTGATTAGTGAACGTTTCATAGAGATAGGAGAACTTACTTCATGCCACTTCGTTCAATCAGAATTCAGAAACAGTCACATATCTGAGTAGGCATCAGGCAGAATATACAAAGGACTGCTAGGAAAGACCTTTGACTGAGTAAGCTCATAAAGAGCATGCTGTTGGAAACTACCACGGCAGGTTGTTGTTGTGTTTTTTTTTTTTTTTTTTTTTTTTTTTTTTTTTAATTATTAGCCTCTATAAAGTAGTCAGAAAACAGCAGTAGGCATTCAGGATCAACAGCAACACAGATAGGAAGCCCAGGACTTGGATGTTTTTCTTGTCCTTGACAATGGTTATCAACACATCTTATGGAAAGTATCTTGGCACTACAGCCCGCATGTAAAATACCCTGAATACTTCTACAAGGCATAATTACAGCCGGTCAGCGTGCACAAAAGAATGTCTGGTGAGGAATTAGACGGCTTAACTCCATTTGGCAGTGGGCTTTCCTGTAGATTCCTCTCTGATTAAGAGTTATTAAAAACATTGGTTGCATCTGCCTGAGGAAGATGTGTTTGCAAGCTTAGGAGATTGCAAAAGAATGCCTAAACAAACCCCAGAAACATCTCCTTATACATTCCTTTATTAGGAAGCACTGGAAAAGGCAAATCTCAAGCAGGCAGCCAGTTAACAACCTGAGCCTTTTGGAAGCACGGTGCTGAAACCAGACAACGTACCCTTGCTGGAGTGAGTCGTTCCCTCTGAAATGAACAGACCAGGGCAGCGTCAGCCCAACCGCACAGCTTTTGGTGCAAAGGCAGCAGATCGGGACTGCAGAGCCGATGCCTCTTCAGCTTCCTCTGCAAAATCTCCCCAGCTTTAACATCCTTGTTTTCAGACAGGAAAACAATTTTGAGCTCGCTTTCACAGAAGAGCTACTGCAGAAGCAGAAGCTTTTCTTGCCAGCCTAAAACACTCTGAGCATCAGTAACACGTTACAAGTCTTGTTTCATAGACAACATCTGAAAACAGCTCTTCTCTCCATAACCTGACCTCGTCTTTCCCAACACGTGTGCCACAGCCACGGGATAATTTCTGTCTTGACCTTTCTGGCAACGACTGGCGGCGCCACGCTTCGCAGCCCCGGGTCATAGTCCTCAACAGGATGAACTCCAGGGCCAAACTCCTGCTGGCATCTGTGGCTTTCTGGCTACAACTGTGCACCCCGAGTCATGCGTGCTGCTGGTCATGAACGGATTTCCCCAGGGCAAGGTCTGAATATGCAGCTTTTAAGATCTGCAGAAGATGATTTTACAGCTTAATCACAAGGTGAGCGTGAGCAAACAGGAGAGGACCGAAGCTCCCAGCTCTGGTGGGGGTGTTTTTGGCCTCAGGTAGCCTTTTTCCTCTTCAGGTTTTGTCAGTGAAAAGGACTGTAAATTGAGCAGAAGGACACTCTTGCCAAAACTTTCCTTTGTGGATGGGACAATAGTTGAGCAATTACCACGTTCTCACGTGGGCCAACCTGGAACACGAAGGAGGGGGTGATAAATCAGGTTGCTCAGAGCTGGGTTTTAGTTTCACGTAATGCTTAGCTAGTTTATATCCTCCACAAAGTTCCAAAGATAAAGAAAAAAGAGAGGAAAAAAAAAAGGAAGACTGAGCTCTGAAATCCAAAACTGATCACTCCCTGTAGCTGTTTTCTAAGAGCAGGACATATCTGGTATCCTCGGCAAGAAACAAGGCATCCTTTTGGTTATTTCTTAGTGCTATAAATTTTTTCAGCCCATTCGGATGCCTCGCAATTAAGCAAAACCAAACCAGAACGAGTCATTCATTAAAAACAAACCCAGAAGCTAACAAACAGGAACATCACCAGACTACCAAACACTCGCCGACTGCTTATCCGAAGCCACCAAGCACGCGATGACAGCGCCGTGAGCCCCTCGGCTGGAGGGGGACCTGCTGTGGTCGATGCTTCATACTTGAAGCATGAAGTGGCAGTGCCTGGAAGCTCTGCACGCTCGTCTGCAGGACAGAAACCTGGACTTTGCTGAGCCCTTCCTGGAGGTGGATGAGGTCTTTAGGGACGGAGTGTGTCCGTGCATGAGTAGGGCTGTCAGAGCACACGTGTGTGCAATGGAAACAGCATGAACAGCCCTGCTTTCAGGCTGGAAAGCCAGGCTCAAAGCACACAGAGAACCGCACTGCCCTTCCACCACCAAACTGAGCCTCTCGGAAAGCAGTGGGACCGGGCAGCCACTTCCCACACCCGTCTTGGTTTTCTCCGCACACGCTTTCCCATCCTCCTCCCATTTCCCTCCCAAGCCCGGGCTACAAAAAGGAGCTGCAAAATAAACATCCAAGAAACACACACTCCCCCCAGCCATGAATCAGTTCTGCCATCTTCCAAGTTTGCTTGTTTTTTGTTGTTTTTTTGGTTTTATTTCCCCCCCAATAACAACAGGGAGCTGAAAAAATATTTATACGAGAGACTGTCTTTATAAACATCAGTGCTCTTGCTATCTACTAGAAAAATACTAGGAGAAGGATGGCTTTCTTTATCTCAGGAACTACAGTTTAAAAAAAAAGTGGTTTTAGAAAACCAATTCTCACACATCCAAAACTTAAAATAGTTTCCAGTTGTTCTCTATAGCATCGCTTTGACCAGCTACTTTAAAAGGTTCCCAGTGACCTCGACACTTTTGGTGTTTTAAGTTCTAGCAAGAGATTTGCTTTGGATGCTGAGACATCTCGACTGCTGCTTGTCCCACGTAGCGGGGGAATGTCCCAGTGAGGAAGCAGCAGTGAGGAAGTCGAGCACAAGGAGTCTCAAGGGAGATGCTGGCCCTGGTGCAATCGGCAGGGCACAGACGGTGACACGCTTCACACTCGCTGACAAAGACTGCAAGGTGGTGATGGCAGCCGTAACAACCCAAACCCAAGCAGGTTCAGGGGACCAGGGACCACTTTCCTCTGCTGACAGCTGCCAGGAGAGCAACTCCATGGTTTGTGCAAGGGGAGAAGGAGCCAGCTCCATGGAGCTCTCTATGGCCTTCAGGGAACCAAGAGAGAGAGAGAAATGCAGGGTTTGTTTGGTTAGCTTCTATTTCACATTAAAAAGCCTCATTTTCAGACAAAGTGCTGCGTGCCCATCCTCCCCACCACGGATTTCAGACACGATGATTTCATTTCATATTTTGCATAAGACTAGAATTTTTAGATGTGGCTGCCCTTTGTGTAAGTAAAAACCAAACCAGTAGTGTCACCAGGATCCGAACTTGCCTTCAAACGTTTCGAACATCCAGGTACCTCCTGTTGTGATTAAAAGCCCGCATTCATTTTTGGCCTTCCTAATTTTCTTTTGCCTGCAACGGCATTAAGTGGTTTTAGAAAGGACTAGCTGATAAAACAGTTTTACATTCAAGTAATGCGTTCCCTTGCTAGCAAGGAAATGTTATTTTTATTAACAGTTTGTGATACTGTGATAAGCAAAGTGCTTCACTTAAGGAGGCTTTTTCTTAATTAAAAGAACCGTCTAAGCCAGAATTCCAATATCACTTATTATCCAAAGTGGTAGAATTCAGAAGCGTTGCCTTATTTTGGGCTGCAGCCCAACCATTCTATGATAGGTGATTAAAACTGAAAATAATTTATTTCTCCACTTAATCAGATGTGCAAAGGACTGAATCAAAGAAATTTCTGACACAACGTTTCCTATAGAAATTAATCTTTCTGCTTTCTAAAGACCTCTTCAATCCTCAAGGCTAAGCAACTGATAACAAATTCTTTTACATGTCCCTTTTCCTTCCAGATCACTGAATATTCTGCAGCCCAGCAAATCTCCTGCCTCTTCTGTTCACCAGGAAAAATACCAAGTATACCTTACGTAAGTAATTAAGTGGATCGCTGGTAAATAAAGATGCTGAAGCCATGACCGTCAGACTTCAATATAACTTTGCTGCAACAGAGAATGACAACCTGCCTTCAGAGGCTTTCACACATCGTTACATAAGGCATAAGAAATGCGAGGATATGTAAAGCCACATACATTATAAGCTACCCAACCATTTTCCATCAAACAGAATTATCTCTGTACGCCCAGCTAAAAAAAAAAAATACCTTGAGATTTATTCCTAGTGCACCAAAGCATCCCTGGGCTTTGCTTCCAGCAACACACAGCAGGATTGGGGTTAAATCAGAGATGTTTTAACACCAGATGAATATCACACAATTTACAGTACAAGCAAATTAGGCTGCAAACAGAAAAGCCAGCTGGGGGTACATAAAACAAAACGTTTTGTGGAGCACTGAGGAACTGGTCAGTGCTTGAGACGTGGGAGCGAGCAGGGCAGCGGGCGTGCGAGGAGCACAGCACACTTGCCTCTTCCAGCAACAGCCACGGGCAGAAACTAAATTTATGTGGCTTCCAAGGCAAGAGTTACATGGCAAAGACAAAATACTGCTCTCAGAGTAAATCTACAGCTTATCAATTTATTTTTTTCATTTCACAAACAAGTATTAAAACGCTGCTTATCTGGAGTAAGAGGAAATGCACGCACGTGCTAAAGATATAACCTGCCTCAGCAGCGGGAGTTAGGATGAGAAGAAATCTATTGATCTATTAAAAATGTCAACTCTCCTGCTTCCTTAAAATTTGCTAATTATATTGAAACATTTTTCATAAAATACCGCAGATATTACCCTCTAAGTAACATCCCAAATTGTAAGTATATCATTATTTCAGTAGGAAAATAAATGCATAACTATTGGACAACCACCTAATAAGCTAACTCCTTATACCCTGCTGTCCTTCCAGATGAAACTGAAGGACTGCACACTCAGCATGAGCTTGCACATACATTAAAAACATAAATTTTCTGAACACCTCGCCGCAGCGTTACTGGCTAAGAAAGCATCCCTCCCTCCTCCTGCTCGGGGCTGATGGCTCACAGAAAGCCGTAATGCCTTTTGGGGACAAGCCAGGCTTTCCAAAGGGTCAGAAACGATGCTCCCTGCGGGTGTGCTTGGCACGCAGAGAGGACAAGAGATCCCTAAGAGCATTTTATAGAGAGGTTTTGTTGGCTTCAGTTAATCAGCACTTCTCCCGTGAGCTGCGGAGCCTCACAGCCCAGATGGGAGCAGCTTAAAGCTAGGAGTGATGATGATACAGCCCAGTTCTCCCTTCCTATAACCAAAATGGCACATTCCTGGTTACTCCATTCTTATTTCTTAATCACTAATGAACTATAGGTGGAAAGAAAGTATCTGGAAATGGCCAGTGAGCAAACCAAAAGAATGTGCAGAGAGGTAGCACTGACCCGAGAGCAGTAATTGCACCTAAAACCTGACAGGTGAGGAAATTACAGGACGGTCCAAGTCTCTGTGACCTCCTTTAAGCATCACTCAGCATGCCCCCGCTGGGCCAGCTCCCCTGCCACCACCAGACAGCATTAATTTGTGATCGCCATCGTGGAATTGCTTCTCTGACATGGACAGAAATAGCAAGATACAACGCTCACGGTTCAGATGGACCCATTTTAAGGCTTTGACAATAAAGAAATGCAGATCCCAAAATAAATAAAATAAAATGACTTGTCCCAGCACTACTGGGAAGCCCTCAAGTTCTGGATTCAATTTGTTTTTTTATGTTTTGTTTTAGATGCTGTACTGTCCCACCATCCCTATTCCATGAAGACACCTGTGGAGCTGCTGCCTGAGTGCCGAAACACAAACCAAGCTACACCTGACCCTCCTGCAGGCTTTTGGGGAGCCACATCCCTCCCCACATGGCTCCAGATTTGCTTCCCTGAGGAGTGGTTGCTGACGCCAGCCCCAGCAGGAGTGGGGGAAGAGGGAGACAAAAATGACCTGCATAATTCACGCTAAAAAAAAAACATAAAAGATAATGAGTTACCATGACAATGTTCTGGAAAGCATAAAGAGATGACCCCAAGAGAAGAAAAATATTGGATTTGAGCTTATTTTTCCTTCTGTAAGAATCAGAGTGACAGGCGTGTTGAGCTGGGTGATTCATCCTAAGAAGAAATGTATCGTCAGATGTTTATGAGAGTGGTTTACTCTCACTGCTTAGATTCTCACGTTAGGAACACTTAACAAATAATAACAAAAAAATCAACAAAAACTGGGATGCTAGAACACAAGGTAGCCTGATCAAGTTGAAATTGCATCGAATCTGCTAAAAGACTGCATCAATCGTGATCCCACTGCAAACTTTGCAAGTGACTTTTAGATTCATTAATGTTCTGCAAGGCACGCTGGGGCTAATGACAGCAAGTTCAGCTAATTCCAGAGAAATTGGAATGGATGGCAATCCATTGATTTCATATAACCATGCTTCAGACAATGCTAAATTCATTACTTTTAATTAAATTTAGCTGCTTTTGCAACAAACGTATAGTCATGGCCTTTGAAAACACTAGGGTAAAGAGCAATTCATTTCCATAATACTGCATAAAATAAAGCAGAAATATTTGTTACTGAAAGGGCATTCTAATTCCTCTGTATTATTTTGGTGTTACGTGAACCAGGAATCTCTTAAGCTAATGATTATTACATCAACACAGAAAAAAAGAGTCTACCCTCCTGCAGATCTTTCCTTAATTCTTTTAATGTAACATCAAGCCTGTAATAGCACAGATTAATCAGAAAGGATTGCAGAAATTGAAATAATCTCAGGAGCATAAGATTAGTTCTCTGATACTGCACAGCAAATGTAATGTCATTGCTTTTATGTTATCAACCTACTGGAAACATTCCGTTTGGTATTTTAAACCTTAAATGAAAGATGATTATTTATGGATGCGGAGACACACAGCCCTTAACCCGCTTGTGCTTGTGCCTTTTGGAAGCAGAGTTTTCCTATCAGAAAACACCAGGAAAGAAGAAAAGTTAACAGTGCAAGTAAATAGAAGGAAGCATACACTGAAGTTCTTCCATATTTCACATCATAAAGTTATTTTTTTTAAAAGAGATTAATACTTTTATGCAAGGTATGTATACTTCATAAATGGCTATACTGTTTTCAAATGGCTGATACTGTGTCCTAGTCTATACTGTATTTTATCTGTAAGCCTTCCAACTTCCTCTTTTTTTCCTTTTTTCTTAAAAAAAAAAAAAAACACAAAGCACACTTTGCATGGTGCCTGCTTTCTTTTCTGAATGGTTTGAACCTCCTGTAATCCCCACATCCCACTCACAGAGCAGCATCCTGTCCTTGGTGCCCTCCATACATGAACTCTTCCAAGGGCTACCCAATGCAAGCTTCCACCTAAAAATACCGTGCCACAGTGCATAAATGCAGAGTTTGATAATGAACGAACTGTGTCTAGCACAGTTAATTATCCTGCATTTGTCATCAGTGATCTTGTGTTTCACCTCATTACTAAAGGAGGGCTCAGACCCAGCCACTGCCTTCTAGATGTTGCTAGGACACTGCTCGTTCATTATTGATGGAGATGAGCTGAAGCACCCCGTGGTTTTGGAGAAAACACCACGAATGCCTTTCCTAAGAGAGCAGCACCACCGCCTCGACACGTTCAGATGGCCTGAGTGCTGAGCCAGTTCACACGGACACTGGCTGGGGGGACAAAAGGAAAGGACACAGAAATCACTGTCCTGCTGGTGCTAATATAACTTGGAAAAAACAAACAAACAAACAAACAAACATATCCATTTATGCTGACAAAATGCAAATTTAATTCTCATTTGTAGATGACTATTTGCAAGACTATACCTGCAACTTTTTTTGCGGGCATATCTGATCACTAGTTACTTGCTAAGCTTGCCTACCTGGTTCCTCTGTTACCCTTTTACAACACGTTCAAGTAGTTGAGAAAATGACTGCGTGGATTGCCTTTCCAAACCTGCTGAGGTCACTGGGTGTCACAGGAGAGGAACAGGATGGAAAAACCCTTTGGCAGTCCCTGGCTGACCAGCACCACACACCTGAACTTACACAGTGCACAAACCATTCGAGCCTCCTCTCTGCTTACAGTTCAAGTAACTAACTATGAAACTGTGAATTTCACAGGGAATTCCCAGTCATTTCTTCAATTCCATAGTCATCCTTCATAAATTTGATTAAAACACATGAAAAATAACTGCTTGAAGACAGCCTGGTCTATTCTCCTGAGTCCCAGCTGCTGATGTTGAGAAACAACACCGAGGTTGCAAAATCCATCGTCCCCATGCCAGGAAAGCCATAGCCCTGCTCCTCCTTCACGCACTGAGCAGAAACTCTGCTCTCTATGAACAATTCAACAGCAGGCTTGGTGTGCTGCTACTGGGGTGTTCCACATGTACGAGTCATTTCACCCTGGCAACCTTTTTTTGAGCCTGGAAGCTGCATCAGTTTCATTTCAGCAGATGGTCTTTAAGGTCCTTTCCGATCCAAACCATTCGATGACTCTGTGATTTCTATGAAATACTGACCTTATCAGCTGGTCAAAGCTGAAGGCTGCTAAGCACAGGGCTAGGAAATGCCAGCTAGAGGCACTGCCATCGTGTTGCCTTCTCGAGACAGGAATGGAGTTGAGGCAAGAGAACAAAAAGCGTTAAGCTCTAACTCCCGGTGCAGAAATGAAAAGCGAGACATTTCTGTATCTAAACCACACTACGAACACCATTTGGACAGAGAAAGCACACCAAGACCACTCTCGTTTTGCTGAATCCCAGCATCTTTGAAAGTAAAGCTGAACTCAAGAGCTCTTTTAAACCCTGCAACAGTGAGCACAGGATGGTTAATCTTTAACAGGGCATTTTTCTCCTGCAGCTTGGCTGGCATGACGTAAATAAGTGTAACAGCATGCAACACAAATCACTGCACCTTAGTCCACTGACACTTCCTTGGTAATGTTGGTATACAACCCTGGGAGGGTCCCTGGCCAAGTTATTATGCAGAAGAAAATGTTAACGAAGAGTCAAAATCACCAGCTGAGAACCACATTTCCCTTCTAACTCTTCTTTGCACAAATTTTGTTCCCACTAGGCAAGTTTAAAAGACCTCTGAAGAGAAGACTTGCAGAGTACTTAGGGAGAATTTATTTAGGGGTTTTGGTCAATATTTGGAAGTCATTGGTCTAATCCCCCTTTGGGAGATGGTACATGAAAGCTTTATGGGGAATTCCATTAATTCTGTAACAAACGTGGTTGCCAGTCCTTAATCATCTGAAAAGCATAAATTAGGCTGCAAACTGTTCTAGTTTTACATTATTTTTACTCCTTTAGAAAAGAGCTTTTTGGGATCCTATGCAATCTAGCGTCTATCATAGGATGAAATCTTAGGGAAAACAGAGAGTGAATTTTTATGCTTAACATTGGTATTTATTTTTCTCCACATGAATACCCTAGAGCAAGCTTATGGGTACCTGAAAGCACTTAGGAGGTTTTAAAAGAAAAACCAATATAGTAACACCTGTACATTTCACCGAACTGTACAGAGAAGCGTTAAAGACAGCACTAAAAATAAAGCCTTATTAAATTCCCTTTGTATCACTGCTGCATTTGAATCAATACATGTATTTAAAAACTACAGAAACGCTCTATTTTTGGCAGAGTATCAGGTTCTTGTCTTACTTCTCAGTCACATTTCCCTCCAGCTCATCCCAGCTCCGGTAGTCCTTCCACTGCTGGTGCTCACAAGGGTACCAAAGAACAGAGAGCTCCATCGTCGTTTATTTGAGCTCTGCTGTGTCAGCTCTTTTCCAACGATGACTCTCCTGGAAGCACTGCTGCAAGGTTATGTACTTTCCTTGGAAAGTCCCAGGTAGGGGAACTTCGGGGTTAAATGACCTTCCTCACTTACGGTCATTGCCCTTCCGTGCTGAGCTGTATTTTCATAGTTCTATCTTGTTCGACAGCTGTGCGCGTTTTCTCGTACTGTATTTTTGTTGTTTGGCTTTTATGCCTGCTCACAGAACTGAAATAGCCACCCACAGTTTTCTCTGTACATGGTTAGGCTCCAAATACCTCTCTAAGCCTTAGTCTTGTCTCACTTAATTGTAGCTAAAGAGTATGGCATTAGTTTCAGGAAGAGAGAGTCCTACTCAAAGGATCTCTCACTTTCACCTTAAATCCAGCTTCTCCAGTTCTCAGAGCTGGAAGTCACACTCCTTATGTTTTAACCTCACTATTATCCGATACAGGAGTCATTCAGCATCACAACAGACTTTCCTTTTCAGAATCAAATTTCAGCTGCTTTGTGGTGTTATCTACCCTTTCCTTAAGCATATCACAAAGTATGGTGTTGGAACATCAAACCCTTTGTGACTCTGGGGAGTATTTTTGTTATGGGGTATTGCCACGACGGGAGTTTCCAAACTGTGCACTTATCTAACTCTTATTTACACAAGGAAATTTCTGTACTTTTAGCTCTTTATTTAGTGTCAATTTAGCATCAACCCCGTTCCTCTCAGTTACTGCAATATTTATTGGCAGGAACATAGGAATGAATTGTGGGGTTAAGGGTAACTTTTATAACAACTACATGCACACAATTTATGTAATCTGCATTTAAAAATAATCAGATAATCAAAGAACACAGTCAAAACCTGAGCAATGAATAGCTGACCTTTAAAGGATGGTGTGACTTTGGATCCAGGCATATTCTGCATAGTTAATTACTTGGTTAGCATCCCCCAAACCTGATCTCTCTTGCTCTCTCTGAGCTTTTTACTGTTTATCTGTTATATAAAGGCCTCAAGTGCCCATTAACGTCCTGCCTAAAAGTATTACACTGAATATAAAAGCTGAGTGGAAATTAATACCCTAAGACAGCTCAAGCGGCCGTATTTTCCATGACACCAGGAGATGCTGGCTCCCTTTGATGTCAATGGCTCCAAGACCTTGGCTTTTCAGCTCCGATTTGTCTTCAGCAGATGACAGTTGGGTTCAGTCAAAGAAGAGACAGGAGAGTAAAATGACTCTGAAACAACATTTTGGAATCAGGCATATTTAAAACCTTTCCTGATCCTTTCTGAACCACGCAGGCTTGCGCTGAGGCCTACAAAGCAGCAGGTGAGAGAAGCACAGAGCACGTTGCTGAAATACCTGTAAACGCACAACGGTGTTGATTTTGGTTGTTGCAAGTCTCACAAGTGGTTAATAAAGGCCGTGCAAAGCCTTTGTTTTCTGAACAGCAAGAGGCAATGCCCTCCACAAGTCCCACCTACAGCTCCGTGACCGTACCTGCGCCCTGAGATCAGCGTGACCTGGCTCAAACAAACCCACCCGCGTCCACAAAATGGTGCTTTTCAGAAAGACAGCGATTTTTTCAAGGGCATCTCTTTATCCACATCCATCCTGGCTGTGTTTATAGCAACATGGGCATTAATTTCCTCCAGGGTACTTTACCACCTAGAGGGGGAAGAGCACGGAGAGCAGCAACACAGAGACTCGCAGACGCACGCAGCAGCTCCACAGCCTCACAAAAACACAGAGCCTCTGCCAGGGGCACGCTGGTGAGTCATGAGAATCCCAAATTGCACACGAATGTGCCACTAAATGGAGAGTTAAAAGTAACTTTAATTAGGGCAGAAGGGCTCGCGTGGAAACACAAAACCAGAGGCTTGAAAATAGGCTTGCAGTTCAGTTAGGTTTTCTGCGAGTTTTTTTTAGAAATATTCATCAGGACAATAAGTTTGGGCCAAAAAGGCTCCCCCCTCCCCCATTTTTAGGAAATTTATCTACACCCTTTCCAGTGATCTGTAAATAGAATTTATGGGGACAAGGACTTCTCGGTTACATTGCCACTGCAAGCATGAAATCCCAGTGGGACCAAAATAACTATATTTGCTTCTTTTTAGTAATTTGAATATATAACTTATAAGGGGGAAAGAAGCCAACATTTAACAAGAATCGGCTTATTTCCTTTCTGAAAGCCAAGTTTTTCTCCTTATTTCTTTCAGAATGCAAACTGTTCTGTTCTGATTCACCAGGAGAAACCCCCTGTGAAAAGGAGGGCAGCCAGGTATTCACAGCCCAAGCTGGTTTGCAGCCCCTCCAACACCACCACTGCTCCAGAGCACTGGGACGGGCATGGCACTCGGATTTATCACCACAACAGCAGCTTCTGCTGAGCGTGGTGCAGAGCCCACTAAAGATAGTGGGGATCTCTGCACTGACCTTGGGATCAAATGCACCGAAATACCAGCATTATGTGCAGGCAAGGAGATACCGAAAGAATATAGCTGGAAAAAAAAAAAAAAAAAAGCTTTTCTTTGCTTTTTTCTTTTACACACAGAAGATGTGCTTGCTAATATTTGCTGCGTGACACGTAACTCCCTGCTTTCCCTGTGTAAGAGGAAAAGCAAAGGCTCGCAATGAGAGCCGAGGCTGTAGATCCAAAGAGCTCAGCGTGGGAGGACACTTGTGCCTGTGCAGAATCCCACTGAAGTCAAGCGGCCCCAGGCTCTGCCCACGCAGCTCCCTTTGCCACAGCTAATATTACAACTGTGCTTTATTAAAGCTGCCATTTCCAAATCCATCTCTAGAAGTGAATGCAGGCAGGGCTAAAATACAAAACCTGCCTTGCAGTCGATGCACGGCACACGGCTGCATCTGCCTGAAAGTTTAACCAGAACAGATCAGGGCACCGGTCCTCAACATGTTCGAAGAAACAACCTTGCCATGAAGGCTGTTTTAATGCATAGCACTTCAGAGCCTTCTTGACAGACATCATGTCGAACCAGAGCTTTTTTTAGAAACAGAAAAGATGCAAAGGAAAGTTATCTAATTTTGGTTGACCTCTCATTCTCAACTCAAGGACGAGTAGTACTGAAGTAGAAGTCATTTCCATAACTGAATTGCAGAGCAGTTATTTAACAATTAATGTGTGATCCACTCAGCATATGGGAACCAAATATAAAAATAAGCATGTGAGAATTGGAGATTCTTCTGCACAAAAAAAGGCTACAGCTCCTCCATGACAGATATTTAATTGGCTACTTCTTTCTTTCTTCCTTTCCCGTGACCAAGGGAAGGAGAGGGCTATGAAATATAAAAGAACTTAACCAGTTCTCCAAAAGAAAATGGAGATGAAGTGAATGACTCATTGAGCTTTCTGTGCCTTTGAAGCAGAGCAGAATTCTCTCTTTTCCTTTTCTTTCTTTCTTTTTTTTTTTTTTCCTTTTTAATCCACAGCAGCCACCTCACTTTTTCAGTCTGCACGCACAGTTTGGACACCAGCACTTAGCAGAGGGGGCTCTGCCTTACACATCTCTCACTGGCAGAAAATCCATCACGCTGCAGCCTCGTGCTCCTGCGTCAACAAAGCCCCCGATCTGTAAGCGGTCCTCCTGGGCAGGTGTAAGGTCAGGGGACTTTGCTTTAGGACTGCAAGGAATAGGATGTGCCTCACATCCTCCCCATTTCTGTGAGAGCAATAAGACAAAATTTGAAGTCATCCCTTCCGTAAGGAAGCAGGAAGAGGAGGAGGACGTGCAACACCAAGCCTGGTGCCTGTTTTTAGACAGCTGCACAGAAGCGGATATATAACAGAATTTGTGAGTGGGCCCGTGTCCTTAAATGTGTTTCCTTCTTTCAAACTTTGAAACATTAAAACCTTTATAGTCCTTACAAGCCTGTGGGCTTGTGCTGATAGCTGGTCTTTCTGCTTTAGTCCTGACCAAAAGACACTAACAGAGGCAGGGATTCTGCAGACCATCAGTGCACCATAGCAACAAAAATGCTTATCCCTGGTTTAAGTATCTTGCCTTTTTATTGTATTTCGCAGTCCCTGCTTACTGCCCTATTCAAGGGCTGGGTGGTAGTAAAGACCATATGGCAAGATCTGGATGGTGTTGGGGGGCAAAAAGGGCAAAAATGGTCACAAGAACAGGGAACATCTGCCTTGCATCCCCGCCACAGGATTTTCACGTTGCTCTTCTCCCTAGTCTATGCCTATTACATCCTCCTGTGTCTGTTACATCTTTTGTCAAGGTTAGGAGACATGAGCCAGCACAGCTTTTGCAGCAGCAGTAAATAATTAAATTTCCAGCTTTATTTCCTCCCAGCCCTTTTGCCTGCTATCACGGGGCTCCCTTTTATCTGCGCTGCTGCTGAATGCTGAGCAGGGATGCTGGCTGGCCCTTCAACACTCACACCCTGGCTGTCCCATCCTTTGCAAGCTCACACACGGCTTGGAGAGGCTTACAAAACCCAAATGCCTCCTTCTCAGGGGCACCACTGCCTTCCCTCTGGAGATTTAAGAACTTATCTCGGCGGTATTAATTAGTGAAGCTGGGTTCGGCTTGTGTTAGCTGTTGTTTGCATGCACCACAAAAACCATAGTGATTAATTTCCTGGAGCCTGCCAAACCGTTTTCGGGAAGAAGGCAGGAGTGTGTACCAGCACTGCTGCAGACGAAGAGAGAGGTGCATTGGCAGGGCTGCGCGGTGAACGCTGGAACGAGCCTGCCTGCATTATGCTTGACGCAAAGCCAAAAACAGTGCTTCATTTTCAGGACTAAATTTGCTCATAAATATGACAAACGGCTGAAAAGCTCTAAGAGAGTATGTATGTAGTGGCACATCGGGCTTCTTGCATTAATTCTGCTCTACTGTAGGCTTGGTAACGTGCCACTGGCCACCATAGACATGTGCTGTAATTTTTGTGGATAAAAAGATTTCCCTGAGATCAAGTATGCTGGGAAGCAGCTTTACATTTGGAACTGCCTTCATCCCCGCAGGTCCAATTAACAGTTTTTGAAAGAAAACTTTGCTACAGTGGTATTTTCTAAAATATCAGCCTTAGGAAAAGGATGTCCTTGCTATAATGAGCTGCTAACATAAACAGGAGGCCAAAATGGCATTTTTTCCCTTCTTCAATTGATTCCCCGATAAACAAGCTCTTGATCAGAACTCAGCAATCCCATTTAATGGGCATGTACTATTTTGTATGCACCTGCTTAACAAAGGGCTGCAATTATACACTGACAAAATACCTTAGCTTGATATTACAGACCTCAGCTCCTCACTTCAAATGGCTGTGGTGGCGGCGATCATTTTTTGTTTGGTTTTGTTGCTGTTGAGGCAGCACAACGGGGGCAGGAGGACAGAGGGCACCACGAGCATCTGCTGTGCTGTGTCCCACAGGTAACCTGTCCGTGCTCTTGGGATTGACAGGGGACAGGCAACAGAAGAGAAGTTCACCACCAGACCCCAGAAGAGAAGTTAACAACTAGAGCCAGCTCCGATGCTTGGAAGAGTTAGGGGGCACCACTAAATCCTAAATCCTGCATGGGATAAACCAAAAACTAGCTTCCACTATGACTTTTAACCCAGCCCATCAGTCACACAAAGAATGGAACAAGCAGGTCTTTGGAGCATATCAACCCAGGACAATGCATCTCTGCCAAAAAAGACATCCTAGGGATGCTCTCCAACAGAAACTCTTCTGACAGGTAGTCAAATGGTGTGCTACTGTGAAAGGGTTGATACCGATTTTAGCATGCTACCGAATTTTGAAGAATAAAAAGGTTACAGACAACCTTACACTTGACTTTTTCTTTTGTAACCTCTTTGGGTTATCACATACATTGCAAAAGATGGATGGAAGCATGGACAAGCTGTTCAATGGTTTTCTTTGAATTTCTCTTGGGCCGGTATACTGATTCAGCAACCTCGGTATGTAGAAAACATTGCCTCACCGGATCTGAGGAAACTCTAATACAGCAGTTTTGGGTATCATTTAGAAAACAACAACTCCCCAGACAAAAACAAACAAACAAAAACAAACAAACAAACAAACAAACAAACAAAAAAACACGGTTCAGAGATAGGTGAACTCTTTGGGAGGAGTAATAGCAAAGGGTCTAAAAAAGCTGACAAAGGTCTGCCTAACCTTCCTTGCCTCTGCCAAGGAGCACTGTCCTTCACTGGACTGGGGCTTCTGCATCCCTGACTTTTATGAATTTCACTGTGACATCAGGCAGTCCTGGGCAACTTTTTGCCAGTACTGACCTTACGAAAGACTTGAACACTGCTGATGTTGAAATCAGACAAACCTGGGAGATGCCCACAGAGACAACACCTGACAGCGACCACCACTCACCCTCCACTTCACCAAGCACATTGGACGCCAAATTTCTCCTGAATACAGCTCCAATATATCCTCCCTTGTCATGGCTTACTGCCTCTTCTGGACTCAGATGGCTAGTCCGTATTTTGGGGTGTCTTAAAAGCAAAAGCTGACAAAGACTGAGAAACGTGTGTGTGTGTGCATACACACTTTGTGTATATATGCCCACAGATTTTTGTCCGTATGGACACCGAGTTTTGTTCAGGTAGATGTGGTAGGGCATCAAATACCAAGAAGACATTTCCTTGCCATCAGTTCCAAGTTTCTATACAACACTATCTGCAAAACAAAACAAAACAAAACAAACAAACGAACAAAAAAACACAAACAGCTCTCTTCTGTTTCAGTCACATAACAACCCCCACGTCAAAGGTGCTGGTTGCGACGCGATAACCTTTCCTCTGCATCAATCCACTTAACATAGAAGAGAGAAAATCATGAGAGGAATGGTGACATGCCACTTTCCAGAGCACATTTCCCTCCCTACCGCCCACACTTCAGTTATTGCATTGTCCAGTCCTGTCCAAGGAGGCTATTTTGCCTAAGACTTGCCAGTGGAGAACACAATGTGTTAGAAAACAGCTCCTGGACTTCAAGAGGACAGAGCTGAAGCATGTCCTGAGATCAGGCTACAGGCAAAAAAAAACTTCTAAAATAAAAGTATCACCTTAATTTACAAGCTGGACCCTAGTTACAAGACATTCTTGTCTGATCTTGACTGATCTGCAGTCAGTGTGGACACAGGGCAAATAAAGATGATCGTATTTAGAGGCTGGGAGAGCAGAAGGGGTTTAAATAGCACCTAAAAGCACCATCACCTCTGCTCCAGTTACAGCACCAGGAAATGAGTGCCCATGACAGGACGAGAAGCTGAGGGCTGGCTACACTTCTTCTATTTTAATCACAACACCAACACACCGATAGACTCAGGGACTCCAAAAGGACATGTACAGAGTAAACAGAAAAGAGGAATATTTCAGCAGAGCACAAGCCCCATCTCCTCCTAAATCCCACGTCCTGTCACAGTCTCCACCACCCCACACCAAATCCGAGCTCCCAGAGGCAGCGTCCATCCACTTGCTCCAGCCGAGGAGCTGAGTCCTGACATAATGTTTAAAAGGCACATCATGGGGATGCATAATTTGGAAGGAGGGGTTAGGAGCTTGCATGTGTTCACTCAGGGCACATATTGCCTCATGGTATGGAAAGCAGGGCCTGGGAGATGTGTTCACACCGCTCATTGAGGCCTGCTCTGCTAGCAGGAGACCCAGCGGTGAATCTTGAGCAACTTCATGGATGCATCTGGAGTTCAGGCAGGGCAAGGCCCTGCTGGGCTTCCCCTTGAGGGAAAAACAAAGCAGGGATGAGAACGAGACTGCCTGCTCAGAGCTTAAGAAAAGCAGCGAGGGATTTCCCTTACTCAAAACCTCTCCTGCATATTAACAAAGCAAACTGCGCTCCTTCCTCCCTCGATGGTTCTCCAGGGCTGCTGTTGAAGAGCACATGAGGTGAAATCTCCAACACACTTCCAAGAAAGCCAAAGTCTTCCTGACAAGGCACTAATTGTGGCGTGCCCACTACAGAAGAGCCTGAAATCCACGGAGCTGTACATGCAGTGCAGTTTATCACCTCCCGTAGAGGAGCTGGGAAGGAGGCAGTAGGGTCACTGCCCATCTCTTTTTCATGGAACAGGATAAAAAAAGCTCATTTTCCATCTGGGCCAGTCCTTCAGTCCAACTCCTTTTTTATTACTTGTTTTTGGTTGCCTGGGACAGTGTGTCTCAAAACGGCTATTAATAGGAAATTATAGGCAAATACAACATCTCTGCTTATCCCTACAGTAAGTGATGAATTCTTCGTGAGCAAAATGACGTGGACTTTTAAAAATTGTGGGGAATTATTTTTAACTGTTGCTAAACTTATGGTGAGTCATTAATGACCCGGGGACCAGAAGACTGTACTTTCTGAAGTTGCTTATTATTCACGAAAACAATTAGTCAAAATTAAAAACGAAGCCCTAGAGCTTCCAGGAACTGGATACTGTTCCTTGAATCATTCATGAACAGGATGAAGACAATAAAGGCCATCTGGACCAACCCCTCACCCTTCGTAATGGGCATAATAACTGGAGACATTTTCATCAGCACAGGACAATAAAAATGTAGATTCCCTTCAGAAGCTTTGGATGCAGGGGAGGGAGGGAAGGAAACGCTGAAAACCAATTCCTATTCACTGACCTGACTGAGTTAAAGCCCAAGCTACATGATTTAAAAAAAAAAAAAAAAAAAAGCACGAAATAACAAACCAATGAAACAAACAAGAAAACAAGAGGAGACTTCAGTATCTAAAAATAATAGCCTGAGAAGAATGCTTACACTGGAAAACCAAGGAAATAAGTTCTAATAAAAAGACCTAGTGTTTAAAACCCAGATTAGGCTTTTTCCAGACAACACATTTAAAAGATAGTGTATTACAAGAAATAGAACTGAGGCCATTTCTTGTCATTAAATAATAAAACAAGATACTTCTCTCCATCTCTAACCCTTTTATCTGACTATAATGAGGAGACAGCACTTGATGTTCTGATCTCTACAGGCTCACTCACTAAAATACAACTACTGCAGGAGGAAAAAGACCCTGGTACCTAGGTCTTAAGTGCCAGGAGCACTCTCTGAAGATTTTCTGTCTCGGAATAGCTGCCTCCAAAACAACAAATGGACATTGCTTGCTGAGATTTACTGCTATTAGGTGAAATGACCAGAAAAACGTCTTTTTTTTTTTTTTTTTCCAGGTAAAAGCTCTAATCTCTGTCCTCATTATTTTCAGCTACACAGGGTAAAACAGAGTTTGGTGTTTCAGTTTAGGGAAAAACAGAATCACAGAATCACAGAATTTCTAGGTTGGAAGAGACCTCAAGGTCATCGAGTCCAACCTCCAACCTAACGCTAACAGCCCTCCACTAAACCATATCCCTAAGCTCTACATCTAAGCGTCTTTTGAAGACTTCCAGGGATGGTGACTCCACCACTTCCCTGGGCAGCCTGTTCCAATGCCTCACAAGCCTTTCAGTGAAGAAGTTCTTCCTAACATCTAACCTAAAACTCCCCTGGCTCAACTTAAGCCCATTCCCCCTCGTCCTGTCACCAGGGACGTGGGAGAACAGGCCAACCCCCACCTCGCTACAGCCTCCCTTGAGGTACCCATAGAGAGCGATAAGGTCACCCCTGAGCCTCCTCTTCTCCAGGCTGAACAAGCCCAGCTCCCTCAGCCGCTCCTCGTAGGACTTGTTCTCCAGGCCCCTCACCAGCTTCGTCGCCCTTCTCTGCACCCGCTCAAGCACCTCGATGTCCTTCTTGTAGCGAGGGGCCCAAAACTGAACACAGTACTCGAGGTGCGGCCTCACCAGAGCCGAGTACAGGGGGACGATCACCTCCCTAGCCCTGCTGGCCACACTGCTTCTGATACAAGCCAGGATGCCGTTGGCCTTCTTGGCCACCTGAGCACACTGCTGGCTCATATTCAGCCGACTATCCACCATCACTCCCAGGTCCTTCTCTGCCTAGCAGCTCTCCAACCATTCCTCTCCCAGCCTCTAGCTCTGCTTGGGGTTATTGCGCCCCAGGTGCAGGACCCGGCACTTGGCCTTGTTAAACTTCATGCAGTTGACCTCAGCCCATCGATGCAGCCAAACAAAGCAAAACAAAACAAAACAAAACACTACTATGTGTTCGGAGTTTCCTTTACATCATCACCCCCTCATTCCCTCGCTGACCTGAGATGTTCTGCTGCAGACGCAGACGTGCACCATCAGCTGCCAGCTCCAAAACAGAGCCAGCAACAAGCACAGTGTCTCATGCAGCTCTGAATTTACTTATGAAAAGAAACATTTTGGTTCATTTCTCAAAGGAGGGTTGGGGAATCTGGTCTGTGGAGCCTACAGTGTACTTTTCCTTAAACATACATCTTGAGCTTAGTCTGTGATCTACTTTTTCCTTCAGTCACAGATTCTCTTCCTGATATTGCTTGTCTTTTATGCCTCAGTGCAGGCATTTTGGGACTCTTCACTGCCAGCAGGAAACACAATTTCAAGCCATACAAGTGGGAAAAGAAGCATCCTCTACAGAGCTGAGTTTCACATCTCTTCTTTGGAAAAGACAGCATCAGTGAAAAAAAAATCATTTTCACATGGTACATTCAATTGATACTTGAAACACCAACCTTGATAGCTTCTTTACATTGAGGTCATGACTGCACAATTGCTGACATTTTCTAACAGCAAGCAACAGCTCTAATGCCAGTGTTAAAAGCGCAGAAACATTATAAATATATAATGAAGCATTAGAAGAGCTGCTTGCTGTTCCTTCTGTTGACTTAAACATCACACTTCATTTTGCAATCTAGAATTGAGTGTAAGTAAGTAGCTGGCTGAAGATTAAATCTAACATTTCGGGTCACAAAAACAGCTTGGAAAGAGGTGAAATGAAGGAAAAGAGCAGTTACTGGCTTCAGCATTCATTCTGCTGCTCTGCCTCACTTCATTTGTTCCCACACCCCAGTCTGTTCCTGACACCCCTGCTCGAGTGGCTGATCTGCTTAAACCTATGGATTTGTGTTTCTTTCCCATTCCTCCTCCTGTGGTTTCAGCAGGCCCATTGTTCTTACCCAAACCCAGGCCTGCAGTCCACAGGCTCTCTCCCTCCATCTCAAACCCTTCCTGGGCCACACATAAGGAGAGCAGCTTCCCTTTTCCACAGAGGTGCAATATCTTTGCCCGTCTCTACCTCACGTTGTCGATACCCCAAACTTCCTTCCAATAGGTTTTCGGATTCGTGCATCATCCACCTACACAGAAGTTGTAAGCAAAATGACAAGTGGTATTCATGGTTTACAACGCCCTTTACCCAGGACAGCCTTTGGAACATGTTTTGCACTGGATCAGGTTTGAGACTTCTTCCCATTTCCTCCCCAGAAATGTCTCCAGGGGGTTGTTCTCCCACCCAGCTCTCAGCTGTGCAAAGCTTGCTCTGAAATCCTCATAGAACAAGGAAGGCATCTGTACTATTACATCACAACACAGCCTTTGCTCCTACCACGATGACTATGTGATCACAGCAAAGAGAGCTGAAAGAAAAGCCTAATGGAAAAGAGTCACATTTATAGTGGTGGGAAAAAGAAAAGAAAAAAAAAGAAAAAAAAAAAAAAAAAAAAAAAGAGCTGTTTCTTCCTCTTAATCCTCCCTTGTTGTTTTCCATTAGCAGTTTGATAGAGAAGAGTAACATTTTTGGCACGCCTAATGCAATGGATTTTATCCCAGAATCCTTTAAGCATTTGCAATGGATGAGAGAAAGCTAACTACAAAAACTGATCTCACACTCTTACTTTGGAGCAACCTGCGTGTGAAACCTCCCAAGTGCCCAACAGCTCCAGCAAAATGCTTTGGGCTCCACAACTCCAAGAAGATGATCCTACACTACAGGCACCATCCCAACAGCCTACACCCAATGGGATCATGGCACTTCTATTCCTAATTCTGCTGTTTATCGTTTTGGTCCTTTATCCATGGATTAAGCAGCTCTAGGTGCATAACAGGAGACTGACACCTCCCAAATGCAAAACTGGGGCATTTAAAAGAAGAGGTGTTTAAAAAGTGGTCCTCCAGCTAGCAGCAGATCTGTTGCTTAGTATTTATACCCAAACATCTTGGAAAAGGCACCTTTTCAGCCACACATGCTAACGTTAATGATTAATGTGCTTCTATACGGAGACGAGAAGAGGAGCAGGTGTAGCAAAAAGATAACAGTAGTAGGAAAAGGGCTGTTAGGGAGCTAAAGAGTAAAGGTCAACCAACGGAGAAACAAGGATCCATCCTGATAGCTAGAATCATAAGTGTTGGAAAAGACCTCCAAGATCTTCTGGTCCAACCAACACCCTACCAATGTCACCCACCAAACCATGTCCCTAGCAAATTTATTGTCTCACAATGAAGGAAGGACAACAGTCTTTGCTGCAAATATGGAAACGTTTCCTGTTGGGAGAGAAGAGAGCCTCACAAAGCCTTTACCACTCCCGTTATGCAACTAACATCAGGCCCTACAGACAGAACTACATAATACACATGAAAGACTTGTGGCTGAGGAAGTCAAAATTAGGGTGTATTTTCTCCCTCTTCCTTTTTGTGAGCAAGCAGACATGACAGGGCAGCTAAATGAGCCATCTGAGACTTAATTTCCATGAAGCACAACTTAGGATGGAAAAGAGAAAATCAAAGCAGCCTATAAACGAAGTTACCCATCTCGGAAATACTCCTCAATACCATAGTCTGATTTTGAACGTTTGTCATGTGAGTGGCTTAAAAAAAAAAAAAAAAAAAAAAGAAATGTGACCAGAACTTTCAGCAGTTTTGCTCCTCACGTGGGACTCACATGACTCCTCACTCCTCCTCACGTGGCTCCTCACGACTCCTGGCTGGGAAGAGGAGGGCTCCTTTCTGATGACCCGCTCTGAGGAAGGGCTATGGTGTTCACAAGCACAAGGACAGAGAAAATGAGGGTCATCCTCATCTGCTTCTTTGAAGACTCCTCTTGATTAACACAAAATAGCCTTAAAATTGCACTGACGGGTGCCTGCAGCTCTTTGGAAGAGCACAGACAAGAAGCACGGATACAGCACCCCAGTAATAGGACGAGAGCAGTAAGGCATGGGCGTATTTTGACTGGGCAATAAAGGACTGGTTTTATCACCAGAATTTGATATCCTGCACTATTCATACGGACTGAAGAAGACAGTAAATGCCCCTAACTTGATAACGTGAACACAGCAATCCTTTGGGAACTACCACAACAAGGAAATTCACACAAAACTTTGGCTTCAATGCCTGAGCCAGTCCGGTTATTTGGGAGATGCCAGTTCACAGGGCAAGCGCCCACCTTTAGAGTTTCAAATCCACAAATTTAGTAATCCACTAGCAGTCTGTCATCTTCCATTTAATTTCTAATGCCCTTACTGTTCTGGTCATGGATTATCCAGCTTTTGCTTTAAAAATGGTGTGCGCAGCATTAGACCCGTATTACATAAAGCCATAATACATTCAGCGTGAGAACAGTTTGGCTACGAGCGCAAACCTGTTACATAAGCTTCAGAGGAAACTGGATTGTGAATGGATTTCATCTTGATCAATCTGTCCTGAACTATAATCTAGCTCCCAAAAACGTTGCTGCACTTCCCTCCATGTAAGAGAAAATCGTGAATATGTTTGAGACTAGCTGGTGAGAAAATAGAAATGTTGTTTGCCATGAATGCTTATATTGGTGATGAATGAATGTTAGCATAAATGTTTTTGTGACTCTTCTTTTTCTCCCTGAGTGAGCTTCACATTAATTTTATATGTATTTACCATCCATTAATGATGACACCTATAAAACCAGATTGATTTCCATTACAAAAACCTCACAAAATCCAGAAGAGGCAGGGAAGAATCACACAAATTGATGGCCTCATCAGATGACAAAGACTGGGACCTGTTCCTAAGTCCTGGTTAGTGAGGGGTCACTGCAAGCTGACAATGGCAGCTGATGGACAAATTAAGGTGTGGATTAATTTTCATAGCTGCTAAACAGGCTTTGTGCATGAAAATGTGGCAATAGGTGAAGGGATGTGAAAGACCCACGGTTAAGGGCAAGGAATCTTTCTGATCCTTAGATGTATGGACGAAAAATTGCATCTGGGAATTGCCAGCTTCAGAAAATGAAGTCCTGGCAGCAAGCAATCCCACCCCTCCTCCCAGCCAAATCAAGGAAAAAGCAAAGAACAGCTTCCTGAAGCTCTTTGCACCAGGGGAAGGCAATCACCCATGAAAAGGAAAAACAACAGGCAAAACTGAAAAAACAGGGCTGGCTCCCTGTCTGCAAACCCAAACATTGTTCCAGGAGCCTCCAGAAGCCTGAAGAAATTTTAAGTCCCTTTCACTCATATTTGATTTTTGTTTCTTTTTAGGCATGCCTAGCAGGGGCATCAGACTTTGTGAAGGAAGCTTCTGGTCTTACAAAGAGATTTCTCCTGTTTTTCAGTTTTTACGGTGCATGCTTTAGAAATTAGACCTTTAACCTGAGCGGAGTTTCCAAATGAATTAAAAGCAGAAAAAAAATAATATAAAGTCCAAACCTGAGACTACAAACTTCTGCTATTACTTTCAGCAATCTTGATTAATGTGAGACTTGTATATTCTCTGTAGAGTAAGCAAGTGCCAGTGCAATGTCTTACGGTGTGAAGTGCCTTGTTCGAACAGACCTTACTCCCATTTGAAGGTTTCATTACCAACAATTTTTTGAAGCTATGAAAGCTTATTTTTCCTCAAGCCTTGAAGTACCTGCAAGGACTTTTTTTCTTTTTTTTTTTTTTCCCTCAAAAAGCAGTACACTTACTACTTGTACATCTCAGAAATTATTCTAGCAGGTTAAAGGCTGATGGAGCATGGCACTCAATATCCTAATCAATGCAGCACTCAATGAGCTAGTTTTCAAGATCTTGCCAGTCATCTCACCTCTGAACCATTATGGCTGAGAATCTCAGTTAAATGGGTTAAGTGCATAAGGGAAGAGAAGAGAAACCCATAGTTTCATTTGATGACAGCACTTGGGCTGCAACTTGGGCTTGGTCCCTTCTTGACCGCAGCTGAGTACTTCGTTCTTCTGTACATACGACATTAGCTTAGCATCACCTGGAGGCTTCAGCATTTCTTTCATATATCCCTGTTTATTGGCACCTGTCTAAATGCTTGTTCTTAAAATTTAGGAAATTGAGCTCTCTGGAATCTGCTAATGAAAGGTTTATTACATTTAATTGAGGGTGACTTTGCATCTGGGTTGGGTTTATTGCTATTTTAAACACATACCTACTGCATTATTAGGAAATTCTATAAAATGATCAATATTCTGTAACATAAAAAGCAAAGTTATTTTGGGTAATCAGTGAAAAAAAGGCACAATGCATATCCCCAACATTTTCAGTTTTGCTCCCTTGGTGCGTAACACCTTTGCTTTGGTAGCTTCCCTCAATATCTACGTCCTGCATCTTGTCACAACTATGATCCTCAAAAAAGCACAGAGTAATTAAACACAAATTTCAAGTTACAAAACAAAGTTGATCACATTAGCTGGTAAAACAATCCATATTCCTGTCTGAGCAAGCTTCAAAACACCTCTGTTAACTCGTGCCTCAGATAAGCTCTAAAAATAGCTTGCCCTTAAGAGAGTTTTGACCAAAACAAATAACCCAATTTAATAAGCATCACTCCCCTCATTATCCTCAAAGCGTTCTGCCTGCCGAAGGAATTAGGAACAAAAATAGCAGTTTTATCTCTCTCAAAGCCACCGAACTTACAGGGTCCTAACAGAGTTTCAGCTTGGAGGAGTGCACCCACCAGCCTGAGCTATCTGGCTTTAGAAAAGAAAGCCAGGAAATGGTTAGTGAGCTCTTCTAGCACCTTTAAGGGTAGGATGTATTACAGTCAACAGAAGAGAGAACAATTCCACAAGTTCCACCTCAGCTCCTGTTTGTGGATTAGCAAGTGTTTACACTTTCCTCAAAGCACAGGACTACAGGCATCACCCGTGAAGCTAGCAACTGAACTTGGTGAATAACCTCCAGAACAAACCCAAAATTGAAAGTACTGTAAATAACAGATGGCTGTGAAAAATACAGAACGAACACACGAGAAGACCGTACCTTTCAGTGAGGCTTTTCATTAAAACATCCACACTTAACTACCTGTGTTTCTCCCAAGTATTGTTAAATGTCCGTATGAAGTTCCATCTTTCAAAAATCTTCTCTGCCACTACCAGGATATTTACTGGTAACAAAACCTGATGTTTTATTCATGCCAAATATGCCACAGAAACATTTGTTACATGTGTTTTTTTTTCCTACAGAGCTGGTGTCATTGTCAGACCTGAGCATCTCATAGATATCCCACCCCCAAAATCCTGCATATCAACCTCAATTCAGAGATAAGCAGAGTACTGTGTCCATCTGCCATGCTATTTTAAAATATCATATTTATTGACAAAACTTCACATCCAAGTGCCTGGACTTGCTTACTTTGGCCCCAAAAACTACTGCTTGTACTGGATGACATGCGAACAAGAAAGACTCTTTTTGTGTAGCTGTAGTTAAAGAACAGCCCTCACTAAATCCCTGTGCGCACCCCTGGAAAGGTGCTTGCTAGTACTTTTCCATACTTGGTATATTTATCGCTTTGAAAGATATGCAAACCTCGTGCATTTCTACCTAATACACTGTCAGAAATAGAAATTATTAACAGCAGATTGTTAACAGGATTTCTGGCAGTATTTATAAACTATCTCTGCAAGTGAGGGATGAGTCTTCCAACTCCTCCAGAAAGACACAATATCTGACGATAGAGAATTATAGAAAGAGAAGAAATGCTTTTAATTAAAATGATGCAAAACGAAGTGCAAGTGGTTACATGCATATGGTTAAAGTACTCACAGGAGCACTGGGAAGCCAGCTGGACAAACACTGTCAGTGTCTCCCTCCTTAAAGACAGAAGACACCCCCAGGAAACAAAAAACATGGTTAGAAAATCAAAGAAAGGTCCCAAAACATACTCAAAACCCTTCCTAGAAAACAAAGCCTATTGCTCCATGACACATATCTAATCAAAGCGGGCATGTGTGGGTGCTTGCTGCCAGTGGGGTCGGGCTGGGGAACGGCAGCCCTCGTGCAGGGGACTCGAGCCAGCCCCGTGCTGCACCGGGAGGTCATTGTGCAAGCTGTCCAGGGCTTGGAAAAAAAATATCACGAGCTAAAAATAACCCATAATCTTTATTTTTAATGCTCGCCACTAGCTTCAGTGGTGCAAACTTTCCTAAACAGTTTGCGGATGCATTTTTGAAGCAGATAATGAAATTCTGGGACGTTCTGATTTTTCCTTCTCAACACTAGTGTGAAAACCTAAACATACACAAAACACTGGATATGGCGTGAGAGAGTATATCTGACCTCAAGTTGTTTTTTTTGCTGTTTATAATGCACAGAAACAACCCCCACCCCGGGACAGTGATGGAAACAGCTTTCTAAGGGTCTGTGAGTGTTAACAGGCAGTGCAAGAAAACGGGTGGGAGACTTAAGCCCAGCAGAACCAGAGGGAAGAGCATCACTGAATGACACGTTGCAATCTTGTCAAGGATGACATCTAAATGAAAAGGCAATGCCTGGTGCCCAGGTGAGTTTGCAATTCTCTGCATCTCACCAGAAACTGCTCGTAAATCAAAGGGCTGCGTGACTTCAAAGCAGAACGCCTAATTGCTAATAGAACCCCTGCCACGCCATTTTTGAGATAATGGCAAGAAAAACAATGTTTTAGGATTTAGGATTGGTTAGGTGCTATCTGATTAGGATTGGGGAGCTATTTGGTGTTGTCATCTCCACCTGAAGAAATGGGAAGGACAACTCCACCCGCACATAACCAGGAGCTGAGCAAATCTCCTTGCACCTCCCTGCAACCCAAGCCAGGGAGTCTCAGAAAACCTCATCGCAGCAGACAGACATTAATTGTTCAAGAAGAAGGAAAGCCTTGGCAAAACAAGCCCTCTCTCTGGGCAAACACACCCCGTCCCAAACCATTTTCCAAGAAGCAATTTGTAAAGCAGAACAGGCACTCTGAGAGTTAACTCAGCGAGCGGTTGCTGGAAATAGCCCTGACCAGATACCAGCCTAGTCCTGAATGCGAAATGTTGAAAACCAAGTGTCCACAACTGCTGCCCAGCTGGCAGGAGCGGATTGCTCGCAACGCTTGAGCCCTCTGCACTTCACCAGACAAAAACGTCTTTCTTGGGAGATGTGACTTCACAATCGGGCGCTGTAACAAGGACTTCGATTCAATGCCAAGAGAACAATAGAAGACCCAATCCTTCCCACGTGAGCGAGCTGAATGCTTTATTTATTCAGGTCACTGTAAGGCAAACTAAGTTTTAGAGATCGAGCCTGTGTTTTTCATGTATCAAGGCCAAAAAGGACTAAATTTAAATACCACAAATAAAGGAGACACTGTTCCAGTCCTTCAGCAGATCCTCCTCACCGCTACGCCTCCTTCACGAGGCACCTGGCAAGCCAACGTGAGAGCAGCTGAGCTTCGGAGCAAAAACACCTCCTTCCCTGCTGTAAGGAACCAAGAGGAGAGAGTGCCATCTGACCCACCACTGCACAAATGCTGCAACAAAAGGGGAAAACTCTTATTTTCCCTCCCAGGCTTTGCGCACGCATGCACACCCATGTCTTCTGAAATGAATGCCTACCAGTGACCCTGCCAAACCCAGCGTAACCACATGTAAAAAAAACACATTACAAAAAAAAAAAAAAAAAAAAAAAGAAAAGCCATTTTGCAGAGTTGATTTATAAACGCTTTACTCTGGGCATTCAACTAACATACTCAACTGCAAAAGCAATGATAAATTACTGCATGTGCGACAGTAGGCAGAATATCAAATGACAGAAATAACGCTGTCTCCTTCATTGCTTGTTGTTTTTCTTCCGTTTTCATTTAAAATGCACTTTGGAGATAAGCACAAAAAGATTCCTTTTCCCAGGTCAGATGCAATGAACTTGTCCTGAAAGAATTTAACCTTACTTGCTTGTGATTCCCCAGAAACACTACAAAAAACACAACGCTTTCTGCACGGTGGGGAGAGCAGAAACAAAAAATGAAGCTTTAAAAGCCAACCACTGGGGATGCCACCAGCGAACTGTAATTGTCCCCCTGTCCCAGTGCCAGACGTGAAGAATTTGCTTTGCTCATCCTCACATGGCTCTGCTGTTCAGCTATCGCCCATTACCTCACCACCTTTTTCTGTTTGGGGTTTTTCTTTGGCTATGCAAATACCCGCACAGCATGACAACGCAGATAATTGGATTTTTTTTGGAAGGCAAAGTTAAATTCAAGGCTACAGCTTCTCTCTGAACACCTGGGTAGAGGGCTGAAAACAAAGCTGTGGCGGTGGGAGCTGGACGTCAGCACAGGTTTTCCTGGCAGCAATCTTCCCAGCATGGTTGGCAGCACTGAAATGCGAAAATGTGAAAAGTCTTTAAAAACTGGTATCGTTTGCAGGGCAGCATTCGACAAAGCAGCTCCTTAAACTGAAAGCCCCAATACGAAACCTAGCAAGAGCTGTTCCCTTACCAACATATTAGCTGCTACGTGGTTTGCATATTTTGCATGCATTTTTGTATATTTTGGATTACAAATCACCCCATGATCAAGTGCATGACACACGTTCTCTGATTTGCTATTAAGGTAAAATATACTTCTGTAAAGTTACCGAGTTCTGATAGCCTTGACTAAAATCTTCCTCTTTTTGACTGACGCATCTCCGAACAAAACCAAAATTAAAGAGACCTAATTGTTTTTGCAGAAGCACTCACATCTCTGGTAGCAGGTTTAGAAAACTACTTGCAGACGCACAGAAACATTTTGTTGGCAACAGCAGATCAATTTTTGTGTGAAGGTTTTGTTTCGTATGGACCATTAGAGGAACAAATTCTTCAGCCAACTCTTGTGTTTTTTTTTTTTGTTTTTTTTTTTTTATAAACAGAAAAGCATCTTATCTTTCCATTATTTCTCTTGCTATAAATGTGCAACCTTCATCACAAAATTGGGCTCATCTTGAATTTCCATCTTGTTTTAAAAACTGTCTGAGCAATCAAATATAAAAGCCAAACCAAAGGAAAGAAACAGGACTCCTCCAACACCACAGGATAACAACCAGCAAACTCTCAGCTTTTAAGGATGATGTTACAAACACAGCTACTACAATACCAGTGAGATGACACAAGACAAAAAAACACCTCACTAAAAATTCCTTTCATAGCACACACTTCCTTTCAACCCCCTTCTTACCGCAAGTTAAAGAAAAGACTATATATAAACCTACCAGAAAGGAGCAGGAAAATGCTGCCACTTGAAGCCTAAGCGTGTACGTGTTTGGGGAGAGTCAGGGTTGAGCAGAAGCAAGATAGGAAAAGATGACAAATGGTCATCGTCTCCAAGGACAGACAGCAAAGGTATGTGTCAGTATCACAAAAACTTCTCTTTACTGCATCCTTTGAACTTGGAAGGTGGCTTTCTGAGATGCCAGGTGAAGAACCAGCAGTATTTTACAAATATTTGGAGAATGAATGCCTCTGAGGAGTATTCACGTCATGTTCCAGTTGCTGAGGCGCTTACGGTAAGCAACCAGACTTTGTCAGGCTACATTTTCCCCCTGAATCTACCCTGAGTCATGCCCTGGAGAAGCCTCTCCCTCCACTGATGACACAAGGAACCTACTGAGACGAAACTCAACCCACACAGGTCAGAAGCAATTTTGGTTGCCAAAGACTATGTAGGAAATGAATCGTCCCAGCTGTCACCTTGCACTTTATGGAGGAATTTGATAAGATTATTTTTTTTGAGGTTGGTTTCTTCACTGTTCCGATCACATGGCCCATTAGGCCTTGGTCCATCAGGCCAAGGGTATCTCTGTCACCCAGGACACAAGCCCCACGAACCCATTCCCATTATGAACAACCTATAAGGAACATCCAGAAGGTCTGCAAGTGTATCAGGATCCATAAAAGCGAGAAAAAAAAATTGTCCTCCAGGTGGGAGGAAAAAAACTAAAACCCAAGCATTTCCATTTATTTCACTGTAACCCGTGTTTTTAGACAGTATCACAAGCCTTTGGGTAATAGAAAAAGAGGTGTAATGTGATTAGGGAAAAGGAGCATTGCAAAGTCAGAACTGAAGTCTTCTTGAAGCAAACGTATTGGGGCAACATTTCTAAAATTCCTGCTACAATATCTCTGCACAACTGATACTGCCAGATTTCACCTACATCTCCTCAGCGAATTACAACCCATTGGCAAAAATGGACCTGCAACCCATCAGCTAGAGCTCTCTCCCTACTCTTTTAGAAAAAGCAAGGGCAGTCTTAAAGATAGAGCTTTGGGTGAACAAAAAAAAAAAAAAAAAAAAAAAAAAAAACACACAAAAAACAAGGGCTTTGCTCCAGGAAGCTTGACCCAGGTAGGCATGGCAAGCTCTGGCAGAGCTCAATGGGAAGGTGACTCATAAGAGCTGCCAACATCTAGATACTGCTCTGCGTGAGGCTATTTCGCCATGATGTCAGCAGCTATTTTGTCATTTGAAATGCTTAGTTCTTCATATTGCAATCAGCACAGTGATTTCACTGAATCCAACACAACAGAGGGCTGAACTCTACAGGTCTTTCTCCAACGGCACTGGAGAAAAGTGTTTTGGATGACGGCACACTGTATCTTCCATGTGTTGCTCTATTCAGGCCGTTCTTTGTATTTCTGGCAGCTGGTTTATTATTATTTTTATATCACTCTTAAGTTATAAATCTGATTATTGCTAATATTATTTAGCTTCACTCTTTTAAGCTCCTCATAAGGCCACAGCAAAACAGGGTCCTATCTGCTGAAATTCAGTAGAATTACCTTCATCAAACCCATGGTGACATGCCTGTGGCCTTCTTTTTGAAGGAAAAAAAAAAAAAACACAACTATTTTGAATCTTAAATCCTGAGATTAGAAACAAGTAACCTCCCTCAAAATCAATAAAAGATCCTTTTTACTTTAGATACTGAGGATTAGCCTTTGTCATGCCAACATGACGAGCTATTTAGATACTGCAGAATCTTATTTTCTGTGTTTTGATGTTTATATTCTTAGAGTTCTCCCAGAAGAAAACTATCCCACTCAACAGATTTTCTTTTGTGGTTTGGTGGTTTTATCTTTTTTTTTTTTTAATCCCAACTTCCTGGTATGCAGTTAGTTTTTAGAGCTTCTTGCCACTTGGTCCTTATGTGACCCATGAAACAGAAGGGAAAAAAAAAAAAAGAAAGAACAGAATTATGGCATGCTTCTGCAGTTCAGGTTTTCATTAACTCATTTGTTGAGTTTACCAAACTTAATAACCCCCAAAATAAATTCTTAGCTTATTTTACTTGTTGAAAACAAATTACACTTCAGGCCAGGAAGAACTAGTAATTACAGAACTGCTGGTTTAGAGAGAGGATGAGCCACCCGAATCACGTACCTGCTGAATCAGGACCATCACGGCCAGCTTGTAAACAATACCAGTTGGAGCAAGTTTCCAGCAGAGCCTCCTTGAGTTATGCAAGATAGCCAGACAGAGGTCTTTTCCCCCTTTTCAGCAAACCCTGAAGAAATACAATGCAGCTCTCCCTCCTCCAGCCCCCAGAGCCTCGTACAAGCAGTTGTATGCAATGCATTTTTCTGTGTTTTAGGAATTTTAGTTTTTTTAGAACAAAACCACTAAGAATTGCTTCCTGAACAACTGAGAGAAACTCGTGAAGATGGGACAATACTGTGTAATTTTTACTGTGTCTTTTCCACCTTAATGATTCCACAATTTTGTATTTCTACTTTCAGAGTAGAAGTACAAAAGTGTTCCTCATCAGCAACCATTTGAAAATAATTTCTAAAAGGCAGGATCCCTTTCTATTTCAGTGAGCAATGGTTTTACACAGACAGATTCCTATGCCTGTTAAAAGTCGTCCTCCTTCAAGCTAAAGCAGGAAAAATATAACAAGCACTGATAAGCACTAAGCAAATCATTAAAGATGGATTTCTTCTAAGATAAATAGCATGACAACGCAGTGGGAATTATACACTTCTGTTGTTTAATCATCTTGGAATCGATGCAATCTAACACTTAAAAAAAAAATTATTTGACAAGTACGTGCAGGCAGTGTGACAGGGTTTGAGATCACCATGGTACCTGACTGCAAGGCTGCTGCAATGACAATGACAGCAATCCAGAGAGCTGGAGGTGTTTCGAACAAGACAGGCTCTGAAGAGGCTTCCTTTTAAATTCCAGTTTCCTTGGCTGGAAAAAGAAAGGGGAGGCGAGTGCCTGAAGGATTGTCTTCCTTTGCAAGAGGAGAGATCTTGCCACTGGGGGAAAGAAATATAGTTATTTCCACTATTTCAATTAGCACTCAGAAAACCTCATAAAGTTGGGTTCATAGTCTATGGGAACAAAACAATTGCAGGGTGATGCAACTTACACCAGTAATTTGCCACTCTAAGAACGGCATGTACTTTCCCCTTCCCACTCCCTCGTGTGCTTTTTGTTTTGCTTTGCTTTTTAAAAACATTCCCTGACCTCCAAATTATTAGAGAGGGAGAGCATCGCACACAGGTTTAAACCACCTGCAACAGAAAAAATCAAATATGCTAGAGGGAAAAAAAAAAATCTTTGCAGATTCACAGATACACCACACGACAGTATCTTTGTAAGGTTAGGACTGGAGCTGGCTGTTCGCAAGCGTGCCATATGGGACTAAATTCCCTCTCTCTTCCACATCTAAAAAGAAATGAAGGATTTCCATTTCCTTGTACACCTATGAGGAGGGAGACAAACAAAAAGAGAGGAGAGCTTTTTAACAGGGAAGAGGTGCTACGACAAATCTCCCTGCAAAATGTAATTATCATAAGCAACTGCTGAGAGCCACATTGCCTCCATCTCCATCGCCAAAACGGAAACAACCCAACCAGACCCCATCCTATGCCACAAACTACTCCCCACATCAAAGTTACTAACTGCATCTGATGGTTTTGATACGAAACAAATACAAACAAACAAAGGTGAAGGCTGATAGCTTTGGCATTCACGCGTGTCAAACACACCTCTGCCTTTATTTCTAGTGGCTTGGATTTCCATTGAAATTGCTAGATTTCCCTAGCCTTGCAGGAAGGTCAGAAGAAATGCTCCCTGGTTATCTCTGGCTATTTCCTCGTCCACCCTGCAAATCTGCCTGGGTGCCAGCAGCTGATAACTTGTTCCTGGCAAACCCACGTGCAGCGAGTCACAGCCTTGAGTGTGACCAGTGACCGATCATTTCCATGCAGGTTTCCAGAAAACCAGAAAAGTTCTCATGCCAATGAGCAGGTATGGTTCTGAGGGGGTGAGTTACAAAAGCAACCAGCACATCATAGTGCCATGTTCTCAGGTCAGAGTGAAAAATTCAGAGGTGAGAAGGTAGACAAAACAAAATGAAGGGCAGGAAAATCCAGAAGGGCCTGTTACAGCCAGGCTTTTATGCAAATAGAAGACTGCACTTGAAACAAAACAGTCTGAATTTATTACAGGGGCATTCCATTAACTTTGCAAAGCGTAACATTTTCCTCCCATGAGCACACAGATCTAACCCTGCCGTGCAGCACTTGCTGCGCATGAAGGCAGCGTTTTGGCAATGTAACACCCCTAATTGTAGAAGACGTACCTTTTCTGTTTGGGTTATTAAGCTATCACTTCAATATCCAAATACACGTCCTCCACGGACCTGAGAAGTCCTCCTGCTTATCCAGAAGTACAGATTGTATCGGTGATGTGCTTCGCTTTGATCCAGAAAGGCCAAATCTTCTCCTCACCACCTAACTTTCCACTTGGTTTGCCTCTCATTAGCACCAGCCAAGTATAAAGTCTCAACAGCAAGCTTGAGAGGGAAAGATGTGCTTGAGCAGGGGAGAAAGATACGACAGACAAACCATGTCTTCATACTATTAAGTGTAAGAGATTTGAACATTTTTGGTTTCAGCACAAAAAGTCGTGTTCCGTCCGCTCTGCTGACCCAACCCTTGTCTCTGTCAAAAATATCATCAAGTGTCAACAGGATGCTGAGCAGGCGCTTCACATGAACAATGCTCGTACTGTGAATTATGTTAACCACCGGGGAAAGGAAAAAATAAAATCTATTTCAGTGTGCAACATACAGAGCTAGTCTTCTCTAAGTAAATGGGCCCATTTGTTCATATGTTGATCTTCAGTCCTCAGAATTTATCTTCCAATAAGTCATTTTTATTAACTAGAATTAGAGGGCAAAAGAGGAAGACTTTTGTACAGGCTATAAACAGATGACAGATGAAGTACAGAGGGAGAAAAAAAAAAAGATATTATGATGCATCGGTTAGCTAACATTTAATGAGATGCCCAAAGACTTCATCCAGCGAATGCACAATTGATTCTCTTGGTAAACCTATTAAAAACCCCTTAATGGCATCCTGTTTGAAGCTGAGATTGCCACATGATCCATTAGTCCGAGGGGAGAAAAAACATCATAAAGAAAAAACCAGCATCCTCACATGCTTTACGGCCACATGTCAGAGCCTCAGTGTGCAGCACCATTTGTACATGTTGGAGTACAATTTTAACAGTGTTTTGCATGCCTTTGTGGAAGCAATTTTACTACAGCTTGCTTGCAGTGCAAACATGCTCACTTATATGCTGCCCTCTGCCCAACCCCAGCACTATTGCTCATCAGACCTCTGGAGTAACAAGCCTGGGTTCTGCTCGTGTCTTCCTCAACGCTGATTCTCAGTATAAGCATCACTATAAACAAAATTATACGGCTCAGATATGTAAACCTACCCAATAAAGCTCATTGTTTAGAGTATACTGTAGTATGTGGGTGCCAAGAAATTCCTATAGGCTCCAGCCTTGTTTTTAAAGCTCTCCTTTGGTAGTGCACTTCACTCCACTAAATCAGCAGAAAAAAAAAAAAAAAAACACAGACAAGGGGTTTCATGCAGTTTCAAAGGAAGACTTCATATACTGCTTTAAAATAAGTAATAATAAGAAAATGCACACACAGAGCAAGAACACGCTGCTTCCCTTGGCCTCTGCAATAATGCAGAGACCCCACAAGTGGAGACAGCTTGCACACTCACGCCTTCTCCAGGAGAGTCCCCATCTTGCCAGGTGGAGCACGGGCAGCTTTGACCTGCGACCTGCTGGGCTCTGCAACTCTGACAAAGCAAAAGATAATAATAAAAGTATCTTTCAGAAAAGCAGCAGTGTGTCCTCGCAGCTAATCCTGCGTGCCACACCTTGACCAACCTTCAGCAGCTGTTCCAAACACAGCTACCTTTCTATCCTACTGAAAACAACACACACCTCCTTGTACAAACACAGTCCGAGGCCAATTGTCTTATAACATGCTTCCAGCCTCGCTTCCCAGCCTGGCAAAATACTCATTTCAGCCAAGAAAAAAAGTGGCAGCACCTACCCCACGTGGACTGTAGCTGGGCAGCCTCTGGTTTCAGCAAGCACTGGTATATTACAGGCACCCCACTGCACTACTGTAATTTAGACTTCTCTGAGCGTTTACCTACTCCTCTGTTTAAGCTGTAGATTTACTTCACCGACGAGACAGGACCCAATATAATCACGATTACATTTCACTGTATATAAAGTGTCATTGCTCAGCCCTTCCTCATTTGGGAAAAAAAAATGATGTTAGGGAAAGGATGAAGCACTCACAAAGAGCACAAGTCTCTAAGGCAAACCACTCGAGATAAAAGTGGCATTTTACTTGTGCTCTAACAACAGGGAAGGAAGAGCAAAGCACTAAAAGCCAGGTTTTTGACAGGGATGCATTAAAGTGCTCCTCTAGACCTCCATCCCGGATGTTTGGCTGAAAGAAACCCAGGAATATTTTCTCCAGTGGCTCATGAATATCACAAATGTTCTGCCTTTATTTGCATGGCACCATTAAGTAAACATGTTTGCCCAGAGGTTCTTGTGTACATACAGGAAATCCAAGCGAGGATTTTCTGCACACACCCTTAAGAAAACCTTCTTTTTTAAAGAGGGTCAACTATATTCGAGGAACGTAAGCACTGCAAACCAAAATTTTTAAAATACAGAAGATGCTGGAACTGGAGTTGCCAGGCAACCTCAGATAACCTCCTGCCCTTCTGCATACACAACGCAGGCTGTCACTGTGGGATCCAACCCTATTTTTTTCCACTAAACCACGGCGTTCGGCGATGAATCGGGGCTGTGTGGCGAGGCAGGCTCTGATCTGCGGCGCGGCCAGGCTCGTTCAGTGCAGGAGCTGGAAGGTGCACAGCAAAGCTGATGGGAAACTGCAGGAAGAGAAAAAAGGGTCTTGTGCTACCCATCTCTGGCTATGCTATCCAGGCTGAGGGGCCTGCAAACTGAGGCTGAGCGTTTCTCATTTCTCAAACAGGGCGCCAAAATTAGTGGAAATCCTTCTATTTATGTTTTCTGCATCTCTGAAATGGGAATTGTAACACCATCCTAACTGGTAAGTATTTATGAGGGTTTTATGACAGTCAGATGGTTTGTATAACCTCCGCAGTAATAAATATTAAAATAAACCATGAAGAAATTTGCATTCAAAGCACACTGGAAAAGAATGCTCAATAAATAAGTGGGAATGAATGAAGACGACAAACTGCTTAACAGCACCCTTTCAACAAGCCCCTTATTATTCCGGGCAGTGAATGAAACAGAGACCGTGGGGGAGAGAAAACAAACACACAGCCAGAGCCAAGCCAAGGGAGTAAAAGGAGTGTGCAGAGGAACCACATCCAAGCCGGGCACGCCAGATGGGGAAGGCAGTGAGATGACAAAGGACGAGCCCTACTGACAGCTCCCTGCCTGAAGGACAAAGCCTGACGGTGCAGCACACGGGGGGCTGCTGGAGAGCACATCCCCTTCAGATGGGAGACACCAGCCAGGCTGACCCAGAGCACCATAAGCACTGGAAGTCACACCCAAGCCCGTGGATGAGAGCTGAATTCTTTGGCCCGGTTTGCATGTAAGCATGCTTGCAGCACTCAGCCTCTGTCCTGCAGCTCTGCGTGCTGCCCTGAGAGCGAGGTGTGGGTTGGGATCTCCCCGGGGTGCTAGGAGAGCTGGTGGAGAGCTCTGCACATTGCTCTGCAAGCACATGGTTGCAAGAAATGCACAAGAAAGGGAAAAACCTGTGGTCACGTCCTGGTCCTAGGGCACAGCATCACGCTCCTGCTCTCAACCCGCTGTGGACGGCAGCCACTCATGCAGCAAAAGCTACCACCACAAACATCTAACTCACCTTTAGCTGAAAAAGCCCTCTTCCAAAACTGCCTGGCTAACAGAAGTGGTGCCCAAAGCCTCCTCTCTCCCCACTGGAGATAGCAGCAAGGTCCTTGCAAGCGATCTGTTTGTCCACCGTGGTTCAGAGCCTTGCTCTTAGCTGGGGGAATTGTCTTCCTCCTGTTTACTCTTCCCTGGCGTCCCCTAAACTCGATTCAACGTGTTTGCAGAGGAAAGTGTTACGACCCAAAGCAGCTAGGTCACAAACAATATTCAGATAATTATGGCATTTCGGCGCTCTTGGATCACTGCTTATCAGCGCCAGACCTGTCACAGGTTGTGTCTGGCATGCTTAAACTTGTAAATGCCTCTGCTCTGAAACTCGATGCTTGTTTAATGCAGCTTTTAAAAAGCCACATGTTTAAAGAGGCTTTATTTGTCCTTTCACTTATATCTCGCATTCATCTTACCCTGAGAGTTGCAATTTAACCCAGGCAGGTCGCTGTCACCCAGCAGCCAGCACTGCTTCAGCTGACAGAGTTCGATGACATCCACTCGAGTACTTTTCCCCCAGTGTAAAGGGAGGAGCTGCCTCTCTCCTCTGGTCCTGTTTCCTAGAAAACAAGGGCTGAGCCAGCAGCTTGCCCAGCTACTCCGAGCTGAACAAAGCAGCAAGTTTTTTTTTGTTTTTTTTTTTTTTTACCCACACTGTTCATCCAGAGGGTTGCTGTCAAGCCACCATTTAATCATGATTCATTTCAGAGCCTAGGTGGGATCTACCTCGCCAAACTTCAGGCCCACAGACCTGAAGACCACAGCGAGAAGAAAAAAAAAAGGGACATTTTAGTACACATGGAAGTCTACTGGATTCAATCATTATCTTTTCTCCTATTGTGGAAAGAGACAGTAAGAGAAACGATACCAGAAGACGCTGGTGCCAGTGCCTGTATCCCAAGTAAGAGACAGCACATGAACCAACAGATCTTCTTCAAGTCCTCACAGCAGCAGGTACCACAAAAGCCAGTTCTGCCAAGTGTCACGTTTGTTCTCATTATATAATCAAGATATTTGTAGGCAGACACAGGTTCCAGTGTAATTAAGTTTGATCAGGCTCAAGCTTTTCCCAGGCAGTCGTACTTGATAGCAGCCTCTAAGCACCGCACTGATATTTATTGGGAAACGCAAGCGCTCCATTTCCATAAAAGCAGGCAGCTTAAAGTTAGCTGTAGATAATTCAAAATGACTGCTTAGAGCAGAAATGTAATTTTCTGAAAGGGGTTATTGGTTTGAAAATGATGCGTTGCACTCATGATCTGTCATGCCTCATTACTTCAGACCAAATAAGTCGGGCTAGCATAACTCGATCCATTAGAGGCTCCTCAATGCTGACTTCTTTTAAGATGCTGCCTTCCAGGCTGAACCCTTAAAAAAAAAAGTCATTATCAAACTAATTTTCTCAAGTCCCGTGGCATATTTACAGGTTAAATGGGAAGATTTTTTTTTTTTTTAATAATAGCACTTAAAGCACAGCTCCACTTTTGAGAGTGATTCAATAGAAATGGAATCAATTTGACTCGAAGTTTACTGCCTGTAAGCATTCAAATATCACTTCACAGGCTGAAAGAAACAGTTATTAGAGCAGCCCTGCATATTCAATGAAGGTTCAGAAGCTGTCAGAGGATTTATTTTAATTCCAGCAGTAATTTGCCAGTATCTCATTTGGTTAGGCCAGCGCAAACTAAATGGAGGGAGAGAGGATCACTGCTTTGCATTGGTGGAGCCAAGCCATGTCTGAATGTGAGGAAACTTTGCTCTTTCCATTTGGATCTGCCCATCTAACTCCACCTATTGTTTAGCTACTTAAATTACAATGCCACGATCTTCAGTAACTTTCCCTTGGTGCAGTTTATTGCAATTAAATTGTCAGGAATGTGACCACCGATATGAGAAGGACGAGAATTCAGATCCTTTGGTCGAGCGTGGTCAGGGTAAAAAAGCAATTCTGTCACTAAAAGGAGGTTTTAGACAATCATTGTGGCTTAAGAGAACTTTTTACTTTTAAAAGTGGGACTATATATCCAGCATTTATTAACCAAATTAAGCAAATGACATTTAAATTATGTTTTCATTGTCTTATTAACATATTAATGAATATACATCAGTGAGTTGAACTAAAAATATATCCAAGATTTGCATGTCTGATTATCTTTGTGGAGTTTTGCAACTCACAATTTGAAAGGAGGGCAGAAAAAAAGTTGTGTCAACGTCTCTGCAAAATTACAGCTTACAGAGCCTTCCTAATCAAAGGGTTCTTTAGTATCTTTTATAAGTTAAAATGAGCATCTCTTTCTGATTGAAGAGGACTTGTTCTTGGAATTATGCTCAAAGCAGTCATTTCCAGAACTTCTGAAGCAGTAAAGAAGAATATTTTAACCCAAAGCAGCCCCAGTGAGCTCCTCCCAGCCATTTTCTTTCAGGGAAATGCAGGCAGACTCGTGCTTTAGCACGCTGCCCCAGTAGTATTCTCGAAACAAGCAAAAAAGGAGAAAAAAATGAACACAGGCACACAAGGGAACACGGAAAGCTGTTTTGATGATGAAATTGTTGGGAGCAACCAGCTTGTAACCACTGTAAGAAAAAAATATATGTTTGTTAAAGCTGTGACTGCCGAGTTAAGAGTTGCACAGCTATTCAGCTCTACTCCTTGCTGCTTCCATGCTTTAGGATTATGGCACAACTCAGCACACTCTGTGGATCAGCTCACCATACTTCGCCCCAGCACTGGAGGAAATAATTGGAGAATATAATTGGACAGTAATAAATAGGATTGAAATACTTAATGACCATTGTGAATGTAATGAAGTGAGAAATATCCTAGAAACAAAGTAAACTAATGCTGTTATCTGAAATATCACAATTCCATTGCTATTGCAATCCCACCAGGTTTCCACCTCCAGGTACCATTTCAGATCATTTCCAACTTCGACACCTTTTCCACACTTCTCCAGATCAAATCTGTAATACCAAACACGCCCATTGACCATGTCTCATTTTCTATAAGACACCTGCATTCTTTGAAGAAAGGCTGGCAATACTGGAAGGTGTCCTTTGTGCTCAAAGCAAGCTGATGTACTTTTCATGTTCAAGAGAATGCTAGCAAGTATTTAAAATAGTTGATCCTTTGAACACATGAGTTTAAAAGAACATTTTTTTAAAAAGATGGCAGAGTTCTCAATTTCTTTTCCTCAATTGTGCTCTTACCGTGACCTCTCAGCAAATTGATGCTCACTAAAAATAGTTTTAGGGAAAAAATAAAAGAACGGGGAGGGGACAAAATATTTTAATTTGAGCTGGACTCACTAAACTGTTTCACTTTCAACTCTGTAAATGCGTAACTAGTGGGGTAACACAATGGTGAGAACAGGTAACAAGGTCAAGGAATGCCAAGTCCATGACACTGCAAGAAAAAACTAACTCAAAAGTACCTGAGGTTGGCATGTGTTTTCCAGCGGTAGTTCTCTTTACTTGCTTCCTTTTGGTCAGTGTTATTAGCAAGGTGAAGCAGAAGCCAGAATACTCAGGTACACAAAGACAAATCCATTTAATACGCACACAGAAATGAGGTAAGTGAATTTGCAAATGCAGACAAAGTACTGGAGCTTCTTCAGTGCAGACTCCCACCAGTCATCTGCTAAAAAACCTGACCTATACGACGTGGAAGTCGGTGTCTGCAAAAAGAGCCTTGCTTCCTGCAACTTGAATCCACTCCCTTGGGAAGGGGCAAAAGCCTCTCCCAAAGTTCATTTTTTATTTTTTGCTGGCATCTAGGATAACCTAGGCATCGCCGTTAGCATTATGCACAGATAGCAGTAACAGCATCTGCAGAAGAAATGAGAATTTGCTTTTATAGAGACATGGCACTAGTTTTCCAGGCATTTCACGTGTTGATTAACTACATTTTTGTATGGGGAGCCCCCAGTACTGCAGCATCAATGCTCAGTTACTGATTGGCAAGGACAGCTTCGTATACCAACAATTTCCAGCAGCTGCAACTCAAATCCTTCAGTTAGCAATTTTATAATGGGAATGATAAGGAAAAAAATAAAAAAAGAAAATAGCAGTGATGTTTATCTTTTTTTTTCTCCTCCATTTCTAACTAGGACAAGACAGATGACTAGAGGCACTAAAGGGACAGAAAGCCACAGCTTGTGAGAAATTAGAAGATAAATATCTCCTCAACAAAAAGATTGTGCTGTGAGAACTGCCTACGAATAGCATTCTCCTGCCGCCCATGCCTTATGCTGCCTCGTTTATTAATAGAAGGCCTCGCCACGTGGCGATTCAAATTGTGAGTAAAGGTGAAAAAGCAAAGCTGCTGGCAGATAACATACAAACTGCTCAGAAGAAATGACACAGGCTCTCTCTTCCCTCAAAAAACTAAAGCATTCAGAGAAGCTCAGCAAGTTTAATTGTACAGTTTGGAGTGATTTTGCTTTGCTGTTGTGCACTTCTTTCTTTTTGTTGGATTAATTCTTCCACAGCCATAGCTGGACTCCATTTTTTTTTAAAGAGTGTACGTGTATGTGTATAAACAGAATAAAAATAATTCAAAGGATTAAGCAGCAAAGCAGGGTATGAATTACAAGTATTTCACCCCAATTACATGCCAGCTTTCCAATTTTCTATCTTCCGATACTTTCTCCTGCAGCAGCTCTTCCTAATTAAAATAAATGAAGAACTTGTTCTTATTTACATCTCCGTACACTAACGTTCAGGGATCTCAAGAGAGACCATGACAAACCTGGAAGGATCTCCAAAGAGCTTTTCAGCAGCAATGTGGCATACTGTCAAGAGTGGGAAAGCTGGCCAACTGGCAAAAACAACAATTTTAAATGTACTTGGCCAGGCTAGGCCTGTAAAAACAAGACGCTTTGTCAGCCAATGCAATGGGCACTTACGTTCATAACAACTCCTTTTTTTGCTGAGTTTTCTAAGAACAAATCACTTGGTGATGTTGACATCCGAGTGCTCTGAAGAGTGCAGATGGCCAGCAACACTGAACACAACACGCTAAGACACAAAGAAGCCTGTTGCTTTGCTGTATAAAGGCCATCCAGGAAAAAAAAAAAAAAAATCCAGCCCTCTTTCTTTATTTCCTTTTCTTATTTTTTATTTTTTTATTTTCTGGTGTGTGTCAAGGAAAACTTTTGACTTTGATTAAGAACAAGCTAGTGGAGATCACAAATTTTGGTCCTTCGACCATGTTTCCCTTCAAAAAAGAAGCTGCATCACAGGACATGTTCACCCCAAAACTGCTTGTTCTACAAAACCCAAAGGTTTTGTTTTTTTTTTTTGTTCAACCCAAAGCTGCTTGTTCTATAAAAGGTGGGCAGTGCCAAATCTAATTACTGACCTCCACGTAGCCACCCCTGGTTCCTCTTAAACCAGCAAATGATCTCTCTGGACCACAACAGGTGATGGACACCATTTTTGCACTGTAAACTGCTTTTTAGTAAGCCAAGAATCAATGGCACCGGCCAAGCATTGGTCATGCAGCCACATGGTGCCAGTCTGCACGCTGCATTTTGTGCTTTAACTTGTGTATTTGCAATCAGTCTCCGTTCAGCTCTGTGTCCTGTAGCGAAGGAAGGGGTATTGCAGGGACAGAGGAGACACCTGCTATTACTTACTTGACAGCAGTAGTCCAAGATTTGTGCTTAAGCTGCTCTGCCAACCTGCCTCAAACCAAACAAGACATTTGGTGATGGGGGTTATGCAATTTATGGTCTCTGAATTAACACAAAGCGCTGAGGAAACACCAAGGAAGCTCACAGCCATCCACTGTGCTCATTACTGACACAGGAACCCTTGTTGTGTGCATGAAGTACAAAAGCAACAGAAACACTGGCTCAAACTTTCATGTGAGGTTCAGAGAACAGAGAAGGAACCAAAACACATACAGAGACTGAATTAAAGAGTACTAAACCTTCTGTTTCAACCCAAAGGTACTCAGGAAGGTTGTAGCATAGATTCCAACTGCATGTCTGACTCCAGTGACTTTACCCAATTTCACAGTTACGTTATTTTGGCAATCACAGACTCCAAAACACTAGTTGGCAGGGTTTTCTAGAAGTCCACAGCCCTGCCTTCTGCTCAGAGCAGGACTTTGATAACCATAAAACCAGGTGAGCTGTGGCTGAGTCCTGAAGATCTCAAAGCATCCAATGCCATAAGGTAACCTACACCAGCCCTGCAGGAACAGCAAATAAAAGGTTGCAAGGTCACAGCAATGCTTTTGGTACAGAGCAAAATTGAGAGTCAAGGGCTGTAAGATGAGGGCACGGTGCCAAAGGAGGGAGACCTACCTGGTCTGGCAGAACGTAGCTGGCAGACAGACAGGGTGAGGATTTGCAGAAAAGCCATGAGCAGATGGGGAGAGAACAGGGAGGATGAGAGCAAGGCAAGTCCTTCTCACTAAACATAAACATTTAGCAACAATTCCACAAGAAGGTGTAGCTGAGTGATAAAATGAGTTTGCTGAAAACATTTTTCAACAGCCACGTCTACTGAATCCAGCTGCCCCCTTCCCAGACTCATCATACTTCGTATTCCAAGGTAAAGCACTTCAAGGTTGAAAGGCAATAAATATGCGTCATTACTGTAACACCTATCTTCATACAGGTAACCTTCAATTAATCCAGAATATCCTAAACTTGGCTGCTGTCAACAATATTTATGTCTCACTTAAATAGTTTTATTTAAGTCCCTCAGCAAATCCAGTTCCAGAGTAAGAACAGCTGACGAGCAATGTATGTGAGTGGGCACACGTGTATACACAGCACAAATAAATAAGGATCAAAACTGTAAGCACCACTAATTGTAAAATATATTAAGAGTTACTCGATGTTAGGAACATTGCTTGCTTCATACAGGATGAACAGATGAGGTACACCCCAAAATACAGTCAAATATATACAGTATAAAAGCCGGACAGCTATTTAACTACTACCTCAATTTCATTCTTATTTCTCATTCACCAAATTTCACTTCGCTTTCAGGAGAAGGTGACAAAAATCGGACTGATGAAGCAAAGGACCACAGAGGGTACCCCGCAGAGGATTAAGAAATAACCGAGTTCAGTAAGCCAACTGTGCTCCAGTTTTCTCCGTGCCAGGTGACCCATTGCCCTTTATGGTTTTTATTTGCTTTTTGCCGTACGGCGTTATGTAACTGTTCCCTCCAGCCCCTGCATTCCCAAGGTGAACAACAGCTCGAGTGATTACATTCGTCCTGGTCACAAAGGTGTTGTGTTTTTGTTTTTTTTTTTCCACCAACTTCTACTTACCGCATTTCGTGGTTTTTAATCATATCAAAATATCGAGCCCGGTGCGGTTCAAGTGATCGATTCAGACTCTGCACTTCCCCACTTCTGGCAGGAACAAGGCTCCAATAACATTAACCACTACAGAGATTAAAACAGGCTAAGGCTGGAAAGGAGAAATGGTTTGGTGGCTGCTCTTCCTTCCCCTCTTTGTGGGCCACACACGCTGCCCTTGTTTCGCAGAGAGGGTATCTAGAGCTGCGTTTTTATCTCAGCACGCATCTCTTCTGGTGTCCTACAAAAGGCGATCTGTCTTCTCAGAACACATCCTACACAGAAAGGACTGCAAGTCCACCACCTGAAGTTATTTCCAGCAGCAGCTACGAAGCAGCCTGACCTGGAGTGCTTCCACCTCGTGTCCAGGGACAAAAAGCCAGCGCAGACACAATCCCTCCTTCCCCACAGCATGGGTTTACTCATGACTTCTTCCTAATCTGATCTTGCTTCAGCAGAAAAAGCTATTGCTGGAGATAAGCGCAGCCTGAGCAAACCAAGTCTTTCACAGACTCTTGCTTAAAAAAACATGCTCAACGCCAGCAGATCCTCAGCGGCATTCAGTCTGTAATCCTGGCAAGGTAATGAGATTTGGAGAAGCTAAATCCTAAGATTTTTATTACACTGTGAAAGCATGTTCAACTTTAATATTGGTGAATGTGTATGAATTCAGCTTACCACTTGTTTATAGCACAGTTGATGCAAATTTTCATCTCAACTTCTATACAATACACGCAAGTAGCAAGTCAGAAACAGCTCTGCTGTCCCAAAAGTGTTGTTTGGGACCTACCTCATTCTTTTCCCAAACAGCACAAGAAGTCTTCATAGTCATACAAACTAAAAGTTGATCAAATTTCAGTTTCAGAGCATAATTTTTCACCCTCAAAAATCTACCAGCATTTCATCTCCCACATAACAGCAATAGATAATGACAACTGTCTATGGTCATTTGAATTCTCTACCCTGAATTATTAGGGTTTGGACCCAGCCATTAGCAGAGAGCAGAGTTGATATACCTCAGATAAATCCTGAGTCAGTTATTTTTTCAGCATCTGCTAAGTTCTTGCACTGGCAAAGGATTAGTTCATCTGAGTCCTTTAATCAGAAAGCATTTATCTCATTGGTGAGAACGGGAAATGACATTGAAAATATTAATAGATTTCCTATTTAACAAAATCTGTTATTAATGTTGGCCTGTTCTTTTAAAACATGCTTGTTTTATAATGGGAAACTTCATACTTCAGAGAAACGGTATGGGATCAGAGACTGCTCTTTGCCCTTCAGTTTGCAAGAAATTGTTCCAATTTCATAGCATGCTGTGGTTGTACAGTCATACTCACCAGCAGTATTCATGCATACCATTAGCTAAGTTTCATGACACCTCGGTCAGATAGATACAACTGTTTTAAAATCAGGAAAGAGAAGAGATATACAATGCTTTGGGGAAAAAAAAAATGTAAATCCTCATGTTGTCGTTGATACAAGATATTGATGGAAAAAAACTCTAATCCATAATCCTGATGCTATTTCCTCAAGTCTTTCTGGGAAGAATCCTGCAGCATAATACCAAGCTTGATGTCAAAGTAGCACAGAAAATGCTATTTGCTCATAAAATGTGCTTGACTTCCTAGAAAACTCCAGTAACAGTAATACTATGTGGACCACCAGTAATTCCAGCACTGAAAAGAAAGGAATGTGAGAATACCCACTCTGTGAATAAGTCCAACTGTAAAAGCCAAGCGCAATAATCACGCTAATCTATCACTTGGTCACTCTCAGATATGAAACTGCAAAATATATACTGTTGCAAGGAAGTCAAATTTAATTCTTTCGTCCAGCCCTTTAAAGCTCAGAAAGGAGAGAATGGAAAAATCTTGACCTCCTTAAAAATCTGTCTCTCAGTCTTCACGCTGACCAGGTCTATTGCTTGTGACAATACAGCATTCGAATGCACTGTTTGCTTGCAGCATTTTTGCCCTCAGCTGTGCTGTCTTCAGCATTACCTAAAGCTTTCTGTCTCTTTTGAGAATCAGAAAACATGCATGCTGCTCTCCGGTTTTCTGTATAGCATATGACTGTCAGAGAGGCATCAGCAGAGCAGCTCCAGCATTTCTGGTCCAAGCAGTCTGCTTCAGTGCCAGTCTGCTTAACCAGTGAGCCTAAGTGACAGGTATACGCGATGAGTGACAATTGCTGGGTAAAATATTCCTATTGCTATTGATTTCCAATTGTACATGGCCAACAACAAAGATTGCCAACAAATCAGAGCAGAATACCAGTGAGAAGAAAACAGTCCCAAGGGCACATCTAACACGACAAAGTCCGTAAAACAGATTTAAATACACCTTAATACCAAGCCAAAGTGAAAAACCAAACCTTTTTTTTTTTTTCTCCTATCAATGACAAGGTCAGATATAAATCTGTGACTTGAAAGGGAGCAACTGAAACTGAAATCACTGTAGGAACCTGATGTGGTGCGGCAGCCAAGGTGCAATGTACGGAGCAGCGCTAATCCAGCAGGGCAGGAAGGATGCGAGAAGGGCAGCTCTACTGCTCACCTCCCCATCTCTCCCAGCAGATTTGTGTCCAGTTGAAATTTCAAACAGAAACGCTCAGAGGGAGAACAGGATCGAAAGGACGTAAAGAAGGGGGCAGGGAGCTACAGAAGTGTTGTTTTTTTTAATAAAAAAAAAATAGTCATCAGAGATAGGTACAGAGATACAGATGGCTAAAACCATTGTGCAAAAATCAGATGGGCTGTGATGGAAAGAAATGACTGGCAGTGATGGGTACCAAATATCACGAAGTGATAAAGGAAAATGCAGGCTAAAGTGCAACTATTTAAGGATTTCTTTTAGTCGGATTGTTAAAGAAAAGGAGCTTTCAAAGTAGAGCATTCATCACAGCGAGCACATTCATCTCCTTTTAACCAGGACATATACAGAATATATAACCAATATAAAGGAGACTTTAAATGTCACTCTAAAATCTTCACCAAAGAAGGCTTCAAACTGCAAGCTACACATCAAAAAAAACTCCCCAAATTTTGGAGCACCGGTATTACTGAATGTTTCTCACCAGATGTGTCTTTAAGTGCACTAACGGTTCAGTTTTCTTCTAAAGAATGGTAAAAGTTAATTCATATGAGCTACAAACTGAAAAAATCTCTGTTCCACCAGAAAACATACACAAGATTTGACATCCTTAATGTAAACTTAGTCTATTTATGAACCAGTCACTTAAAACTGCCCCTTTCTAGCCATATTAGGTCTTACATATACATTCTTTCTTTCCATCGCAGAAGAGTTGACTGATTAAAGTTCGGAGGTGGCAAGCAGAAAGCAAGGTTACTTATTGAAGCAGGAGGAGCAAACGCTCCCCAGAGTGTCAGTCCAAACAGAGGCACCAAGAAGAATTAGAGTGACTTTAAAGTCTGGAAAGGTACATTTTATACCGAACACTTCTTTGCTTCTGTTGAAACATATGAAATATTAATGCCAATTCACTACACATCAATGCATTTGTATACTCCCCTGTTATCAAGTGTCCAAATGAAAACTGTCTATTCAGAATACTGTTCTCCTGAATTATCAGCCAGCTTTCTTCTACAAATCCAAGAGATCTTCAAATTTTATTTATGACTGACAGTTTTTACCTTTCAGAAAAGACGTTCTCTCTGTCAAGTTTCAGAAAGGCAGCAGCGTATGTATTTTTGATGTGCTACGAAACTTGGTATTTAGAACAGATATGCTAACGATCAGGAGTATGTAAAAAGGCTATAAAATGTGACAAAGAGTTTCAAATCTGGGGGCTGGATCCAGCATGCAAGAACAACCTGTTCACCCTATAGTAGTGGTCTCCACTTCCATCCTCCCAGGAGTCCCAGGCACACATGGGAAGAGGCTGAGAGCTGGATGAACTGACCTCGCAAACCACTTGCTGCTATTTTCAGTCCTGGGGGTCCCCCAACTGCCCTGTCTCAGCCCATCATGCGACAGTGCAGCCTGCTGAAAGGTCTTCATCAGAGAATCTGTTTAACCCTAAGCTAAAGGTTATGCAAAACAACAGCTCCTTAAAAAAATAAAAATAAAAAAATGACTCACATGGTGATAACCCGAATTATTCCATGATTATTTCTGTAAGTACCAGTCTCTAAGACCCTTATTTGCAGCAAATGTCAGGCTTACTGACAGCTCGCTACTGCCCTGTCTTCAGCCAAGGAGGTAAAAGTTACATCCATTGGTTGTTCAAAAAACACATTCACACAACTGCTTTTCCTGGTACGTTTGAAATACGAAACCACACTGCTAAAATAGTTCTTTCTGGTTTTGTCATAGGGCTTTTTGTTACGAGAAACAACAAGGTCTCAGAAGCATCTATTCTTGCTTCATCTTCACATCCCCTTTCTCTGCACAGAGTGGAAGAATTACAAATGTACTTGCTGTTTGATGTTAGTGTAATAAGGCATTACTGGGGGAAACGGTCTCAAAACACGAGTCACTACCTACATAATTCATTTAAGAAATACAACCGTGGTTCTGAGTTTAGGTGGTATTTTTTTGTTTTGGTTTGGTTCTTTGTTTTTAAATATACATGGGTATTTTTCACACTTGCTCACTAATGTACTCACATAACCTTTTTTTCCCCTCTTTTTGATTTGTTACTAATGGAATATAATTGTTTCTCAAGATGCTGAGCAGAAAACTCCACTTTTCTTGAGGCTGGGAAAAAACTAAAAATGTACGCCATTACTGTGTTGTTGGTCACTGCAGAGACACATTGGGGGAAGGTGGATCATCACTTAAGAAGGGTAAACTTTCAAAGACAGAGGAAAGAGAACTAAAAAAGTACTTTCGACTACATATACCACCTCAGCAGGATCCCAGTTTACTTGTGCTTTCATTCTGGCCTCGGTAGAGCCACACAGTTCCAGTTAAGTCATTGAGTCTGCATGGGGATACTGCACATGCCTGATACAGGTACTGCTTTGCTATAAGCTATCAAAATATTACAGAATCAAAGGAAACTTAATCAGTGTTAACTATTAATATCAAAACCCCACATTATGCTCATAGTATGGCATGCAGTACCTACAGTTATGAGATTAATTATTATGATTTTCTAACACATTGAAGAGGAAGAATATACGAAAATTTGAACATGGGAAGCCATGCCTTTAGTTGCATGGTCACACTGAATTTAAAAAGAAATGCAGTGTTCAGCACTGATAGAGCGCTCTCTCTTTCAGGCATTTAAGACCAGACTGCATAATGCAACCAGTAATAAAGATTTACTCGTAAGATAAAAATAGGTACTATATAAAATAAAGGGGAGTTTTTCCCCCCATTTGTCCTAAAATGCAAAGAACGCTTGATCACTTATGATGTGAACTTTTTTTTCTCTGCTCTTTTTCAGTTTCTACTTTGCAGATATTACCCAATTTTGTTATTTGATGAGTTAAAAAAAAAAGAAAAGAAAACAAAAAAAAAACTTGCAATGCATGGAACACAAATATAATTTTAAAATAATTGCTAGTATGGCTAATTTTATGTGAGATTTCAATGTTTTCAGATTTTCCAAGCTTGAAGTACAGAGCTGTCAGCACACACATAAGCAAAAATTGCATTAATCACACAGAATATATCTCTGCGTCCAAAGAGGGACCACAAGTTCAAGTACATTAAGGTTAAAAAAAAAAGTACTGATTTGATTTGGATGCAGTAAATTCAGCAATGTGAAATGTCTCAACGCATACTTATCTAAATCAGGTTTACATAATTTACAAAATAAAGCTTACCTGACCATTTTTTCCCAGTTCCATTTCTACTATTGCAACTGGAGTGTTTATCTGATCAATGTGTCTTGACTGTGACTTCAGATCCACTCTCCAGTTCATGTTTTTCAAGACGTTATCCCAACGGCTTTGATTTACCAGGCTCTCGTGGATCTTTACTCGGTGGTTCTTCCAAAATTTTGCGAGGACTGCAGCTTGATCAGTTGTGATGCCACCTTGTTTTTTGGTTTGGGCAGTGAGAAAAGCCTCCAGCTGATTCAAATCCATGTCTGCTGAAGCAATTGACTGCAGGGAAAAATGGAAGAGAAAAAGGGAAAAGCTTGCTCAAAAGTACTGTTTAAAACTCTAAGCTGAACAGTCCACCAAAAGGTTGTATCTTTAAGGTTTTGCAAATATCAGATTTTAGAGGGATAGTGCAAACAAAACTCAGTTATGGAAATAACCTGACAATTTCTATTACAACTCATTTTGACTACACTACTTATCTCACACTTCTGCCCCAGGACAGCTATGGTAATGGATCTCTAACAGTAGGGATGAAGCTGGGAATGCCTTTGGGAATGCAGCACAGGATAGCAAGGAAGCTTTTCACTGTCAGCTTGGCCCTTTTCCCCAGTATGTCCCAGGCATACCAACTGGTTTGTACTGGGTAGCTGGGTCAGGCATCCAGTACGATACTGCTGTCCTGATGGTCTGTTGTACAGGAAAGCAATTGTAAAAATGTAATTGTATCAACTGTAACTGTAAAAATCTCAAGGTGTTAAAAATGCAGCTGCAGCTTCTTCTGAAGCATCGGTGGACTCTGCCACAGTAAATGCCGTGTGTTTTGCAAAGGGTCTGCAAGGGGTGAAGCAACAGAAACGATTCTTCCAAAACCCATTTTATTTAATAGACATCCACGTTTTCCACTGATCTTTCCAAAACCGGTAATCCTACAGCCTTAAATTTGCATCACCTAACTGGGAACGTTCGCTAAATGCATCTGAAGGGAGGAGAAGACAGGATGTGAAGGGAGGAAACTGTCACTAAGTTTCCCCGTTGTAATTTGAAGCAGATGCTTCTGTTTCATCCTCACCCAAAATGGACGCGACTCATCCATGCCACCTCCAAGAACATGGGAATGCAGAGAGCAGCAAGGCGATATGAGGCTAAAATCCTTGGGATTTGTACCCATTTTCCTTGACACTGTATTCCTACTACTGCACACCACACATTACCAGTGCCAAACACAGAAGAAACAAAGCCCTCAGGTCTGAAATGTCCCCTGGTTTAACACCTTCACCACTTTCCGAGACAAAACGTAATACATCTGTGCCTTTTAAAACCGCTGCTCGAGAGGAGGCCTAGCGCTCATCCGCAAATGGCGCTGAGGGAAGCGGCCATCTTGCTCCCAAAGCCTCGGACTCCCTGCAGATCAATGCGAGATCTGCTGCTTCTCCCCACTGATGGTCTACATTTGTCAGCAAAGTGCAAAGCACACGGACTTAGTCACATGAAGAGTGGCCTGAAATACAACAGCAAATTAAAAAAAAAACCACACAAGAACTAGTCCTGGACAAAGAGTTTGCAGGTCGTGCAAGTGACGGAGAACAGAGGCAGGAGATTTCCTGCGTCAAAGCAAGTGAGGCCAACAACCACCTCCACAAATACACCACATCCTTCTTAACCTGAGTTTTTTCTAGAGAAAATATAAACTACAACCAGAAATAACTGCCCCCACCCTCCAAAAAACAACACGCAGCTTGTGATCTGCAACAGAATCCAGCCTTTTATCATCCAGCACTAAGAGCTCTCTCCTGAAAGTTTTGTACTATTTTGTTTAGGAGGGGAGCTCTGCCTTCCCTAAGTCTCATGATGGATTGGCTGCCATCTGTTACATGATTAAGAAAATAAATGGCAATCCATACTAGAAGTAACTGCTCTGCTGTATCAGGATTCCAGCTTAATCGGAGCTCTGGTAATTTATTTTAAGACGTGAGATGTCTAGGGTGCCACTGTCTTTTTCAATTCATGGTATCTGTGCATTGATTGCTTTTCATCATGAAGATATTTACCTGGAGGCACATTCAACTCTAATTATCTTGTAAGCGAAAAAAAGCACTTTTACTTTCTGTTTTAAAAGAACTGTTTATTTAGACTCACATTCCTTTCATACACACAGGTCTTTCATGAAGAGGACCATCTTCCACAGCAGCCATATCAGTGAATTTGTGTGAGGACCTGTTCATGTGTTCTCCGACACCTACCACCTTTCACCATTTTGTGCAGGTTTACGTGAATGGAAGAAGAAACAGGGTGACCTACCAACCCCAAGCCCCATCACCTTGCGTACACAGAGTCAAGACCAAGATGAGATTTGGAGTTTCCCCTCAGTTTAGCTGTGCAAAAAATCGTTTCCTGTTTTATTCTTACACCGAAGCCAAGGACATAAAGTGCGTCCTCTGCACTTTATAAGAAGCAAAAGGTGTAATAAATTAAATGTGATTCCAATGAAGATTCACATGTGGATCAAATAACCAAGTAACCCTTTTCTATTATTGATTTTTATAAGTTTCAAATGTTTCACATATGTAATTGGTGGTTTGGTTTTTAATCTTATCCCCTTCACAACTCTTTTTGTAAGACACAACAAGATTTTTGGCAATAATTTGCTAAGCTCATAGAAAACAAAGGTCCTTATTGTGCTTGACACATGATATAAATCTGACTTTGAAGTGTAGCTGAAAGAGGAAGCTTAAAACCAAACTTGCAATTTTAAGCATGAAGAAGATAACAAATATTACTAGGGCTTCTACAGGACAATTAAGCTCGCCTGTTTGGCAAAGATCATCAGACCAGTGGTTAAGATTCTCTATGAGTTACACTTAAAACCTGTGTGAGTTCATGCAGCACAAGCACCTGATATAGCTTGCTAACAAAAGGCTATCACACAAAACAGAGGAAGGAAAACCATGTGTCACAATTAGCAATCATTTACATCTTTTTCTCTTGCAGATAAGGGTGCACATTAAGATGCAATACGTATCACTTAATATTGTGGATGTACATAACTAGAAACCAGAAGGCAACAACCACACTGAATTTTGGTGGAACAAACATTATATAGCATGTGTTTTAAAAAACACACTGATATAGTCCATCATTCATACTAGAATCTCTCTTAGCTTGTAAATAAGAATACTATCTTAAAGTTACTTTAAAAATATAAGTGAAAATAATACAAATTTTAACTGGAAGAGAATGCAAACCATCAACTTTGTGCATATAACCGCACAAAGATATTACTGAAGACATTTTCTTTGAAATTCACAAGAAAACCCATCAGCGATAAAGGTCTTCAAGCAACTAAACAACAGCAACTCATTGTAATATTCTTCATCCGAGCTTGGAAACATTTAATTCTGGCACAGGAAACCAGATAAAAGTTACAAAGAATGAAAGAACAGTTAAGGGCTTCACTGATCTTCCATCTCTTTTCTTGTACAGACACTTGTACAATTTAAACAAGCACAGTTGTCCTCCTATGAGTGCTCATATGAATGTTGGCTGTTCATTCTGAATTCTGGACTTCAAGCTCAAGGAAATGTCTTAATTTAAGTTGGCTAAAAATTATAGTTCTAGTTATATTCTGGACAGCATTACAATTTTTTTCCATTATTTTTAACAACGCTCCTATGTAATAACAGTCAGAATGAGAAATTACAGTGAATATTATTGCTATTTCTAAGGATTAATTGAAAAGTTAAAAAAATGAGTGGTTCTTCTATGTTTATAACTAACAGCAGATAAAATGCATCTGATTATAGGCCTCCCTCTCATGCTTTTTAAAAACTGGGAGCTTAGGATGAGTGTTGAACACCACCAGGACAGTGAGCAGCTGTAGTCCAGCTCCCACTGCAGCAACAAGATCCCACTGCCAGAATGAACAACAGATACACCTTGGTACCATTACTGAAAACTCCTCAGGACTCAGAGGTGTTGAAATCTGCTCTATCCACCCACTCCCACAGCTGAATCACTTTCAGCATTTGTTCAAGAGGTATACAGACAGACCTTGAAGCGCAGGATCCACTGCAACACCGTGAGTCACTCCCTACCATCAATGAGACATGTTAGGGTATTTCTAAGCTTTCAGATCTTGAGCTAAGTATGTGGTACGTGGAGATCCTGCCTTCTTCTCCACCTAGTCTCTTCTACACTGCTCCATAAGCATACTTTTGCAATATAACATTGTGGCCCACTTTTTTTCTTTACAGACTATCCCAATCACATATCAAGAAGCGTTGTGTTAGAAGCATGACACCAAGGGTAGATTTGTATTGGCTATCACAGATGATTTATTACTTCGAGACAAATCTTCAGCTATCAAAGATTCCATTTACATTACTACAACTACTCATTCAAGTGACTAAGGCACCATGAAGTCTATTTTAAAAACTAGAGCCTGTAAGAGACCTTTTTTAGACATCAAAAGCTTCCTCACATTATATGCTCTGAGATTTGTAAAAACATGCACTTTTTCCTGGGAAGCACGGCTTATGCACATCAGACAATGAGCAACCCATGACAGCTTTACTTTCCAGAGACTGGGTAGGTGTTTTTAAGCAACAAAAAACAGATGTGGTCACAGACTTTTGCTTGTATTCATCTTCAGTTGATACCCATTATCTCTTTGAATATAATTCAGCCTATAAAAACATGACTTCAAATACTATTTCCTTAATGGAACAATATTTGGTAATCTGGGGAGTTTTGTATTTGCTTAATTAGATCCATTAGACATGTGCTTTGGTACACAGAAAAGGAAAACAGACTTAAAATCATTCTCTCTTCTGAGAAATAGAGCCTGACAAGCATGCAATACTAGTGAGAAACAACAATTGGCAAAATCCACTGGGAAAAAGAACACACTTCATTTCCAGAAATAAAACATGACTTGTCAACGGTAATGCAAGAGCTCCAGGAACTGGCCACGACGGTGTACAGGCATTTTCTCATCCGTCCAAGGGAGTTAGGCAGCTTCTAGGGCCAACGATAGCTTCAGGCAGGAGGTTAAGTACGTACTAACCAGCAGCTCTCCCAAGTGCTGCTGATGTATCCAGTCCTGTAATAAAACGGCTATTCCCACAGATGTTCCCCAGAAATTAATGCAGTAGACTTTCCCACGTTTCTTAAGATGATAGAGCTTTTGGACTAGTTGGTAGGCTGTCTCTCACAAACACTGCGTGTCAGAGTCTGTGAGCTCTCCTGAGAACTGGAATTAAGACAAAATTAGATGCAACAGCCTGCATTGGAAACGGTGATCCATCTTTTGAAAAAAAAAAAAAAACAGAACTAGAGGTCTGTCCACCTCACCAAACTCATAATTCAGAAATCACAAGTGACTTTAACAATCCTTTTAATCAAAGTACAAAGATTTTAATTAAAATCTTTAAGTCTTCATCCATGGGATTTCTTTCATTCAAGCTCCATACTGCACCCAGTATTACTTCAGTTTGCTTTGTATTGAGCTGTAATACAGTCAAAGTGAATATTAAACCATTTGCTTACAGAAAAGAACTGACAATCATCAGGAGCACAATGTATTTTGTTTGTACACCCACTGTTTAATTTTTTCCTAGCGGGTAACAGAACTTGTGCAACATCTCCTTCTTATTCTAACCCATAAAGCCTTTTGATTCATTGCCCAGGAGACAGTAACCAAGTCAATGGATATCCAGTGGACATGTAAGTATTTTTAAGGTTGGGTTTCCCTGACTTTTATTTAGCTGTCTTCTTGGACGGCTCTCACAACACAGTAACAAGAAAATTATTAAAGTGATACTGCAGATGGGGAAAACAAGCATGTGCTTGCGATGAAGTGTCAGGCCAAGTACATCCTTCCTGCATTTCTAACCTTATTTAGCTTATTTCACACAGACTTATCAAGTGTGCACATGGAAGATAAAACCGTTCTGAATGGATCATTTGCATGCTCCCCCAGTTTCTTCTCCAAGGTTCCCACCAAGCAGAAACCCCCAAACCCAATATCTTATTTTTTGCATATAAATTCACAAACCCCAATGTTCTCTGGTAAAATTCCTTTCTCATTTGAACACGAAACTCAGTAACAATTGGATAGCATATACATAGCTATTTTTGGCTTCGCTTGCAGCTGAATGCCAAAGAGACCTCAGTACTAGTTTTTAAAACCTTCTGAAGTTACCACAACATTTTTTCTCCATCCTGTCCCTACCATTAGTCTGTACATCTGCTAGAACTGACAGTTCGGCCTCTTAACTCCTTAACACACCACTTCCTAAACTTATTTGCAGGAGGTGTCTTTTTTTTTTTTTTTTTTTCTTTTTGTGGTATGAAGGCTCGTTTGATGACAAAAGGAGGATGAAACGTTGATTAAAACAGGCAGTCACCACACGAAGTGCAACCTGAGCCATGCTCCTGTGGTCAGAGAGAACTTCCTGCAAACCTACAGCGCTGGGCTCAAAACAGCATCCCACCCCAACCCAAAAATCATCTCTGGCAGAAGGGAAACTGAGAATCATAGGGATTGCTCGGTCTGCGCCTACTTAAAGATTCTGCCTGTGCTTACAGAACAAGAATAAAAATGAAAAAATACAACAAAACAAGCCCACCCACTAATAACATTAGTCTTATCTAGATCTCTAAATAATGCCTGCATACTCAGATTATGAACGGATTATAAAAGCTTGGATTTTAAGCAATAAGCATAAAGAAGAAGCACCACCCCCTTCCTGAGTAATAGTTTCCAAATTACTTGCATTATTTAAAATAGAAAGAGGAAGAAATGTGTAAGAGAAAAAAAGGCAACGGAAATCACTTCTCAGAGAGCAGACAAGCACTGGACAGGTTGAAGAGAGGTAACAGGGAACTGAAAAAATAAGGAAATGTTCTACTAATAGCAGATACACGTACATCTACTAGGGTCATAAAGGACAATAAAGAATATGAATCAACTGTCCATCTTGGCCTTTACTCAATTGAATTACAGTAAGCAAAAAAAAATAAAAAAAAGTATTTTTAAATGAACTTTGCTACCATTTTTCTCCCGACTTGAGTCAAATTCTTTGCTATGGTTTAGAAAGCATTTTGCCACATGGGGCGGAGGCAGAGAAATGTCACATTTCCAGTAGTTCTTCAACACGAACTAGCCATGCTATGGACAAGTTTGACAGGTTCAGCCTTTTTCAAACAAATATGCATACACATGTGCTCCCTGAGCTATGCTTCAGCAAGGCCAAGTTGCCTTCTTTAAGAATGTATAAACCTCTGCAGGTTACATTATTCAGCACAAAACAGTCCATTCTTCAGTCCTCCTAAAAGAGCAATATTCAGAAACAAGAATGTTCAACAAATGGAAACCATTCGATGCAGTATTGCTAAAGGAAGAAAGGGAAATAAAAGAGAAACCCAGATAGGGCAGAATAAATACCAGATGGTAAATACAAAGAAATTCATGGGCAAGAGCAAAAGGCGGAAAATAAACGGACGGACAGATAGAGAGACAGCCCCAGAATTGGTGGCATGACCAATTCTGAAGACACCACGTGATGGACATTTTTTCTCCTCGTTTTTCCTCTTAAAATAAATGAGAACTGTGTTTATCAGGTTTCTACAATCATTCTGGGAAAATTACTTGCTGTCGTGGACTATTGCTTCATGTTTAATCTCATTTCACTTAGGAGGGTTAAAAATAGAAGTTGGATCAGCTCGTATTTTGAGGGCAAACGGAAAAAAAAAAAGCCATAGCCTTGCCCTGCACGCAGTAATGGGGCAGGCATTAGCAGAGCTTATCGCAGTACTTTGCAGGCAGTGTTCTCGTAAGTAAAATCAGGGTCTGGGAACGAACAGCTGGAAAGCCTGTCCCTGCCTTAGCTCCTAACCCCGCAGACACATCTCATAGCAGCAAAGCGACGAGCGCGTAGAGGAGACGAGTTCACAGACTGCACAGTTTCCAGGGAAGCAGGCAAGAGTGCTTTGCCATCTGGTCACTCGTCAGGTATTTTGACACCTCGTGTTACGTGCTGATAGGCCCGACAGGTGAGAGGTGAGCTTCCAGTCCCCGGAGAGCAGGCGGCAGGTCTTCCTCTTGGCACGTACAACATGCTCGTTCCTCCTGTCAGCTCAGTGAAATGCAGAACACGTTCCCCAAAACCAGGAGCAGCCTTTGTAGTAGTTAACAGCTGAACCTTTATGAGGGCAAGGGGGCAGCAGGTCAACCTGTGCATTGTAAGAGTCACAACTTTTCTGTACGGGTCCCACTCCCCCTGTGGTGCTGGAAAACACCACCGGAGCCTGGGAGCAAAGCGCAGGCTGGGACGCTCAGCAGAAACCTTTCCTTGCTTTCCCATAAAGATTTAAATACCATTTGCTGTAACAAAAATGCTCTTAGAACTAAATCTCATAAATGTTTTGGAAAAAAAGAAAAAAAAGTTCAAGACTAAATACTCATCTTAAAGCATTTTCCAGTGGAATCGCATTAAATCTTTATGACTGTAATTACCCCAGAGGGAGTTCTCCGCTTCAATCACATTAGGATCAAGTCATCTATCAGTAGAGCAAGCCAAGTAATCAGGTTTTCCAGCAAATCTGTAGGAACAACTCTCCTCTTCTTTGCCTCCACAGCCCGCTTGCGTTGCTCTCACGAGCTGGACACGCACGGCTGCAGTTTGCTAAGCTCGCAGACACACAGCCTGTCAAAACTTGGTGCGTAACAAAATCCAGCTTTAGGCTTTACCATCATAGGCTTCAATGGCAAAAACTTCAGCCCTAAAATGCCCCAAGGCAGCGCCATCTCTGCCATCAAAAAGCATCAGTTCACTTTTCCCATGGCTTTTCTAGCCCCATCTGACCAAAAGCCATACCCATCTTTGATAAGCCCCTTGCCGTTTGACCACATGGGCTAGACAATTTCTCTAGCACTCACTTCCCATTACAAGACTGATAAAAGATTTAAATGATGTGTAATGATATGAAACGAATAATGAGCAATGAGCAACCACCACCCTCCTAGCTACAGCCAGATCCCTCACTGTCCTTTGGTCACGCAGGAGACTCGATGCCAGGGTCACACACAGAGGCACGCATGTGGTCGCTTGTCAGGAGCCAGCAGGCACATCCAGTGACCGATGGGGGAAGAGCCTTTCTGCACCAGCTGCACATGCCTTCTGGCTCCATACAGCTCTCAAGAACCCTCTTTCAACCCTGAAAGGCAATATAACAACCCCTCGTCTCGAGGGCCCACCAGGAGAGCAAACCACAGACGTGCACTGCAAATGCTGGGGGTGCAGATGCCAAAGCAGGTGGTGTAAAAGAGGGGGGGAGATCTCAAACAACAGGGTCTAACCTCAAAGCCCAAGGATTATGGGCTCGCACATCACAGAAACCCAAAACTCAAAAACTTGAGCAAGTCCCCAGCCAGAATCAGAGCTGCAGTTTATAACCTCCATTGGAGGTCCTGCTGGGCGAAGAGCTCAACGTGAGCCGGCAACGTGGGCTTGCAGCCCAGAAAGCCAACCACATCTTGGGCTGGGCAAGAGAGGGGATTGTCCTAAATGTCCTGTTTCTTCTTCTGTAGAAAAAGGGGGTCATAGATGTTTTGTACGCTTAAAAAAGGTTTAATAAAGAACACAGAAGAAATCCTAACTGCTACAAATTTGTAAATATTTATACCATCTTCGATAATGTAAAACCAAAGGGTATTTATATAACCAGCCTGGTAGAACAGCTGATCAATTACACTCCAACCAGAACTGGCAAAAGGAGCATGAATGAATCACGCATCAGACACGACAGTCTTGAGTCAACCAAGTCACATGCGAACGTCAGACAGCAAAAAAGTGTCTGCTGCTCCCTTAAGGTGCCTGCGTGCATCTTAAGATGTTTCTCCATCCTGACATGATGGTTTTTAGAGAACTGCAGAGCAGGAAAAGAAAAGACTACCCACCGGCATGAGGTAGGAATCGCTTGGCAGAGATCCAGACACATCCCGACATGAAAAAAATCTCACCTTATTTGGAAAAATAGGGAATTTCACTCAAACTATATTTGTATTGCAATTTTCACTGTTAGAAGAGAGACGAAAAAAAAAACAATCTTTTCAGAATATATTACCATACCAAATGAGAGAACTACAGAAACATTTCTTAAACCAATGAAAAAGAAATCCCAATTTTAAGTCCAAAAAAAAAGTGTTTGGCAAGGCTGGGTATAATTTCACATTTGCTCTACGCAGTGTGTTTTATGATTCCTTTCACCAAGATTCGGCTGCAGTCTGTTTGTATTTACATGGAGCCACACATCAAACAGCGTTGTTAACAGGTAAATGTGGAAGATGCCAAAGAAGGAGAAGGAGGAAAAAAACATGTTCCGAGATCACTGTCACCTTTCCAAGCGAAACACGCTGTCCTGAAGCAGAGCTGGTAAACAGACACTGAACTCCACGGGGAGCTGAGGAGGAGGGAGGAACAGATTTGCTGTGCAGCTGCAGAAGTACCCAATTTTCTAAGAGATCGAGTACTCCTAATCAAATCTTGGGCCGTCAGCTCTACGCAGGTGCTGGTGCACTGCAAACAAAGCGAAGGGCAAACCTCACTTTGTGCAAAGGGTCCAGTTTGAAATCATTGGCTGGCTAAATATGTAAGATGATTTGCTTTCCTTGTACGTAACTACTGGTAATCAAACAACGTGATAGAAAGCCTGCTGTCCTTAACCTTCAGGTGTTCTGAATGCGTAACAAAAGTGCCTCAGAACGCGAAACCAGTTTGGTTTTCCCAATAATGAATACTCCTAATCCTGTGCCACGGAGGTCTTGCAACTTCCAGACAGATCAGGCTTAGTCCACATATTTATTAAATGCATTTTAGAAGTTACTGCGTAGAAGCATCCATCATTATGGATAAATACAAAATAAAAAAAACCACAATATTAAAGGTTTTTTCCTTTAAGGACATCACTCACTTCATCTTGCCTTAAAGACACAGAACCTCTAGGGATGAATTTGAGAGCCTCCTCAGTAAGCTGTAAGCAATCCTTCTACCCAAGGAGAGCCCCCAGGGAGCCAGGCAGGTTGCTCAAGATGGAGCTCAAGTCCTTGGAGGGTCTCACCTGGCAACTTCTGCCCCATGGGGCTCAATGGCTAAAAACAAAAGACATCACATAACAATCATGGTTCCTGGTATTATTATTTTTTTATATAAACTATTGCAAATATCAACATCCTCTGAGCACACTGAAGAGTTCAAGGCTCCACCACACTCAGTCACCACACTGGGAAAAAAACTCCAAGCACAAGTTGTAAAATGGAGTAATTCCAGCAAGTCCCATAGAACTTTCACCACGATTTGAGTTACTGATATTGAAAGATTTTTTATTTTTTTAAGTTGATCTAAGCAATTGGGTACTGCACTTAACACAGTAGAAAAACTCTTACACATCACACCCATACCATGGTGACTACACATTACCAGGAATGGAAAACTTCAACTGCTTAGCAAGTAAAGAGATGATATAAGTGTTGCCTGAATTTCTTTGTAATACTGTGAACTTCTGTAGCTCAAGTCAATGCCACAGTATGGTGCTGGCTATCCAAGGCAGGAACAGCTCTTTCTGCTGCTCTCTGCTTGTCCTGAACTTTCTGTGAAACACTGATGTGCATATGTCAGCAGAGATGATGGTCACTCCAAGATCAAATAGTCTCTTTCTCTAGTAAGATCAATCATTACTCACGGTTGAAAAGTATGTATATATGAAAAAAAGAAGTCTTTTCTGCTCAGCTGTGCTGCATCTTGACACTGGCAAGGTTGGAAGAAGAATTTTTCCTCCACTGCCAACTTTAGGGCACTCCTGGAGCAAGAAAATATTTATTCTCCTTCACAACAGTAGTAACAAGCACTATTTTAAAAGTATCTGATCACAAAAAATACAATTTCAGTGCAGTCTTGGGTAGAATAAAAAAGAAGGGTTTATTACTAGAAACATATCGTACTTAAAGTGGAAAGAAAGGTTAAAACTGGACTAAAAAGAGAAAATTTGAACAGTTGAACTGTGTTGGCCCAAACCTCCATCAAACCCAGGATCCTTTCTGATGCTGGGCATCTCGGAAGGAGTGTAAGGAAATGATAAGCAAGGACAATTTCCCTGGTAAGCACTCCCAGCTTCCACATATTCACAGCCTGTGGACTTCATGAGCTACACATCATACCCAATGCTCTTGACAGAAAGCAGCTTTCCCCTCTTGATCCCACTGCTGATGGGGAGGACGCTGGTGCTTGCTCCCCGCCTGCAGCTAAGCTTTAGGCTCCAGGTAAGAAGCCAGCAGTTCCTGAAGCTTCAAAGTCAGAATGCAAAACAAATAATGCTCCTAGGTGAAGTTCTGATCACTCTGTCCAAGGTGAAATTAATGTAAATGACAAAAACAACCAAATCACTAGCTTGCTCTGGATGGTCTTCTAGTTTCTCAGTCTTTCATAGAAAACAGAGCAGGCAAGACTCACATGTAAGCACAGCCTTCACTTTTCCTTTTAGTTCTTCTTCAGGCATCAAACAGAAGGAAAACGAGAGACAACTCAAGTTCCCACCTCTTCACAGGCCGCATTTAAAGCGGAAAGACAATTAATACTAGTCCAGGAAACCACCAGAACTGAGGCAGAAGGTGGCAGTGACTTCATCATCCTCTTCAGCATTTCCCCCAAGACTTTTGGGAATAGGAAATGGAGAATGAGTGTTACTGAAATAAAGGCACGAAACCACAGCTGAAGCCTAAGGGGGTCTTTTCCCCTTTTCGCATATACTCCACATGGCACGTGTTAGACAAATACTAATTAGGAATAGTGGAAGCATTTAATTTGTAGCAATGAACTTGAGAAATCAAGAGCTAACTCCACAGTTTTCAGTCAGACTAGACTCTTCTGAAGGTCAATGGAACGACTGCAGCAACCAGATGGGACTCATGAATTCCAGCACAACCAAAATACTTTATTCCCTGTGCACGTGTATGGGCCCAAGCAAGTGCACACATGTACATATTACCACGATAAACTCACCTGTGGGGTTTCGTTTGTTTGGTTTTTTGTTTGTTTGTTTTGTTTTGTTTTTGAAGGAAAACTGTTATTGATGACCAAACTACTACTTACTTGCAAAAATCCTACAGATATGACAAAAACTACGTATTTGGATGGGAAAAGGGAAATGAACGGGACACAAAACATGCTAACCACCAGAGAACCCAGCTTTCTCACCAGTATGCTGCTCTGGAAGCCAATTGGCAGTCACCAGATTTTCAGCAGGGCATTATTAAGCTAAAACATAATGCAACGTCATCATAAGCATCGAGAGCTGGCACCTACCTGTCTGCTCTAAACATGAGACTGTGGCCACCACCTCCACAGCCGGGACAGAGCACGTGGATCTCTAGAGATAAAATCAGAAAGTACCCACACCAGAACCGAGGAAAAACCGAAAGAGGCTTGTTTCTAATTTGAGCAATACAGGGCTTACCACATCAATGACGCAAGTTTGCCTACTTCTTTTAATTTACCACTTGTCTATAGATAAGGAGATAAATAAACGATGTGATGCAAAAGGTCAAGTAAACCTTTAAACATAAAGTAAGCCCTTTTTAATTAAATGGCACGGTTACAGTATATCAGCACTTTACAGCCTCAAATGAAATGAGTCTATGACCGCTCTCATTAGGAAGTGATCTTTCATCTCTGTCTCACACCTGAGTTAGAGAAAATACTCCTGATTAAATAAACTGTATTAGAGCCCTTCTGTTTCTGCCTGCCTTCAGGAGGTGTGCTTGTTAATGCCCAGCAGCAGGAGTGCTAAAATGTTTGCAGTTTGCAGGTGCAGATGAGAATCCTCGCTCAGGCCACGTTGTTCAAAGGACAGCCCAACTGGTAGGAAACTGCTCACGCTGCAAGAATCCCTCACCTTCATATCCCGTAGCTCCCAGCAAAAACACTGCCTCCTGAACACCTCTTCAGTAATTAAAATAGTAACGAAAACAGAATATGAAAGGCTTGAACTTCATACAAACACTGAGCTCTGCAATTGGAGAAACTGAAAAAAGAATAAATAATAAAGAAATGCAGAGTGATGAAAGTGTATTGTTCTTATTAACATACAAGCAATAAACTGCTGCTCGAGGCAAAACACGGAGCCTACAGCTACTTGAAATGTCCTTCAGCCATGTACAATCCTGCAGCCTCCTCTCCAGCCCATTCTCTTGAAAAACTCTTCCCCCCCAGTTGATGTTATTCCAGAACCGCCAGCCCCACCAGATCCTACTCGAACTGACCTCATATACACGTACTGAGATCTAAAATAATTAAGCATGGAAGCACTTTTACCATGAACGTTTTTATCACTACAATACAGCAGACGGTTTTTCAAATGAACACGCAATTTTCTACCCTCCTAAGATGATGTTGAAATAAGACCAAAAAAAGGAACAATAACTGTAGGCATGTAAAGGAACAGAAAATGCACGCCCTGACACCAGACCCCACAGAGGTGGCAGCTGGGCTATGTAATAGCCGTGTTTCACTGGATTAAAAAACAACTGGGGTTGTTGTTCAGCTGTCCCAGGCAAACATCAATTTAGATAATGATCATTTTTCTTGTGCACGTCCCATTTTAACCCAGCAGACATGCCCACCCTCCCGCATAAAACCCTGCACAGAGTTATTGTTAGCACATCTCTGCCTAGCCCAATAAAATTACTCAAAATTAGCACATTGGTGGGAATGAGAGGTTTCACACCATGTAGGATGCAGATTTGGGCAGAAAGCATCTGATATGGACACAGTACTTGCTGATACCCTCTTACGGGCTAACTTGTTGACTTTTACCCATATTGAGAAGAAAGAACCTATCTAACTGGCACTCATTTTCAGTGAATAGATGCAGGAATAACTCCAGGCATCAGAGAGCAAGTCATCTTTCCTGGTAACTCTTGTCAAATGATTTCACCTCAGCCTTTGGATTGAGGCCGCTCTGCCTCTGAGAAGCTTGGGCTTCCAAGGCAATCGTGAAGCGTTCAAAAAGGAGCCCAGGACAAACCCACACATGTGAAGAATCACAAGGTAGCTGAGAGAAGGAAGAACAGCAGCTCTCTTGCCATGCCAGAAAATGCAAGAAGTTTGGGTTTTCCCCCCCATCAATGGCTGTCAGCAGAAACACTGAAGAAAAGGCCTCTACCCTCCCCTGAAGGAGACACGAAGGCCTCCATCCTCCTCAGCCGATAAACTCCACGACCAGCTTTCTGCTCAGACTTCTCCCATAAAGGCAGACCCCTTTAACCAAGATCTATCATCTCTTCCCTCCCAAGCAGCAGCATTAACACTTTGGGACCCCTTCTCCAGGTGACAACAGCAGCTTGGTCAGGACAGGACCTCAGTTGGGTGATAGGCTTTAGGGACACGGTGCGCCAAAGGCAGCAACCAGCCCTCGAAGCACCCACAGCTCCCCGGTGATCGTCCCCAGAGTTTTGTGCTCTGAGCAATTTCATCTGCTGGTGGCACTGAGGTTTTCCCCCCCTAAGCCTTTAGATCGGATTTTGATCAAAAGGTTTCTTCCCTGACAGGCAGCCTCCAAAGGCACAATGACTGATAGCCACCAGCAGCAACGGGGCATCTCACAGGCTTCTGGATGGGAATTAAATAAGCTGTGAAGGCAAGCAGAGCCAAACGACAACAGTACCATCAGCTTCCTGGCTTAAACAGCAGGGAAATAAAATACCACTGTTGATAGAACAGCTGGTAGGAATAGCAGTGTGATTTCTAGTGGATGATAGGAAGATGGCTAAGAAATGCTGTCCTGTGCGATGTTTTGGGTGCATTTCCCGTGCTGGATATCAAATGCTCAGTTCTCCCACAGTACTTATGTACATCCTGATTAATATTTTACCAGCGACATACTGCTGTATTCATTACAGATGGTAACACCCTCACTATTTGCAAAAAATAAATCAAATATAATATTTATACGCCGCGTGATGAATTTTCGTTGTCATTTAGCCAACGTACAGCTTGTTCTGAAGCAGAAGTGAGCCGGGACGCTTCCAGCACATTCGGTAAATTCAAGAGCCTGTCGCCACCAAAAGGAAAAAAGTGGAATTACTCTAGATGTAAAGTACTTTTTTATTATTATTTATTTTTTTTTAAACCACAGGAACTAACTCAGCAAATAAATTTACATGAGGAGGAGACAAATTTAGTATTTTGATCAGGACAAAGAAGTCTTTGAAACCCAAAAATGCTTGGGGCGAGAATTTGCAGGAGCAGGTCTCCCCCCATTCCTCAAGGCTTTGTAAATGTATGGGATTGGGGCTGGGAAATATGCAAGCAGAAAGTAGAAAGTAATTGACAAAACATTGACATGATACAGTTCTCCAGGGTCAGCCTTCCCAGAGCTTTGTTCTACTTTCTAGGAAATTCCACAAGAAATGAGATGTAAAAAAAAGTAAAGGTCAATAGAGATAAATTTAATAAAGAAACGTTGTTTCTCTATAAAATAAGTCTGGGACCTTAGAAAGAGGCCAGATTATTCAAGCACATTCTGCAGAAAAACACACACAGATCTACGGGGAGGAAATGGAACAGCCAGAAGAAGTGGACTGTCAAGATAAATTTTATAAATAAAATAAATCAAAGTAAAATAAAATAAAACATAAGACTACACAAAGACCAGGAAAAAATAAGTCCTATTGCTGCAGTACATGGGATACACTTTTGTGGACTCTATTCATTTGCACACATTTCACAGGTGCCCTGCTTTTCATGTGCTTGAGAAGTTACCGTGCTTTGTATACACAGAACGCAGGAGGGTACAGTGAAGTCCTTCACTTTATTTATATAAACTCTAACAGAAATAAGTGGCTGATTTATGCACGGACTGATTCAGAGTACTGATTTATGATTACTACTTAGAGGACACAAAGTACTACAGCAGTTAAATAGTCACAAGGCCAATGAATCTCTCTGCTTCTAACAATGAACTGACAGCTTGAGTATACGTCAGGAAAAAAACAAAAGCGAGGGGAGTGAGGTACTGTTTATCCCATCCAGATTAGGTGCTTACAATCCCTACAGAGACAACAGAAGACAATAAAACACATCTTATCTTTTCCATATTGACCACATAAGAACCTGGGCTCTTAAACAAGATGTCTGAAAACAAACAGCACGGCTACTGCCCAGCACAATATATTTGGTGTGATTAGGTGTTATTATCAATGGAGACACCAAAAGTTACGTCTTGCTCTAAATTTCAGGTGCAGATCACTGCTACACATGGGAATTGTCTGCACGAGCAAGTTCTCTGACTCTCTGCTCCTGTTCTGCTGTTTGTTCCCCCTGCCTTATCCAAAGAAAGAAGAGAAAGATATATATTAAAAAAAAAAAAAAAGGAAAAAACACAAGTATTGATGTTAATACTTTAATCACGCACGTTTTTCACAATAAATTAGATATAAGGATTGGAATAGATTTACTCAGCCATTGACAAGGAAGGGACAACACATCTTCAGGCAGAGCTTGCTCCTCCAGGTACTGGGGAGACACTAGCATTCAAGACGTGTGTCCTAAGAGTAAGATGTTACACATATAGGAACACTTCTCAAGTCCACACAATTTGAGAAGCTGACACGACACACACACTTAAATTCATAGAGACACTAAAAGTATTCCAGGCAATTCCCTGAAGAATGCAAGTACAGGTTTTGTGGTTCTCGGCTGCTGAAGATTTAGTTCAGCAACTTGTAAGGCCAAGGCAACTTGACCCTCAAGTCTCCCCCTGCCACGTTGTTCAAACAACAGGGAACGTCTCACGCTGTATTTATTCTCTGTGTGATGGCTTCAGATGAGACAGCCAACGCCACAGGCAGAGATTTGTAAGCTAGCTCTGAGAACTGAAAAGGAAGCATCACAAATAATACCTAGGACAACAGGCAGACAAAAGCTTAAGCCTTGGTACTTCCGAAGCGTAACTTCTACCTCTCCACACTGACAGAAGCATGAGAGATACGGCCCTCTAAACAACCTAAAAGCCAAGGGATTTTTTCAGGATCTCTGTGGTTCAGCATCCTGAAGTATCCACAGGACTTTGATGTTACTTCCTTTAAGTGCCCCACTAGATGTAACGACACCAAAATCCATGCATACTCATCCTGAAGCTGTGCCTGAACAAAGCATTGCTTATTGCTTAGCTCAAAACTTCAAAGTGCACCAATGTGTATAAAATTTGACTATTTCCCAGGAATTTCACCCATAAGGAGATGAGCAGAGCTCTGCGCATAAAGGCAAGCAGACACACACCTGATAACAGCGAGATGCTACCTTGAATTGGAAGGTGTGACCTCAAAGGCCACAGGTGTTACCAGTTCTGGTTCTTAAAGCAGCACCTGGGGAACATGAAATCCTTCCCCCATCAGACTGCCAGGCTCCTGACCTGTATGCTGGTGTTACAACAATGAATAAACATCTCACAATTTTTTTAATCATGTTTTCTGGGGCCTGAATTAACATCATGTAAAGAACAACTCAACTGTGCTTGAATAAGACCTGGCTTTGAAAGGGAAAATACGAACACCCACAGACACAACCAGAAAGTCTTAAGTCCTGCAAGAATCAGAGTTTCAGATTCAGGTGGCAATATTCATGTCAGCATTTTCAGGGTATCAGCTGAATTTGATCATTAAAGAAACTACGGACTCTACATAAAAGCAGAAAGTAAGTGCTAGCATCCTCATCAAATTCCAAATCTATCAACTATGTTTGCAAAGTTTCTCTAGCTATTTCCTCTGGATGTGGCACTGGTTTTTCTTCTAGCCTCAAATACATCATTTTGGCTGAGCAGCTGTCACACTCCAGTCATGGCTAAGGAGCTACATGTTTCTGTAAAAACAGTGCATGCATAGAGTTTGGAGAACATTCCTATGAAGTTAGCATTTATCTGAAGTTACTACATTATAGAACTGCATTGAAATGAGTAGAAAAAAATACTACTTGTATTTGCTGGTCATCTGTCACAGGTAATCAAAAGCACCTCAAGAAAACACCTAACAATCTATGAAGAACAGGTGGGTCAAAAATAAGAAGGGTCACATCTGAAAATAGCCACCAGAACAGAGGACAGCGAGTAACAGTAAAATCTGGCTTACACAGATTTAGAGGAAACCAATTTCAAAAATAAACCATATGAGTGAATCAGAAATTCTAATCTAGAAAATCCAGAGAAAAAGGTTGAAATATTAGCCAAAATACACAGTATGGAAAGAAAAAACATACAAAGTATTCACCTATTTTTTTAAAGAATACGGTAAAGCAGAAAGTTCAGTTCATGGCTTTTTGTTTTGTCTCCCACTGGTCCTGTGGCTGCCGAGTAGGACTCGAAACATCCTGGCTTTAAGCCAAGGAATCAGGACATGACACTTGCGAGGCATTAGTAATGCCAGTCACCATCACCCCCTAAGAGGGAACAGAGTACAGACGGTGGGTCTGAGGAACTCCAGTTTGCTGCCCACTGTACAAACTGACATTGATTTTGTTTTTCTTCAGTGAACTGACGAAAGAAATCACCTCACACCCTGCTTCCCCTCACTCGCTACTCCTGGCTATGCAGACCAAGCTGCTTCCTTCATTCACCTCTGACACTCAACTGATCTTTTCATGAGACAATTTAGACCCAGGAGCTACAGTCTTTCTGTTTCTCTTCCTCTTTTTGAGTTATTCAGCAACCTGACAGAGAAGTCCAGAAAGCACTGCAGTTGTCAGAAGAGGCAATGGATATGGCCAAAAGGGGATAAGAAAACCACCTTTTGAATCATAGAATGGTTTGGGGTGGATTTTGGCAACAACACACTGCTCAATTGGCATAGTGCATCTCGCAGGATAGCGGGCAGATCTGACTGCTGTGGCTACCAAGGCAGATGTCTTCAGGTGTGAACAACAGTAAAGAAATTACAAATCAAAGTGGTACGTTTCACATACACGGTTCCTTACCTTATGGACAAACAGGGGGTGCTGCTGCTAACGGTGCTGTGAGCACGGTGTAATTATGAAAGATTAAGCTGGAGCTGATGGCTGCTGCCCTGTGGTCAGGAATTAGAGCAGCACCTGCTGTGCTAACGTGTGTTAGTGCTAAGATACCACCCCCTGATACAAAGTTAGGGATGGAGAAACAACAGAAAGATGTTTTACAGTCGTTTACCTTTTGAGTAGAATACATGCTTTTGACCTTGTAAGAAATAAAAACATAGAGAGAAATAAAAATATAAAGAGAAATAAAAATATAGAGAGAAATAAAGCCGGTATCTTCTATTTTTTTTTTTGATATCTTCCTGCCATACAAAATGATCCAAGGTAATTCCAAGTATTTCTTAGAGAGCTGTAACTTAACATATAGGGTTGTTAAGGAGAGATGAATGATCTTTAGTAAAAGAAGGAGCATAAGGTAACAGCAGGTACTGATAGAGGACAAAGCAGATGCTGCAGCTTTATTTAAGATGCCAAAGAAGGTCTTAGAAAGAAAACCCGCACAATATAAGACGCTGGCTGCTACATAGCGGGATGCGGGCGTTACACACCCAAAACCAGACCCAATCTCCCGCTCCTCCTCACGGGACCCCCCCGACCAGCCCCGTGCCGAGCCGTGGGGACCCCCCGAGCCCCCAGCCCCCGGGGGTACCTGCAGGAGGCCGCCCATCTTGGCTCGCAGGGCCGCGAACTCCTCAGGGGCCGCCTCGGGGTAGAGCTGCCCGCGGAGCAGCTCGGCCGTCAGCGCCGCGTTGCCGTGGTAGGCGGCCTGCGCGATGCCGCTGAGCAGGGCACCCAGTGCTTTACAGCCCTCCGAGCCCGCTCCCAGCGCCTGGCACTGGTGGGACTGGTGGGACTGGTGGGACTGGGGCTGCTCGGCCATGTTGGAGGGGCGGCCCCAGCGCCTCGGCCCGCCCCGCCGCCGGCTCTCGGCTGGCGCCTGGCGGCCGGGGCTCGGGGTGGTGGCCGCTGCTGGCAGCTCGGGGTGGGAAGCTGAGGCTCTCGCCTTCCTGGCAGGGTGAAAGCGAGATCTGTGGGTGAGGAGGAGCTCGTGGTTTCGTCAGGAGGAGCTCAGGGTGTCGGGGTTGGAGCCGGCACGGAGCCGTGCCCGAGGTAGCAAAGTGGTGGGTGATGTTCCTCCTCACGGGTGGGTGAGGGATCGTGTGCTCCAGCCATCCCACAGTAAGCATCAAGCACCAACCAAATCCGCACCTCGAAACACAGCAGCTCTACAAGAACTTTATTTAAGACAAATGTTTAGGCACACGCTGCCAGGCAATCGTACATTTGACTGACCAACACAAGTAGTGACGCACACCAGCATGGATCCTTCACTGTCATCCCTTCGCTATTACACATTCACAAACGTAACTATAACATTTGCTATTATCACCACTATTTTTCCACGCCCTGACAATGCAATGTTTCAAAGTTATCCATGAATTAAAAAAAAAAAAAAACCATCCCCCAGAAGACACAACCTTAGAGGAATGACCCGATGCAGTGCAATAAATCTCTGCATCTTGAACTGTACTTCTGTTAAAATGTTCCATTTTTACTAAATATTCAGGTATTTTAAGGAAACTTCCATACAATGTGCTTTGTATCCCTTTGTTGTAAGACACAAGGTAAACCACAAAACGTGGGGACAGTTCAGAAAGAGGTACTAATAAAAATCAAGTGTTTTCGCTGTGCACCACTCTATACAAGTTCAAATATAAAAAATATTAAAATGCTTTGTATGTACAGGCATATACAGTCACAAAAGAGCCTACATGCTCTCAAAGGAAATGCCTATAGCAAATGTTCTTCTGTTACTACAGCAGCATCATATACCACCTGATTTCAAATATTTAAGCCCTTCATTGTTGTACTTTTATGACATACAAGAAATATCACGCGTTGCTCTAAAATATAAAAAATAAATTATGATCAATACAGACTGTTCTGCTCCATACTTTATTCTGTATCTTTCTGAAAGCACAGAACTGGCAAAGAACACGGACCAGGTGCCTGTATCTGAGTAGGATTGCTATATACCTCTTAAATCTGGAGGAACAGGAAAAATCACCAGGATGTGCATCTATTATTTTCTTTCAGTTTCTCTGTTGATTTGGAGAACTGTTAACACGCTCACTTTCTCCAGTGGAGCTGGAAACACAGGAGATGCCATTTGTTCCAATCACTAGAAATTAGTACTGTAGTAAGAGGAATGTATCTCCGTGCCTAATTTGGCTACAGACTCTTCAATGCACAGCTAACCACTCCCAGACTCAAAACACTCCTCTGGTGAGAATATTTGCTCCTATTAAAAAATAAAGTAAATATGAGCAGAGGGGAAGGGGCAAGGGGAAGTAATAACCCTTCAATGGCCTGTCTGTATCACCATGGAAAATGAGATAATGCTTCCTCTTACTCCGCCTTAAATTTCTAGAGATTCTGCTCCTCGATAATATTCTGTCTCCTGCTGCAAGCTGAAATGTGTCATTAAGTCCTAATAAGCAATGCTGCTTTATTGACTTAGGTTGAGGTACAAATTTGCTTTAAAATTGCTTTTTCTTCTCAAAATTGTTCAGTTTGTTGCACGAAGATGGCGAAACAGCTGGAGAAAAGTGCCTACTTCTGACTTCAACACCAGTATGAAAGTACTCAAAATGCACATGGCAGCAACCAGTGACCTGTGTCTTTAAGAATATTTTTTATTTGATTTTGTAAACAACCTTAATTTTAAACAAATTAAAAATACATTGAAAATTCTCTATTTATATACACAGTACATGTTCAAACTTCACTTCATTGTGTTACCATGGTTTAAGCAGAAAAACAGGTTTCTATCCAAAGCCCAGTTGAATTACAACCATCCTCTGCAGTACAGCAAACCAGCCTGCCCAGACACGGTCCCTTCAGCAATACTTCATTTGTTATTTATCACCTGAACCGTTTTTCGGCCGTAGTGGTAATAGCTGTACGCAGATGTTACTGTCGTGAACGCTGTGATGCACCTTTGGGAGAAAGAGTTCCTGTAAGTCAGGTGAGTCCCGAGTTATGACAGTAAATGTTAACACTTGTTTTAAAGAAGGGAAGAGACAATCATCTGCTTCAGTTTGTAGCCTGCAGAATTTTTACCAGCGTGGGAAGTGACTGATGTGAGAACCTATCCCTTGGCTGCACAAAAGGGGAGCATTCAGATAATAGGAAATACTTGAACTTAGTATTTCAACAAGCACCAAAGCTAAAGCTCAAGTTTTGTATTTGGCCTCTTTTTTTCCCTTCCCGGGCATTAGGAATTTCTAAATGAGCAGTGCTCCTCTCTGTCAAAGGCTGGCACCGTTCACTTGTGAGTCACTGTTACAGTCCTGCCCCTCGCTGCCACTGCCAGGCTCGCTGACATCATTGTTGGAGCATTCCTACAGCATCCTGGTAAGTTACACCTCACATTTCTTCATTACTCACTATACGGGAACTCTCTCAAGAGTCCCAGAGAAATAGCAAGGAAAGCGTCTTTCACAGAGGCAGTTTTGGGTCCGGCTTTCCAACGGGATGAAAAACACACTTGACTGTTAAGATAAAGGTTCCTAGCTCCTTAAAAGCTTTGAGGCTGTTTTTCTGTTTTGTTTGCTTTTTAAAAAAGGCAAGTAACGCTGGATCTTTCACTACTTTAAACCAAGTTACGAAGTAATGCAGCCATCTGCAGTTCTGCCTCTTTGTTCCAGACTCTTGCCTAAGAGCTGAGGATAAATAATGCCACAATTAATTGTTCAGGTCTGCAATGACAGTGACGGGAAAGGCCATTATTTAAAGAAGTACACCCCTGGTGGCCTGTTTTCATTTGATCTCTTCCCTTTTCTCCCCTTCCTCTCTATAGCCCAGGAGGAATCATTGACTTCTTCAGGTACTTTATTTAAAGAGGCTTCAGAAACCAAGATTTCAGGATAGCAGGTAGAGCATAAAATAGAAGAAAATACCTCCTGTCTGTTTTACTGTTATCAAGATTGTTTCTCTAGGGACGCTAATGGCACGAACATACACAGAACACATACAGCTTTTCTTCTCACTCTTCTTTTATACTAATCTGAACATACACTTTGCACCGTGTCTACTCTCAAGACTTGTTTCTTAGCTGTTATTCCTAGATCTTACCTAGTCTCAAAATAAGTGCCAATAAATATATAGCTGCTGTGTCAGTTGAGAATAAACGTGCAAAAATTCAGCCATAGGGGGTCTATGACATCATTTGGGCACAGTTTTTTTGTTCCACACAATTAGATTAACCTCAATTACCAGTTTCGTAAGGAGTACATTAAATTATCTGGAAAAAGAACGAAGAGACGAGTTACCATAATGTCTGCAGGTAGATGCTGTCCACATAATCGAAAACAGGAGCTGCTAAAGACGCTGCCACCAGAAGTAGCTGAACAGCTGTATTCATCTGATAAAAGCAAAATTAGAAATGTGACCAAAATGAAGAGCACTCTCCAAGGAATACCACTATACACTTTTAATACTTGTTTAAGTAAAAGTCTATATACTACTACTTAAAAAGTACCAGAAAAAAAATGTTTTAAAACTTCTTTTAACAAACTATCTTACACATTTGAAGTTGCCTCCAAATTAGTTGGCACTAGATTGAAACTGCACTCAGCAGCAGCAGGAAACAGCTTCCTCCCACCAAACTACAGCTCGCCCCAGCTATGGAGAAATTTATCTTTTCTAATGAGTTATTACTCTTACCTTGCTAATGAATGTTGGTTTTAGTTGGGCTGTAGCATAACAGGGATTAAAATACCTGCTGAGTGTTCTCTGTTAGGAGAGAAAAGGGGAAAAAAGGCAATTCTAGCAGATTTGTTTTAATACACCTCTTAAGCTATCAACCCATGTTTTGAGCAACCATCAAGAGGGAAAAATCTATTGGTTACAACTTGTTAATGCTTACTCATTTTATATACACGTAAAGTATGTTAAAATAAGATTCAATCACAGTAAAAAATGATTACATGCTCATATAATTTTGTTTAACGCTACAAACTTACTGGTGGAGAGAGAGTTTTGTATCGCACGTAAAAAACAGCAGCGATGAGTGCTACATCCCTCAGAATGATCATGGAAGTCAGTGAAACTGAAAAACCAAGCCAACAGGATCTAGTGAAAAATCACGTCCACGACTAAGAACAAAATGAAACAAAAAGAGCACAACACATGAAGCAAGAAGAAATAGCCACCTTCAACTTCTAAACAACTTCTAGGTACGACTGAAGATTTTTAATGAGACTTCTGAAAGGGTTTCATGTGAAGTCTTAAATCAATCCGTCCTGAGAAATCTTTTGATATACCTACTGACTACTATTGCTTTGAAGAAATTGCACTTGAAAACAGCAGCAATGCTTTTTGATGTGTAGATCTGGGCGGGGGACAGAGGTGTGTTTTTTGTTCAAGTATGTAACAGCAGCAAATAACAAAGTACAACTAACTGGCAAAACTAAAGTTTTGAGCAATACAGAGTTTTCCTTCCAGAAACAGAAGAAATATTATCACACATAGGATTAACTTCTGTACCTAACACAGCATTGGCAAGTAATGACATTTTCTCACCTGGGATAAGATTTGCACAAGTTAGGCTTACGTAGAGCACGCTGATGAGAATTTTATCTGCCAGAGGATCAAGAGCACTTCCCAAGGCTGATTTCTGATTAGCCCAGTTTCGTGCAATAAATCCATCCAACTAGGAAAAACACAATTCAATATTTTTGTATTAAAGAGCTAAGAATACAACAGCTTTTATGTGCTTCTGTTACAGAAAGATGTCCTGAATGACATGACACAGGACAGCTAGTTTAAGTTTGATGAGATATGACACCTGTTAGCTGATACTTGTATCACTTTTTTTTCCCCCCCATGTTGCATTCCAGATTCTGGAAGCCTTCAGAGATATTCAGTTCTCATTATTTCAAAGAAAAATGAAGAAGATGTCTTAAAGTGCACATCTCAACAGACCTCTGGGTGCATGAGCACTGGCTGGACAGTTCCCACATGGGGATGGGAAGGAACCCACCCGGCTAACCCCACTGCTCCACCAGCACCAAGGTACAGGAGCTCACCACAGTGTCACAAAGGACACGTACAGCATTTCTAGAAAACGATGAGCATAAAAACGTGTCTGTTCCTATAATTTACTCATTCCTATTCTATTCTCTCAATTCCAACGTACGTCGATGGGGTCACCACACCCCAGGCTATCCCCAAAGCATCTCCAAACCAATGCAAACGTACCAAATCTGTTACGCCAGCCAAAACGAAGACACCGAGTGCAACGTTGAAATTTTCTTCAACGATCAAATAGCCCAAGACTGGCGCCAGACCCATCCTCGCCATTGACAGTATGTTTGGGATCGTCCATGGGTTTTCATACTGCAAAGCAAGAAAGGAGAAACTTCAGGCCAGGAAGGCAGATCCTCGTTTAGCACGTAATGACAGCAGTCAAGGTAAACAGGGGGCTGAGGCAGGGAAGCCCTGCAGATGTTGGCAGCAAGCTGCCATTTGGGCAGGGCACAAAGCACCTGAGCGGTAAACATTAACCAAGGCTTTGGTTTGGCAAATAGGGCACCACGAGAGAAGACACAACTGAGAGAAAACCTCCCCTGACAGACTTCCTTGACAGGTTCCCCTGACAGAAAGACCCTACCCAACATAAGATTCCCTGACAGAAATACTCCCCCTGACAGAAAGACCTCCCTGACAGAAGATTTCTCTGAGATTTTCCTGACAGAAAGAGCCCCTCCGACAGAAGATTTCCCTGACAGAAAGACCCCACCCCAACATACGATTCCCCTGACAGAAATACTCTGACAGAAGATCCCCTGACAGAAAGACCCCCTCCAACAGATTTCCCTGACAGATTTCCTTGATATTTCCCTGACAGAAAGACCCTCCCCGACAAAAGATTCCCCTGACAGAAATACTCCCCCTGACAGAAGATCCTCTGACAGAAAGACCTCCCTTGACAGGTTTCCCTGACAGAAAGACCCCCCAGCAGAAGAGTCCCATGACAAAAATACTCTCCCTGACAGAAAGACCACCCTGACAGAAGATCCCCTGACAGAAAGACGCCTCCCCAACATAAGATTCCCCTGACAGAAATACTCCCCCTGACAGAAGAGTTCCCTGACAGATTTCCTTGAGATTTCCCTGACAGAAAGACCCCCTCTGACAGAAGATTCCCCTAACAGAAACACTCCCCGACAGAAGACCCCCTGACAGATTTCCCTGACAGAAAGACCCCCTTGACAGAAGATTCCCATGACAGAAATACTCCCCTTGAGAGAAGATCCCCCCCTGACAGAAAGACCTCCCCTGACAGATTTCCTTAACAGGTTTCCCTGACAGAAAGACCCCCCCGACAGAAGACTCCCCTGACAGAAACAATCTGACAGAAGATTTCCCTGACAGAAACACTCCCCGACAGAAGATCCCGACAGAACGACCCCCCCGACAGATTCCCCTGACAGAACGACCCCCCTACCACCCCCCCACCCCCCCACGCACCAGCTCAGCGCAGCGCCCCGCCGCGCTCCTCTCCCGGCACGGCTCCTGCGGCGCGGGGCCCCCGCTGCCGGCCCTGGGGTGCCCGAGGCGGCTCCAGAGGGCGGCGGCGGCGGCGGGGAAGGGCGGCGGGGGGAGAGGCGGTGGCGGCGGCGGCCGCTGGCGGTGGCGGAGGAGCCGCGGGGGCTGCCCCAGGCCGCCCCCCCCCATGAGGCAGAACCCGCCGCCGGCACCACCATGGCGCCGCCCCCCAGCCCCGGGCGGGCTCCCTAAAGCCCTGGCCCCTCCGCCGCCACCTCCACCACCGGTGCCACCGCCGCCGTCTCCCGGTCGCCTCCTCCCCGCGGTGCGGAGGAGCCCCCAGAGCCCCCTGCCGAGCCAAGCGGCGGCCAGCATGGTGCGAGGCGCCCGCTACCCGCGCTGCGGCCCTGCCCGCCCGACCCAGCGGCCTCCCGCCGCCGCCATGGGCCCGGGGACAGGGGGCGGGCGGGCGGGCGGCGCCGTGCGGCCGCGCACCGGGACGACGAGGAGGAGGAGGAGGAGGAGGAGGAGGGGAAAAGGGGAGGAAGGCCGGGGTTTGGCGGCGTTTTGCGGCCGCCCCCGCCGCTTTACGGCAAGCAGGGAGCCGCCCTACCTGAGGGAGGGAGGGGGCGGCCATGAGGGGCGAGCCCCGCTGCAGCCCCCCGGGGTTTTTTGGGGGGGTTATGAGGAGAGGTGCTCGGTGCGGGCTCGGAGGGCTCTCAGCCGGGTTTGCTTTGGCTCGAAGGTAACGAAGGAGAGTTTGCTCTGTTAGCTCTTGTGAGGTGCTTGTCCCTGCCACCCTTCCCTGCATAGAAGGGTTTTAACTCGTTGCTGGGCTCGGCTCAGCCCCAATTGAGGCAGGACCCCCTGTGCTCACCCACCCTGATTACCTGTAATATTCAGCAACTGGTAAAAGAACTGAAAACCCTGAACCAGCAACCTGTCACAGTAAGCTGCTAACCTCTTTTTGCCCCCAGGGTGAAAGACAGTTGAGAAATGCAGTTTGCTTGCTCTCTGACCTCGATAACGTCCTGCTTCTGGCACACCAAGGGGGAGGCACCCCTCAGTGGAAAAGGGGAGTGAAGGTAGATAATGGGGAACTAGACCTGTGAACACCTTCTAGATGTGGAGATGACACCAAATGGCCACGCTGCCATGCAGAGGGACCCCAGCAGGCTGGAGTTGGGCTGGCAGAATACTGATGAAGCTGAGCAAAGAAACAAAGTCCCGCACCTGGGAGGGAACAAGCCCAGGCAGCAGTACAGGCTGGGGCTGACCACCTGGAAGCACCTCAGCAGGGAAGGATCCAAGGGGATACCAAGCTCACCCTGAGCCAACAAGGCAGCAAGGGCTGGGTTAAGCAGGGGGACTGGAGCAGGGAGAGGTAAAAATCTTCCTTACATCGAGGTGTGGGCTCCCTTGTCTGAGAGGGATGGGCAGGAGAGAGTCCCTGGAAAGATGATGAAAGGATAATATGGGGACAGAGGACTGGGACTGCTGAGCCTGGAAAAGAAGGTTATGGGGGAGAATCTGAGCGCGTATCAATAGCAGATTGAGGGAACAAAGAAGAGGGAGTCAAACTTCTCAATAGTGCTGAAAGACAGGACAAGCGGAACTTCAGAGAGCAAGGCTAGGTAAGGCAGAACCCTGCCTCTGAAATCCCCATTCAGCGTTTTGTCTCTCATGCCCCCCTGCCCTAGGTTGTTTTGTACAAAATTTAAGAAAAGTCACTTACTGGAAAAGGTGAAATTGTGAAGCCTACTTTCTTATACATCTTTATGTATTTAAACATCTTAGAAATAGGAGGGGAGAAAACAGAAGCATCAGCAACACATTGTTTCAGCTGTGGGTAAGCATTAAAAAAAAAAAATTAAGAATCTGCCCTTTTATTGGAGTAGACCATGATCCTGATTTCATAATTGTACAGAGCACTTCGTGGAACAGACATCCTGCTGTGGCAGGAACAGAGTTAAACACATACAACACGTAACATGAATGCATTGTGAAATAGCTGTTAATACCCACACCCCTGTTCACTGTTACTATATCTCTTGAATAAATAACTCAATAAATTTTAACAAATTTATCAATGTATAAGTTTAATGAAAAAATAAAAATTCAATTCCTGTTTTTACACATTAAATACTGTAAGGAGACCTTAAGTTAGACTTGCACTGCAAATAAAATCTCAAAGACCAATAAATACAGACTTACAAATCAGAAAACCAAATCAGTTTCAATAAGGTATCACCTTTTACTGTTATAAAGCTGCACTGGCTCAACATGATGGTTCCCAAATTTTGGGAAACTTTTCTACATATTAAATTCCTCAGACGACCTACAGTGCTAAAAACACAACTGACATTGTTCTCTCATGAAAGATTGCTTTTTTAAAACCTGTGGGTAGAACATCACTAAGTTTAGAAGCAACATTTGTTACTGTGATCATCTGGGCTAGCAGAGCTACACCTACAGGGTGAGTCCAGCAGCAGTATCACACCACAGTTTGTCCCACAACAGCTTCAGGCAAGCCTGCTGGCATTACCAGTTCCCAAACAAGAATCTTGCACCTGAGGTAAGCAACGCTGCATCAGCTTCTGTGGCAGGCTGCAATTCAGGATGCTTTATTGCTGTGTCCACCAGCCCATTCCAGATACTTTGGTTGTGTCTCAAAGTTCAGAAACCCAGTCTCTCTCTTCACATAGTCTGAAGCTGATAAACTCTCAAGCCTTTTTTCAAAAGATAACCCTGATCATTTAGGGATTGAATAAAGCTTTCAAAATCAAATACCTGGAGGAAAAAGACAAAGAAATATCAGACTGAAAGTATTACATTTTATCTGGTACAAAGCAACATCAACAATTTAAAAGAATTGCAGTATTTACACATTACTTAGTGAACTATGCAGAGTAATGTATGTATTTATCCAAGTTCTGAAACAAACGGAAAATACAAGTACAATTTCTACAGTTCTCATTGATTTCAAAGTATTTATTCCATATCTAGAACATTGAATGGGCAAAAAAATATTGTAGGAAGTCAAAATTAGAATTAATTCAGTTAGCTACAAGTAACTAGTTGCTAAATGAATGTTCATTTGAGAAGAGTGGGCAATAACGCATCCTGAGGGCAGTAACATTCTGTCAGACGGGAATCACACCAAATATCCTATGTACAGCCCACATCTGGACAAGTTTGGAACTGAAGTCATCTTCCCCAGCAGACCAGGGTAGGTCGACCACGTAAGAGAAGAACAGCATTACTGGCCACAGTAAGTTCCATACAAAGAAATTCCTGGTCGCTACTTCTCACTTTAACACTCCAATTTCAAAACTTCTACATTGGCATTTGAAGCTTTTGACCATGAAACAAGAAGTAGAAATAACTATCAATATTTTTGTTTAGCTGAAGCCTCCCTCACAAGTACAGCATATAAACCTGTTACAGGATAAATACATCTCTGGCCACATGTCCTACATGATGTTCCCACCAAGTTACAGCATTCGGATGCTTGAAGCAGAACCAAAAACCCAAAGGGCGCATCTGGGCCAGTGAAGGCCAAGCAGAAACCTCACTGCTCACAAATAGAACAGACACAACAACGGCCTAAATAAATAAATACACAATAAATAATTTTGGCTGCTCTTTTTGAAGAGATGCTTGATTTCCATACTTACTCGTATCTGTAGCTCCTTCGCAATCTGCCGAAGCTGTTGCAATTCAAAGAGGTTGTTGTAAGTTCTTTCCGCAATGCTGTTGAGGGCAGAAATAAATCTCTTTGCTTGGGACCGATTGCTCATCCCAGACCCGTGCTGGGAACGTTCAAAGTCCAGTTTCCCAAACTCATCCGAGTAGGTTCCCAGCATGCTAAAATAAACATATGAATGGGAAGTAAGAATAAAAATGCATGAAGTTCCTTCCTGAAACATAACTGCTTGAGATGCTTTTATTCCTAGGGGATGACTTCCTATCTAGGGAACGTAGATTAAGCATCTGCCCAAATCACTTTTAAACTTAATTTGTTCAACAGCAACAATAGGCAGTGAGCACAGGAGACAAAAATTTCTGGCAGCACCTCATCTCTAAGTTACTGTGCACTGATATTCCTGACTGCTTTGGTGACACAGCTCAGAAGTTGAAGTGATAGCATTCAACTTTGGGCTGCTGTCAATTTTTAAACAAGTGTTAACAACTCTGAATGTTAATAACAGAGGCCTAAATTTGGTAAAGTCTTCTCTTCACCGTGTTTGCCTGTCAGTATTAAAAAAATAAGTCTTCGAATAACACCAAGATGCTTTATTTTTAAAGCACCGTGTATTACCTGTATTTCATTATTTCTATTACATCCTCAGCATCTTCCTTGGTACATTTCTCCCTTAATTCCAGCCTTGATCGTGCCTTAAAACAAAAACAACACAGAAAGGTATATTTAAGGTACTAAACCTGATGTGAGGAAAGGCTACAGCCCTGCCCCATGCACACAATGATACAACAAGCACAAGATTTGGAAGCACAGAGATGAAGCCTGAGCCTACAGGATTAAGATGACAAGCCCTCTACTTTTTACAGCATTTCAACATCACGTCCTTCAAACACACATTATCACCAGGTTAGAGTTCATTTGCTTTTTAATAGCGCATTCCTGGGAAGCAGCATAATATGCCTTAATAACATTGTGTTAGTGTTATGGAAAGCAGGAACACTCTGAGTTCAAGATGGGCAGCAGCTTGTCTTTGCCTGCACCTACTTGCTCTCCTTTTAGGAGAGCATGATAGGTTTTATTTCTACCCCCTTAAGGGTGCTTTACCTCTTAAGAGGCTTTAAACAACAGTAGCTCTTAAGCATTTGTAAGTCTCTTATATCTTAAAAAAAAAAAAAAAAAAAAGCTGTGAGAAAATACGGGATATCAGTATCAGTTCAGGAATAATCTTTTTGCTTTCAACCCTTAAGTACCACAGCTTGAATTTACCTCAGTAAGTCGAATCAGTGACTCCAGCTGCCTCGTGGTGATTGGTGTGCTGTCTGCTCCTTGGTTCTGCTTCCGAAGCTCAAGGTAGAATTCCTGGAGGACCTGAGCAGCTTCTGGAGATAGCTTTGGGTGAACGTACTGCCGAGCGTATCCGACGTACTTCCTCAGCAGCTGATGTGGAATGGCATCGAAGTTTTCTCCTGGTGAGATCTAACCCAATTACAAACAGAAGTCTTAGATTTTTGGATTTTCTGTCAGAATCCTATAACATACAAGTTTTAACATAAAAATTTCATCATCTAGGCTTTATCTGATGAAATCTTCATGAAGCTCTGAACATGGTGCCACATGTGAGCTGTGTTCTTTTAAAGTCCCTACACTGTGTTAAGACAATGCCATTTCAGAACAAGGAGCAGCAGCTATTAATTTCCACTTGTTAGTGTCAAAGGTCACCTAGATATGTCAAGAATTCTCTCAGAAAGGGAAAGTACAATTTCCCAATTGTTACAGTATACACCTCTATAGAAGTATAAGCCTTCACATTTCCCAGAGTGCAAGGATTTAGCTCCCAGAGGGGTTTATTTCTCGGAGACCTGGCATTTAGCAATATCAGCCCTGAAACTAACCACTGAAATTTAGTAATAAAATATCAGTTCTTCCCAAATTCCTCAATCTATCTCAGTCTGCAGATGTCCAAATACTTGTCCAAGCACTTACACTGCTTTACTGAGATTCAGTATTTCACAGCATGTAATGTAAAATTATTACACCCAATCTAGTTCTGTAGCTCCTTACTGAAATCTAATACAGCAAATTCGATTTCACACAGAATACCTTCCCTCTACCCCAAATAAGAACAAACAGAAGGAAAAAAGCAACTCAGCTGTTAAACTCTTTCCATGTGAATTGGCACAATTTTGGCAACTCCAGCATGGCGGATAATGGCAGCTACAATAAATAAATAGCTACTTGCAGAAACTGGTGGCTGGGGCCTTAATACTTCTTGAATTCAGAGCCAGTTGTGATGAGAAGAATGGGAGTAGGAGACGGAAGACAGCAGGTTGAGGTTGCCAGGTCCCACTGTAAGGAGCGTCACAGAAACAGGCACTGCAACCGTCACAGGACAAGTCCTACCTTAAGCCTTTCAAGCAGTGGCCGATCGGAAACAACTTCAAGAACAGAGCGATCCTGCAGGCTGGCACGACTCACAACGGCGCTGCTGCACGCTGCCTGCTTTCCAGCTCGGATAGCCATCACGTGCTCGGACAGCAAGTGATCGTGATCTTCATTTGGGGTGTCCAGCAAAATGAAAACCAAATCAAATCTTGACAGCAAAGCACTCCCCATTCTAAAGTAAAGACAAGAAAACCACACAATCCTTGTATTAATGTAGAAAAACAACAGCAATTCTGCTCTGCTTCAAAAATATTTAGAGAACTGTGTCCTTTTCATTCAGGATAAAGCAAAACAGCAATTTATCTCCTAAAACAACATGAAAATTTATTACAACAAGCTTGTGTTCAAGCTCCAGGAAACTAGAAGTCAATTAAACCCAACTGCAAGACTGCCTGAAGCACCTGCTCCCGAATTTGGATTATATAAGCAGCATTTCAAAAAGTGCTCACTTTAAGTTCTCAGACACCGTTTTGGCTTTGTTATAATGCCCTCCAACGGGGTTTGCTGCAGCAATGATAGATGTCCTGGCTGGCAAGCTGCAAACAATGCCAGCTTTGGCAAGGCTGATACTTTGCTGTTCCATGGCTTCCAGCAGAGCCTGGTGTTGGCTTCCCATCTTATCAAATTCATCTATTCCACAAATACCTGGAAACAAAACAGGACAAAGGCTTATTAGGAAACACGTTAACTAATGGACAAGTGGATGCCACAATCCAGTGCAACATCAGAACTCCACTCAGAGTCTAGGTACTGCAGAAGATCTTTGACCAAGCCTCCATTTCAGCAAGGTCTGTTTCTGTTCCAAGCTGCTGCAGCTGAATCATTACAAAGCTGGCTTGGCTTGCAGAGGCAGTGTCTTGGCTACTCATTAAGATGCCAAAACAAGCAGTTTGTAAAAGCAGAAATAAATGGCCAACTTCATAAGCAAGCTATTTTTCAAAAACAGTAAGACTCCAGTAGGTGCCTTTAAGTCAGAGATTTCTCATGAAGGAAATCCTAGTTCTTCACCACGTGAAATGACACTGGTATGCAGATTGCAGAACTGAAGTTTTATACACATCCTAAGCCCTAAGAAAGCAGGAACCACTTCTGGAGAAGTCACTGGAGAAGCTCACAACTTCCCAGATTGGGAAAGCCACTACCATACTTCAGATTTACATCTTTAATCCCCAATTAAGCAAGCACTGTAGTTAACAACCTCTGACCCAGCAGCACCTCCCATCACCACGTTTGTTCATACGAAACCTATGGCATTACAAACATTACCTTGATCTCCGAGCACTAAAGCACCAGCTTCCAAGGCAAAATCTCCCGAAGCACCATCTCTAGACAGTGTGACAGTCAGGCCAGAGCTGGTGGAAGTATTACCACAAACATACACACCTCGAGGAGCAACGTTACACACTGCCTGGAATAAAGAAAAAACACTTTTTCTCATAAGCCTTACTCTAGAGAAACAGTACAAAGCAAAACCAAATCTGTTTCTTTCCATTTAACATAGCCCAACTGTAAAGCTGTAACTCCTTGCAACCCAAAAGACACATTTCTGCACAATTTTTGTCGCAATATTTGTACTTAGCCACACCTACTGTGTTATCAGAACTACTTGGACTTGGGGCTCAACACCTGCACCCAAAGTGTGTGGAAAAGCTTGTGAACATCCAATCCATCACAGAATTGCAGATACACAGTTTCTGTATTTTCAGGCTCCAGGGCTTATTTAGGCTAACATCTTATCTGGCTGGCCAACAGAAGCTGCTTCGGGGGGGGGAAGCATCGTTTGTTCCACAACTACAGGTTGAAGGAGAGGCCTCGTCTCTGCCATGCCCCTAGTATCCAGAAAACAGCTTAAGCTTTGAAAGGACTAGCAAAAGACAGGCATGTTGCGGTTAAGTTTGTTTAGAAAGCAGTTATCATTAGAGATTTACTGGGAAAATTAACTTTGTTTACTTGTTTTATTCAGAAGATAACACCCAAAGCATATTTGCTCAGTACCAGGTAAGTGACAGGCACTGACAACTGAATTAAAAAACAAACAGAAGACAAGAACAAAACCAACAAAACCCACCACAAACCGGTTCCGACACAGCTCTGTTCTTGTCCTTGTGATTTTTTTTTCTGTGGCAGTGATGATAGAAAGGAGGTTTGTCTCAGGGTCTTATCGCTAATGGCATTACTTAGTATTATGTGGGGGAAAGAAGCCACAAAGTCATTTATTATATACCAGATATTCCCAATTCAGTGAAAAAAATCATTTATCAGGATGCTTACACATACATCTGTCACTTCAGTTAAATTATTTCAGGGCACATCTTCACATGACACATTCATGTTTAAAAAAAAAACTGAGTCTCTTTAATGAGATAGAGAATACCGCAAGTCTAGGAAAACTCTGCCCCCCTTTTGCTTCACAGTAACCACAGGCAAAGACGTGGAACTTTAAAACCATTCAGTTTAAGATACATTCTGCTGTTAACTGGCTTTGCAGTCTTGCAAAAAAAAAAAAAAAAAAAGCCCACCAGGACTGTGATGCAAGCATAGGAACAGGTCCCTTCCCTGAAGAGCAGAGATCTGGGCCAGCCACACAGAAATAGGAAAAGAGGAGGGAAATAAGCCTCACGGGAGGTGAATAGCATGGTGGTTCTAAAAATGCCCTTGTTTTATATGACAGTGGGATAGCTACATGAATAAAGTGAGACACCTCATCAAGAAGAGAAGTTGGTGAAAGGAGCTAACAAGAGCAGGACAGCAACAACACAAAGTACTTTAAAGTCTACAGGCTTGACCAAGTATCTCTGCTTTGAAAATGTTTTAACAGGACGATTCTCTGGAAAGAATGGACTGCAGGGAAGCCATTTGGGTGCTATACGCTACACCTGAGGCATGCTGTTTGAAGACACATCTCCAGCCCCGCCAAGAAACCTTTTGGTCTTCGTGCAGCTACCCTACAATGCTCACAAGAAGGTAGCAAGGAGTTACTGAAAAATACAATCATACAGTAGTAAGAAATCAACTCATACTTGCAACATTTGACTTTTTCCTAATCCTGGATCTCCAACCACCAGAACATGCGGATCTCCTCGAACCGGGATTCTGTTCTTGTCATCAACAAACTTCTGACATCCTCCAAACAACGCCAGGGCCAAGCCTGCCTTTACAATCTGTGGCAGTACACACCAACATAGTCAGTATTCGGTCATTGTGATCAGTACTGACAGGTCCCCAGAACTGCTTGTAGTAACCCCTCTCTTCTGGATGGCTGAGCTTAAATCCCAGAAGAAAGTTGCAAAAGTATAAGGCTGCCACCTCCCTGTTAGTTCACGCACTAGAACACCACTGAAAAGTCACCCATAAATACAGCCCCTGCCCCTTCCCTCCACCCCCGAGAAACTTTACAAATCCTGTAGAAGTTTACTGTGGCATAAACATTTCAGCCTGAAGTTGCAAAGCAGAGCTGGCAAACTGCTTACCTCATGGCCATAGATGGCAGGACAAAGGGAGCTGAAAAACAAAGCATACTGTGACATACAGAACAGAGATCTCACGTTACTACTAAATAATCACTCGTTCTCTCTCTCGTCCCAGAACACTTTTCTAAGTCCAACGTTTTTGCTTAGTTGTTGAATTCTTAGAATCAGTTTAAATGTAAAAACAGTACCATATTTCTCAAAATTTTTAGATAACCAGATATACTTGAAGCAACATGAAAAGCCTTTTGAGTTTGCACAACTGCAAAGGACCGTTTTCCCAGCGGTCACTGCACTGTTGTGATTTTTATCAAATAACTACCTACAAGCCTCCTTCTAAAGATTCTGCAGTTTTGTGTTCTTTGATTCCACTGGCAGGACCTGAGGGACAGCCCAGCTAGAGAAGCACTTCTCCATCTGAACTGAGGGTCTCTCACACCCAGTAACCGCTGCCACACAACTTACTTCACAATGAGCCTGAAGAGGTTGTCCTCAGCTTGGATTTCTTGAACAGCATAGAGGTCCTTAAGTGAAAACTCCATGAATGATCTCTGAAAAGTCTCATCATCAAAGTTCTTTATTTTTTGTCCTTTAGTGTTGCTGACAGAATTCGCCTCAATGTACAACAGGAACACACACTTGTCATTCTTATTTTTAGAAGCTGTTAGAAAGATTGATAGACAATGAGGAAGAAGTTTTGCATTTTTAATGCTGATGTTATTTACAAACGGCACAGGGCAATTCAGAAATATTTAGCAGACATATCTACAGCCTCTGTTTTGCATATTTAAGTAGGTGGACACCTGCTTTTTTTTTTTTTTTTTTTTTTCCCAGAGAATGGTAACTGAGCAGTGAACGCAGGCTCACAGTAAATCCCAACTGCAGTTCCCTGCAGTATGTTCATTCTATTACAGCTACGCACAACATGCTTCTTCATTTTTGGGGAAAACAACAATTCTAAGATTTCTCTAGGGAGAACTATACTGAAAAAGGTAATATGCCTTCACAGTTGTATGATGGCTTTTCTGTAACTTGAAGGAGGCATTGAAGCAAAAAGATTAAACAAATGATGAGCCTAGATGAGACTTCAGGAAATAAGGATGCCCCCCTGCCATGTGAGCAGTTCAGAGAAGGCTTCACTATCAGCTGACCCACCATAAAACACCACGTCAGGACTGGAACTTGAAGACTATAGTTAAATATAGACCAGTGGGTTGCAAAAGGCAAACTCCCTCTATCAGTGGACATTTGAGACAGCGCTCCCCTTGAGCAGTGAGGCAGATTGCCTTTTCAAAATGACACCTTGGTATAAAACTTTGGGAACTTCTTAAACACACTTAACGCTTTTACAACTTTGAGAGCTCAAATGAAAGAGGACGGCTGTTCATCCTGTTGGGAAATCACCAGGGGGGGAAAAAAAAACAAAACACAGGAAAAAGTATGCCAAGATGTGTGTTTTACCTTCCTCAGTGCTTGACACCTTGACTATCCCTGTAATTGTGACCACATCTCCTGGCACGCAGCTGTCCACCAGATCCTGAACCAGTTCACATTCAATTGTGCGAGGGATTCGGCCTGCTTCTCGCTGATCATCTGACATGAGCTCCTGCACCCTGCAACACATGTGGTAAGCACTCACTCCATGTGTTACGTTACATGGTAACACCATGTGTTACCGATTCTGGCATAGAGAGAATGGCATACACTGAGAAGGGAGGCACCAGAAATGTCCTGATCAACACTGAAACAGCGGTGCTGAACTTGAGAAACAGGCTTTTTCAACTCAGACTTGAGCAAAAGGGCATATAACATACCTACAACCCCAAAAGACAGTTACAACGTACTCCTGAAATACTAATTGATGTGGACTTCAGATTTTCTAGCACTGGTGTGTTCATGTAGAAATATGTACGGTATGTGAAATAAGATGGACTTTATTTACAAAGTTAGGAGGTCAGACATGATAGCTCCAATGCTTAATTGGCATTTTAACCCTAGAAAATGCCACGCAGTTCCTCAGACCACAGCAAGAACAGCAGCACGCTCTGTGTAGTTGCAAAAGGCCAGCAGCTAACAAGTTCTTTAAAAGGTTCAGATTTTGACTCTGCACATAGAGTCCTGAAAATTTTCCTAGAAGCTTAGCATAAAGCTTCTCTTAAGCTGTGATGAACAGCACCCTCTACAGCTACTCACAAGAATGTCAGTACTGTTTTTAATGAGTTCTAAATCACTTACTAAGGAAAGTTCTTTAAAAAATACACTTGGATGACATTTGGCATTATAAGACTTGACACTGAGCACATGAGCTTACAGAATCTGAACACAACCAGAGGAAAGCAGTAAGAGTTCTGTTTCTGCTCAGGTAAGCTTAATGCTTACCTGCAGTAAGCTAACAGGATGAGCAAAACACAGAGCAAATTCTCCTGAATGTGTATTATGGGACAAGAGCAGCATGGTCACAGTACAGCAGAAGCAAGGAAACAAAAAGAAACATTCAGTTCGTTCAAGTCAAGTGTCACAGCTGATGAATAATTTAACACAGCTTTCCTAACGGACTTTCAGTTCATTAAAAGGAATTATTAAATATTAGAAGCAACTAAAAATAATGTAGAAAGTCTACAAAGAGCACAGATGTAATATTTCTCAAAGAACTCACATTAGGAGGAATTCCCAAGAAACTATTACATTGTTCAGGGTTCATATACAAAGTACACTATTTCTGTGATAAAACAACTGCTTTGTAACAATCTTTGAGAAGTACTTACTGCAAAAGAGTAAGGAGATTAAAATGACAAAGTGTAACACAGAATGAGCCATCCTGTTGCTTTTTGACTACTTTGGTTATTACATTTTTGTGCAGGGGTGGAGAGATGCTTACTTCACAGACTGCCAGTCCACTGTTGTGGTTAAAGGAGAGCTTCTGTCAGGGGTGAATGACCGGCCACGGCACTCAGGTACAAGGCACTGTAATAGAATTAATTCTAATTCATTCTTAATTGTTGTTTTTTTAATGGCAGTTTTAAACTGCCTTTTTATTTTTCAAAAAGAAAGCAAGACAACAATATTGATTATCACAATTTAAGGAAAAAAATCATTAAATTAATGCTACAGACTAACACATAATTAACAAATCTGTGCTATCAAGCACAGACAGCTGATCCTTGGCTCAGTTGTTAGAGCAAACACAGGTAATTTGTACGATCCCCTGATTTATGGGAGTTTCTCCAAACTGCTTTTGTTTCAGTAGTATACATTTTTTTCAAGGTTATGCACTAATTCATAGCTGGATGGTAAGTTTTTCCGGTTTTGTTTTTTAAATGTGTCACATTTTTAGGCTAGCTTTAAATATTAGAACTAATTCCCCTTTCACCACCCTTTCTCATCCTTCAACGCCGACTGGCGTTGCCATTTTTCAAATCCCCACAGAAATGCAAGAGGGAGAAAGTATGAGCTCGGGCAATTTTAACTTACCTTTGTCGGAAGCGTGTATTTTCCATCAGGCAGAGGAACGCTCTGAACATCTCCACACGTGCCACATACGAAGGCGAGCTTCGTGCACAGTGGCTTGATGTTGCTGACACGCACAACGGTACCCCGCAAGGCGATGTACTTCCCATAGCAGTTGGCCCGAACGTTTTTCAGCTGAGTTAGCGGGTCGTAGTTGTACACCCTACACAGAAGTTAGCATTTGAATCCCTACCAGGGCTTTGAATCCCTGCCAGCTGTACATTTTGTTTGTACAGTGACACCTGGAAACAACCAAGACTACCAAAATCACAGAAAATACTTAATAATAATCATGTATAACTGCCTTTGAATTATTCCCAGTTAAGAGCAGGGTTTAGACTTGTGAAAAAAGAACCAAAGACTCATGTCTGTGTTCCAAAAGATGCCTTCTTCATCTACAGGTTTTCCGAAACACAGTTCAGTACCTAATTAAAAGGGTGCAGTTTTATAGCAACAAAGCTTAAGAATATATCATAGTCTGTCAAACTCCCCAATTAATTTGACCTGCTGTGTTAAAACCTGCTGGAACCAGTAGAGAAAAAATAAATCAAACTCAAATAGAGCTAATACCCCCAGTCTGCCTCAGAATCCCGAGGTCTGAGACTATTTTCTGAAGAGGAAAGTGTTTCATTAGGAAACCAACGGAAGTCACATTTTCACAGTGATAACAGCAATTAAGATTCTTGAATGTATATGCTTTTTCAAAAATTAGTGTAATTTCAGTTCCTTCATTTCAAGTTAAAGGTTAAATAATTAGAAACATTCTGGAAGCTTCCTATCAGTAACCCTTTAATAGACGTAAGCTAAAATGAAAGAACAAATCTTCCTCTACCACTGTCCAAATACAGGGAATAATAAATATTGCCCACTGTAGTTTAGGTACACACCAAATCAACTCCTTTTTGAAGGCAAGCCTTTTACTACCAAAAGGCTAGATTCTTTTGAATCCTTTCCTAATTTGTCTAGTAAACAGCAGAAATATAACTATACTGCTGTTTTTAACGAACAGGTGTTTCACAGAATAGTTGCTCTACTTGTAAGTTACTTCTCTAGGTATAACCTGTTTCTTAAGCTTATAAGCAGGTTTCTTTTTGCCTTTGCCCTCACCAGGGCACCTCAGCTTCTGATATTGCGAAGGCAAAAATGTAGACTGTTCTTCTGGAAATATCTTCACAGGGGCAAGTCTCTCTATTAAATAAGCCTTTAGCACCATGCATGGACATTGATGATCACTACAGAAGAGGCAAAAAGCTCTTCCAGAAAAAAAAACACTCAACACCTATTACCTGGCATGAATGAGAGGCACATTTATTACAGCTTCTCCCTCAAGCGGCAATCCTTCCTGCACCTGCAGCTCCGCAGCATGCCTTTCAAGGTCCTTTGTTAGCACCTAGACACAAGAGGAAGGCAGGCACAAACTTCATATTCTGTGCAACACGGGTTCAAGTGGCTACCGTTTAGTTACTGTCAGACCCGCTGAAGTCTGAAGAGCTCTCTGCTGTCCAGCAACCCCCACTAAACAGCATTTTCCTGCTTCTGAACAGCTCTAAGATTCATTTTAAAAGGAATTTAAGATTGTATTTATTGAATTATAAAGTGAGTGTTTACAATAGTCTTCATTCCTGGTCAATGCATAGAGTTTTGTTTGACAAGAACAAAAGCACCTGAGAATTTGCCTTTCAACAAGCAGTGAAATACTCCTTTCGGAGACATTGAACAGAGCCAGGAATTCTTCCACCAGCTCACCACTCACCCATCAGGCATGGCTCTTCCATGTGAGGTCAGATAACTAGCACAAGTAACTCACAGCCCATTGATATAAACAGGAATTAGAAGTCACTGACATAACTGTTAGAACTACGTTTAGTTTTAGCCAACTGCTTTGACTATGACTAAGCAAAATACACTAAAACCAACGAATTTTCAAATCAGGATTTTGTAGACCATACAGAAATGGCGTAGAGATGGAAGTTATTGAGTTTTGATTGAACAAAAGATTTCCGTAAGACAGAAAAAAATATAGAAATTTGGTTTTATATCGTAATTGCCTTAAAATCCCACAGATTCTTTTCATTATGAGGGGTGTGCTCACAGATTAGAACTTCACATTTACCTGGTGAATTGCTAGACCCATACACTGCAATGTTTTCTGAGGCATATCCCGTAACTCAGTAGATATGTTTGGTATTGATTTAGTTAACTCTTTATCTTCTATCAGGTCCTTATAATCCACTAGGATACTTCCTTTTCTTTCTATTTCATCCTGCAAAACATTTAAAATTACCATATACACTTCAAAATATAAACACAATACATCCAAATCACGTCATAAACGTTTCACATCTGTGATGTAGATTATCTTTGATAGAGAAAATAAAATTATCTAACATCACTGCATCAACAATGTATATAAACAGACATATTTTACCTTATCATAAAGGTCAATGCGTTGCATGAAAAATTTTTCAAAGGCTTGAGTCTTCAGGACAAAAGGAGACTTGTCAGCATAAGCTAATCAGAAACATGCTATGTTAATGATTGACAGAAAGAATTATTTCAATTTCACAAAATACATAAAAATGCAATTTTTGTTCTGTTCTCTTTCTGTATTCCAGAACTGAGGAAGATGACTGATCTCTACAGTCCCACAGTAATGTCCTGTTACAAGGTGTGTTATAAAAGAGCTGTCTCTAGGATGACCGAGGTCAACCACACAGGGGCAGGAAAAGCTCCACAGAGACACAGATTCCAGCCTTTGACAGACCGCACGCTAGAATATACCTAACTGAGCAACTTAAAAAAGATCCTATTCTACACTATTTAAGATTTCTTTCCAGTGTTTGAAGTCCAGAGATTACAGCGTGCTACAAGACTAAAACCTGTGTCACATGAATGTGACACAAATGTTTTCTCTTCCACTTATCCCCTCTACTTATAACCCACTCTAGAGAAAACAGAATAGGATATTTGCTATACATAATTTTGGTCTAAAAATACCTTCAGAAAAGTAAAGCTTCCAGCCCTTATATGGAATAAACTGGTCCAATGTTGACTGAACTAGTCGAGATGTTACTGAAAGAGATGGAAATTGGGATTAGAGCTATGTGGACACTAAAACTTGGCAAATTTTATTGTCAGTGATTCTTTAAAGCAGCAGAAGGCAAGCAGTGCCGTTGCCCAGCACACAAGCGGGCCACAAGAGGTTGCCCAGAAAACAGGGAGGAGCCAGCTCACCAGCTTGGGGCATTCTCTTGCACTCTGCCTTTTGTCCTCCTCGTCCTCGCCATCCTCCTCGCCATCCTCCTCTCCACCCACCTCTCCATCCGCCTCGCCACCCCTGGAAGCCTCTCCCCCGGGCAGCCCCCCTTCCCCTGACATCCGCACTCATTTTTCTGTAGGGGCATCAGCTTGGGGCAGTAACAATGGGCAGAAAATTTATGAATTATCACTACTGGGGATGAGAGCCTGGGGGGGAGATCCTCCAAGCCTTGGGGTCCCCCTCCAAAACACAGGGGGACTCCCTCAAGCCTTGGGGTCCCTACACAGGCCTTAACACCCCACTTATAGGACCTGGGGTTCCCCTTCCAAGCCTTGGGGCACCCTCCCAAGCCCTGAGGAACGTACTCAAGATTTGGGGCCCCCGTTAGAGGCCTTGGGCCCCCCTCCAGGCCTTAAGACCCCACTTATAGGATTTGGGGTCCCTCTCCCAGCCCCGGAGGCCCCCTTCCGAGCCCTGAGGGACCTGCTCAAGGTTTGAGGTCCCCGCTCTAGCCCTTGCGACCCCCGTTCGAGGCCCTGGGCCCCCCCCCCCAAGGCCTTGGGGGTCCCACTTGCAGGACTTGGCACCCCCCTCCCAGCCCGGGGTCCCCTTTCCAATTCTTAGGGTTCCCCTCCGAGCACCAGGAGGATCCGGGAGGACCCTTTAAGCCCCGGGGGGTCCCTCCCGCGGCCTGCCCCCCTCAGCCCTCACGGAGCAACCCCCCGCCGCCTCTGCTCCCCTCAGGAGCCCGCCCGCTTTGGCGCCCAACCGCCACTTCCGGCCGCGCCGCCAATCCCCGCGGAGCGCGCGGCGGCCCCGCCCCCTCGGCGCCGCGTTGCCATGGAGCCGTGAGGGCAAGCGGCGGCGCACATGCGCTCTGGCGCGGCGGAAGGCGGCTCGGAGGGGCGCTTCCGGTGCGGGCAGCGGGCGGGAGGAGGAGGAGGAGGAGGAGGAGGCGGAGGCGGAGGCGGTGATGGCGGCGGGGCCCGGGCCGCGCATCTGTGAGGGGGAGTGCGCCGTGCTGAAGCGCGGGGACGTCTTCAAGGCGGTGGCCGTGCTGCGGAGGAGGTGAGGGGCCTGAGGGGGGCTGGGCGAGGCTTAAATTCCCGTCAGGAGAGAAATAAAAGTGATTTCAGTAAATATCGCAGATAAAACCCTTTTTTTCCTAACGTGTATAACCCAGTTTTATGTGTTTGTAGGGTTATATGTGTATAACCCTAGATTTTATATGTTTTAATTTTATTCCTTGCCACGTTGAGGCTTCATCGCGTCAAAATCACGCTGTGTAAATTATGTTCTATAAACTAAGGCTTTACTGGTCATTTTCAGGTGTCTCTTGAACTGAAAACATATAATTATGAAAAATATGCTTGGTTTAAGTTCTCTGATCCCTTTCCATCCATTATCAGTGTAATGTAACTTTATAGTTAGCATTGATCTTGGCATTGATCTTCTTGTGCTTGTCCTGGTTTCCTCAAGCACCCAGGTAAAAGCAGCACGTGTGAAGTTCCTTATTCTGTTGTGGGTTTTAAGGTCCTGTCACGCGGTCTCTTGGACGTGGTCAAAATGCTGCTTTTAATGCTATCAACTCTTTTCTCGTTTCAGGAAAATTATTTTCGAGAAGCAGTGGTTCTACCTGGACAATGCCATCGGACACGTTTACGGGACTACGTTTGAAGTAACGAGTGGAGGAAACCTGCAGCCAAGGCGAGAGGTGGAAGAAACTACCACAGGTATTACGGAGCCTTGGTTGATGCTTGGGAGAACGAGCACTAATTATGTTTTCTCCAATAAGACCAAAGATGATGGAAAAGCTTTCTGTTAATCGTTTGTTAACATATCTTACTTATATTCTGTGTCACAAGTGCATGGGTTTGCCGTGATCCACTGTTCCACTAGTCCTGTAACAAATCAACTTTTTAATATGGGAGAAAATTGGAACCTTGATTTGGGTGAATATCTATATATAAATATGCTGAGGTGTATTTTACATATTACATTTAATGGATTGCTTACACGATACATTGCAAGACCACAAAGCATGTGGGATTAATGCTGAGTCTGCTTTCTGTGAAACTAAAATCATTTGTTTCTCCGACTTAAAAGTATTTAGAGGTAGATTTTACAAATCTATATCCTTTTCCTTTAGACACAAAAGAAGCAGGTACAGATAATCGTAACATAGTTGACGATGGAAAGTCTCAAAAACTGACTCATGATGACATAAAGGCTTTGAAGGACAAGGGTATTAAAGGACAGGTAAAAATAAGGTTTTGGTGTCATTTCTGTGCTACCTTGATGGTTATATTTTAGTTTACGGAACAGGCTATTCTTTTAATGGTGCAGAAACTTCAGTGCTTTTTCTTTGTTCTTCTGCTCAAGTCATGTTTTCCCTAAAGATCTGTTTTTACAAAAACGCGAGGGCTGTTTTCAGAGAAAACTTCATGTAAGGTTGGCAACTTTGTCAATAGGCAAGAATGACTTCGTGCTGTATCAGAAGTCATAAAAGACATAAAAGGAGTATTAATCATTAAGGAAACCTAATATACGTAATCACCTTTTAATTTGGTTTCTTCATAAGATTCAAAATGTTATTTCTGTATTGCAGACGTGTTCAAATTTCACAATAATGAAACTGCTAAAGGTGTAGTGAAGGATCGCGGAACCCTTAACTAATAACACTGCGTAACAAGCACGCTAACAGTGTGCTTCTAGGTGCTACCTACCAGTGACGCGCGTCTTTTATCTGCACCTTAAAAGCTAAGAATATTCCCAAGAGAGCAGTCCCGGTAGAAAAGGCATTGGTTTTTACCCCACACTTAACTGGCAAAAAGTGAGGCCTTGTAACATGTTAAGAAACCCCTGCAGTAAGTGCTGTTCTGCACACATTATCAGTCGAAATTCTCTCTCATCTTTGGTTTACCCTTCTTAGTAAAGATAAGAAATTGCTCATGCTTACATCAAGTTCATCTCTTTGCATCTTGCTGCGTGCTGCTGCTGTTCGAAGCAGCTGTTCTGCTTTTGTCTGCTTAATAATGGATGTGTCCAGGGAGTCTAGAATGGTATTTCCTCTGTTTACGTGGTTGTGCTGCTCTTGGCAATCTCTCTTTGATAAGAATGTACTAATCAGTCTGATAGCTTGGACATTTTCTGTCAGTTCTCATTATCTGTGGCAAAAGATCACTCTTCTCTTTGTCCTCAGCATGTCTGTGCCATTCGTCTGCCATACTGTTAATTAAGGTTATTAAAATAGCCTGCTTTGGTAATTAACTGGAGCTGAACATTCATTTCATGTGATATTAGCACTGTGAATGTCTGGTCACATTTGAATTTGTGTTTGTGAATGGCATGTGTTTGTGATGCAGGCTGAGTTGCAAGGTGGTTTGAATTAAAGCAGCCTCAGTGTTAGTGGGGTTTCATTGCCCATCACATTCCCAAATTCTTCCCAGGTCCTGAGGGATAGGTGTACAGTGTGAGGCTGCAGGCATCAACTGGTAGTTATTCCTGGGGTATTGCAGAGTGCCACGTCTTCCCTTTGGCTTCTTGTGCTTGCCCTACAGAAATATTCTCCAGTTTCCTCACTAAATTTTACTGGAAATAAGTAGACACTGCATTTAACTCTTCTAAGAATAAGGCAAAGAAGGAATGACGTGCTGATCCACACCATTAATAATACATCCTAAATGCCTGAAGGACTTTAAGAGATGATGGCTTGAAAAAGAGCAAGTGAGAAGTACTGGCACCAATCTATTTGGAGCAAGTTTTTAAGGTGCAATGGGAGGTGCAACGTCCACGTGCAGCTTTTGTTCTTGTATCGCAGGCATGTGGACAAAAGAATGATAGATTTTTATCTTACTTTATTCTCTTGGAGGTCTTAATGCTCACTCCAGCTGGAACCTGAAAGCGTGAGGAACAGGAATTATATTGGCAAAGGGAGGAGATTAGAACAAGGAGATTGGGAAAATAAGACAAGAATTTTGGGAAAACTGGAAGCCAGAGCTTCATTTCTGGCCATACAAGGCTGCCCTCTCTCCAGAGTTAGTTCTGGCACTCAGCAGAGTCCTTCCCCCAGTATGCCCTGTTTTCAGGATCAGCGTTTTCATTTTTGCCACTTTTACACTAGCATCATGTAGTTACACTTCTGTCCCTAAGTGTTCTGTGTGGTTCGATTCCTGCATGTAGTCAGGGCAGTGCCTCCCTTTCTGTGTTGATTAGAAGAATTGTACCCTGCCGTTAATGGCAGTAGAACTTAATGATACACATGCCTACGCTGCAATAAAATATTTTCTGTGTTTGTTTAAAGCAATACTATATGTGAAATGAATAAGAAATACATACCAGCCATAGTAAATATAAACTGTCTTTCCTAAGGAAATTGTTCAGCAGTTAATAGAGAACAGTACAACATTCCGAGACAAAACAGAATTTGCTCAAGATAAATACATAAAGAAGAAGAAAAAAAAGTAAGTGAATTTTAAAATCTGGAAAATATTTAGTACTTTAATTTGTTGACTCAAAGTAAGACTATTACTGCGTGTTTCTTACAGATACGAGGCAGTTATTACAATCGTAAAACCATCCACTCGCATTCTTTCAACAATGTATTACGCAAGGGAACCTGGAAAAATTAAGTAAGTTTTCATTTTGTTTCTCTTCTCAAGCGATGAAAATATTTTAATATTTTTAAAAACATTTGTATTATACCAGAGTATATAATACCACTTAATTAATTATTATTAACATATAAGACCACTTAATAACACCTATTTTCATTAATGGGAAAAACAGTTAATGAAAACACTATAAATTAATGAAAAATAATGTGATAGAGAAAATTAATCAATATTCTCCTGCAGTGAAGACAACTGTTGCATGCAGTGTTAGTTTCTTCCATTTCCCTTCCACCACCATTTTGCTTACTACCTCTGTTGAGTAATTAGCCACTTTGGTGGCACTTTACGTTTTCAGAGGGCTCTTATATCCTGTTGGTCAGTGGCATATTGTCTCTGTTTTCTGGCTTAGCAGACAAAAAAACAAGCATCCTATCCAAAACAGGGATTTTAATATTTAACATGTTTAAGAATCAAATCTTCTTCATTCAGAAGCCTCTAGAATTTAAAAACACATGGATAGCATTAGAGGAGAGCGGGTGAAGATCTACTTGCATTTATTTTTTACCTACCTGAATTACGTAACTTGTTCCAGACATTAAGATGGACAGAATTATGGCTTTTTAAGTAGGAAAAGTTGACCTAAAATGTTCAGACTAAAATAAAGAGCATTTTTTCCAAGACTTCTCAAACCTTTTTTCTTCTTTCCCCAACCTCCTGCATTTGACTTCATTTATCTGTTAGGAATAGCTGTAAGTTCCTTGGCCATCACTGAGGCTCTTCAGTGTAGGTGTTCTGCAGTAAGTGTAGGTTTTGATCTGGGATTGCAGGCAGTGTGTACTGCTGCAGAACAGTTGAAGATCATAGACTCATGGGGTTGGGTTGGAAGGGACCTTAAAAATCATACTGCCCTGCCCTGGGCAGGGACAGCTCCCACCAAGCCAGGCTACCCAAAGCCTCATCCAGCCTGGCCTTGAACGCCTCCAAGGATGGGGCACCCCAGCTTCTCCAGGCAGCCTGTGCCAAATGCTTTACACAAGTGCAAGTAGATGACATCTGTTGCTCTTCACTTATCCACCAGCGCTGTAACTCTGTTAAGACTGTTTTTCTAACTCTAAGAGAACTGAGTTGCTATTTCTTAAAGCTTTTTTTTTTTTTGTTTTCTAGCCATTTGCGTTACGACACACTAGCCCAGATGCTGACTTTAGGAAACATCCGTGCTGGCAACAAAATGATTGTAATGGAAACATGTGCGGGCCTTGTGCTGGGCGCTGTGATGGAGAGAATGGGAGGTGAGTCATACAGCAGCTTTAGCAACATACAAAATGAGGGCTTATGTGAAACTTAAGAAATACATTTGATCTTGATACTTTTAAAAGGCACTACTATATAATCATTTCTCAGTTTTCAAGATCTGCTTGGACTGTCTCCAGCATTCAAACACCTAATTTTATTTCCATTGGAGGGAGTTGTGTTTTGCGTATTTCAGGTGCATTTACTATTTGCTATTTTTAAAAATACGAAATTTGAAGTCTGCTGTATGTAGATCTATTTTAGTGTCTGTCTTGGGTTAGCATAAAGATGTTCAGAAAAAGCTACAAGGAGCTTGTATGCAGATTGTTCTCAAGGACTTGGGAAGAGAGGAAAGAATGGCAGAACAGGGGAGTGGCAACACTAGAATTCAGACAACGCACAGCACTACAAGTATTGTCACTCATCTAGCTCACTGTGCTAGGCATTTAGCACCAGCATAACGTGTATTTTAAAAGCAATATATGACATTCTCTTCTAGGAGAAGTTTGACTTGCATTTATTTCTCAAAGTCAGTTAACTAGTTTCATCTTAAATCATTCAAAGATACTAGACAGAGGTGACAGTTATATTCCAGAAGCCTGGAAAGGTAGGAAGTGTGATGTAGTGTTGTGCACCCAGATGTCTGTTGGCTGAAAAGCACGCAGGCAGTTATACTATAAATTGTTTTCATTTCAGGAAATTTTGTGCATAGGATTAATTTCTGAAGTAAATTAACTAAGTTGTAATTACATTACAACTACTGAAAAGTTCTTGTTGCAATGTTTACTGTTTAAATTAGCTTTTACTTTTTAACAAAACCACTCAATAGTTATAAGAAAGAAATACTACAGAAAACTTGTCTTTTTAATTCTAAACTAAATCAGTTTCTCTAATGCTCACATATTCTGTGCAGATTCTAAATATGTTTAATACACGCGTAGTCTTTGAGTTACCATGTCCTTTAAATTTGCAGTAACTGTTGTCCTTCCAATAAACATTTCCACCTTGAGATGTGTATAAATTTGATGGTTAGATCAAGATAAGACAATTTGCTTACCTGTTTTTAAATGTATGGTCATTGATCCCAGAAGTTCTGACTCTCTAGTAATGATGTTTTTGATCCTTTGGCTTTCATAGGCTATGGATCCATTATTCAGATGTATCCAGGAGGGGGACCTGTTAGAGCTGCCACCAGTTGTTTTGGATTTCCAAAACATTTTTTCAATAATCTTCATGAATTTCCTCTCAGCAAAGTGGACAGTCTTCTCTCTGGGACATTTTCTACAGAGATGCTACCTTCAGAATTTGAAGATAATGCACTAGTGGAAGAAGAAAGCAATGGATTGATTGATGAGAAGCAGGCTTCTATACAGGAAACAGAAGAGGAATCTATTACTGCCACAGCTATGGAGATCAACCAGACAGAAGAGCAAGAAACAATGGACATTAATGCTGAAGATGTAGAATTTAAAGATAACAAAGAAAAAGATAATAAAGAAAATGTAAGAATGTTTACTATGGCTATTTGAGTTTTACAATGTTCATATAATTTGTCTGATTTCAGACATGCTGAAACATTAGCTTACTGAGGTGTTAAAATAGACTTTTGAAAGTTGCCTTACGTTGAGCTATCTAAGGTGCACGAAATGAAAATTCAGCCCATGATGTAGCAAGTACCATTTTAAAGTGCAAAATATTTGTTTCATTGTTCAAAGGTTCGGGAAAAACAAAGAAAACAGTGGGAGAGAAGGAAAAAGCTAATAGAAGCTGCTGCTCTCTTGAGAGAGAAGAACGCGGATGGGTAAGTGTTTGTAGTTGGAAAGGTGTTCTGGGTGAAAACATCTACAGAAAATAATTGCCTTTGAAATGAATAAAAGCTTAGTTTTAAAAATACCCTATTTTTTTCTTAGTATTTAGTAGCTAGCAGTCAACCGAGATGTGGCTTGGGTCTTGTTTGGGTCTTACTGGTTGAGATTTTTTTTTCTGTCTTTTAGTGGATTTGAGTTTTCCTCAAAACTCAATTCGCTGTTGTGCTTGGGTACATTTTAATACACATTTGCTTGTTGTGTGTAAATGCTTGCATATGTATTTTTTGTTTTTATTATGAAAAGTTTTAACTAGTGCTGTATGTATTTTAGTATACATACATACTACATTTCATCTAGTATGGGTAGGTGGTAGAATTAAGGTTTTCTATGGAGGTGCAGAGACAGGTCACTCTGTGTTCTCTAAAAAAAATGGAATTGTAAAAAAAATGTAAAAAAAAATTGTAAAGAAACACATCTGTAAAAAGTACTGCATGTCAGGTGGCCAGCAGCAGCACCCTGATGATGCCTGCAGATGACCACTGAACTGCCTGAATGGTGGCAGTGTTCTGTTGTGTTTTTACCACTCTACCCTGCAGTTACCATAATAATTAATCTCTGTGTGGACTGACGAAGCAGAAATTAATATTTGACTTTACCTGATTGTTCTTGCAGTGTAGAATAGTATATTCAGCTGTTGATTTTGGACACCTAATGAGTCTTCTGTCTCTTGCTCATTTGTTTTCAATCACTTCCATATTTGTATTTATCCTTTGTAAAGAATGAACACTTTAACAAATTAGATGCTTAAAGTGAGTGCTTCCTCTAGGAAGTCTTCAGCATGAGGGGGGGAAAGAGAAGCTTATGGATGCCTGCGGGCAGCATCCTAGATGGCTCAGTCAGGAGCACCTTCCTTTAGTCATCTGCCATTTATAGGCCACCATTTGTTTAGGTCAGCAGCCACAGGGTACGTGCTGTGAAGGCAGGAGAAATTGGCACAGAATAAAGAAGTGTTTCAAATTCACCGCTTGGGTGGCAGGTGAGTAAAAGCAGGCCAGGAAGCCAGGATTCTGTTTTGTGTTGCAAGAAAGGGGGAAAGGATAGGTAAAAGCTGTTTAAAATCATAGGCAGGGAGAAAGATTAACACATTGTCAGAGTAAAGAGAATGGTAGTCAGGTGAAGATGAACACCAGCTTTAGGATTGTTTCTTGAGGCCCTGACTTCAATAATATTTACTACTCAAGGCGGAAGATACACTTGATAAAATTTATATTTCTTCTCTGCTGTCCTTGTACTAGACTATTTGTTCAACTCCACTGATGACAGATGAAGTCTGTTGTAGGTCTTTGAAGGGGAAAAAGGAAGGCATTCATTATGGGTGTTATTTCAGTTTAATTTTAAAGGAGTAGGCAGTGATGGACCGTTACGTTTTTCTGATACTATGAAAGTGGAAATTGGTTTACAGACACTCCACGTGTTCAGAATTAGACCACACACCTTCTCTGTACCCTTCCCTGTCCTTTCTCCACCTCCTCCTTCCCCACATCTCTCACTCACTATATTAATTTTGAGACTGGCCAGACTACCTGCTGACAGCAATATGTGCTGCCATATGAGACTATAATTTGATTTTTCACATTCTCCCTCATCTCTCACTTACCTGCCTCTTGTCTGGCAGAGTTCCTTTCAGTGTCAGCGCAGTACTCTAACCCTTCTGGAATATGGTTTGGAGTCTTTTTTCTTGATGGTTCTCTCGGATGATTACTGAGCACAAATTTTTTGAAATTTGGATTTGAGGGAAACCTGCAGCCTGCAAAAGCTCTCTCCAGCAGAAAGTCAAAATGTAAACAAGTGTAAACATAATTGTCTCACTTCGTGTTTAAAAAAAATTGAACATCAACTTTTCCTAGGCAAGTTTGACAGTGTATTCAATGCTGAGAGCAGCTGTTGATTGACAGGGCTTATGTATATGTATATAAACACATACTCCAGTTTCATTAAGCTATTCTTTCTGCACAATTACAAATTACTAACTACTTGAATCTTAAGGATTTCCTGACCATCTGAACCTTTCTAGTTTTGCAGTGATTTTTTTCATTAAAATTCTGGGTATCTGTACGAAATCTCAAGCACCTATAAATACAAGTTAGGCTATGATATTAAAACTACGATAAACCCTTTGTATTTTATTCTTTAAGTTGGCAAGGACAAATTCTTTTTAAACAGTCCTTAGTCATGCCCATTAAGGAATCATTTTCTCTTGAATAATAACATCATAAAAAACACATTTTAATAAGATGACCCAGGTTAAAGAAACATGACTGAGGTTACTTTCTAAGGAACAACTCGCAATCACAAAACTTAACTTCTGTTTTGACAGTGGTCTCAGTAGAAAAAGGAGCATTCAAGTTTTGGGGGTTATAAGAATTATTGTGAAGTTCAAAACAGCTCAACTGAGTGCTTCTGCAGTGTATTTAATATGACATTTTAGAAAACAAGCTTTTTAATCCTCTTAATTATGCAAGCAGGAAATCATGATTTGTTTTTATATTTGGGGAGTAGTTAGAGCCATGAAAACATGCTGATTAACAACATTTGAGCTGTAATTGATGCTCAGAGCTAAGTAGGAGAAAATGTCACTTGATGAATAGTTTTCGAAGCAGAAGACTAATGTGCGTGAAATTTCTCTTACAGCTTAATTGTAGCCAGCAAGTTTCATCCCACTCCTTTATTACTTTCTTTATTGGAGTTTGTTGCTCCTTCAAGGCCTTTTGTTGTCTACTGCCAGTATAAAGAGGTAAATCCAGTACGTTACTCCAACTGTTATTACTTTAAGTCTGAGACTGTTTTGCTGTATAACCTATCATCTTTTTTCTTAAGCCCTTATTAGAGTGTTACACAAAACTGAGAGAAAGAGGCGGTGTTATTAACCTAAAATTGTCTGAAACCTGGCTACGAAACTACCAGGTAAGGATTACAGTAAGTGGCTGTCAAAACTGCATGAATTCAGGGAAGCAAAACAACCTAATGAAAATGTTTTTTTGGATTGACTGAAATTATGTACAAGCTCATGCATTTGTTTACCTGAGAGTAGTGAGAAAATGCTGTGGAGAATTTTAATGTGTAAATCTATTGTAGTATACAAGAGATGTAGCAAAATATGACAACTGCTTATTAATTTCCAGCTGGTTTGATAGCTTAAAAGATTTCTGTAGTGTAGGAATAGTGATGGCTTTCAAAGTCAGTGGCTTCACACAACACAGTTCCTGGAACTGGAGTAACCAGAAGTTTCAGGTCTAGGAACAACTCCCTTGTCAATTCAACAAACTTTGATCGAGATGTTTATAATGTGGAGTTCCCTTCAAAGTAGGAACATAAAGATTGTAGTGGCGGAACTGGAAATTACTTTATTAGCGAATGCTGGTATGTTAGACCACTTGTGGTATCTTGCAAAGTATGTGAGATCTGAACACATGAATGAGACTTTCAGGTGCCTCACGCCTTGAATTTGTAATTCTCCTGGAAACACTATGACAAAGTAGTCAGCAATACAGTAGCCTGTATTCCTAGGTGTTTCTGTAACTGGCTTCTGATATCCAGATACTTTGCCCTTCCAAACAAACGCACTTTTCAAATGTCTGTGTGTTACAGAGGCTGGGAAAAAACCCTTCATCTAATACTGTAAGCTTAAATTACACAATTTGATGTGCACGTATAAGCATGACGCTTCACAGATGTTTATTTTTGGTTTTGTTTTGTTCTGTCTTAAAGGTCTTACCAGATCGAAGCCATCCAAAACTGACAATGAGCGGAGGTGGAGGGTACCTTCTGTCTGGTATAACTGTTGTGCTGGATAAGGGCAAATCTGATTCCAGTAATTTAGAAGCACTGAAGATGGAAGAGCCATCATCTAAAAGATGCAAAGTTCAAGACCTTCAGTGTTAACATTTGAAGAATTGATTTGTTTTTTTAGATCTCAGGAGATACATGGTTAGTAAAATAACAAATACACTTTCTGTGCTCTTGACAGCATAGGAACAGTACCTGTCATACATCTGTCAGCAAAAAGCAGAATTGTGCAGTAGGGAGAATCGCCTCTCTCTTTACCAGTTTACATGATCAGAATGAAAAGAAAAACCCACGGAAGCAAACCTGTGTCCAACACCACACCAAAAGCACTCTAACTTCGAAAAGACCTTCTGCTGATCAGGATGAGAAGTTGACATGGAGATAGGACAAAGCATCGGTGAAAGCACTCTTTTTGTTTGTAGCCAAAAGTGGATGTGATTAAAAACATTTTGTCCGAATCAGCCCTAAATAATTTAGCTTCCATTTTCCCAGAACAGCACCAGGGTAAATGTTCTACATAGTGATCTCCTCGTTCTTTGGATACTGAAACCTGCAATGTTCAGTAATCTAAGAAAGTGGAATAAATGGCAAAAATCATACGTTTTTCTTTCCAAAGGAAAAATAGAAAGAGAATACCAGAACTTTACAGCATGACTCCATGTGTCCTGAAATAAATATGGGAGAAAGTGTATGTTCATAAATTAAATACCAAATATTTAAACAGTGTCTCTGTTAGTATTGTCTGTCATTTTCCTGAGAGGAGTTATGTTTTTAAGATACGACAGTTTTGAAAACTGCTCTATGTATATTTATTTTACCATTCTGTTCTTCCATGATGTGTAGCTTTTTTATTTTTTTAACTTTGCATTTGACATTTTAATTAAACTACAGGATGTATTTCCTAATGAGATTTCTTTTTCTTAATTTTCCCTCCTTTAGGAAATCAGGTGGAGGCTTTAGGAGAAGAGTACCCTTGCAGGTTGCATTCTGTTAAACCCCTAGGTGGGAGCCAGCAGGACTGGGCTTCCTGTCTTGAACCTTATTCCTCGATCAAAATCTGGAGCTTTGAGTTGAAGTGCTTAGACTTCATGAAGCTATGATATTCTGCATATTAGTAAGAATAATGCTCTTTTAGGGCACTGATGTGCAGAAATAGATCTGAAACCTGTGTTTTGCCCCTCTTACCTTTCACTACAATTTAAATATTGTAAATCATGCATAAGGAATAGAAATCTCATGCATGGCTTTTACTAGTGGAGTTTTTAAAAAAAATGCTGAATTTCTCAACTTCTTTCAAGAATTAATAGATTAGTGGGGAAAGGTGTGGGAGCAGTTTTCCATTACTTTGTGTCTGCATGTGCATACTGAAGGTAAACTGGGACTTTCAAAGCAAAACAGCCATTATGTGGAGAAATTCTGAGACAACCTAGCGTAGAGCAGTGCCTAGAAGCCTGAAAGCCAGTCAAAGGCAAGAAAATTATGAAATCAGCATAAACCAGGAGGTAAATACTAAAAAAAAAAAAAACAAACGTCTTTTGGTACAGTTCTCTTACCTGTAAGGCAGACCTAGGTACTTTTCTGCCACTTCCATGGAGCTGGTCGGTACTCAGATGTCATATTTATAGAACCACAATACTTAGACAGTAAAAAGGTTAAGCAACCAACGTATGTTTTAAATACTTGTTATCATGTATAACGTGATAAAAATAATAAGCTGAGGAAAGTTCTGTTGGATGTTTTATTTGTATAATAAAAAAAAGTTTTGAAAAGCAAACAGCATTTTTTTTCAGGTGTTACAATACTTTAGATCAAAGCCCGGCTGACTGCATTTGATGTTAACAGCAGCACTCTTTAAATATTGAATGCTGTCCCACGTTTTTTAAATGTCATAATGCTTGCAGTAATGAAAAATACTAAGAAAGGAAGTGTCAAGCAACTCATGTAAAACATTTCAAATTACTGAAGCTTCAAACTGATTAAACATGGCCCCATATATGCCATGGGGAAGAGCAAATCTTGATCTAATAAGTCCCAGTAAGTTACAATGCCATCCTAAAAACTATTGAAAATAAAGAATGTAATGAGGAACATTTCTAAGAGAAAAGACAATGTACAGGAAGGAAGGTTAAGCTTGCATACCTATAGATAAGTCTCCACACTGCACAGCTCAGGAACAGCACTGTTGCTAGAGACTTGAGGCAGAACATTGAAAAGCTTTCATCTCCAGAGGTATAGAAAATAACAAACCACTACACTTTAAGGTTAGTCAACACTGTGTAGATAAAGAACAGGTAAGGATTGTGGCTGATGTGTAGATAAAGAATAGATCGAGGCAGTGGCTATTAAACTAAAGAGGGCTTCCTGAAGGCAAACCACAGAGTTTTCCAGCAGCTATCTGCTTAGCAAGATAGAGAATGGGGTTTGGACAGTCTGCCAAGGCTGACCTCTGTTATTCTTAGGCTTATTTGCTGTACAAACAGCCATCAGTGAGGTGGCACGGTGTGTTGCTGCTGTGGTGCATGTACTCAGCTGTGGTTACATTCCCCTTAGCTCAGCTAGGTGGTGGTTGTTTTTTAAATACACAAAAACCACCACAAACTTGCCTACAGCTTAAAAATGGGCCACTTCCACAAGAAAAATGCAGCTGTAGTCTCTGGAAATGAGGGTATTCTGTTTACCTGCCTGCATTTCTGGCTCCTGAAGTACTCACCAAAGCTTGAACTCTGCACAGTGACGATGATAAAGGAGATCCAGGTGTTGTTTACACCTCAGAGGACCCTCAGCCTTCCTCTAATAGTTGACAGTGTCTGGCCTCAAAAAAATAATAATAGTAATAAAATCACAACTGAAATTCTCAAGCCAAAGCTTCTATAACACACTAAGGATGTCTGGCAGGGCAAGAACCTGGTTTGGTAAAGGTATTGCTGTGCAAGATTTGGGAGCTGTTTTTATCTCCATCTTTACTCACAGAACAAAACATACAACTGCTTTCTCCTAATGAATTTACTGAAAATGTAAGCAAATGAAAAGAAGTAGCTACCATGCTTTCCATCGCTGTGCTTTACTAGAACTACACAACCAGATTCACCAAATTCAATTCAGATTTCCAAAGGGTCCATGTGCCAGGAGCCAGAAGACATTATTTTCAGAAGCCAAAACCACTTAGTTCGGCTTCATTTGATTTGGAACAAAATTACGCACCTTATATACCACTACTTGTTTAAAGCTGTACCATTGAGCTTCAAAGCCAACAGCGTACAGTATTCCTTTCAAAAATGCAAATTAATGTAAATGGTATTGGAGTCCTGCTTAAAAAAAATGATCTAGTGTCACTCATCAAAGAGTCCTGAGGAGGCAATGCAAATGTGGAGCTAAAAATGGAACAGGCGCAAGCAGCCAGAAGAGCTACTTGGCTCTCGGTGCTTGTGGTGTCAGCCCCACAGAGGAACGGGAGCAGAACAGAGAAAGATGACAGCTAAAAGGGCTGGCACAAAGCTCTTGGAATCCATTGAACAATACCTGGGCTTAACACAGCCTCTTTCAGGGCATAGGTTTTTAAGCAAAACATTGCTGATTCATGAATGCGTATTTCCATAAGATGAGCCTTTAAAAAAAATAATCGTTGTTAGGATTACATACTTGAACAATTTTAGAAAGCTTTCCATGCTACAACTAAAGCTATTTGCTTCTGGTTATTCAGATACTCCCAGACATGCCTTCTCTTGCACCACCTCAAAAAAAACCTACCATGTTGGAATAATTATTGTATGGTATTATAAATTTTTCAAGCGAATCTCGGACTTTGAAAACAAGCAAGTATTCCTGCAACTGGGGCACATTCTAACCTTCCTTACTGTTGCTAGAAAAGCCCAGTGAAATCACAGTCCTACTGAAGTCAAAATTCTGTCCACTTCTGTGAGCCAGGGTTTGGTCTTTGTATACTTCAACCAAACACAATGAAACACTGGAGTGCTCTTACCAAAATCCCTAGGCATTATACATGCTCTGACAGCTCATGGATCAGCATCTCACTGAATATTTTCACTTCATACTGCCTTACAGTTAAATTGAGAGTATATTTGTGTTTTAATGAACAGGTGGATTAAATGTGTTAAGCTGGGATGAGAGATGCCGCACATTTACCGATAATGTGGCTCAGCTGAATTCTTGGTATAGCACCTCCTGTGTTGGTGCTACACAAGCAGCTGATACAAAGACATTGTCACAGCAGAAAGACTGCAGAAAAAAAAAAAAAAAAAAAAAAAAAAACAACACATTTGGAGAAGTTGAATTAAATTGAACCCCAGATATTTGGAGTAATTGAAACTAATTATGGGATTGCTTCTTTTTACTGCTTCATAATGTCACAAGATTACCAACTGGTTCCTTCCACAGGCCGCTTATTATTCTCCATAAGGCATCGTACTGTTTATTACACAGAACCCATCCTGCCCTCAGCTCACTAGCTGCTGAGAAACTTCCTTTTTGCAAAATTAGCACTGCTCTAATGTAGCACAGAGGCTCGGCAACACTGTCACCACTACCTGCTTGTCTGTACTAGACAAAAAGAATGGCAGCAAAGCACGTTTACTGGGTGATTAAATTTATGGAACTACTTAGTCTGAATGAACGGCAAAAAACAGTTGACTACATAATGCAAGGATTCCAGAGCACCATGTACTTTCCAAATTAACAATCAGCTATTTGGTGTTGCAACCTCCTTGCTTCTTTAATGATTAATTTCCAGAACTAAGTAATTCACAGCACATTTCTGAGTTACTAAAGCAAATTAACCATTAATATCTTTCTTACCTTTTATGCTCCTCCTAAGTGGCAGGTAAAAGGCATAGACAGGCTCCTTGCAACTTTAAAAAAAATAATGGTGAACGAGTCAACATATTGTGCACAAACCACTCATCTGATACAGCATACTTTGAAATAACCCAATCATTCAAATAAGCAAGGAGAAAGTTTGCTCCAAGATCAATGTTTTTTATTATTTCAAACTCAGACATATATTTCTGAAGAACACTAACACAATTATTTTCACAAGCATATTAAAAATATCTGCCTCGCATGAAAGGTTATAATATTAAAATTCATGCTATTCAGATTTCAATAGCATAATAGCAAATTAAAGACATTTTCAGCTGTATAAATCACTACACTATAGTGGACAGTAAATAGTATTTCCTGTTTTTAGGGCAAACAACAATCCAGTGGCCGTGAATTTACCACAAAATACAGGTATTGTGAGTGAAGCTACACCTAGCTTTGAAACACCAAAGCAGATCATCTTCAGCCTCTTCTGTTGTCATTCAACGTCTCCGCTATTTTCTGCATCTCCAAATCCATAGCGGCCAGGTTTTCCAGTTCTTTTTCCTGTGAAAACATAAAGGGCATTTTACACTTCAATTAATTCAGGGACATCTGCTACTTTTTGGTCCCTGGGCAGCTTCTGGGGTGGGGAAGTGAACAGCAGTGAAACGCATACTTCAGAGATTTGTGCAACATCCTGCTTTTATCAGAATTAGTGCTAGAGAAAGAATCAAAATACTCATTCTGAGAGCTGGACAGCTTGATCTTTTTAGCTATAGAACAGCATTAGCTCGTAGTGACTTCCTGCTGTCTCACAGTTGCTGCTCCTAGCAGCATGAATTCATTTCTGCCCAGGTGAAGGTCCCTTAGGAGACCACAACCTTTTGCTCACAGCGCTTCTGGCTCATGACGCACAGCAAGCGCAGCGTGCAGTCAAAGGAACTCTTCCAGGCTGCCAGATGCTAAGGGAAAAAGTTACGCGGTCAATGCTTGTTTATTATGCTAACTCACGAATGCTGTTACACCTCTAGATAAATTCCAATCAAACCTCCACCGCTCCCGGTCCAGCTTAGCTTTGTGCAGCAGAAACAGTAAGATATAAGACAATCACCTAGCTGATGGGTGCAGACTCAGTTTTCCTGAACACTGAAGCAGAACAGGGGGTCCAACAAGAAAAGGATCCTCGTACAGGGGGACTGCATGCACGAATCAAGCATGTGAGTGCTAGCCCGGTTCTGCTCTAAAATGAGGGCATCAAGTTACTGGGTAGCTGAATCTCTTCCAATGCACAACTTACTTTCCACCTGCATGATTTAACAACCCATCAGACCAGCTGGTGCTTGCTAATTATTACCTCTCTGCTCCCACTGGAATGAGCATCTTTGGTTTATTAATCTGTAACACCCTAGAGGGAGAGGTAAAGCCCAAAGAGAAAGAATTTCCTCCATCTCCCTGTCCTGCAGCAGGATGCACCTCCTCTTCAGTTTATAAACCATGCCCTGGGGTAGGCTCCACTAAATTCATTCAAAGACAGCAAAATTTTTAAATCATTGTAGATCTGTCTTTTAACATGATTTAATTGTCTTTTTTTTTTTTTTTTTTTTTTGTTTGTTTGTTTGTTTGTTTGTTTTTTCAGTCACAGTTTACCAGCTGTCTCAGGAATGGATTCAGAAATGTGCACATAAAATTTATTTCCCCTGGCTCTTCAGAGGAACACCTATACACATACCTCCTCTTCTGTCAGAGGCCTCTGGCTCAGAGCTCCTTTGTCATTCCTGACTGTGTGACGTTTTTTCATGTCTTCGCCAGAGCTGTACAACTCTGGGAACTCAGCTGATTTCTTCCTGTAGTTCAGGAGCTGTGCAAGTTGATCCATCTTGTTGTATTGCCTTTTCGTATCGTATCTGTTCATTTTGCCAAGGTTCCTCTTCTCGGAGCGTCCGTGGTTCAGAGAGCTTAGAACCTGCCTTTTGTCCCACCAGTCATAGTCAGTGTAATCAGGGAAAAGGTTCTTCTTGTTCAGGGCAGGCCTGCTCTCCTCTTTGCTCTCCAGCAGCCGCTCTCCTGCGCTGTTCCTTTTCTCAAAGTGCCGGCTCTTCCACCACAGCAGTGGGTATAAGGAGCTGTAGGATGCTGCGGTTCTCTTGTTCTCTGCAGGGAGACGGCTTCTGTACTCTTCCCCCTCGCTGTATCTTCCTTCCTCCATATTTTCCTCTTCATTTTCCAGCTGATCACTGCTGTAATGCCTCTTTTCTACTTCCTCCTCCTCTTCTTCCTCCTCACTGTTGCCAGGGTAGCGCTGCTGCTCTCCGCTGTCCTCAGTGCTGTAGTGTGTTCTGGCCTGCCCTCTGCGCTCCTGAGCGTACGCCTTCTGGAGCTCTTCATCTTCGTTGTCCCACAAGCGGTACCTTCCTCCAGCACGATGCTGCCTCTCCTTGCTGCCACCGCTGTGATACCTGTCTGGCTCTTCCTCACTGTCGCCTCCACGATACGTCCTGCCCTCAGAATGGTGTCTCCTTGCCTCATGCGATCCGTCATGGTGCCTCTTCTCCTCGCGCCATTTCTCCTCGCTTTCTTCGCCGTGGTGACGCCTCTTACTTTCTTCTTCGCTGCTCTCTTCACTCTGCTGCCACCTCTCTCTGTACTCTGCGCTTCCCTGGCCTGCATGCCTCTTCTCCTCTACCTCTTCAGACCCGTGCCTCCCACGGTAACCACTCTTCTCCTCACGCTGTTGCTCAGGTTCTTCACGGTGGTGTTTCTGATGGTGGTTCCTTTTGTCCCAGAGAAGGGCCTCCTCTGCATTCGATTCCTCAGCTAGTTCCTCTTTCTCACCACCATGGCCTCTCTTCTCTTCGGAGGAGTCATCCATTCCGTGCTTCCCATGGGAATGTTTTGGTTTGTAAGGTTGCTTTTCCTCCTCTGCTTCTTCACTCTCATCGGATTCTTCACGCTCTTGCTGACGGGAGAAATCACGTACCTTAGACTCATGGTGGTATTTTTCACTTCTTTCTTCCTCTGCCTCTCCCTCTTCACCTTCGTGAATTCTTTTGTAAGGGCTCTGCATTCCCTCCTCTGAATGCAAGTGGCCCATGGGGCGCTGGTCATTCCCCTCGGGGAACTCCTCTGTGCCCATGCCTGCAGAGTTGGCCTTCTTGTTGACAACAGCATGGTCTACCTCTCCGTCATGATGCTTGCTCTCTTTGCTTTCTTCTTCACTGTGGTAGCTGTTCTCCTCCTCTCTTCTGATTTCCTGATAGTGTTTCTTTTCTTCTGTATGAAGTCTTTCTTCATTAACAGGTATGTGGTGTCCCTCCTCCTCTTCCTTGCTCTTACCTTCCTCGGGAAGGGTTTTCCCTTCATCACTTCCTTTCATGTGCTTTCTAGAGTCATCTTCTACCTGACTTTGTTCCTTCTCCACACTCCCAGCAAGATGTTTTTCCATCTCTTCTGGGTCTTTCAAATGCCTTGCTTCAAGTTGTTTGTCTTCACTTCTCTCTCTGTCAATTTTACCACCTACAAACACAAAAGCAGCCTAATGAAGTAATCTCACTCTCCATTGATGTGATGTCATCTTAAATATGTAACTGGCTTCCAGAACTGATACAGACACAACTAATTTTTTCACTTCTGCTTTCCAAATTCGTTATTTTCATTAATTTTGTATGTTTGCCTGGAAAAGCATTAAGTATCATTTAATTAGGTATTTTCTAAATTCCATTAAAGTGTCCAGAAACATCTTTCCTCTTTGGCTTTTTTTGTTTAGTCATGATAGCATTTTTAGCACTGATTAAATTAACTTTTATTCCCATTAAAACTCAATGGGATCTGGAATTGTGTTAAGTTTTTTGAATGTCTGCCCTTAGCCACAATATAAGTTCACTGACAGAAAGGACAGTCATCTATTTCAAGCTACTCAGGAATATTTGAGGAATTGTAAAATTATGCTTTTAGCAAATATAAAACTTTCTAAGTTGACTGCACAAAAATGAAAGAAACCTGTTACTTTGCAATAGTTACATTTAATCAAATCATGTAGCTTCCACTATTTTCAAAATCCTAAATGAAAGGCTGACTGACCACATCAGTAACGGTACATTTCTGTGAAGGTATTTCTGCTTCACTTGTGCCTGACTAACAGCAGAAATAGGTCACAAATCCTAGAATTTTTCAAACAGCTTCACAGATTTAAAAATAGCTTGCTCTTTCTGAAAAGCTTCTCATTATCTGATATTCTTGGAGAAGAGCTGCCTAATGGCTAAAATATGATTCTTACTCTCTCCAGCCAGCAAGTGGATTTTTGTTTACCAGATGATCACAAATAGACAGGTTGATCTGAAACTAACACCATCATGAACAAAGCTTGATGCCCGATGGCATTTAGCATCAACTAGGAATTTTGGGCTGTGTTAGATGCCAATAGATGTATTCCTAAAGCTTGAAAACCACCTCCTTCTGATGACTGCGTAAGGGCCACACGTTATTTCCTCTATAAACAAGCAGCAGACAGATGGGTTTCATTATTGCTTCTTGCTGGCAGGTAAGCTGAAGAGCCTTTTTATTGTTCTGTAATCAAATAAATATATACCGGGCAGAAAAGAAATATGTGCATTTTGCCATTTGGCACCATGTCAGACTTAACCGCACTTCACTACAGACTGAAATCAAGCATGCAAACAGCCTTGTACCTCAACGTCAAGGCAGCTGTAGGCATGAGCTCATCAGAAATGAGGACTCCCAGAGGGAGTTTTCAGCACGCGTTTCCAGACCTCTGGAATCAGCACAACAAACTTGTTTCTGGGCTGCTTACAGCCTGAGTGAGAGTCCCTCTCCTGAACCAGGCACAGATTCTGCTGCCACTGGATGCAGGAGCCTTGCTGATGTAAGAGGAGGTGAGCTGAAGCCTGTTTGGACATGCTGGGATGCATTCAGCACCTGCTCCAAACCTGGCCGTGTTTGTTGACCTCCCAGGTTAGATGGGAGCTTGTCTGCATCTCTCAGACTCTGCAGGTGGCTGAAGCGGAGAGCCACATGCGTTAGCCAAAAATCCCTGAATTGCTGGCAGTTTTAAGGTAAGACTGCTTGCTCTTTGAACCAGACAGACTACACTGAAGAAAATAGGAGTTTTGACACTGAAACTAGGAGGCACTAGACTGACATGGGCTGAAGTAACAGTTTACGAGCTCCGACCCAAGAGAGAATCCATCTGAAAGTTGATTTTCTCAAAGTTACCAACAAAAGGGCCTAATGCTGAAACCTGTACTTTTTGAGAATATTTCTAACTCGTTCATGTCACTCCAGGCTAGTCTTAGAAATAAAAATGAATCGCTCAATGGCCGTTGCAGGATCCGCTTTAAGACTCAGGGAGGGAAAATAACGAATCTATCCTGAAAATGGGAATATATGTTTATAAAATTAAGAGTTGTATCTACCAAATGGCTTTCACAATAAGGTTGTACTTACTCTTTTTGAGGATTTCTTTACATTCAGGATTGATTGGTGGTGCGTTTAGCTTAGAGAGAGCATTGGAAAGAACTTCCACTATGCACCGTGTTACCTAGAAGAAACAAAATTGGAAAAAAAAAGTCTCATGGTGAAAATGGAAATCTTGCTTCTGGCCCAGTCAACGAGGAAGCCAATTTAGGGTTAGAGTTCATGGCTAGCAGTTACGGGTTCTGGGCAACCCCCAGCTCTAGCAGAACTGTGCATTTGGGTAAGAGGTGCTCAGCTCCTCACTCCCATAGCAGTAAGAGAACAGTCATTGACTCTTTTTGTTCTCCTCTTTTGTTTGCACAGGTAACGGGCTCCTTTCGTATGTTTTTAAATATTAAACATCCTATTCAGTACAAAGGAGAATCAAACAACATGTGGCAACCCAAAAAAAATAACCACCACCACAATACACCCAAAATATGAGGAACATCCTGTACCACCTGCCCAACCGAGGATCAAGCAAAGGTATTGCTTGGTCTGTGAATAAGCCAAAAAATGCCTCTATAAGTAAGTGACTTGCTCCACAAAGTACTTCAGGAGCTTACTCTAGGAATTTCAAGTATTCTTTCACGTGTGTGTGCTTTAAACCACTGCTTCTTTTAGTATTTGGCGTTCAACCAGAAGCAGAGGACGTCGTTTTAGGGAAGTGGTACGACCACCTCTAATCCTAACCGCTCACCAAAAGAGCTCACCTACACAAGTAGAAGTACTACACTGGAAAAAAAAAATTAAAAAATCACATATTTAGCAACTGCAGATGTTCCCCACTAGTTCAGTTTTCCTCAAATTTGCCTCCTCACTTTCTACAGTCTGATTATATGTACTATCGTGTAGTATTTCAGATCATTTTTCAGGCAGCTGCAAAACTCAGAGTTTCTGACACAAGAAGCCAGCTTCCATTTTCATCAAATGCACTGATGTGCATGTAGTTGTCTTCTGACAGCTAAGGGGACTCTGTGTTCCACATCACTGATGATCTCTTAGGAGTTTACCCTTAGGAAAATAAAAAAAGCATTATCTTGGGAGTTTAAAAACACAACAGGAGCCAGAACACTGGAGAGCATGTGACTGATATTGTCTGAGATTTGCTTTGACGTATAGCTACTCACCATTTCCTCCATATGGTCTTTTTCCACTGGAACTGCGCTGACACCTGGAAGAAAAATAAATTATTGCAGACTCATTAATCTTAGCAGCCCCATAAACATCACTGACAAGACCTCAGTCAAATTTGTCTGATGAGGCTGCTTGAGTTTGGGGTTGGTAGGATAAGAAAACCAGGTGCATTTTGCATTATATCTTTTCCTCCTCAGAACGGAAAAGCACTGAAAAGCTTCAACCCAGCTCAAGAGACATGTTGACATTTTCAGCACAAAAATAATACACACCAAAAAAAGCAACACTCAAATTCTAAGAATGGAACTTGACAGCGATCTGGGTCTTGTAGGTACATGTAGATGTACCTGTTTGGCGGTGAAAGAAGAAGAAACAAACAAGGTCTGTTTTCACTCCGAGAACTCTTTCACCTCCCACAAGAGGCTCAAGTGCCCCATGACCACCTCCCCAGCAGGAGACCACTTCAAATGTGAAAACCAACTACTGTCCTGACCCCACAGAGAAATCCTGTCTCACCTGGAGAGGAGGGAGCTGTTGGAGGGAGGACAGAGCCAGAAGGGATAGGGATTTTCCATTCTCAAAGTGGTCCATTAGCAGCCCAAGAAAAAAAGTCAAATCGCAGTGGAAAAAACAACTCTAGAAGGAAGTGGTACAACTTCTCTCTATCGTGAGGACACCTTGTGGCACCAGCTCTACTGCTGGTTCAAGGTCTTTGCTTTTGGAAAGAAGCTGCTGCACATGAAACCTTCATGATGCTTAATTTTTGCATCACTGCTGCATTGTGTCCCCAGCTGGTTAATGAACTCAGCTGCTGAGCATTAATACACCTCCTCAACTCTCACCCACCCCAAAATTTGCAGAAGTGAAGTCTGCCAGTCACACAGGAACACATCAAATCAAGGGTTAATGTACCGCTGCTTCACAGCCTTACTACTCTGAACAGAGTCACCATGCATAAATGTAGAGTTTGTGGGCAGTTCTGAAGTTCTTACAGAGGTCAGGATAGTCTTAAATTCAAAGGTCGCCTTCTCTACCATACAGCTTGGGTGAGACAGCACGAGATCTTCTGTAGCAGATGAACACAAAGATTATGGAGACCATGGAAGCCAATTTGCCTTACAGCATCAGGAAAACTGACACTGTCCCCTGGAAGTTTCCTGCAAAGCAGTGGAGTGCGTAACCTTAGACTACAGAAAGCAACAAAACCTCTCTTCTTTTCCATCCGCAGAGGAAGCAGACATCTCCTTGAGCACTGGCTCCATGTGTAGTATCTGAACACTAATAACTCTCTTGATATTCCCACTGCCTTCTATTTTTGCTCCCTCAAACACAAACGTAGGAGTGTGCTCCTCCAGCGCTCTGCTCTCTTCTGCATAGACAAGTGCAGAGCAGGGAACCCGCAGCAGGGCAGCACAGAAAGGATTCCCCTAAAATAGCACTAGGTGCCTACCAAGCCGCCTCCCCAGAACGCCTGGTGGTGCATGAGGGGATGGTGCTATGCAGAGCCAACACTCTCTCCCACTGTTAGCAGCAATCAGTGCTGAACGCGACAGGCTTTGGGTTACTTTATTTACTAACCTAGTTATGCAAATAACTACCACGCTACGCAGTGCTGACGCCGTTGCAGTCCAACCTGCCTGCAACTGAGCACGAAGAGTAAGGATGTACGCGCGTGCGGGGGCAGGAGACTGGCAGCAAAGCCCCTTCTACTAAAACAAAAAAGAAAAAGGTGTCATACACTAAGAAGACATTCTCCCAATCCCGTAAGGGCTAGAAATGCTGCTCTTATGGCAAGCAAAGGGGATGACCTGCTGTACTACCTCTCCCTGACACAGCTCCTCCTGTCATCCAGCCCATGAGACGTCAGGACAGGCGCAAGGACAAACACCTGACTGTGTCCTTTGGAGCAGTCGTGCATCCAGCGAGGTGCATCCAGTTGGCATGGCAAAGCTGAACACACAACCTTCTGAGAATCTTTCACTATTCGAGATGCCACCTTCAGGTTGCCTCTCCAGTGCTGCATCAGTGGTGTGGGAGTACAAAGCCAGGCTGTGCTGACTGCCTTCGCCCTCTCATTCCAAAGCTCTCGTCTCTCCAAGAGAGAGACAGACAGATTTACACGTAGATTTAACAAGCACTTGCTTAGTGGTCGTTAATGATGAGAGCTGATATGCACAGACAAAGAGGAAGCATCTGGCTATCATAACGTCAGAAGAAACAGACAGTATTGGACGTATGTCAACTTAGCCTGCCGGAGGAACAAATTGAGTATCCAATCTATCCCAGAGCCTGGAATAACGCACTGAGGCAGTTGCTGTGCCAGAGCTGAGATGGGAAGCCCATGGCGAGCCAGCATCCTCACCTTACGCCTGCGCCAGCTGGCAAGAGCTCCCTCAGAGCCTCCTGCCAGCTGTTGCTGGCCAGCCAGCACCTCTTGGTGTCCTGCAGCTCTGCCGTCCCCTCCATGTGCTCAGGGTGATCTGCAGGGCAAAGCCATCACCCCAACACGGCCGGCGGCAGAGCACCCACCCGCAGAGCTGGTGGGCAAGCAGGGATGCAGCAGATGGTACCACTGCAGGGTTTCACAGCAGAAATAGTCAGGGCATATGCCCAAAAGGAAAACCTTGCCCTGTCCATACTGAAGAAGCAGACCACAGACCTACAAAGGAAAAGACAACTCTGGGTGTGCAATTCCCTCGGGACCCAAATCTGCCCAGGCGGTTCAAGTCAGCCCATTTCATTTTATTCACTACAGAGAATAAGAAACAAAGACTTTGTACAACTTTAAAATAGCAACACAGGACAAATTCATGTGGCTTTTGCTTGCATCTCCAAGACTGGGACAGACCTTTTGGTGGTCCCTGGTTAGATCCTCCAGGTAAAAATTTTTCATTAATGCCAATGACCCAGTGTAGTGTCCCTGGTCCTCCAAATTTCAGCTAAAACCTTTCCTAGGGAAAATCATACACTCTGGCATATTGATTTGAAGAAGGAGCACCAGAAAGTTCCCCAAGTTATCATTTCACTGATTCCCAGCTCCAAACTCCTTAGTTCATTGATCCTGGATGACATTTGACTGGGCAAGACAGCCAAAAGGGACGTAAAGAAGTATCTCTCCACCCTGATGCCATAAAACATGAAAAAATATTTGGTAAGAAGTTCCCACTGGGACTGTGGATTAAGTCTGGCAAGCTTCTGTGATCTGGGATCTCTTGCCATCTCCCACTCTCCCCTGAGATTATTTATTACTATAAAGACCCTTGAGGGTCTGCTGTGACTTGGACGTGTTTTTGCACAAGTCCCAACAGGCTTTCCACCCTAAGACTTCCAATACACATACAGCTGAACTATTCGATGCGAAATTACGCCGACTTTCAACAAATGATGAATTATGCATAAAAGGCTATAAAGCCAAGCGATTGCCTCATCCTACTGCCTCCAATTTTAATTTCTCAGTTTAGTTTTAATACTTCTGCTGTACACCAACATCAAAATTGCTAATTAAAGCTGGAGACCTGCTCCTTTAAAATCCTCTCCCAATACAGCACCTAGCCGGGAGAAACCTAGCGATACCGCGTGAATAAAAGTCTGTGGAAGGAAACAGCCTGGGTGTACCGGGGAGAACAAAAAACAAACGGAGACCAGCCGTGTCCTCACAGCGTGAGAAGGAAAAGGTTCGTTTCTCCACAGTAGTGACTACAAGGGCTCTGTGGGGGATCCCTGACGGTGCTGAGGGGAATGGGGACAGGTGAACGCTCCATGACGGGGAGCACCCTGCGTGCTTTCCCCTCTTCGGTGCTACCACCCAAGCCTTCCTCACACCCAAAGGGGAAAGTTTCCTCTTTGGGGACCCGTGACATTTGCTGTTTCGCCTCACTAGCCCCCTGCCTCAGGGGTGCTGGCCCAAGGGGTGCCCCCTGAGCCACGGCCACCCTGCCGTGACGCAAGATGGACGTCACACCGCCACGGATGGCGTCACCCCAGAAGGGAGGAAGGGGAGCGGGGGTGGAATGGCCAAGAAAGCACCGTTATTCTCCCCAGAATAACGCCGGAATAAAAATAATAATAAAAATAATAAAAAATTAATAAAATATATTTAAAAACATTTTTTAAAAAAATAAAGAAAAATTGGGATAAAAATTAACGAGCCACCCGACCGGCGGCGGGGCTCTCGACCCGCCTCGCCCTCGCCTCACGGCGGGTCCCTGAGGGCGCCCAACGGCCCCAACCGCCGCCCTCCCCTCAGGCGCCGGCCGCGCCCGCGCTCCCCCCCGCCTCATCCCCGCTCACCTGCCAGGGCGGCGGCCCCCAGGAGGCCGAGCAGCGCCAGCAGCCCCATGGCTCCGCTCCCCTCCGCTCCGCTCCCCTCGGCTGGGCTTGGAGCGGCGGCTTCGCCGCTATTTAAAGGGGGGAGCGGGGGCGGAGGAGACGGGCGGGGGGCCCCGCCGGGAGCCTGCGTCACTGCGAGCCCCCGGGGCCGGCGGGGGAGGCGCCGCCGCTGCTGCCATCGCTGCTGCCCGTTGTCCTCTTCCCCACAGAGGGGCTGAGGGAGCCCCACAGGCAGCCCTCGGGGCCCCCAGTCCGGGGAAAAGAGCAATGTTCCCTGCCTCCCTGCTCAGAGGATGCAGCATCATCCCTAAGGCTTTCCCCTGTACTACTAGGATGCTGAACCTACAAGGCAGCAGGGTAGCGAGGAGGTGCAGTCATCTCCCCCCCCAACACCACCCATGTCCATAATTCAGCCCTGATCGAAGCCTTCTCGGGTGCTGCGGCGTCCTTTTTGTCCCTCCAAGTCACTGCTCAGCGAGCCCGGAGCCGGAGAATTACTGGAAAGTGATCCCCGTGCTCCTGTCGTCTGAACTTGGCAGTGTTCCTCAAGAGTTTTTGCTGGGGAAATCACTGCTCCTAGCATCCATCTCCCTCACGCTGCTTCTGGTGGTGCTCCGGGGACCACGATCAAACCTAGCAAAATGAAGTTTTACGTTGTTTTCTCGAACAGCCCCAAAGTGTCCCGATCAGTCCTCGATGGGCTGGGGGGTGTAAATGACAAGCTGTGAGGAGTTCTCCGCAGAGCAAGTCTCAACACTCCCCGCTGCTCCTTGAGAGCCAGACAAAGGCATTTTAAGACCAGGATTTGTTTTGTTTTTCCTTCCGTTAACTCTTAGAGGGCCACCTCCGATTTATTTGTACTCTTTATTGCTCTTTTTTGCCTGTACTCAGTGTTAAGCAGGTGGCCCTCTAATTGCCAGCAATCATGGAAGACAAAGAATCTACACATGAAAATGGCAGGTCCCTCTATAAATGATTTATTATCTCGTATATTAGCAATGCCAGGCTGCTATAAGTGTATCTTTCAAGGACACAGAGCACCAGTGAACTTGTATGCAGCTTCATCTGTGCATAAAGGAAGCCAAGAAATGGCTGCATTTTAAGCTTGTTTCAAAAGACAGCCTTCAGCTCTGGGAGGTAGTGCCAGATACCTCCTTCACCTTGCATTCCCATCACAATTTCTGCAAAATAACAGAACCTGGCCACCCTGAAAAGCAAAATAACGCTGCAATACCTTCCATGCTTCCTCATCCTCACCCTACTTCGTGCTGTTCCTGTACAACCATCAGATGACCCATATCAACAGGCAGATACTTCTTTGGACATCACTAGCCTTGACTAGGAAGCTGTGAGCTCAATTCAGAGGACTGTGAAGAGTTTCACCGGCTCCAAGGCTCCCATCATGTCCCCACTTCCCTGAGGATTCACCTCAACCTCCTCATCTGCTCATGACAAAGAATTTCAGGTAAAATATTTGCCATTTAAGCATTCTCCGCTTCCCCAGGCACATAAATCGTACTTATTGTGGACGTGACGATCAAAACGGGCAAGCAATACACAGACACTGAATAAAAATAGCCAGCTATTTTAGTACCTACAAGGTATTCACAATAAGTACCTGTTTCACGCAAGTCCTGTTGATAGTACAACAACCACTACAGAAACCTTCTTGCTGCAAAAGAGGCGTTTGAGATTAAAAAATCCTGCACCCCTGGCTCACGTGGCTTCTAATCCATCCCTGGTGCTGCAGCCGCAATCACTGGAGCTTCACGGCTGTTTTCTCTATGCTGGTAGGTTTATTTATATTTGGACTCGCAGGATTTCTCTGAAACACTCCCTCACCTCAGCACTGCGTGGGCTGATCCTGAAGAAGTAACAAGTCCTATATTCGCGGTTGACAAGAAAAGATGTTAAAGCACTGCTGGGTCATGTTCTGCCATCAGTTACCCCAGGATCTGCAAGGGGCAAATGTCAGTGCCTTCAGATTTGATTGGAGTTGAGGTTACAGGGAGATCACAGAAGATGATTGCAACAGGAGCACAGAGACTATAGGACAGAGTCCATCTAATTCCATCTCCTGTGCCCAGGGGTAGGATTTCAAAACACCATCCCACAAACATTTCTGCTACTGCTGGACAATCACTGAGAATCCAAGCACCTTGCCCACAGTTAATTAACTCAGCTCATATTTTCAAAATAAGGTCACCTCACATGGACTTTTACAGTCAGGTATCGGCTGGCATAAGCTTCCCCTCAGATCAGAGAAGAAAAGTGACTACATTAAGTCAGGATTACAGCCAGCGTATTTCACTCGATCGGTTGTGAATGGCACACCCCAACCTCCCTTCTCAGATGTGTCAGAACTTTCACTGCAATGATATACATGCCTCATAACGTTGTGACAATCCATCGCTCCATGAATAAACAGTATTTATCCTGCTGGATTCTCTCAAATACAAATGCTTTAAAAATACATATTTTGGCTCATCCTAGAAGCTAGAACTTCATAAGATGACAAGCGAATTTCCATGTCTGAGCTCCTTCTAAATGTAGAGGAGACTGCTTGGGGAATATGGGGATTGTTCTCCTCTAATTAGATGTGCTAGTGGGATTATCTTCATTCTCGGATGCCAATTAGTTTTCATGGAATGAAAATCCTGCAACCCGTTTCATGAACAAACTCATCTCTTTCATTCAGAGCGTACTAAGGGGATGGATCTGGTAAACAACACCAATCAAATCTGAAAAAGCCAGCGCCTCGAGGGACTTCAGCCATTCAGCTTCATTAATGGCAGTGAAAATCCTTTCAGAGGGCCACGTTTATGCAATGCCAATTGCAACGTAATTGGTAATGCTGAGCCTTCGCTGCCGTTACACATTACCATGTATGTATTTACCCATAACTGTTAAAGAGGCTTAGAGCTGGTGTAACATGTAGTTGAAACATGCCCCAGGAATTCAATTACCACCTTAGCTCTACGGCAAAGCAGGATCAGGTGCTCATCTCCCTGTTTGTACAGTAACAGGCTTCAGAGGAGATAAAATCCATCAGGCACATCCACCAGAGGGGGAACACGCCAGTGCTCTGCTAGATCTCATCTGCACTCCGTCCAGAGAGGGGGCCTGGCAAGGCAGAAAGGACAACACTTTAGGGTTGCATTTGCCTGTATACACACAAAAAAAATCTTTGCACACCTCCAGCCACAGCCTCTGTGAGAGGTGGCAGACAGGCCCACCCTCAGATCTCCTCCTTCCTACTGAGCAAAGACTATTTAGGCACTACGGCGATGCTGATGAATGGAGCTTGCTTGTCGAGCTGCTGGAGGATTGCTCCATCGCCCCAAACCTGACAGCATTCAAAAATGCACCCTCATAGCAGAACTGATGCAAATTACCAGAACGCACTGATGCATATGTTAAAGTGCTTATGTCTATATTTACTGACCAGCTTCCAATCTAAATCTAAAATGCACATCTTCTACCTCCACTGAAATATTTTTGGGGTGTTTTTCCCCTGTACCCATAGCATGGAACATGCCCATCACCACGTGTGGCTTTAGTGCATGGATTTTGCCAAAGGTATCAAGGAGACACCCAGAAAACTGGGTTCTAGCTAAGAGAGTTCTAAGAGTTCTGCTTTTAAACCAAGAGAACCTTAAACATTCAGGGTAACTCTTCTTGAATTTTAGCCTCTGAAAAGAGGTTTAAAACATGCCTATTATACATCACAGACGTTAAGGGATATTAAAATACATGCACAGACACTGCCTTGGTCTTGAAACGACACAGGTTTCTTGCCCTCCTACAAGAGGAAGGCTGAGTTTGCCTAACAGCAGCGCACCGCTGGGATTTTGAGTCACCGGTCTCTTTGTTTTATCCACGGTGCCACTTCTCACCTTGGTACAGATTCTTGATTTGCTGTCAGTGAGTGATGTAGTGGAGTGCCAGTCAAAACCTGCCACTCCAGATTAACTGATCATCAAGCTAAAATGCAGCTTTGAATCCACCGCAGCTCAAAAAGGCCTTAAATGATTACTCATGGCTTTATGAATTTGGCTATGACTAAAGCTCCTCCAAGCCCCAGCTGTAATGAAATTGCCTTGTGACAACAGGAGCAACAACTGCAGCTCCAGCCACCTCCTCCCCTGCAAGGAGGGAGGGAACAGGAACCCAAAACCATCCCCACTGGCAAAGAGCCCCATATAGTGAGCAAGAGCACCCCTGAAAGCTGCCAGCACATCTCCCCAGCCTGCCTTTTGGATGTTCAGCATCGCTGCAGGACCCAAGCAGCTGATACCCAGAGAGCAGAGCCTTTGGGGCACCTCACTCTCTGGCCTGGGCATGCTGGAGCTTCACACCCCCCAAAAAAAACACCCCTATACAACCCTGCCAAAAAAAATCCACGTTTTTTTTAGGTATCCAATTAACCACGCTCGTAACCTCCTCGGTGAAGAAGTTTGGGGTCTGTGCAGCTCCTGTAAAACAGGCTGGAAATTTCTTTCTGCGACCCAAGTGCTGACTTAAGCCCTTGTATTTCGAGTGCTGCTCGTCATTAAGGAAAAATGACTTTTACAGTTGCCTTTGCACTGCAAATAATCTCATTTAGGCAATGAAACGGCCCCATTCAGTGTTTCTGCCTGCATTTTGTCAACTGCATATGTTCCATTTAATATTTACAGACTGGGGCACTAGTCTGGCTTACATACTAATTCTTTTTTTTTTTTTTTTTCTTCTTTTAATATTTATAGGTCTTAGACTCTCAGCGAGGGTTCTGTTTGGTAAGAATAATATTGTTCTGTGGTTGATAGCGCCATGGAAATTTCACAGAGGCAAATTTCAATTTTGTAAGATAAAAATATATAGATACCTGCAACAGACTGTTATGATTCCAAAAGAAACTTTTCATTGCTGACCGTGTATGTACTGGAAAAAAAAATATCTTATTATGCCTTTACATGTAGCTCCAGACCAAAGGCACAGTGCTGAAACATGCAGTTTGTGACAACAACACACACACGTAGCAAAAGGAGCTGCCAAAGAAATGTTCTATCACCTCTTCTTTTTCAATCACCACTGGTACAGAAACCCAGCTGCAAAAAGACCCTAGGAAAGAGGGAGCAAAGCCCACAAAATCCAAGAGGAGTCTTCGCTAAGATCTCTTCCCACTGGAAAATCCTTTTCTTCTTTGCACGCCGTGATTTTAAGTCTTTTAGGCTCTCTGTGTGAAACACTGTGTGCTTATAAAAAAAGGCTTAAGAGGCTTAAGCTTAAAGGCAGTCTTGGGAGCTGAAAGTACCTGGCAGATACACTGTCAGTGTAAATTTTTCTAGTTCCAGTGACTTCAGAGACTGCCTTCAAATGACACCAGCTGAGAGCCAGGACCAGAGAGCACATCCCTGGCCTATCATTTTAGGCTTTGCTGTAGATGCACGAGTTTTCAGGCACTCCCTCCTGGGTAAGAAGATAACTACCTGTATTTGTGATGTAAGGACAATTTCCCAGAGGACACCAAATGATAGTTATAATTCCTCTGCAAAATACCACATCGACGAGGCAGGGCTTACTGGGGATGTGTCGTTCCTACACAGGGCTTCCCGCTCACTGGACACCACCACACCTTCTGCTCACCAGTTTTTTTTCTTGTCTCCTCCATTACAACTCCAGGGACTTGAGATAATTCGCTCCGACAGTGAGGCAGGGGAAGTGGAGGAATTGCATTTCAGCACTGACCTGACATTTCACAAAGCACTGAAGACGGCAGCACGGCAGCTGGGAGAGCAATTCCTGCACCTCTGGAAAAGCAGCCCCCATAATTTGTAAAGTCAGTGGGAGCGAGCTGCTAGGAGTGAGGATGATTAGCAAGAAAAAGCTAAAGGTAGAGTAGCTCTGCAAGCCACACAGCAACCACTCCTCCTCACAGGAGGAGTGCTCCAAGCTCTGCTCCCAAAAAGCAAAGGCTTCCAAACACAACCTAAACCTTCCCACCACCCCTGCTATAACCCAAACCCACCTTCTTAAGGATAATAAAACATTTCTCACAGCAGAGCTGCTGTTCTGCAAGGGACAGAATTAACAACACAGGAATTCACTGATTTTGTGCTCTCTTCCCCTAGGGCTCCCAGATTGCTCTTACATCCCACCCACGGGCTCCAGTGCCCCCTGCCAACCTCTCATGGCACAGCCTGGAGCCATGCAAGGGCTGGCAGGCCAGCAGGACACGTGCTGGGTGACTGGCTGGCAGGATGGACAGGGCTGATTTAGCTTTATTTTCCTCGGGAAGGCATTCATTTGGGTCTCTTTTCTCCCCACCTGCCAACACCACAAACTTAGGTCCTTCTCCTCAAGCACAGATGGGTGTTAAACTCCTGGCTTTGCCACCTCGGTACAAAGAAGCCGGGTGGCACCAGCACGCCAGCTCCAAGCACAGACATCGACCCCATGGCCTGACACCAGGGCTGCCACTTTGTTCCTCCCCCAAAAGGGAGATGATGTCTCCTGCTGTCTCACCTTCATTCTGCCAGGGATGGAGAGCCAACACAGATCCTGCCAGGGGATACGGAGAGAAAAAGCTTTTTTCGGGATTAAATGTCCTTGCAAGGTGGAAACCAGCAGCTGCCAAGAGCCATCCCGTTACCCAGGGGGAGGAACGTGGGAACCTGCCACCACGTCCTTCTCCACACCCAGCAGAGGTGACCTTGACCAGCTGGTGGCCTGGCTCCCACGTGAAGGGGGTGCTGCCAGCTCTCCTGCACCTTTGCTGCCACTTGTCTTGGGCTTTATCTGGTTCTCAGGTATTTCTCTTGAAAAAATCCTGCATGGAACATTCTCCTTGGCACCACTGCTGCTGGGCTTTCAGTCCATGGCCATGCCTGCTCTGCTGGGCTTGGTCCCAATATCACAGCCTCCAGTGATGCCCCAAAGCTTACCCAGCCCTTCTGCTGGCAGCTGGTGCTGGCCACGCTCAGACAAGAAGCCCTCAGGCATGACTCACCCCAGCCTCTCCACGTGAAGGCGGAGCAGAAGGCATTTTAAACACTCTGGGGGCAAAAATAAATAAATAAAGTGCTGGCACCAGCCCCAACAAAAGGCCCAGCATTCATTTGTAACCCTGGAGGGTGAAGGGGTGATGCAAGCAAAATAAGCAGGAAAAAATGACCTTGAAAGAGACCTCTGCTACCCTAGACATCGGGAAGAGCAAGCCATAGCTCGCAGTCTCACCGGCTCGCACACAAGGTGCATCGAGCATGCAAAGTGTCATCCTCTGGCTTTGGGAAGAGCCAGTTCCCATATGCCTCTTCCTCCGAGCAGACCCACACCAGGCGGGCATCTCAGGAGGGATATTTCAGCTGAAATGGGTCAGGCGTGGCAAATTTGCAAGCTCTAGAAATCAGGAGGACACCTCAGTTCAAGGCTGGGAGTACCAAGAGCTGCCCAGCCAGCACGACGGTCCCATCCAGGCCGAGCTGCCCTGAAGACACCCAAACACACAGGAAATTGGCCCGAAACAGCCAATTCCTCCTCGCTCAGGGCCTCAGCACTTCCATCACCCCCAGCCCAAACAGGGCAGCCACGTGGCAGATCCTTATCACAACGTGCTATGCCCTGCAGGGCCTTACAAGCAGGGCTGGCTCGGCCTAATCGCATTAACAGCATCGCTTCTGCTCAGAGGACACGGCTGGCGAGGGCGCCTGCTGCCCCTGACTGTTCTCCAGCACAGAGCTGGATTTTTCAGCCTGATCTCTGGGAAGACTCCCTGCCTTCAGGATAGATCTGAGCCGCGGTCTAAGCTCACACACCCCCAGAGAGTTCACCCTACAGGAAGATCCTCCTGGTGGGCCCCCCTTTGCAGAAGAGGTGCTGTTCACATGTCTTAAAGGCTGGAAGATTGCAAGCACCACGAGCACTGCAGTTTCTAAAGACCAGGGCCCCCAAGAGCCCATCCGGCTTGGTGGAGGCTTGGAGAAGCCACCCTCCCCGAAACGTTTGGAGTATTTTAAAAACTGGCACCTGGGGTACTTTTCTAGCACTGGTTTTAAAGTTCAGGAGTACCCGTGTGCAAACTGCTTTTTTGTCTTTGATTTTTTACAAAACACGCTGGTGTTGTTACCGCTCCGCAGGTGTAAAATTGGTTTTTCCTCATTCCAGATGATTTTTCTCAATAATTCACACCCAGCAAGTTTACTCCTGAACGCCAGGCAGCCAGCATTAACAGGCAGGCAGTCAAAAACCCAGACAAGAGCCTCTCCCGTACACACACTTCTTGCTTCTCACTACTCAACCTCCCATTGCAACTCAACCTCTAATTGCTGTCTTTTTAGGGGAAATGTTGTTGGGCAAAGACATGGGTGGAAATCCCATCCTCTTCCTCCTCCTTTGAAGCTCTCAGGTATCCAGAACAAGCTGCTGGGAATGCAGAGCAAACAGATTTGTGAAGGTCTCGGAGAAAACGGGTTGCACAGCACTGAAAGCAACCCTACCGCATCCCCACCTCAGTGCTTCTACTCACAATCATTCCAGTTTCACTGGCTTTATTTAGCTGCTGATTCCAGCATCCATTTAGCAGCATCCCCTGCCCATGCAGCGCATCTCACCCAGAAATGGAGTCATTAGAGATAACGCTGGGTAGGGTTACCTGCCCTGAGGTTGGCTGCCGTCTCCCATTACGAGAACCAACCTCCTACTGCCCGTAAAACTTGGTCCAGCTGGAGCTGAGGTGAGATTTTCCATGCCAGGTGTTCGTTCGTTACGAGACTTTCCCTTCCAATTCACAGAACCTGCAAACAAATAGGCCTTTCACAAAAGCAATTTGAATAAAGGTTTGACCTTTCAGCCATGAGTTTTCTGGCTTCGGCTCGCTCCAGCTACTGTCTTAATCACATCTTTCTCATTTCATGCTCTGCACGCTATGTGCCAGTTTCTACTTTTAAGGAAGAAATGCTGGCAGCTGGCGTTGGCTAATCGATGTGTGGGGGAAAATAGTCATTAGGGAAAACCTACAGAACCGGGTATTTTTAAAACTGAACTTTGGTGTTGTGGGAAAACACATGCCCCACGCAGCGTCACCTACACTCAATAATGAAATAGATCCATCCCTGTAAGACGCATGCTGCCCGTTGTACGCCGATTTTAGAAACCATATGTCCCGAAATACCCACGCATACCAAAACACCTTAAACTTCTGGGGAAAGATCCTCTGATGGTGTAAACGGCCCCGGCTCCATTCACCGGCAGGGAGCTCCCTCGTTGATGCCCGCCGAGGATCTGCTCCAGCGCCTGCCTGATGTCTCCTTGGCTGCTGCTGGGCTCCAGGATCGGGCAGGTCGCTGGTGTGAATCAGTGCCTCCCACAAGAAGCTGTGTGGGAGGGAAAATAAAAATTGTCAGAGTAGGCATCAGCGAGGCCATCGATACTGAGCATCCTGGAGGAGCTCCAGTGAAAAAAAAGCAGGGAATGACTTCACAGCAGGAGGATTCGTCACGGATGACAAAATAATTTGTATCAGGTGTTTATATAAGGCTGGTTGTGGGAACAGAGAGGCAACGCTCGCTGGCTGCCGGGCTCGGACCAAAGATGAGTCCCGAGGTGGCTGCTGCGCAGGGGCAGGGGGAGCCGTGCCTGCAGCAGCGTGAGTCACCCCAGCGAGGGATGCTGGCCCCGTTCAGCCAGTAAAAACCCAAGCCAAGGCACAAGCACCCCTCAGGAGAGCCTGGGTGGGCTTTGGGTGGATCTTTATTGCAATTGCACATCTCACCTGAAGTTCCTGGGGGATTTTGCTCACGCACGACCTTGAAGGGTGCTGTGGATTGTCAGTGTTGTCACCTTCGTGAGTTCAGGCAGGGTCACTGCAGAACAGGAGGAGAGGAATGGGATTTGCACACGTGCGAGCTTTGTAACAGGCATCAAGGATCCCCGCTCTCCCACCTGCGCCAACTGCCAGAGCTGCAGCAGCGCGATTTAGGGAAAACCACAAAAATCCCCTCCTGCAGTTTGCCAGGAGGGCAGGGGGTGCTGACAGCACATTGGCTCTTGAGCAGGGGAAAATCAGCAACTCGGAGGGACGTTTCCCATTGTAAAAAACGAGGCAACTTGCAAGCAGTCCTGCCCAGAGCACACACACAGCACAGACAACTGAGGGGGGAGTTTCAAGAAGAATATAACCTCAGGTGATTTTTTTTTTTATATATTTTTTTTTGCCTGTGAGCTGTTACCTTCAGTGCTTACGGTTAAGTCTGCTTTTGAAAGCCGAACCCAAGCAGCCCAGCTGCCTGCTGAGCTAATGGTAGTGGAGCACATCTGAGCACAAAGAGGTCCAGCATCAACTGGTTCCTCGCCTGAAGGGGAAGCGGTTATTTCCTGCTGTAAATAATGCAGCAGAGGAAAAAAAAGAAAGAGAAAACAATGGGGTAGGTCACAGAAACAAAGCGCACGGAGAGAAACCAAGGGGGGCCACGGCACAGGTGACAATTTGTGCTTCACCAGGAGCCAAACCTAAGGGTGCTTCAAAACTGAGCCAAGTGCGAGCCAGGCAGAGGTAAAGCAGCCTTCAAATGAAGTGACCCATTTCCCAGAGGTTGTTTCACAGCTTGGGAAGAGCTGCACAAAACATGGGATGTTTTGGTGAGGGTCAGCAAAAGCTGGACAGGATCACTGGGACCAGACAGGTCTAAGGGCAGAAACATCTGCATGGGAGCTCTCATCCTTTTCTAAATATGCGGATGTGGCAGGAGGGGGGTTAGATCATTTTAAAAGCATTGGGTGCTTGGATAAATAGCATGGGTTGATCCATCTTTGACCCCAGAAGGGATGAAAAATACCCAGAGCCAAAGGCCCTTCTGTATGTAACTGCTACACCTGTCTGAACTTAAAAGAACTTTCACTTGTCTTCTAGGAAGGAGCCCCAAGCAAACCATTTCTAGTTTTACTCACAGAGGCTTCAAGTTTCTTCTCTCCCTCGCTTTGTACCCAGTGTGGGTGCTCTGTCTGTGAAGTCAGTGACCTGGGAGTGCTTTGTTGCTCCAAAGACACACTACAAACATTTCCAACCATGCACGGAGGTTTCTTTGCTGCTGTGGCCAACTATTTCCAAACCACAGCCCAGGATACCAGATCATCACCCACCTAAATCAACTGCTGAACCGAGAGTTAACCCCTGGGTATCCCATTTTCCTTGTGGGAATTTCACCCTTCCTCAGAACAGATCCTCTTAATCACCTGTGATGCCAATCACCTTGGACACAGGAACGAGTCTTGTACTCCAGAGAAGAAACCAGATACAGTTAAGAAAAAAAAAAATCCTTTCCTCCAGCAAGACCTGCATCAAATTTATCCCCTCCCAAGATGTTTATTCCTATGGGCTCCGCCTTTGCCCTTTCTTCCATCTCAGCGGGAGACCTGCCTCTATTTTTGGCAGCCTTACTGCCATCAGCTGCACGCCGTACCTGGCAGCGAGCGCTGCAGAGAGCTGCGGGTGCTCCTGGCTGGGAGAAGCACAAATTTGCCAAAAGGCTGCGTGTTTCAGCAGCACAGAGCTCACCACATCTCGGAGATGCCAGCTTTGTGGCTGTGAGTCACCATCCCAACACCTCAGCTGCATCCAGCCTGCTCTGCCTACGTCGCTCTTTAAAGCCAGGGAGTTTCATGCTCCCCTCTGCTGGTTCTCTACCTCCACGCTCTTCCAGCAACCGCCTGCTCTGCTTCGTCATCTTCTTTCCTAAAGGGATGAAGAGAAACACATCCTAGGATTCTTGCTGCACCAGAAGTTTCTGATAAGGGAGCTGGGAAGCTGAAGGCAGTGACTGAGCAGCCCCAAGAGCCGGGGGGAGCTGAAGCAGAAGCCCGACCCCTCTGGGGATGCCTCATCCCCCTCTGGCACCCAGTGCCTAGGGAAGCAGCTCAGTGCCCCCATGGTGGGACCCCAGACGAACTCCCTGCACAGACACCCACCTCCCAAACTGAGATTGCCTCATTTTGTGGTTATTTAAATGCATCAGCAGCCAATAGCTCCTCCAGAAGAACTCTCCATATCCCTTGAACATTTCAGAGACCTCATTCAAAAAGCGGCAGCTCGTTTTTGTCCAGGCCCCAAGGGGAGCATCCCTCACAGCCCCAGAGAGTGGGGTCCAGATGGGTTTCTCGTATTTTTTATGACTGGGGAAGGCCACGTCTGGCTCAGGGGCTGACCCAGGGTCAGCTTTTCTCTGTTCCATCAAAACTGGTTTGTTTTTTTTTTTTTTGCAAGATTTTGCAAGACGCTGGGCAGCAGCAGGGCTCTCCTAAATCACAGGAGCTTTGCATTTTGCTCTGAGCTTTCTCGGCAAAAACTGCGTGGGTTTGGACATATTTTTTTTTTATTTCTTATTTTTAAAATTCTGAACAAGAAACCAGGTGGCTTCAGAGCTAATCCCAAACAGACCAATTCATCACCGAACCCAATCCAGCTACCGAAGGTGTTCACATGCAGAAGGCTGACTTGAACTCCTCCAGCTCTCCTTCTGGGAGATGCTGGATCCCCTCACACGCCAGATCCTCTTCTTGATTCATTTTTTCCCCTAGCTCTAATAACCTGAGCAGCTGGGGGAGCAGCTTGAGGCCTGTTCCCACGTTTTGTGTGCCCCCTACCACACGTACAAGTAGGGCACCCCTCCCATAAAAGCGGCACCAGTTCCTTTGCCCAAACATTGCCACTTTCTGCACAATCCTTCTTTTCGCTCTGTGCTTTCTTGAACATGTCCACAGTGAAGAAAGGGGGGCACTGCAAAAAAACACCCCTCAGTGGACAAGCCAGAGGGTGGAAAAGAAGCACAAAAGCTTGTCGTCCTGGCAGATGGAGGAAAGCAGCAAAGCAGCAGCTGAGCCAGGAGATGGGAGGCCTCAGAGAGAGACCTGAAGTGGCTGTGCGTGGGTTTGCTGCTCTGTTGCTGACTGACATCAGGCTCTTTGGGCTCGCAGAGATCTGCTTCGTTTTAAAGCGAAACCTCCTCCAGGGATCTCATTAGCACCATCACGGAAGACAGAAAGGAACTGGAGGCTGGTGGAGGGGTGATGCTGGGGAGGGAAACAGGCCAGAAGCACGGCCCAGCTGCGTTCAGACAGGCAGGGGAAGGAGCCTGGCAGCACGGTGCCCTCGCCACCCCGTGCTGGGGCTGCCTCCTTCCCCTCCAGCAGGGCTGCTGCCCAAAAGCTCAGCCCAAGATACCCACTCACCTGCTTCCTCCTGCCAAATCCCTTCTCCTCCTCCTCTCTTTGCTCTCACCCTTCCCAGGCTGTGCTCTCCTCCTCTTCCTCCTCTCTTCCACCACCGGCTGGACATCATTTGTGTGAAGCAGCAGCTCTGGCCATGGTTTGTACTGCACCTACATAGGGCAAAGACAACAAGGCACCTAGGGCTGTGTCTGCAGCTGTAGGAGACCCGCCGGGGTTGTTACACAGCTCTGCAATGGCAAGGACGGGTGTGACAAGGATCCCTGTCCCAACAGCCCACCTTCCCTGCAAGGAGGGGTGAAGTACCCTGTGAAACAGCAGCTTCGTGGATCCAGAACAGCGATCGTAGCACAGCTATGCCAGAAGATCCCCTTCTAATCCACCTGAGAAAAGTCACAAAAGCAACACACGCAGAAAAAAAACAAATAACCCATAAAAACAAGAGGAAAAATTAAATCCAGCGAAGTTAATTCCATTCGACACCTTAGTTATAACTGCAAATCAGCTCACAAAATTGAAACGTAGACTTAAGTTAAGCCCCCTCTGCTATTACTTAGCAGCTCTGATATTTATTATCACAATCTCTTCCAGGCAGCCCCATAAATGCCCATCAGGACCGTGCTTCTCTCAAGTGAATCCTGCTCAGAGCACCTGGCAAAGGGGAGAAAGGGGAGGGATGCATTCAGCTCCCCACGTCTTGAAGGCACTGAGATGTTTATCGAGGCAATGAGTAATGCCAACTGCTTGGCTTTCGGCAGGCTCGGAAATACATGCAGCAGGTTCCAGCACAGGTTGGTAAAAAATTAATTAGCAGCGAGTCGGAAAAGGAGCAATGGGTGTTATTCTCTGAGCAGCAGTCTTATTTAACTTAATAAAAGGGATTGAACTGTAAGATCCCAGTGAAACACCTCCTCACGTTGTTTCTCCAGAAATGGAGACATCGGCTGCACAGAATTAATGACCAGGTATTCTAAACTGAGATGTGTTTAGGCTCCTAACGCCACAATTAGGTGTCTAGCAAGACTGTCAGCCTCCCCTAAACATTTATCTTGCATCATTACCATTAAAAATCAATGGGATTTTGCAGCCTGCTCTCCCCAGCAAATTCAGCTCTGCTTCTTTAAGCACCTAAAACAAAAAAAAAAGTCATAAAACACAGTAATTTTATTCCAGATTTTAATGAAAACCTAACAATAATGGTCTTGAGAAGACAAAATTTTTACAGTTCTTTGCTCTGCAAGCTCTCCAAACAAGCTGAGAAGCAAAGCAAAAGCTACATCAAGGCAGCAGGCTTGGGCACCCCAACAAAGACTACTATAAAACTATCTTCTCCCATGTAAGTCTCTTTTGGAGCCTGAGACATCATTCAAGAACAGAGCGTTTACATGAATAACTGCAGATGGTGAAGCGTGGCTTTAATCACTGGTAACCAGTCCCCAGAGGCAGCAGAAACTCCGCTTGCTCCTGACTGACCGCTTCAAAGGGCTCCCACGTGCTGAGCAGAGGGGGCTGTGTGCCAGCGGCACCCTCCAGCAAGGGAGCCCAGACCCACACCCTTCACGTGGTTCTTCTCCTTGGGATTCATCCCCGTTTCCACGAGCACAAAGCAAAGAATGAGGCCTGCCAAATCCGTAGCGCTGCATCACGCCCGGAGCTCTGTAAACTCCCCTGATGGCGCTGACGAAAACCAACTGCTGGGAATTAGTCCTTCAAGTCACCTCTTTGTGCAGGGCAAGCCACGGAGTCACTGCAAGCCCAGCTGGGAAACCAGCACGCTGGGCCAGCTCTTGCTGCAGCCAGCGACGATCTTGCCAACTAAAATCAGAGCAAGCAAGCTCTGGGGATGAGCAGCAGCAGACAGCATTGGAAGCAGCAAATCTCTGCTGCAACCAAGGAGTGCTGGCTGAGCCCGAAAGGACAGGAACCTCCCCTGTGGTTCAGACATCATACAGAACGTTTGCCCTCATCCATCAGCCACCAGGAAAGGAATCTCAAGGTCTAACCAGGATAACAGAGTGCTCTCGAGCACTGCACAGTGGTTTCCCCTCTGTGAAAGCTTGAGGGTCACACCCCGTGGCAGCAGAAAGCAGCAGGGGCTCGTGGGCAGGGAGAGAGCCCTACAGGAACAGCCGAGTGACCCACGGACTTGGGCGTGCTGAGGTGTGATTGCTGCTTCTCCTGGATACTCTGCATCTCGCAGCAGGCAGACACCAGCACAGCTGGCATCGCTTCTGCAGCTTCCTTACGAACACGTCTGCAGAGCCCCTGCTTACGGATCTATTTCGGGTTGCTCTTAAACCAGCTCATACAGATAGGGGGAAAAAAAAGCCACTCTGCTCAGCTGGTGCATCTGAAGTGTTAGAAAAATCTCTAAGGCGATAAAGCTTCGCTTTTTTTTTTATCCCCTCCTGTAAAAAAATAACCTAACCTACTCTGTAGCTGTATTTCCTCTTATTCAGTTACACTCAGCAGCACGTGGACGTCCTTCCACGCCTGTGCAGGGGCTGAATTTTGGCCGGGCTGCTGTTCAGCTGGGGCAGGGAGATTAGTTTAGAAGTTTAGGCCAGTTTAGAAGCCTGGTAGGTAGAAATGCTCGTGTCTGATGCTCCAGATGCAGATGCTACCCCCCTTCTCAGTAAAAAGCCAAGCTCTGGTGACAAACAAACCAGCATCTTGATCACTTCTCATGCAGCACGTCAGGGCGGTGTTCTGTCCGGGTCTGTTTCAGGAGGAGCTGCAGGACATCGTCTGAGAGTCCAGGTGTTCTCTTAGTATCCTCCAACACAGCTTCTCCCTCAGCTGGCTTCGAAAAACAAGCCGTAGTGGGGTAGTTTGGAAAGATCTTACATCCATCTCTGTTCAGGACCACCTGGGCCATCTGCAGGCACCGCAGTGCGTATTTGCTCCCGCCCCGGTCTGCGAGCTCCGAAACCTTCTGTGAAAGGCATCGCGACGCAGCCTCACAGGTGGGATCAGCTCTGCCTGGCCCGTTTTTGCAATACGTTTCGTAGAAGGCATCGAGAGATTTCCTGATGCTTGCATCTTCTGTATTTTCACATTCATACGTACTTGAGAGAGAAGCATCATTCAGTTCGGTGTGCTCACACAGCCCATCTTCTGGATAACACCTCACATTTCCCTTCTCAGAGCTTCCAGCAGGAACTGCAGAGGGTGGATTGCTTTCTCCTGCAAGCACAAGATCAATGAAACTCATTAGTCACCAGGTCATCCCTGTAGCAAAATCTTTTTTTGTCCCCCCTCACTGCAGTCTGGCAAACAAGCTCCGTGCAGGAGCGAGCTGAGCGCTGCTTTAAGCGCGCTGTTCTGCCAGCGAGGCTCGCAGCACAGATTCACAGAGATTAATCTTGTATTTGGGCATCTCACACGTGTCCCAGTTTTGTCCCTCTGCAGTGACTGAATCTACTCCACAGTACACGCCTCCGGGCTCCTCTCACTCACACTTCCAAAAAGAGGTGGAAATTGCTATCTGCTGCTGCTGGAGCCAGCAGCCGACCTACACTTAAAGCCCAGTTTGCAGCTGAAACAGTTCTGCCCGTTTCTTTTTCCTTCCTCCACCAGTCGGTCCACTCCTTCCCTTTCCGCAGTCCTCAATTTCATCGCTGCAGCACAACGTGCAGGCTTATCCCCTGGTTTTCAGCCAGGCCAAAAGCCTCCGAGTCAGCATCGTTACGGCGAGTGCACGGGGTTTGGGGAGGGGGCCTGCAAGAGGAAACCTCGTGCTGCCCCATGGAGCCCCACTTTCACTGCCCAGCTGCACTGCACCACTCCCCCCACGTCCTGCAGGGATTTTTAAAGGAAATCTTCATCTAAGAGCCAAGGACTTGCTCAGCCTTTCTCCTTTGCTCTGATTGTTTTGCTCCAGTGTAATGAAGGGGGCTGTGGCTACACCCAATTAACAGCAGCACCAAGACACTTGGCAAAGGCACGAGCAGGGTGAGCAGCAGGCCACAGACATCTTCTCCTACAAAAAGGAGGTACAAAAAGGGACCTGGAATCAGGCTCTGGTACCCAGGGAGCCCTTCTGACTGCAACCTCATCTCCCAGCCCGCCTCGCCAGCCCGTGTGCCAAGCACCTGAGTCACCGGCAGGAAAATTTTCCAGGGCTCAGCCAGAGGTTGCAGAGCTGTCACCTGCAAGTTGCATAAGCAGGACGCGGAGCATTGGCAGGCAGCTCGGCCTCTCCTCGTTCTGTAAAACACGAGGCACCTTCTTGCCAACTAGCAAGAAGGCACCCAATTATATTACGAGGTGAGTTTTCTTTTATTTACTAGTTTAAGTTTACACATGTCTATTTTTCCCATCAAAGCCTTCTTAAAGCGAGACGAGAAGGCTTCGAAGCAGAGCTCCCAGAACTAACCCCATCAAGCTGCAGGGTCCAGAAAGAGCTTCTCACCTGGGACACACGTACAGCACAGGAGCATGTCATGATGCCCTTTCTTGAGGGTACCCTCAACCCTACAGAAAAGCCAGAATTCCCCGATAACACACAGCAGCGTTGCTTCAAAGCTTGCACCTCCCTGGCCAGCTCTCAGCAGGAAAAATGTCCTTCACAGACCATTTATCCTTCCACGGAGAGCTTTACAGCACAGCTGTCACGCGCCTTTGTGTTGGCTTGACCCAACATGTGCAGAAATTAATGGAGTTTCACCACCAGACAACCTGGCCCCAATTATTTTTAGCAGTTTTTACTCATTTCTATTACCAAGCAGGTATTAAAAAAAAAAAAGAAAAAAAAAATGAAAACCCCAAACAAGTAATTACTCATGTCTTGATTTCACTCTCACATGATGGATAATCATCACTAGGGCCGTGTATTGTTCCATTTGCGCCCCCACTCCCCGCTAATTGAAGACCAGCATTTGCAGCTTATTAGCACGAGACCTGGGGGCCAATAACGGGATATTCTTTGTGTTTATAAAAATGCTGATGAAATTTTAACGCCTCCATCTGGCACACGCGCATAACCCTGCCGCCCGAAGCACACAGCCAGATCCTGGTTTGGACCTGGGCCACTTCCACTGGTGCGACAGCCTCCTGGGGACCCTGAGCGTGTGGGTTCCCCTCCTGCCCCGTGCACAAAGGCCCGTCCTATTCTGAGGTCTGGGGGATTTATTGTGTAGCTGTGAGTACGAGAGCTAAACCAGAGTGTGTGGCAGCAGCAGTGTGATGAAAAGGGCAATTACAGCACTCGTTTCAGGGTCGGGATTGTTTGCTCCAGAGCTCTGGGATGACTCAGCCCTGGCACAGCTGCTCACAAAATGTAGCTCAAGCCCACCAAAACCCATATCGACCCACCAAAGTGAACCCCAAGCCCATATTGACTCCAGAAGCACCCTGGTGCTCTCAGAGGTTATATGGGACCAGAGCAGCCGTGTCCAACAAAAGCAGCAAGCCTCATCTCTAACTGCAGAGGATTGTTGTGCTGCTGGGGCCGAGCTTTGGTTTGTTTTCCTCCAGAAGTTCAAAAGCCCTTGACCCCTTCCAGCAGTGTGATCAGCCACGTGCTGTGGCTAAGCTGGAACAAGGGCTGAACGTCTCTGCATGGCCTCTGCTGTGCCACCCTAAATAAGTGCCAAGAAAACTAGGGGACTGGGAGGCACGGATCATTTCTTTGAACAGAACTAAATTAACGATACAAATCACCCTTGGGTTCACAGTGGTGACTGAGGTTCAACCAGACGTTGGTGAGATGATGCCAGAGCACATCCCTGCGTTGTAAGGTCTGTGACAGGATTGTAAAGCAGAGTTAGGGATTATTTAGGTGCTCAGCTATGAGATGGTACTGAGAAAACACGTCTGGTTCCTTCTAGAGCCACCCTGTCTACTCTGAAGGCCAGAAGAGATGATCAACATTGGGTTGTTTGAACAAACCTCCATGAACAACAATTACTACAGAAAGGGGCAACGCAACAATGGAAAGGAAAAACACAGGAGAGGAGAGGGTTGGAGGAGAGACAAACTCCTTCTGTGGGTGGCACCGACCCAGAAGTCACCAATACTTGTCCAAGTCTCCCTGGGAGCAGACAGGGCTGAGCACCCTCCCTCCTGGCTCATCACCATGGCAAGCTAATCGATGCTGCCAAAGGAAACAGAAGACTTTGCAGCCCTCCTGTGGCAGTCCCCAAATCAGCTATTTCTTGCCCAGGATGCCCCACTTGCCCTGGTCATTGTCCCTTTGCATGCTCCTTCTCCTCACGTGAGTCTTCTCCCCACCGAGACCTGCTGCAGCTCCAGCTGACGCAGTCCCTGCGTCCACGGGCAGGGATGAGTCACACGAGAGGGACACGAGTTGCCAGTTGTTTTGGTTGATTGTATCCATTAAAAAACAAACCAAAAACAAAAAAAAACATTCCACCCTGCTCTGGGAAGAAAGAAGAAATTTGGGGGAGGATGTAGCAGGAGCTCATTATTCCCCAGCCTCACACAACACCTTGGCTCACTGGTTATCACACACCAGAGTTGGTTATCACACATGCACTGCGAAGCCAGACATTTTGGGATCACACCTTACCTGCATCAACAAAAGCTCCATCGATTACAACAGCTAAAAACCCATACGTGAGCTGACTGCATCCCTTTACGTGAACTGGAATCTATCCACACCGTATTTTGTATCATTTCCATTACTGACATTTAAACTGGAAGAGCATCAAAGAAGACAAATTACTACCAAGCCTAGGTCCTTGCTATTAGGTGCCGTACAAACACCTACCACCTGCCAGATCCTAAGCCTTTTGTGTACAGCGCTGAATAATGATGGTGGGGTTTACAGTTTCTCTGCCTTGCAGAAAACAGCTGTTTTCTACTTGCTTCCTTGCTTGGGAAGCCTTCCAGCACTTAAAGCAAAGGCGAAATGGAATTTTCGATGACATTATAATTCAAAAAGGCTGTTTTAAGCCGAGAAAATGTGCTCCTTGTGGGTATTTAAGTTGTGAACTGAAAGTGAAAACAAGAATATAATAAGCCCTGCTACCTTGCTGCCTCCCTGATGACACAAAGCAGCCTTCTCACGCCACAACAGGCAGCAAGCTATAGCTCAGAAGGCAATTACCTTTGAGACTCTGCTTTACCCAAGCAGCGATTTTGCTCGTCCACCAGCCCAGGGGAGAGGCACACGGTGTTGAGGAGCTGGCCAGGGGCTGCACAAACGCTGAGCAGACCTGGAGGAGGTGAGCGTGGGAGGGTAGGCGATGGGCAGCACGAAGGGAAAGCAGAGGCTGGAGGAATTTGGGGTACGGAGTAAAGGCAGCGATGGAGGAATGGCAGCAGATACAGCCCGGTACTGAGTCAGGCTCTCTGCCTTTTTCTCCTACCTGCTTGTGGAGTGAAAAGTTGGAGGGGTTGGAATTCGCGTGGGGTAAGACGTAAGCAGCTATTCTGGGGAAGCATCAACCTTTCTGCCCAGCTCCCCTAGGAACCTTACATTCAAGAAAAACAAAAAGCCTGGCAAATAGTAAAGCGCTTTTGAAACGCAATAAGCAGACGTAGCTCATTCCCCTAGACGCTCTGCCAAATGTCACACTTGGTATTAAGCTCTGCCCTGCTCCGAGAGCTCGCGGGTTGATGCCTGTTGTGCTGTGCTCTGAAGGCAGCTGGAAAAACCCAGGTAAATGAAGTCTTCTGGAGGATGTGCTAGTTAAACACGCTGGATTTAATAAACACGGAGCTGGTCAGCTACAATACAAACGGCTGCAAATTCACAGCCCTTATTTTCTGAAGGCCAAGAGATGGGCACTGCTGTCATCTCACCAACCTGTTCCTAAGCAACCAAGCCCCACGGTGCAGGGCAGTGGGCACAGGCAGAAGCCACGGCAGCACCACAAATACCTCCACGTACGGCTGTGCCCCGCTAAGATCCTCGTGTGTTTATCCTCAGCTAGGCCCCAGAGCACCAGGCATCGGATGCAGCTGCCTGCGAAGAGGCTGCTTGATGTGTAAGAGCACACAGGAACACGTCTCAGTGCAACAACCACAGGTCTCGCCGAAGAAATGGGCAGCAGCATGGCTGGGGTGCCTCAGCTTTTCTTTTCACGCGGCAAGCTCCTGCCTCGGAGCTCATCACCATTCTACAAATAGAAATCGCAAAGTTAAGAGCTTTTCATGTGAGATACTTAGAGGGGTTTAATTTCCATGATTCTGTAGCTAGTAAAAAAAAACAAAACAAGAAGCCTGAAACATCCTACTTGCCTCAAAGTGCAATGAAGAACAGCTTCGTAAGGTTAAAGACTACTCCTAACAGCCACCTTCTCTGGAACAGAAACAGTAAGAAGCACATTTATGTAGCTGAAAAAATTAACTGTCAATTAAAGTCATTATCCAGCAGATGAGGGCTTTGAGGGGCTTCATTTGAACTGCAGCTCTCTGCTGCTTTCCTATTACATACACAGTCTTGGGAAATGACAGCCCGACTCACCTTGTCTATAGAACACTAACGACACCGATTTCCAAGAAGAAACTCTGACAAGGCGTCTTAAGCTAACTGCTCAGTTTCCAATTAGGCATTTCAAAGCGTGCTCGCAGGCAGACACAGCAGTGCCGTGCTAGCCAGCCTCTCCTGAACCACAGCAAAGCATCCCAACAGGCTTAGGGTCTTTGTCAGAGAAGATGCAATAGGAGCATCCCCAAACCAAACCTCCGCCTGCTCTGGAGGTGAAGCAACCTCTCCTGGGAGGTCCCTTCCCCACCAGGACCACACCGCTCTGCCCATGGGTAGGGCTTGCACCTATTTGAGATCTAAGTTTGACTTCTTTCCTGCTACGAGCAGGCAGAAAACTTTTATTACAAATATACTTTCCTTTCAAAAAATAAAAAATTAAAAATCAGCAACCTGCAGTGTCATTCTTTTCTACGTAAAAGGCCATAATTTAACCTCAGACCACGTTTTTCTTTAAGCTCATTCTGCTTCAGAATAAGAGAACACGTCTGGTGCTTGAAACCAGTGAGAAAAATTCTGCTTGTCTGATTTTCATTGCTTAAGATTTGAAAAGAATTTTATGAAGGAAAACTGGCGTTTGAGCTTTATGGTTCCTGAAGGAGCTTTCTCACTTACTCACATCACACGGCTAAAGCGAATGGAGTTGTTTCCCTTCGTATTTATTTTTTTTTCCTGCCTAAAGATTATAAATTCTGGTCTCGTCTCTTCTCTTTTTCCAGCTGACTCTAGAAGCCCTTCATGAACTGTTCGCTTTCTGACATAAGAATTTTTCAAAGAACCCTCATTAACTGAGAGGGAAGGGATTTTTATTCAGCCCCTGGGTTTGGTTACCAGCTAGCCAACTCCAGAATCAGGAGAGAGATTTGCTGTGCTCACCTCTTTGGCTGAGAGGTGAGCAAGTCCCTGGGGAACCTGAGTCATCCGAGGAGATGTCTCACAGAGACAAAAAAAGGACGCATCAAAGACAACATTTTTCACAGTTCCAAGGTAAAAGATGAGGAAAATAATAAAGGGAAGATAGTGCACTTACATGTACTCTCTAGATGTTGCCATGCAGAACTGATGAAGCTGAGAGCTTAGATTAAAAGAGAAGTTGAATATTTATCTGGATGATCATAGGCAAGTCTAGCAAAAAAAAAAAATTCTGGCAGAATTATTAAATCCCATTCTTTGGGGCTTTAGCAAATCCTCTGCTAGAGGCAAGAATGGGGCCCAACGGGCAGCATATTGTATATTGCAGACTCCCATTTTGGAGGATGGGGATGAAATGAAGAGAGGAAAACTACCTCTTATCCTGAAATATGCAGCAATGGCCACTGCCAATGACAGGAAGCAACTCCAGAGTACAAGTCTGACTGAGTAGAACTAAAAACAAAACCCAAAGCAATATCCCTCCCTGATATATTAAATTCTTCGTCTTTCATTCACAGTCACACGTTCTCAGCACTCGAGAGGAGCCAACAACGCTCAGCTGATGCCGTTGGCAAGAAGAGGAACAAGCAGACGGCTCTCGCTGGCGATCAATAGCTCAAGTTTCAACATCACTGGAAATAAAAATCTACCCTCTGCATCTCATTGCCAAGTGATATGCGTGACAGTTTGCCCAGAAAAAAACAAAAAACAAAAAACAAAACAAACAAAAAAAAAAAACACAACAACAAGAATACGGTACTGTTCATACAGATAAAACAGAAGAGGAAAAACCTATCACTATGGTGTGTCTTCAGTGAGAAAGACAGAAGAGAAGACCACACCATTATAAAAATTCAGCAGGTTTCCCTTATTTACAAACCGTCTGAACTTGGAAAAGGAGACAGAGGTGGAAATTGTTCTGGGTACAGTGCCTTCCTCTGCCATTCTAACACTTCAAAGTCCAGTTCATTACAACGCTAGCACCCACAAACACACACATAACTCACATTGCAGAGATTCACACGCGTTTCAGCTCTGCTTCCAACCTGCTACACTTAGCTCTGGACAAAAACAACTTGAGAATCCAGTTTTTATCCAAAATGGCAGTTTTTAAACCTAAACAATACTGCAGAGTGAGGTGTTTTCAATCATCCCTCTTGAAATGTGGTTAAAATTGTACTCTCTGTGCATGTTTTGTGAGACTAAGAGATGGATTATCGTATAATGCTACCATTACCCGCCTTCACGGAGGCCTTAGACCTGAAGGCTTGAATCCTGACATGAAAACGATGCCCAGGTACCACAGGGCACCTAAGAAATTAGTGCTGTGGGAAACAGAAAGACCTTTAAGGAACAGTGGCAATTGAAAACTGAGTCAAATAAGGCAGATGAAGGCAAAGTCCAACTAGAATGTAACTTCCTCCCAGTTCTTTACCCCGCCCCAACTTTTTTTTTTATCCGTTTGTTCAGCTTTCTGCCAACTTATTTAGGTTCAGATCCCAAATCCGTGGATTGATTGTCAGAAGTGCTGAGCACACAGATGATCTTACAAATTTAAAAGAAGCCAGAGAGACCTCGGCTGTTTTGAACACAGTTATGCCATCTCAACTTCAACACTACTAACTACAGCAGCAGACCACTGTACAGCAGAAAAACAGCCTTTGGGCTCTCAGATTTGAAGTCCTCACCTTTAGTTTGGCCTAAGGCCAAACGAGTTCATGTGGGCATAGCAAAAGAGTTGTTTACAGACGGACTTATTCTCTCTAGGTGTGAAAGAAATAGAGTAATTCTCTCTAGGTGTGAAAGAAACAGACTGCATGTGCAGTCTGCCTCTCCTCAGGTCAAAGTTCTCTGCCTCCTGTCAGGACTGATTTTCACTAAGAACAGAGGAACATGGCAGAGGTGTAGGTTTCCTGAAGCTACTTACAGTAAGATGAGTTTTAAAACCATGTTTCTTCTCTTTGTTATGGTCCTGAAAATACAGTGTAAGTCAGGCAAAGCCCTTCTTTTAAAAGCAAACGTAGAAAAAAAAAAAGCACAAAGAAATCATCTTAAAAAGCAGGCAAATTGCACATACAAAGTCAAAGGAATCTACTCAAATTTTGGTGAAGGTTTGAATGTAGAGGGAGGCATTTTCCCAGCCTCTCCACAGGCCTGATGTAGCTGTGTGCATGGAGAAGGCTATGTACAGACGAAGCCAGCCCCAGAGCACCTTGGCAATGAAAGAGCAGAGCTACAGCTCTGTCCTCTCCCCAGCCTGGCCGTGTGGGATGTGGAACCACACAGCTCAGGGCTGGTTTTTCTTCCCTTGCCAGAGAAAGTTTGTGCATCACATATTGATCAAAAATTATTCAAAAAAAAAAAAAGACCACTCGAAAACAAGAACAGAAGGTTTTGTCAGTATGGAAGCAAGATAACCATCTCCATCTATGAGCTTTCCACAGGCTAATAAATGAAACATCCTCATATCGAAGAAAGCAGAGAATCAGATAGATCAAGCAGTCATCAAGGAAATTTTCAAGAGACAGAAAATGCAATTTCAGAGTACAATGAAAAGCAAGCAAGATATACAAGTTTAATAACTTGGAGGTATTTGTTCATCACTAGTCTGGGGCATTTTGGCTTGCCAGCTTGAAAGTACACTGAATAAACATTGGAGCCATCTAGTTCTCCTGCAATATTACAGGAAAGCAAGTAATGAGCAAAGAGACTGTTGGCCTGGAGTGATGGGCACATTTACAGACCATTCACAAATGCTGGAGGCTTAAGAACCACAAGGGCTTCTTCTTAATTATCTGCATGGCGCTTGGGGAATCACTGAAAAGCTCTTCCATCAGCAGCAGCTCGATAGAAAATGAGGTTTTGAACAGAAGCGTTTTGCCATTTAATCAGTCGGCTTTCTGCAGGAATTGCTGTGCTGCTGCAAAGCCGAGCACCTGAAACCCGAAACTGGAAGTGGTTATCGCATAAGAAATACATCAGGAGTGAATCTTCAGGCCCTTAATGAGCTGCCCTCACCTGTCAGACCTCACCTCTCAGGCAGTGTCGTAGCTGTGGGCATCCATCTCTGAAGGGGCTGAAAAAACAGAGGGACAGTGCACAAGGGAGAAAGTCTTTAAAAAGAGTATGACTTGAAAAAGGAGGAAAGGGAGAGAAGTCACTTAGCAAACAACTACAGCAGTCGACTCAGCTATTTTCTCACTTGTCCTCTCAGCCAGCCATGAGGAAGGTTTGGCATTTCCCTGCTCCAACCCAGCTTTGCCCTCTAAGACCAAACAGTAAAAGCTTTTTGATGGCTTCAGGTTTGCATCCCTTTAGCTGGCTCCCCAGCCTAGCAGACCTGCTTTTTAAGTGAATTCCTTAGCTGGGAGCACTCACCTCTCTCAATTCTGCCCCAAACCAAGTATTTCACCTCCATTACTCCCGGACACAATTCTATGTAAACTACGAAAGTCAGAGAGAGCCCAGGTCTTGTTTAAAAAGAAAGAAAAATGGGGAAACCCACATTTCCCACAGTACAGGGAGCACCAAGGCAAGAGCCTGATGCTGTGTGTTACCACTTGCTTGAACAGCTCCTCAGTAACACCTTCAACTACTGACGAACTGTGGTTACTGATAGTTACTGCAACCACACGCTGATTTTTTTCCACCACGCTTACAACACCGATGTGTAAGTGACACGAAGGGTGTCCAGGAACGTTAACGTCTTGCGTTACTGCACGTAGTTTAAAAATATTGACACAATTACCTGTGAACAAGAAATTAATTCCTGCAAAACAACATGAATAAAAGGACAGATAAGCCAAAGCAAGGCAGGATAATTCATGTTATCCTTTAATAAAGATAACATTTTTCACTCACCTCGGACCATGGGCTTGCTTAGCTGAAAATAGCTACTTTATTCAAAATAATCATACAAGTAACAAGGTAGGAAAAAAAATGAATTATGACCGTGTTTGCTTAGAATTTCTTCTCCGAACATGGGCTCAAAGGATTGCAGAAACAGACAAGATAAAGGGAAACACCAGGGAGTTCAGAATTTGTGGTGTATTGGTCCGAATCTCCAAACTGCCTGTTTTGTCATTTCAAATGTCACTTTAAACCAACCTTACTGGGGCATTCAGTAATTCCTAATGCTCTTCTGTCATCTAAATGAGGACTCGAATCTCCACATGCAACAATTCCTCCCTCCAAAAGTGTATCAGAGGGGAGAAAAGATTAAAAAAAAAATAGAATTGATTAAAATAAACATGAGTAAAGCTGAACAAACAGGCAATCAACACATAAAAGCAGCTCTCCTGAGTGTTTTTGAGTCCAGGCAACCAGCGGCTGCAGTGCAGGTGTTAAATGCATAAAGATGCTGTTCCTAAAGACAACGCACAGAGTAAGAACAACCCTGAGATCTGGGCATGCGACCAGCTTTCTGCACCAGGAATCTCAAAACAGATTGTCCTTGGATAAGTGATAGAGATTGGTTTAGAAAGAACACATTCCTTCAATATGATGGTCTTGCTCTAAGTTGTTCTCTTTTTTTTGTTTAAATGAATATTTCTATCAAATGATAAAATTGAATATGTATGACATGTATGATATAAAGCAGATCCTTAACAGTGAAGGTAGATTCATTTTTTTAAATAAAATTGCAAGTTTATCAGTTGTTTGTTTTTTTTTTTTAATCTAGGCTGGAACTGTTTTCTGACAGTTGTGTTCTAATGTAAGCTAAAGGCTCCTGGTTTTTATTGGAGATTTGTTGGTGGGGTGGGATTTAACAGTCCAGATAAAAACTAAAAGAAAATCACAGATCTGTATGGTCAGATAAATTTTTACCCCCAACATTTATGATCAGCTTAAGAATCGTGTTTTAAATGCCCCAAATAAAGCATAATTCAAACAGATTGGGTTCTGTAATTGCAGTAAATACATCTGTTTTATTTATAAACAAAGCAGGGAATTCTGAAACAAAAGGTTTCAGTGAGCATTTTCAACCCAAGTTTTGAAATTGGTCTTCAAAGGCTACTTAATGCTTGTTTTAGAGCAAGTGTGGACAACTGGAGGAGACTAAGGATGTAACCAACAAATTTGCATTCTGCTACCTTGACAACCTGCTTCCTTAAACTCTTTTTCTCAGTGATTTTCTCATAAGCCATCCCCATAGCCTGGGTGCCCCCATGCAGGAGGGCATTTCCACAGTGTATGGATGCTTCCATCCCTCAAAGGAGATGTAGCTACAAGGAGGAAGCATGCCAGAAGATGCTCATATCCAGAAATGACTTGGATGTGGACATTATTAATGTACAAACAAGGTGAGCAAGTGCATTTCCCATTAATAGAACAAGGAACAACTGTCAGAAAATAAAATTGATTTCTACAGGGTCCTCAGCTCCGAAGTTTTAAAACCTGTAAGATCACAGCCCTACAAGCCTTTTCTTCTACTCTACAAAGCTACTTTCCCCTTGCACATGGTTCCAGTTCCTCTTAGTCACATTCACTGCTGAAGGTTAATTGGGTCTTTTAAAACACCAGCAGGTACATCTAAAGCTTCCTGTAGCTGGAACAACGTTTAATGTGTTCAAGGCCTGGAAAAGGCCGGAGTCCTTGAGTGGGCAATTGAATCAGGATATGATGAAGGTCACTGAGAATTAAAATAAAACAAGTACCTGTCTGTCTGCACAAAGGCTCTGGTGTGCCCTCAGTGCCCCCCTCGCAGGAACTGATGCTCATTCTTTGCAATAAAAAAGAAGTCAGCCTGCTGTCACACAGACCTGAAAGAATTCAGAGGTGGAGATAAATAATGGCACATTTCAGGGACAGCAGCACCTGCGACCGAATGCCAACACAAAGGCCCAAACAGAGCACAAAAAGCTAACGGTGAAGCCATCCTGACCAAGGCACACGGGGTTAACCATGGGGTGTGATCCTGGTCTTTTTTAAGCACGACTGCAACATCGCAGCCACGCAATATAGGGTGAGTTTAAAAGGTCTTGGTGCATGCTTCAAGGAGACTTTTGGGGCAGAAAGCAGGCTCACCACAACACCCATTCGTGCCCTCCATGGCATCTGTGACCCGGGGAAGAAGCCGTCTCTGCTGCTCTGAACCACGAGGGAAGTGGTGCTCTCTCTCCAGCTCTGCCAGCAGCCACCCTGCACAAGTCATTTCAGCAAGGAGAGGAGAGATTTACCCCCCAGTAAACCACAGGGAGGTCCTGAGCCCTACCGATGGGCTTTGCAAAACACACTGTGGAGTGAGAAGGGTGTTGAAGGGCAGGGAATAGCCAAACCACACAAAAACGCAAGGGAAATTAAATATCACTTATTTCTCCTCTCAAAGAGAAAGCCTTGCCCAGCTCAATGCACTTCCCCTTACAGGACTTCCCGTCCTGTCCCAGACCATGCATTCAAATAAAACTGGAAATGCATGCAAATAACAGCAGTCCGTGTGCTTCGACAGAAGCCCTGAGCTTTCGAAACGTAATTTACATGAAGGGAGACAAAAGGATTTTGTACTCTTTAGCCAAAAAACAGCCCAAGGTAAAAAAGGTGATTGAAAAGAAATCACATCCTGGCTGCAGGTAAATTATATTACAGACAGCTCGCTGGCCAACAGGAACACTTTGGACCGTGATACACAGCAAAACAAATTTAATTACCCCTAACAATCAGAGAACCTGTAAGTTTACCTAAAAAAATAGGAGTTGAGCTTTTAATTGTTTTTCGCTGCAGACACAAACAAAAGAGGCTGATTAACTTACTGGGCTCAGGAGGTAATTATTTTGCAGCAGATGCATCTGTAAGAGCAATCCTGTGACAGCTCCAGATTTAATCTGCCTTTGTTTTATGAAGGCCATCTGCACAAATTATTTTTTCGCCTAGATTTCAGGTTTTGAGATGAACTCTGCTCAGCCAGAATGCAAAACTCAATTACAGCCCCGTATCAGGATCTTGTGATGCTGGAGGGGGAGGCTGCAGACCGAGCTGAATGGAAGCTCCCAAGCTGAAAACAATTTAATTTCCTTTAAAAGAAAAAAAAAAGACCACATTCACCTTTTTTTTTTAAATATTAAAAAGATTAAGGAACAGATGAGCAGATTACTGAGCAAATATGAAAGAATATTTTTAAAGTTTTGGGTTTTAATTTTAACTGGAAACAAACTAAGAGGTATTTCATTAAAATGCTGTCTCCCAGCTATTGTGCTGTTTCATTCTGCAATGTTACCCGAAGAGCAGAGCAGCCAGGTAGCAATATGCTGCTGTAAACCCACAGACTTGGAAAAAGTGCTTAGCAAGACGCCAGCATCTGCACAGCAACTTTTCCAAGGCTGCTTCCCAAGACCCCTGCAGGCTGCGGCACCGATACCCAACTCTCCACGTGCTCTGGGGCAGCAGAGGAGAGGAGGAGAGTGCAGTGTCATCGTGCAACGAGTGTGAATCAGAGGCACCAGCAGAACAGACCGCAGGCTGAAGAGCTGCAGCCGAGAAGGTGAGGAGAGGCAGAGGCCAGCATAAAGTCAGGGCACAGCTCAAGGTGTTGGAGCTGCAAATTGGAGCCTCCAGAGCAGCGCCCCAAACGCCCTCCTGGGATCACCTGCCTCACCACGAGCTACTTAGCTGCAATCCAAGAAGCTGGCTCGCTGTCGTGCTCACGCTGTCTGGCAGAGCCTTTTCTTCCCCGTGGTTTTGCCACCACTCTGACCTTGACTGTGCCGAGATGTTCCTCCTCTCGGTGCATTCTTTGTGCTGCATTTCACCTAGGGCAAGGCTGGGAGGCAGGCAGCCTGCCAGCCCTCACCAGCACCCGTTTTACCATGGACCTCTGGAGTGGCTCAGGGTTGTCTGTCTGGCTTTGACACTGCTCCCCCCCAGCCAAGAGGCTTGCCATACTCAACCCAAGATTTGACTATGAAGGAAAAAAGCAGAATTGCAAGCAGAGTCTCCATAAAAGCAGAGAAATCTCTGAGGCAAGGCTCCAGCTCTCCCCCAAGCACCTATACCCACACCTCCCTGCCTGGAGCATCAATAGAAAATCTCAGCAGGTTTGACTTATCCAAATTCATCCACAGAACGACTACATCATCCACATCAAGTCTTCTCCAATGGGATATAGGATTTGGGGAGGCATCCACAGACTAAGACACTGTGCAAAATGAAGCCACCAGCATTTGCTTCCACGCTCTCCTGTGCGTGCACGGCATGGCCCCCAGCCCCCAGGGTGCTCTTTGCATCAAGGTGCAGCTACCGTACGACAGATGGTTTACTGCATCTCCTTTGTCTTAGGGTGTTGTGGGGTTTTTTTTGCCTTTAAGCAGGACTTAACGTGCACCAATGCCCATTTGGGACAGCGATATTTTTCACAGATTACACTGAGCTTCAGGGAATAATTCACATGAACGTTAGTGAAACCAGAGATGTTCCTACAAACACTCCCAGAGGACAACAAAGATAGTTTTGTGCAAAGTATTATAAAAAAGGACAAAGTAAGGATTTAAATCAACATAGTCATACAGATGATGCCATAACAGATGCAGAACTGAGGATATCAACCTCTTCTCTAATTTGTTAACAGCAGCAAGAAGAGGCAGAGACCATTATACTCACGTTTTACTGAGTTATTGGCAAACAGCTGTGGTTCTAGATACCATTTAAGGTCCATGAAGAGTTTGGCTCCTGTCTAATGAGTTATTTTCTGCAGTAGCACACAGTAATGGTAACAACATACCCAGCAAGACCGAGCAGCACCCGGATCCACAGTCATAGTCCAACCTTGAGAAGCAGCAGAAACCTCAGGGTGCTCCTCAGCACACCATCTCCTTTCCCATTTTGGTTCCTTGCACTGTCACAGCCTTACTCCCAGAGCCAAGGCTTGCTGAAACCAGAGGCAAACACAAAATGCCCTTCCAGGTGCGTTTCTCCAGAACAACCAGACTCCAAGTAACGTGTTCTAGACAGGTGAGCATCTGGAATATTGTGTTAATGCATTCAGAATCCCAACCACACACACACTTTATGATCCCTACAGCATTTATTCTCACAGCATTTCTGAAAGGCACAGAGAGAAAGCCTGGCAGGTAACACACCTTTGGCAAGCTGTCCAAGCAGAGTGCCTGCACTGCTCACCCAAGTTCAAGTGCTTGTCTGGTCCCTGAAGATGATGGGCTCTGCTTTCTGCTCCGGTGCTTGCTCTTTTATCACAGGTGGAAACAATACCGGGGCTAATGCACAGGGAGTGTAACTCTAAAGCAAGAGCCATCAGGGACACTATTGTGTCCAGAAGTGAAATCCAAAGGAACACGTTTGCTCCTCCGAGAGGAGCGCAACCAACCTGTTTTCAAGTTATCAGCAAACAGCACCTTACAGAAGGAAAACCCCAGACGCATTACCCAATATAAGAGCTTTCAGAGCAGGCGTGAAGCTCGCTTACTGTCTCATGCAATAGTCAAGGGAGAGAAGCAGATTCCTGCAGCAAGCCAGCACCTTGCTGGCTGAAAAAAGCTAGGGAGGTCTCTTTGAGAGGTGAAGGGAGGGCCCAGCTACTGCCTGGCAGGGTTTCAAGGAGCTTGAAAGATTCAGACTAAATCTGCTCACGGAGGCTGCTGAACCAAAGCAAGCTTCTTGTCTTCTCTCAGATTTGCCCACCCCATGGCCTTGGGACCACTCCGGTCTTCCTAATATCTACTCCAAGACTGCAGAAGCATTGAGATGAACAGGATCTTAAAGCACATGGAATTATAATATTTATAAGGAGGCCAAATTTCCCCCTAGTTACAAGCAGTTCAGCTCTGTAACACTATGTTCTTTTCTGTGGCTCGGCTCTAAGGAGAATTTGTGTCTAAATCTGACCAGTGCGTTCATTTAGTACCACTTTGGAAAGGCAAATTCTGGTTTTAGTGCACAGCTGAGACGAGATGAACTGGCAGCAAGGACTCCTGATAGATCCTTTGAGAAGGATTTATTTCTAAAACCATCTTGTTCATAAGAAATAGCCAGACTGGTTTGCCTTTTTGTTGTTTTTTGTGTACAATGAAGAGGGGGAAAACCATTGCTATGACCCCAGAAAGGCCAGATTGCAACACTACAACACAAATGCAGCCAGACACTGGCACAGTGGGTTGGTTCTATGCTACAGGGAGGACAGTTTTGGCAAACTAAGAACATAATGAAGTGAGTTACTAGTTCGAAGTATTAAAGCCATCCATGTGATGGATTAAAGGTGGACTATTGCCTATATACCATTGGATTTTCTATCATCTCAGTCTATGACCAACTCTTCAGTGTGGTGGACAGAGAGAGAGCAGTTGACTAATCCATGATCAGTCAGGAAGGTTCATCTAGAAAGGTTTCACTGCCAGGTATTGTTAACGTGGAGAAGTCATCGAGAATTTAAGCAACTGAGTATTTCATTTGTGTGGGAAGAGCAGAGGCAAAACCAGCATTTTGTTTCTGTGTGAAGAAGCGCATTTGCCAACAACGCGTGTTCGCCCTCTTTCCCCACGTGGCTTAACTCATCTGTGTGGGTATGAACTTCCCAGCTGTTAATTACAGAGCAGGGTGCTTCCATTCTGAATGTGAGATCCAACTTGCAGCCTCATTTTTGCTTTCATCCTCTGCGAAAGAACGATTCCTCCTTTTTAAGAGGAAAAAGAAAATGAAGAGTCAGAGCGGCCTGTTCAGAGCTAATAGCAAAGTAGGATAGCACAAAACCAGGTTCCTTTATATTCCCAGACTGCTGGGCTGAGGAGCACCAATATTTCCTCACACCCAACCTAACGCAGGAATGAAACCCACTGGCGCAAACTCGGTGACTCAGCCACTCGAGCCAACCTCACTCCTGGAATGCTGCCACCGGCTCTGCGGATGATTCACACCCTCGCACATGCTATTAGACAAGTGCCTCATATAAAATAATAATTAGCCCCAATAACAAGCATCCTACCACACAGCACTGGTGCAGCCCAAACTGGATTTTCGCGAACTATTTTATTTCGCATCTTCTGCTGCTTTCATTACGTTTTAATTAAAGCTGCATCAGGAGAAAAATTAACCTCGGAATAACCTCATTAGACATCCGGAGGAAAAGCAATGTAGAGCAACGTGAAATTCAGCAGGGACTGCAGATGGTGGATTTGTAAATCAGGCTCTGCTTCAATTCAGCACTTGAGCAGACAGCTCACCTCTTCAAGAAATTACAACTGAACGAGAAGATGCCATGAAGTGGACCCCACTTGTGCCACACCATGACCAGGAGTGCAGATGACAGATTTCTCTGCAGTCTTTATGCAAAACATTTTTTTTTAATTGCAAAACTCAGAGCAAGTTAATACCATGGAGAGCACAAAAAGTCTTGGGGCTAGGCACTGGGTCAATGCATTATGGGCTGCTTCTCTACTCCAACAGTCCCTTTCCTTCAGCTTCCCTCCTGCTTTTGGGCAGGTTATCCCAGGAATTAATGGCACTGCTGAAGGCAAGAGTTGTACCCATTAAAACACTGGCATCAGCTTTGCCATCTGCACAATCAGAATCCTTCTTCCTCCTTTCTAAAGGGACAAGGAAGAAGTTTTTTGCCAGGCAAGATGAGATCACAAGTGTTTCTAGTCCAGGATGGCCCCTCCACGTGTGCTGGGTGGCAGCAGGGCGATGTGGTGATGGGGATACGTGTGTGGGACCTGGCACCTCCAGCCAGGCAGCGATTAGAACAGGCTGTGAAACGCCACGCTACGTATTCGATATCTCAGCAATGTGTGTGTCAGCAAGAACTATTTGACTTCGATCATTCTTATTACCCAAATCAGCGTATAACCCCCTTTTCTTAACATTAGCAAGCTCTGAGCCTCGATGATTTCCCGTAGCACTGAGTTTTGTCATCTAATCACCTGCCGGGTAAGAAAGTGCTGAAGATTGATTTTACTGTCTTTCCTTTTCCTCATCTTCTAAGCATGCAGATACTTCTCTAGATCATTACTATTCTCCGGACTTATTTTTTTCTTCCATACAAGTTTTGCGTAATTCTTTGAGATAGATTTATACATACCGAATGGATCACTAGGTCACTGCCAGAGCCTTGATTCATCTAGAAGATGTTAGTGTACCTGTTTTCCTGTACTTACTCTTTTCTGGTTCCTTTTGTCTTGTCTTTTTGAATTAAAGCCAAAAACTTTTCCTCTCAGGTATCAGCAGGCTGTTGTCCAAAGGTAGGACCTCCTATTTTCGTGGCAAACCCAGCTAACTTTTGGAACAAGATGATCTGTATAACACAGGGAACGCTATTTTCCTAACAGTCAACCTGAAAAATGAAACCTCCACTTACCTCTGCCCACCAACGACCACCAGAGCACAGCTACAAGTCCTTCAACGTGCTGAAAAGAACAGCGAGCAGCACATAGCACAAAATATTGTCGTTTGCTTGCCAGTGCTTATTACGGCAGTAAATAACCAGCTGCCTGCTACTCTTCACATATAACCTCAGTGTGGAGGCTCACTGTAAACACAGAAGCACTGCTCAGCCTGACAGCCTTCCATCTGTCTGCGGAGGAGATTTTATAGACGGATATATGTGCATGCGTAAGCTCACCGAGGAACTTAGCTACTGTGAAAATCCCCACCAAGTGACACCACGGAAGGGGGCTGTGATGAAATGAAGGAAGCAATGGAGGCAGGAGGGCTCCAGGATAAAAATTCATGGCCTGTAACCCACACTGATGCTGAATCACAGGGCTACGCTGGTTTGTTTTAAAAAAAAAATATATTGTGGATGATGAAAGTGTGCTATATTTTGTACTCACAGTCTGCTCCTAAAGGGTTCTGAGTCACTATTTGGTGTGCCTTTATGCTGCAGTCTCGTCAGCTGCACACCAATGAGCTCAGTTAAGCAAAACAGAGAAACAGGCAAAAAAAAAAAAAAAAAAGCCTGGATTAAGTCACACACAACAAGTTTAAATCCAGTGCCAGACTGCCCACTTATGCCATTTATTTTTGTGATAGGTGCCTGAGCTGTGAGGCTTTAGGAGTATTCAGTTGGACCTGACCCACGTGGCGCAAGCTGCAGTAGACGCAAGGAGCCATTAAGAGCTGCACAAGAATTCAAGGGCAGAGACTAAACTACATGGAAGAGAGCAGGAAACAACTTTGCAGGGATCCCCAAAAACCTCTAGCTCATTTTTCTAGCATCCAGTCACACCGTATGCCTGAGAAAAAGTCTGAATGATGGAGATGGGTGCAGCGAAAGTCTCCCATTGAAAAGGAGAAAGCCAGGCTGGGCAAAAAAAAAAAAAACAAAGTAAAAACCTTGCTAATACAGTAACAAGGAGACAGCCTTCATTACTGTACAAGCTCAGTGCCCAGGCCATGCAGGTATTTCACGTAGGCTCATAACTTATCTCACCGACATTCAGACGAGCTCAAGAGATATCCGTGTTTGAGCACGTGGTGCTCTGGCACACGTTGCTTACATAAGCTGTCCCTGTAAATTGGAAATGAAAGAACATCCCTGATTATTTATTTATGCAGCTCCGGGAGGCTGTTTGCTATCTCAGCAGTAACCCTGACGGGTTACATAAAAGCAGGGGCAGAGCAGGAGGAACTCGTGCACAAACATGCTCAAACACGGGGCACGATGCAAACCACTGCCTTTCCACGGGGTGCAGCAGAAGGTACAGCTTCTCAGCAGGAGCAGCGAGGCCAGGTGCAGGGCAGGTGAGAGGCAAAGGGAGACATCCCCCAAAGAGGCACACACTAGAGAAAATCAGAAATGAAAGGCACTGCCAGCAAAGCAGTAAGTTTAAGAGAACAAAAATGGAAACAACAGCTTTTAAAAGAGACTTGGGGAGTCCCATTTGTTATCTAAGCATATGACCAGAGTATTAAATCTCCCTCTAAAGCACAAATGCTCCTCACAGCTGGACCACAGGTGATGCGCCCCGAAGCATCTGAGCAAATGTGCGCTGCATGAAGCTCAGAGACAACTGGAAGCCCTGCAGCATCCTTACAGGGGGGCACAGCTGCATTTCAGGCTGATGCAGCTGCACTGCGCCCCCAAATGCCCAAACTAACCTGTGCCAGGCACACGAGAGGAATAACCCGGCTGGCTGGGGATGGCTCCCGTTGTTTTCCAAGGCCATTTGCTCTTTCTGAGTGTTCTGTCCCAACCAGACACATCCTTCATGATTTAAATTGGGATTTTAAGCCGTTCTCGCAGAACTTGGCCACCCACACACGGAGCGATGCAGCTGACAAGCTGAGAGACCCAAGCATGCTCTGCAGACAGCAGGGAATGGTAACGGCAGCTTTACATAACGAGGTTATCGCAGCCACTTCGTCTTCTGCCATTTGCTGGCTGCTCAGCGCCGACACACACGTCTTGGGGCACTTCTGCAGGATCTGCACTGCAACAAGACCGTAACGCTGAGCTGCACAGAGCAGCTTTATTGTAAAATAAAGGATCCAACATCTTAGGAGACCCACAAAAAAGACTAATGAAGACGAAAAGACCCCATCAAGTGTCACGGAAACAGGAACAGTCACACCCCCATACAACTTCGTCCAGTTATTTCACTGGCCTGAGGATTCAAGGCATGCATTTTCATTTTTCTTCAATGAAAAGAAAAAAAACAAATGTCCTGGTTTCAGTTAGCACAGAATTAATTTTCTTCCTAGTAGCTGGTGGAATGCTGTGTTTTGGCTTAGGATGAGAAGAGTGCTGATAACACCCCGATGCTTTAATTGTTGCAGAGCAGTGCTTATACTAAGCCAAGGACATCTCAGCCTTTGCTCTGTCCTGCCAACGGGCAGGCTGGGGGGTGCAGTAAGAGCTGGGAGGGGACAGACCCAGGACAGGTGACCCAAACTAGCCAAAGGGGTATTCCATACCATCTGACGTCATGCTAAACAATATATAGGTGGCTAGCCGGGGGGAGGGGGCCGGACTGCTCGGGGTTAAGCTGGGCATCGGTCAGCGGGTGGTGAGCAATTGCATTGTGCATCACTTGTTTGTACATATTATTAGTAGTAGTACTATTATCATCATTGTATTATTATTATTATTATTATTATTATTATTATTATTATTATTATTATTATTATTATTATTATTTTCCTGTCTTATTAAACTGTCTTTATCTCAACTCACGGGCTTCACTTTCCATTTCTCTCCCCCGTCCCAGAGAGGGAGGGGGGAGGGTGAGCGAACGGCTGCGTGGTATTTAGCTGCCAGCCGGGTTAAACCACGACAGTCTTTTTGGCGCCCAACGTGGGGCTCGAAAGGTTGAGATAACGGCAGATCTGACCAGAGTGTGTTAAAATAAAATTGGTATAAGTATTAGACCTGCTTAATAGTCACTTGTCATAATGCTGATTGCTTTAATCTCAACTGTGCTGCGCCTGTTTTCCAAATTGAGTATTATAGCACGTTATTTTCCGTATGTGCTCTCTGTCATGTTGTTTATCCTCTCCGGGCCCTGGTTTCAGACCATTATGGTACTGTGTGTTGTATCAGTGGCTTATGAGATGATGAAATATCTGGCCATGACTCTAACCTGGTATTTGTACTCAGTAACATCTTCGATTCTGTACTTTGGAAACTGTATTTTGGAAACTATTAGCAATTGTATCTGTTGCCTTTTTTCATTAGGGAGTCAATCTGTGGAGGGGAAAGGGGAAGATAATTTTTCTTACTTGATCACTCTCCCTTTCTCCTTCACCACCCCTGTACCCTCCTTGATCACTCTCCCTTCCTCCTTCACCACCCTCTTATCCTCCGAGTTTATTACAATAGCTCTCCAAGATATTGAATATTTCTGGAATACTCAGAATACCATAGTCTTGTTGTTCTGCCTCATGAATGCACTTCAGATTCTGCTTAAAGTTAAACAACTACTTATGAAGCTCATCCGGAGATCTGCCCGGAGGCAGTATAGTTGTGGGTGGCAGGGAGTATGGGTGGATATGGGCAGGCATCTAGAGCAGTTAGCACCCCCAGTGTGTTGGAAATTCACCCCTGAACAATGGCAAAATCCTCAAAAACTGGCAGAATGCTTGAAAAAAAGGTGTAATGATTCTGGCAGTTCCAAAGTAACACAAATCATTGTAACGTGCTGGGGCCTGGCTCATGCCTATCGAGCTGCCATTGATACTGCTGTCAACTTAGTGACAGACCCTGCGGCCACTCCAAACCCCTGTGGCAGACCCTGTAACAAAGTCAGAGAAACGAGCAGTAGCAGTGCAAGCTGCCCCTGTAGAGAAGGTGAAAATATGGTATAGAAATTCAAGTCGTTTAGAACGCAGAGAGTCTTCTGCCAATCCAGGTAAGGCTTCTGCCAAAACTAAGTATAGAGATGACGAAGATGATGACGACGCTGGGCCGTCAAGGATTCAGGAGGAGGAAGATGAGGATGCCGAAAGAGCAACAGTAACTACCCGAAGCCTAAACGAGCGCGAGCTACGAGATGTGCGAAAAGATTTTGGTCGCTGTATAGGTGAGCAGCTTGTCACCTGGCTGCTCCGGTGCTGGGACTCTGGAGCCAATTGTGTGGAATTAGACGGCAGGGAAGCCAAGCGGCTGGGATCCCTTGCTCGAGACGCCGGCATTGACAAAGCAATTGCAGATGGAGCACGACCCACCAGCCTCTGGAGGCGTCTCCTCTCAGCTGTGAGGGAAAGGTATCCCTTCAAGGAAGATATTTTATGTCTACCAGGCAAGTGGACCACTATGGAGAAGGGAATCCAGTACCTGAGGGAATTAGCCGTACGGGAAGTGATTTATGAGGATCCAGACCTCAAACAAACATCCACAGATCCAGATGAAGTCAAGTGTACACGACCCATGTGGCGGAAGTTTGTACGGAGTGCACCATCATCATATGCCAGCTCATTGGCAATAATGGCCTGGAAAGAGGATGAGGAACCCACAGTGGGTGAAGCGGCTAAACAACTCCGGCAGTACGAAGAAAGTCTCTCCTCTTCCTTACAGGCCTGCGTCTCAGCTGTGGAGAAACTTTCTGAAAAGGTTCACCAACTTGAAGAGAATCTATTGTCCTCCCCACCTGAACCAACCAGTGCCCACCGACCAAAGGAGAACACTTGGGAGAAACTTTCTGAAAAGGTTCACCAACTTGAAGAGAGATTATTCTCCTTCGCACCTGTACAAAGCAGTGTCTCAGCTGTCAGGGGTAGGCGTTCACCCACACAAGGAAGACGATATGGTGGGTACTCACCCCGTGCCACCCTGTGGTTTTACTTACGAGACCATGGAGAGGACATGAGAAAGTGGGATGGAAAATCTACCGCGACCCTAGAGGCACGGGTACGTGAGTTGCAAAAGAAAACAATCAGGAAAAAGGGATTCTCCGAAAAGTTTGCTGCTCCAACTTCCAGCAGACAGTCCTTCAAACACAGAAACGAGGAAGATTCTGACCAGGATTAGGGGGGCCCTGCCTCCAGCCAGGGGGAGGAAAGGGACAATCGAGTTTATTGGACTGTGTGGATTCGATGGCCTGGCACATCACGCGCACAGAAGTATAAGGCTTTAGTAGACACCGGTGCACAATGTACTATAATGCCATCGAGCTATAAAGGACCAGAGCCCATCTATATTTGTGGAGTGACAGGGGGATCTCAGCAGTTGACTGTATTGGAGGCTGAAGTGAGTCTGACTGGGAATGAGTGGGAGAAGCACCGCATTGTGACTGGTCCGGATGCTCCATGTATCCTTGGCATAGACTATCTTAGAAGAGGATACTGCAAGGACCCAAAAGGGTTCCGGTGGGCTTTTGGTATTGCTGCCTTAGAGACAGAGGGCATTAAACAATTATCTACCTTGCCTGGTCTCTCAGAGGACCCCTCTGTTGTGGGGTTGCTGAGGGTCGAAGAACAGCAAGTGCCAATTGCTACCACAACTGTGCACCGGCGGCAATATCGCACCAACCGAGACTCCCTGATTCCCATCCATAAGCTAATTCGTCAATTGGAGAGCCAAGGAGTGATCAGCAAGACTCATTCACCTTTCAATAGTCCCATATGGCCAGTGCGAAAGTCTAATGGCGAGTGGAGACTAACAGTGGACTATCGCGGCCTGAACGAAGTCACGCCACCACTGAGTGCTGCAGTGCCGGACATGCTGGAACTTCAGTATGAACTTGAATCGAAGGCAGCCAAGTGGTACGCCACAATTGATATCGCTAATGCATTTTTCTCCATCCCTCTAGCAGCAGAGTGCAGGCCACAATTTGCCTTCACTTGGAGGGGAGTCCAATATACTTGGAATAGGCTGCCCCAGGGGTGGAAACACAGCCCTACCATTTGCCATGGGCTGATCCAGTCTGCACTAGAGCAGGGGGAAGCTCCTGAACACCTGCAGTACATCGATGACATTATTGTGTGGGGTGACACAGCAGAGGAAGTTTTCGAGAAAGGGAAGAAAATAGTCCAAATCCTTCTGAAAGCCGGTTTTGCCATAAAACAAAATAAAGTCAAAGGACCTGCACGGGAGATCCAGTTTTTAGGAATAAAATGGCAAGATGGACGTCGTCAAATCCCAATGGATGTGATCAACAAAATAACAGCTATGTCTCCACCAACTAACAAAAAAGAAACACAGACTTTCCTAGGTGTTGTGGGGTTTTGGAGAATGCACATCCCAAATTACAGTCTGATTGTAAACCCACTCTACCAAGTAACTCGTAAGAAGAATGAGTTTGAATGGGGCCCTGAACAACGACAAGCCTTTGAACAAATCAAGCAGGAAATAGTCCATGCAGTAGCCCTTGGGCCAGTTCGAACAGGACCAGATGTAAAGAATGTGCTCTACACTGCAGCCGGGGAGAACGGCCCCACCTGGAGCCTCTGGCAGAAAGAACCTGGGGAAACTCGAGGTCGGCCTCTGGGGTTTTGGAGTCGGGGATACAGAGGATCTGAGGCCCGCTATACTCCAACTGAAAAGGAGATATTGGCAGCATATGAAGGAGTTCGATCTGCTTCGGAGGTGGTCGGTACTGAAGCGCAGCTCCTCCTAGCACCCCGATTACCGGTACTAGGCTGGATGTTCAAGGGAAGGGTCCCCTCTACGCATCATGCAACTGATGCTACATGGAGCAAGTGGGTTGCACTGATTACTCAGCGGGCTCGAATAGGAAACCCCAGTCGCCCAGAAATATTGGAAGTGATCATGGACTGGCCAGAAGGCAAATACTTTGGGATATCATCAGAGGAGGAGGTGGGTCGTGCTGAAGAAGCCCCACTGTACAACCAGTTGCCAGAGAATGAAAAGAAATATGCCCTGTTCACTGATGGGTCCTGTCGTATTGTGGGGAAGCATCGGAGATGGAAGGCTGCTGTATGGAGTCCTACGCGACGAGTTGCAGAAGCTGCTGAGGGAGAAGGTGAATCGAGTCAGTTTGCAGAAGTGAAAGCCATTCAGCTGGCTTTAGACATTGCTGAACGAGAAAAATGGCCAGTTCTCTATCTCTACACCGATTCATGGATGGTAGCAAATGCCCTGTGGGGATGGTTACAGCAATGGAAGCAAAACAACTGGCAGCGTAGGGGCAAACCTATCTGGGCTGCTGCATTGTGGCAAGATATTGCTGCTCGGGTAGAGAACCTGGCTGTGAAAGTACGCCACGTAGATGCTCATGTGCCCAAGAATCGGGCTACTGAAGAACATCAAAACAACCAGCAGGTGGATCAGGCTGCTAAGATTGAAGTAGCTCAGGTGGACCTGGATTGGCAGCATAAAGGTGAATTATTTATAGCCCGATGGGCCCATGACACCTCAGGCCATCAAGGTAGAGATGCAACATACAGATGGGCTCGTGATCGAGGGGTGGACTTGACCATGGACGCTATAGCACAGGTTATTCATGACTGTGAAACATGTGCTGCAATCAAGCAAGCCAAACGGTCAAAGCCTCTTTGGTATGGAGGACGATGGCTGAAATATAAATATGGAGAGGCCTGGCAGATTGATTACATCACACTCCCTCAAACTCGCAATGGCAAGCGCCACGTACTTACAATGGTGGAAGCAACCACCGGATGGCTGGAAACATATCCTGTGCCTCATGCTACCGCCCGGAACACCATCCTGGGCCTTGAAAAGCAAGTCCTATGGCGACATGGCACCCCAGAAAGAATAGAATCAGACAATGGGACTCACTTCCGAAACAACCTTATAGACACTTGGGCCAAAGAACATGGTATTGAATGGGTGTATCACATCCCCTATCATGCACCAGCCTCCGGGAAAGTTGAACGATACAATGGCCTGTTAAAGACTACCTTGAAAGCAATGGGCGCTGGGACGTTCAAAAACTGGGATACGCATTTGGCAAAGGCCACCTGGTTAGTCAATACTAGGGGATCTACCAACCGAGCTGGACCTGCCCAATCAAACCTGTTACGTACTGTAGATGGGGATAAAGTTCCTGTAGTGCATGTAAAAAATATGCTGGGTAAAACAGTCTGGGCTACTCCTGCCTCAGGAAAAGGCAAACCTATTCGTGGAATTGTTTTCGCTCAGGGACCTGGATATACTTGGTGGGTGATGCAAAAGAACGGAGAGGTCCGGTGTGTACCTCAAGGAGATTTAATACTGGGTGAGAATAGCCCATGAACTGAATTGCACCATGTTAAATAGTATATTATACTGTATGTTATCACTACCATGATTACTATAGGTGACTAATTAGAATGTATGGAAAAGAGTGTAACCTGAGCATGACATAAATGGTATGGAATAAGGGGTGGATAGATGTCCTGGTTTCAGTTAGCACAGAATTAATTTTCTTCCTAGTAGCTGGTGGAATGCTGTGTTTTGGCTTAGGATGAGAAGAGTGCTGATAACACCCCGATGCTTTAATTGTTGCAGAGCAGTGCTTATACTAAGCCAAGGACATCTCAGCCTTTGCTCTGTCCTGCCAACGGGCAGGCTGGGGGGTGCAGTAAGAGCTGGGAGGGGACAGACCCAGGACAGGTGACCCAAACTAGCCAAAGGGGTATTCCATACCATCTGACGTCATGCTAAACAATATATAGGTGGCTAGCCGGGGGGAGGGGGCCGGACTGCTCGGGGTTAAGCTGGGCATCGGTCAGCGGGTGGTGAGCAATTGCATTGTGCATCACTTGTTTGTACATATTATTAGTAGTAGTACTATTATCATCATTGTATTATTATTATTATTATTATTATTATTATTATTATTATTATTTTCCTGTCTTATTAAACTGTCTTTATCTCAACTCACGGGCTTCACTTTCCATTTCTCTCCCCCGTCCCAGAGAGGGAGGGGGGAGGGTGAGCGAACGGCTGCGTGGTATTTAGCTGCCAGCCGGGTTAAACCACGACAACAAAACAAATTTGGTGGAAAGGTTTCAGTTGTACAGCAGCTCTTGTGCTCCAAAGTGATGGGAAACTTTCACGTGTACACCAGCACGTTTCGTGGCTGCTGTCATTGTACTATGGCATCTCCTGCTGCTCCCACATACTTGGTTTTATTGTTCTTGTTTAGATGAATACCAGCACGAAAAGCCCTGCCCAACTTTTACGGGGACAGAGATGTCCCAAGATGAGAGACAGGGCTCATGCTGGATCCAAACAACGTGCCAACACTAATCAGCTTCCGTGAAAAAGCAATGTGCTGCAATAAAATGGTGTTCCAAGGTGACAGGGAAAGAGGAAGTGCTGGCCAGCACCCACCAGTGCGTGAAATATTCCCTCCATCACTCCCATTGCTTCCCAGGCCTTCCCGACCAACAGGAACATCAGGATTGTTCCTAGAGCTTCTCGGCTTTGAAATAACAAAAAAGAATAAATCAAACCTAGAGACAGATTGAACAACAAAACCCCTTTTCCATAGGATCTACCTCTCCTTCAACCTCACAGACACTTGAATCTCCTATTTCCCTTTCCTTTTCTATACTTTTTTTCACCTCATATCCCTTCTATTGACACTTCAGCATCCCTGCACAGAGCCACAATATTGCTGAAGGGATGGAGTCAGGCTAGGATGCAGATGAGGCTCTCTGCTAGAGGGCTTTCCATCCTAACCACGGGAAGAAATGGTTCTCCTTGCCTGTGCAAAGCTCCTCGCCTGAGTGAGCAGCAGGTGGTAAAAACAGTCCCTGGGCAAAATCAAGCAGATGAGGCAAAGCAAGGAATTTCTCTTGTAAAATTCAAGGGAATCTGATACAAAGAGAAATTCCTTGCTCGTTTCAGATGGGAGCCCAGAGGGCGGCCATCCCAAGCGGACCTTCATCTTACAGGGGACCATTAACTTCAGTCAATGCTTTTCTCCTTCCAGCAGCATCAGTCCGCTGCCAACATCTGACATCCAGTTGCTCCAGGACAGATCCACCTCCACTGATGACTCCAAGGAACAGATCTAATGATTTTGGAAAAGCTGAGTAGAACTGCAAAAAAAACAAGTCTTCAACACAGAAAAATCTCTGTACTACACACTCAGCTAAAAACCTATTTACAGCAGCCATTAAGGAGGAACCCAAAACAAGGATGAGCTTTTTGGCCACGTCAGCACTATATTCTAGAGCTTTGCATAGCCACGAGCATCTGGCTGCCATCCCAGCCTGGTATCACCCTGGATCTTTGTCAATAAGAAATCTTCTGGTCTTCTTTTATTTGGAAGTTCTTCTGTGCCCCCACAATATCCAATGGCAGCACGGTGGTTACAAGTGACAGCTGCAAGGCCCAGGCTTTATACAGCCTAAACTTTGCTCACTCTTCTGTAAAAACCACACTTGGATGGTTTCTGCTCCTGACCTACAATTTTCCATCTCAAAGGAGTCCGCATTTGCACTTCAGAGGGTAGAAAATGAGTCATAAAGAACTGAACAAAGTCTCGTTCTCTGTCATTTGCGTCCAGGATTTAATTCCTTTTTTTAAAAAGCTAAGGCTCAGTGAGCAGCCTGGGAAGATGAAATCGCATTGGCATACGTACGTACAAAATTGCCTCGCAGCCACCTGAGTAACAATTGCCACAATGAAATTACTGCAGCTGGAATTGGATTAGGTCACAACAACGGACAAACACAGATAGCTGCAACGAGAGAAATCAAAGCCCGGGATTGCAATGACAGTTTAGATCAAGATAAGGGAGAAAAGGCCCACAGGGAGTATTACACCACTGCCACGGAGCGAGGTGAGATGAAAAGAAGAGCCCCCAGTCCCCGAGGTGTGCAGACAGCTCTGTGTGCCTCTATCTGGCACTGACAGCACAGCTGGAGCTGCAGCAGGTCAGCCAGGTCCCCTCTCACACCACAGAACCAGTAAAAAATTAATGAGACCTAATATATGTCACACACACACACACACACACATATATATATACATATATATCTTCACATATGCCCTGCATGGCCTCTTTATGAATCAGATCATCCGTAGTTAACAGCCAGGCTGCTGTCAGTGCAAGGGAAGGCATCCATAGTCACTCGCCTCCAGTAGATGGAGCTTTAAGAAAGGCTACAAACACATTATAATCATGAAATGAGCTATGTTGTGACCTGAAAGCAGGTACAGCCCTCACACAGCCTCTTTTCTGAAAGGCACACCACTAATGGCCTGCTGTCATGGCATTTGATACAGATACAGGTTGACCCTCCTCCCTCGACATTCAGTAAATCCCCACACTTGCTTCCGAAGCAGGAGCACATTTCATTTCCTGAACCTGGCTCGTAGGCCTGCCTGACCTTTGTAAATCACTAAAACACCGTCTTCACATTCTCCTTTTGCCATTTCGAAGCCTAAGCCGGACCCTAGAGCCTCACAACCAGGAAAAACCAGAAAAGCACCTCGGAAAACACAAGGACTACAAGCACAGCAAACATCAAAGGCAGGTGCTGAGCAAACATCTCATTGAGACCTGTGCCAGCAGGGCTTTGGAAGCAAAGCCAATAAAAGCCATGAAGTTTCCCAAAATAAATACCCAGCAATAACACTTGACTTAGGATCAAGCTGAAGACGCAGCACACGGCAGAGGGGAAGGGGATGACATTTAGGGTTTCTTATCTTTAATTATAGGTGGACAGAGTAAATATTTCCATGCTGTTTTGATGACAGCAGGTTGATGGCCATGCGCACACGATGGAGGAATGCGGGGGGAAAACCACCGTGGTTTAGCACTGAATAGATACAGGAGTGAAAGCACAAAGGCACGGGATGTTACAAGGGAAGGAAAGAAGAGAGCAAAGCATGCGAGCAGACTGCAGTGAGCGAAAAGACCAGGAAAAGAGCAAAAAGACAACTCTGACCTACCTGCAGAGCTCCTGGACTTGTACTACAGCCAGTAAGAGACCTTTCAAGAGAAAGGTCTCATTTTCAGATCACTGTATTAACTCAGGCACAGCTCAGTGCCCTGCAGGGAAAGCCTTTCCTTCCTCTAACACGGCTCTCAAAGCAGGGAGGCAGTAAAACCACCAAGCAAAACGATGCACAAAGAACTAGGAGCAAGGACTACAGCAGCTTGATAGGCTGCTCTGAGCCATGTCACAGACATCACCCTGTGCACAGTTCTTGCCCCACGTCCCTAGAAGATCAAAGAAAAGCTGGAAAGGACACAGTAAGGGACAGACCAAAGATAGCTCAAGTCACAGGGTGGCTTTTCAGTGACATAAAGATCTAATACACTGGGCTTCTTTAGCCTGGAAAGAATTCTACAGAGAAAGTGTAGGATGTCTGTAAGGCCACAAATGGTTTGGAGAAGGAATCAGCAGCCATCAGTCACTGGTTCTCAACCCGTAGGAAGATTCAGGGGAGCCAAGGGAGTCAAAGACACACCGCCAGTGCTCCCCCACAGCCCCACTCCCACATGGTGAAGTGGTGTCCACAAAAAGTCAGACAAATTCCTTGAAGGCCCATTCATCAGGAGCTACTGACACACTGATGTGTCTGTGGCTCCTAGATCAGGAGTCCTGGTGAGCTACAGGCTTGCAGGGATGGGATCCCTTCTGCCTGCACTGCTACCTGCTGCTGAAGACAAGGAACAGCTCAAGGCATCTCCACTCTGACCACTCTCATACAATCATGTCCAGTATTTTATGTCTTCAAGATGCTGCCTGTTCCATTGTGCATCTACTCAAACTGACAAACCTACATAAATCCAAAGTTGACTCATGTGAGACCTGTTCAATCAGACGGACACCTCACATCTTCTCAGCAAGGGGGTTCAGAACTTGCACATGAGGATTTGGAAGCATTTAAGAGCAATTTCCACTAAGTGAATGGTGTCTGAAAAAAAGTACAATAACCCCACACACTTCTGCACACAGGAAAACAAAAGCATCACTAAACAAATATTTTAGTAACGTAAGGGATGCTGAAATGTGCATCCAGTACCTAAGCCTTGCCTTGTACAAACATTTGGCAGCTCAGCATCAGGGCTCTAAATCACGCAGTGCACCACAACCACCCCACATCATCTTTGTGACACGTGCTCTTTACATTTAAAATTGGAAAATAACCCGGAGTTACAGGCTACTTCAGAAACACAGCTTGTTCTCGATGGTGAATGGGACTAACGTACAACCTGACTCACGCCTTGCTGGTTCTGTTGGAGTACTTACTGTTCCCTGCACTTGTTTCACCTTCTCTGGCCAAACAAGCACCAAATGAACTTCCTTCAAAAGTTTAAGAGAACAATTCTCTGTACCTGGCTCGGGGAGGTGCACAGCCGGGCTGTTCTGTTATCCCAGAGGAAGGACAGAGCCTCCCCTGTGCTCTGCAGCACACATTTTAATGAAGTAAATACTAATGGTTTCGCAAAACCAGCTGATTTTCACAGAACATAGATGCACCCTGAGACACTGAAATCTGCAAGGCAAGTCACGTGCCCCAGTTTTTCTTCCCTTACTTATAAGGACAGTGCTTTAACTCTCCTTAAAATAGGATTAGTTTTCTTCTCCAGTCTGTGCGGAATAAAGCACCAGCTTTGTCCCATCCAGGATTTATTTTTGGCTGGATGCTTTATATAACAAGCCTGAAAAATTCATTTACAAAAGATGCAGAGACCTTCAGAGCGGTGCTGAGCACTTCGTTTTGTGTCATGCAGTTCCCCTGAATTCCTTTCATGTCACGTAGCATGAATTCTACTTTGCAGCTTCGTTCAATGCTCAGCAGAACCGTGCCACAGAGTTAACCCTGCAAAGCTCACTGAAGCTGCAGAGTTACCACACCTGTGGGCCTGGCCACGACTTCAGAGGAGCTGGATAAATTCACATCAGCTGAGCACCTGCCCCACTGGATCACCAGGTCTATGTAAAATTTAGGATCTGGAACTTCTCACCATTGTTTTCTATTGAAAAGCATGGATTTTTAAGAAAAAAATAAGATTTTGTTTATATTTGAGTGTACGTGGTTAGAAATCATAAATAAACAAGTACGTATTCTTGCTTGAACACGGGTGCTTCTTTGCTTTTGCTAAGCTAAACAAATCACCTACCTTGACAAATAAGTTGATGCTGACACCAGTATCAGGGATGAAAGAAGAGTGAGCTGCTAAAAACAGAACCTTTGGGAAGGCAAAGAAGTGACAGCTGCATGCAAAAACCAGCATAACCACCAAGCTTTAAAGACTCCTCATTCTCCTAACAGACTCAGATCCTGGTATGGCTCTAATTGTAATAGACAGATGTAGGAAGGCTATTCCCAGACAAAAATATTTCACCTACTGGCAAGATAAGCCACATAATGCCAAGAATCACAAACTAAACAGTGAGCAGCCAACACTCCTACCTTGGGAAAGGGTTAGCATCTTTTCTCAGGTGCAGGCAACTACCACAGGACTGAGCTCGCTACATGGCATACATCTGCACCAGGGGAAAACAAAACAAAAAGTCTTCAGCCCATCAGCTCCAAGCAGGCAAGGTTGGCAGCACCATAAATAAGTCACAGTGCTCACTAGAGGGCAGCAGGAAACAAAGCATAACCGGTGAAAATCCAGGAATTCTCAAAACAGGGGCCGCAAGCTTCAGCCACTCAAAAGCAGCTCTGCACAGGTCATCTACCTAGAAAAACACAATTATTTCTGAAGGTGCTGGGGCTCCCAGTTCAATTGGAAGCGCATTTGCAAGTGGAAAAACGTTATCTTCCTGCAGCCCAGGATGACTTTTCATACTAGCACAAACCCCCTTTGTACAGTACCCTCAGCTTCATCTTCACATCAAGCCAAAAAGCAAGATACCCTTTGGGCAGCTTCTATCTCATGGGTAAAGGGAAACTGGCAGAAGTTTCTGTATCTACAGCAGCCAGAAGTACAAGAAAAAGCCTTGTTTAGCACAGCTGTGGCTCCTTCTGAAAGTGATTCAGAAGATCACATATGTTTGGGATATAAAGAGCTAACACTGACCCCTTAAAATGAGACCTTATATAAAAGTCTTCAGTCTTCTGGCTGTCCTCAGCAAGGGCAGACAAAAAACCATTCTGGAAATTCTGCTACTTTTGGAAATTGCAGCCAAGCTGTCATTTCTATACCAAACAATGAATGAATACTCCGAGTTCTGGGCTGAACTCTATCTCCAAGCACCCGTCAAGTGCCAGCCCTGAAAGGTTGCTGCTGACATGAAAAGTACAGCCTGCTCCTTTCATTTTCAGCTTCTACGTCAGCACTTGTGCACAACTCCCCTACAGAAAAAGCAGAAACCATGCCAGGCTTCTTCAGTAAACACAACCCAGCTCTGCAGAAGAGATTAAGCAACTCTTGACAGGCAGGTAGACACAGTAAACAGAGGAGAGCATTTAAGGACACATCAGAACACATGCACTGACATTAATGTGACTCCTCGGTTGCTAATAAAAGACACCACCACTCGCTGCAAAGCTAAGCATGTAAATTCGGTGGGTATGCGCAGTGTTTTTTTCAGAGAACTCACAATTGCCTACAGAGCTGAGAGCTGTGTTAGTCTGGAAACCTCTGCTTTGATTAACACGTGGTTGACTAAAAAATAAAATAGTCCAAAACCCATGATTGCTTTTATTTTTTTAAACTGGGATATCATCTTGATCAGGTCTGCTCGCCTCAGGATTTTAGCACAGTAGCAGCAGCAGCACCACAGCTCAGACACACCCGTTTCACCCAAGCCTTTCTGGATCCAGGCCATGGAGAAATGCTCTTTGGTTCCGCGCCGTTTCCCCCATGCCCTCACCAGTAGTTAAGCACAGCCTGTGTTTGAAGGAAGCCTCGGAACAACATCCATCAAAAGGAACATATAGCCTGGCTCCCCACAGGGGAAAAGCAATTAATACCCTAACATTACTTTTTCCAGAAGCCACCGCTCTGGAAAGGCTGTAACCCCACATGAAAGGCAGGGCACGCTGCTGACTGCTCCGTCTTGCCATATTCCTGTGCTGCTGCCAGCAGGAGCAGCTGTCCCCCCCATCTCAGCCACGCAAATATTCTTGTGGCTGCCAGTTGTGGCCAGATTCCCTGAGCTGCCTCCTCGTGGGGCTGCCTGAGCAGCAGTGCCAGCGCTAAAAATGAAGCAGGAGCAAGAAGCAGGGCTGGTTTGGGATCCTTGCTGTGTTTGAGAGCTCGCAGGAGCCTGGGGAAAATAACCAACATCTGGGCTCAAACACAAAGCAAACTGCAAGAACAGAAGTAGTGACTTTGGAGATGGTAACTAAAGGTTGAAAGCCTCTATTTGCATTTTTCTGAGAGCTAACCATTATTGAGAGCCTCTCCTATCACACACTGAATTATTTCTGTCTCCCTGCTCCCCCCAATTGCTTCAGTATCCCTCCTTCCTCTTCCACTGTCATCCTCCCCCATTTTCTTCTTTCCTGTGACACCACATTTCCCTCCCATCTTTCCCTTCCCCTGGGTGACCCCCTCTACCCACCCATTCTCCTAAGGACGGATCTTTCTCACAAACTTTTCACGACAAAGAAAAAGAGACTGAAGGAGAAGCTGCAGGACACGCGAGGAGGATCATCCCTCCCCGCTCTAGCCAACAGCCACGCAGGCAGACTGATGCAGAATAGAAACACCATAAATAATGAATGGGATTTCTTTTCTAATTATTTTCCAGCATAAGGGGGTGTATAAAAAAAAAAAAAGAGGCAGACCAAAAATTCACCGATCCAATTTAATTTTCTCAGCTACATAAACACTTGAGCTCACAACACCAGTCGGCTAAAAGCACGCTTATCTGTTAGGAGAACACAGCCCTCGCTCCCACACTAATCCTGAAGCCATTCATCCATGGATATTAGGTATTCAGACTCAGATATTCAACAGTTTTTCCACAGGACCTCTCTGTTCTTGCCTCGGGATACCTGCTATCCTGAGGCTCTGTTTCCCTGACTAACGGGAACCACCTTCTGCTGTCACAGGTGATGCAGGCTCTCCAGATTAATAACATCTACCACTAATGACTCAGGCACTAGGCATACCTCCGTGTTCACCTCCGACTCCCGGGGCTGGGATGGCACAATATTTTGGTCAGTCTCAGTCCGGCTCGTGGCAGCCGTCAGATAACCCAGCTTGTGCTGTCACTCTGCTGCTCTGCTAAGGAAGCTGTCACATGCCCGGAGACCCAATGGCCTTTTGGAAGTGCTTTTGAATCAGAGGAAGATCCCCACCCCTAAAATACTCTTTCAAGTCTGATGAGAAGACCCATTACCCACACTGTCCAAGCCCCAGAAGAGTCTTCTGATCACACAGCTTACAGGGCTGCAAGCTATAGCCACAACAGATCCCGATTTATTTTATGCCATGGAACAGTTTACAACATGAAAACAAACAAGCAAAGGAGCTCCCTTGCCCAAGACAGAACTTGCCTGTAAAAGTCTGCCAAAGGCAGATTGTTTTTAAAGGACTCCTGCTTTTTGCTGCTACGCTGACCAAACACAATGGATTAGAGCTGAGGTGTGCGTAACAGTTTGACACTTATAAAAAAGAAAGGAATGGGAATGTTCAGAGCACCAGCTGGGTCTGATGTGACACTTGGTTACTTCACCACTAGGAGCACAAGGTCAGGAACCTTTCTACACTGCGCATCCCACAGTTACCACAATTGTGTTTGTGGTTTTTTTCCAGCTGTGAGGTGTCTCCAAAACAAGCGATGAAGGAGAAGGCTCCTAAGCCCATTCTGCCCTTCTCGGTACATCTGGAATCCCTGAAAATAGCAGGGGGTGTTGGAGACAGCAAGGGTGAAGGGCCTGGCATCACAGCACACCTCGGTACCAAGCTTTAGCAACATACTCCACGCTGCCATCAACCCACCCAATGCTATCATTTGGGCTGTAGGCTGCGTATCTTCATTTCCACAAACGCCACCCCTACTATGCCCCAGCCCAGCCTTAGGACGGAGGAGTGGCCATAACGTTCTTCTCTGCATCCCATTCATCAAAGCAATCACATCCAGGTGCCCCGAGACACACTAAAGGGTGTTTGAGCAATTAAGCTGCCCTACACGTTGTGGTAACTGTCTCACAGCTCCCAGAACTTCTTCATACCTGTGACACAGGGCTTGTGAAATCTGAACAGACAAAAGCCCTCCAGCCTGTCCCACCGTTACAGGAACTTCCCCATCCTCACGAGAGAGGAAGGAGGCTTGCTCAGGACATTCTTCGTAGTGGTGGTCAGCACACTTACTCACAAAAAAAAAAAAAATGCAAAACCTGAAAGCAGACTTCATTATTCTTCTAATGAGATATGGATCGTGGCTTCACTGTAAGAAATTTGCAATAGTAGCCTAAGACACGTGACTTCCTGGTCCACAAAGGGAAACCAAGCAAGGATTGGTATCTAGTATTTGCAGATTTTATCACAGGTTCTGGATGTCCCACAATTAAGAGGTGAAGACAACTGCGCTAGCAAGTAGTGAGGATTGACTGAGCTAGACTAGTTTGGTTGATCCCACTGCTGCCCTGTTTAGCATGCTAAATACCAGTATCCCCACTGTAAAAAGAAACTAACAACAGAAAAAAACCACCTCATGCATTTAATTCCAAGCAGAATTCTTGATTCTGCAAGGCCAAAAGAAGCTACCTGGTGCCTGAGGATGACAAGGCACCAAACTCTACTTTTACACTACTTAAAACTACAAAGGAATCAGAAATATTATCAGCCACGTTACACCTGCTCAGCCCGCAGATTTGCCTTGACAAACCATCTTCTCACATTATTTGCGATCAGATTCACCCACACAACATTAAACATAATTACCACACCCCTGCCATATATTTGTACTGGCTGGGCTGAGGGGTGTCTCTGGGCCACTGCATTTTGATTTAACACTTCTTGCCGTATATTGACACTGGTGAGGCTGAGGGATGTAGTAATCAGAACGTCACAGACATCAGTTGATCCCACATATGCCAATACTCCTGAGAACCTGGTGTAAAATGCTATTTCTGCAGAAATCAGCCCCCTCTGAATAAAGGAACTGCTGCCTCCCAGAGCTGAACTGAAGCAGCTCCTCACATTCGTGTCTTAGCACCAGCACACATTCTCTCTTGTATTATTCAAGCAACAGGCTACAAAGGCCATGTCTTGAGCTCATTAGTGGAAGATACGTGGTGAGCACACGAAGAGAAAAAGGGAAGAATTGGCGTTGATTAACAGTAATTTGAGATAGTATTTCCTCCTGATGCCTGTAGGATTGCTCTGTGGGCTTGTTCAAGTAACCCTCTTCCTCTGAGAGCACACAAAATGTGGATAAACGGTGTCATCAAAACAGCAGCAGCTGAGAGCATCCTCTGAACTGCTCTCCTATGTCTCATCAACCCACAACATACATTGCATCTGTCAAGCTAGAACGGACTGTACTTCTGGTAAACCGTGTTTTAAGACAAGGCAGGTGCACCTGTGACTGACCACTGTTACTCACTCCAGTGACGCGCACAGATAATGCACTGGATAAGGAAAGACCACGTGAGAAGGCAGAAGCTGTTACCTGGGAGTGGAGAGGGAAAAGAATCCGGAGAACAAAAAGGCTCCTCACTGCTCTCAGTGCTGCTTGAAGGCTGGAAAATCTCTGCTAGGTCACAAACAGAGGGCAGGTCCAACACGCTGCTCTCCTCCGAGTGGAGGCTTGGTGATGGCTCTTTTCCTTCCATGGTCCCACTGCAGAGACATGGAGTTGATTGAGCAGTGTTTTTAGAGCATGAAAACCTGAGCAAAAGACAACCTGGCATTTCTGCACTGCTCTGTGAGATGAGAAAAGCTGTTTTATTGTATTGGTACTGAAGTTAAGAAAAGAGCAAGATTAAAACAAAACAAAACAAACAAACAAAAAAAAAAGCACAACCCTCAGCCCTACATTGGATAAGTAGAAGCCCACAACATATCTGGCTTTTTTAGAGGCTTCCCAGAAGTACAGATTCAGTCGCCAGCCCTAAAACAGCCTTACACCTGTAGCAACACCAAATAGGAATTGTCCTAGCACCTGCCGCAAGGCCTCATGCCAGCAAGACTTCTCAGGCAGGAGCTTCACTGAAGCACATACAGTGAGAATGACAATGAGATTGAGTGAGATAAACGTGAGCTGAAATTTTGTTCTCCTCCCTCACTTAAGTAACAGATGATGCTTTTCACAGGGAAAAAAATGTGGACAGAACAAAAATGTTTCTCATTAGATGTGAATTTAGTTCCCAGCTCTTACAGAGACTGCAGGAGATTTTGCCCACATTCCTTCCATCATCTGTTTTGTCTACTTACACGTAGTACAAAAAAAAAAAAAAAGCAGATTGTGTCTCTGCACTGCCACCTCCACCAGCTGTATCCTTGTGCTATCTTGATAAAGAACAATAGGGCAGAGAAACCAGATCTAGTGGACAGGCAACAGATCAGGACCCTACAGACGCTCATTTATTTCCTTTTTTATAAGGAAGTATAGTGCTTTCTTAATTTTACCTCAGGGGTTTTATAACAGTAATAAATGCTACAGTCACAGGGGTGAAAGAAACCCCTAGAAGTAATTAGCATTGAAAAAAATAAGTGAATAACCCCATAAGGTTTTTATTTAATAAAAAATAAAAAATAAATAATTCCTCAGGTGCTTCTGTCCTGAAGAAACTTGTAGCTAAGACACACCTCTGACCTTTGCAGAATGCTGACCAACCTGCTAATGAGCAGAGTGAAGATGTTGGCTGTGATACTGGAACCCAGCTGCCTCGCATTGGAGGGACAAGCAAGGTCAGTGCATTCATGGAAACTTTCCACAGACAACAGAGTGGAAAATTAAAAACAAAACAAAGGACACAATCCTCCCCCCACAGTTTCTTTACAGACAAGGTTCTCCTCCGTTGTTCTTCATGCCCCAAATCACTGATGATCTGTGCATAAGGAAAACAGAGATGAAGAAACGTGCCTCCAATTTATTTTCCTGTTTGGTGCTACTTTTTAAATACATAAACACTTTACAGAAGTCTAATTCAGTCCTTGGCCTGAAACAAACAAAACACCCACAACTCTACCCCTCCAAGGGCAAATGGGAGATTATAGCAAGAGGAGATGCTGGTGTAGTACCACAGCAGCCTGAGGCTGATGTTGATATGTGTGAGCTGCTGGGATCCTGGCCTTCCCTGCTAGCTGCCTCGGCCAGCCTCTTTCCTTGCACTGCCACAACAGGGCTAACAACATGGGCAACCATGTGATGATCAGGTCCAAACAGTTTTTCTCAATTAAAACTAATCACTCCCATCCCCCCAAAGTTCTCTCTTAGATCAGATCCCTCCATTTCTCCAACTTCAGAGTGTACTTTGACCGTGTAAAGAAATGTAGGCCAAGGTTGCAGTGGTTCTACTTCCAGAATTGATGGAGAGATTTGTTTGTGAAGACAAACAAGATCTCAGCTCAGCCCTGGGCCTTCAGATGCGTGAAGAGCCACACTATTACCCCTGTGCCATACCTGGGAATAGCACTGATGTTGGAGCAGTCACCTGGGGCAGATGCCAAGAGCAAAGAGCTTGTCACTGCTTCAGTATCCCCTCCTTCTTCGTGGTTTGTCAATCTCAGCTCGCTGGAATGAAACAAACAGCCTGGTTATATGCTTTGCATCAGCTGATCAGGCTGACTGGATGGTGTGACCTTTCAAAAGGCATATACCAGCTGAAGTCAACAGTCAGTCATCACACATACCTCTGTTTGTCAGGCCTGGCAGAGAGAAAGATATTTTCTAGGAATCAGAAATAGCATATCTAGTAATGCCCTTATGCCTTCAGACGGTGATGGAGACCTCCTGGAAAGGTGCAGATACATGGTAGAAATAAAGCCAAGGTTTTCGTCACAAGAAGCTGCCAGATGGCCTGTTTACTCAAAACCAATAAAGAAGTAAAGCGAACTACTGCTGACACCCTTCCCTCCCACTTGTGGATGCACAGGTTATTTCCCCACCAGGTTTATCTAGTACTGCTTCCACACCAACACGTGCTTACATCAAGCTTTTACCAGGAAGAGGGCAGCAAAATCCAGGGTGCAGATACAAGCCATGGGTCCAAGAGACCAAATCCTGTCTGCTCCCCTCTGCCATTACCTCAACACTTCAAGCAAGTGATTAGGACAAACATACTTCCAAGAAACTGGTGTTGCCTTCTGACCACCCTCAACCTGTGGCAGGAACTTCCCACACAAATGCTTTTTGTTGCTCCTGCACAAATATAGGAGGCAGATGGCATCCACAGGACATTATGGGCATGGTGGAAGGTGTGAGGCACTCACATTACCAACTGCCATGTTCAGCTGATTTGGGGGGATGGAGGACAGGAGCCCTCTTGAAGCACCCTCCTCTCTTTCCATCCAGAGATGCAGTATTTCAACAACTGCTCCAGCCTGACCAAAGCCCTGGGTGCTTTGCAGAGAAGGGAAACAGGAGCCACACAGGGCAAGCTGAAGGGAGCAAAGGGGTTGTGAAGGTCCCCATGAGCCTGAACCCCCACAGCCCCGACGGGGGGAGCTATGGCTGCTGAGGTGTCTGTGTCCATTCCCCCCAACCTTCCCCCCGCTGCTGAGGAGAAAAGCGTGCTGCAGCACCCGACAGACAGCAAAACATGGCAATGGGGACGATAAGGGAAAACCCAACCCGCCCCGGGGCCGGGACTCACCCCCACCACGCCCGAACGCTGGGCAGGACGCGAGGGGGGCGGCCGCCATGTCGGCGCGAGGGGGAGGTGAAGCGGGCGGAGCCATCTTAGTTAAGGGCAGGCGGGGCTGCCAGCGGGCGGGCTCTTTGTGAGGGGGGGCGGGCAAAAAATAGATTAAAAATGGGTAGTTTTGATGTGGCCACAGTAATTAAAGTAGTTTGAGGTTTGATTTTCCTCAGAACATGCAGTTTTAATTTTGTTGTGAGGTTAACAAAGAGAGAGTTTCCCAAACCACACCACTGAGCTCCTGTGCGTGAGGTGGGAAGAGGAGCGTGGTGTCCTGTGGCAGCGCGATGCCAAACCATCTTGGTGCCTCAGCCCTCCTGCATGCTTCCCTGGCAGCCTCAGCCTTGCAGGAGAGACCTGAGAGGGCTGCCCGGCACGGGGATGGTCCAACTGCTGCTTTGCAAAGCAGCTGGGCAACGTACAGGGGTCTAAGGTGCCCACTCAGCACCCGGTCATTTTACAGCCCTGTTGTGCAAGCCCCAGCCCAAGGCTTTCCTAGGAAAGAAAACGCCGGCCATCCCGGCACAGCCCAGCCGGCGGAGGTCAGGGAGCAGCCCTGGCTGTTGTCTGAGGCCACAGGGTGGCCTGGCGGGCGGGAGCGCTGCCAGCCGAGAGCTGGCCGGGCTTCTTGGCAAGCCGACCACCACGGAGGCTGGGAAGGAGCTGGTGGCTTTTCCAAGAGCCTCTGGGCTGGTGGCAAAGTGGTGTGTTTAAAGGGAGGTCAATGAAAGGGGAAGGAAAAAAAAATTAGAAGTCCTGTGGCTGCCAAAAAGGCCTCATTTTGCTCCCAGGTGAGCTGGCACAGGGGAAGGCCCCTGCAGGGACAGCCTGTGAGTCTGGTTTTTAGCGAGAGCAGCCAAGCCTGGGCTTTTGGGCTTAAGAAGAGATGCAAGCCTAGCCTCCTAGGTGGTAACTAAACCCAGGCGCTGCTCTGGTACCAGGCTGTCTTCCCACCCACTATCTATCCTGGAGAAGAGGAGGCTCAGGGGCGACCTTATCGCTCTCTATAGGTACCTCAAGGGAGGCTGTAGCGAGGTGGGGGTTGGCCTGTTCTCCCACGTGCCTGGTGACAGGACGAGGGGGAATGGGCTTAAGTTGAGCCAGGGGAGTTTTAGGTTAGATGTTAGGAAGAACTTCTTTACTGAAAGGGTTGTGAGGCATTGGAACAGGCTGCCCAGGGAAGTGGTGGAGTCACCATCCCTGGAAGTCTTCAAAAGACGTTTAGATGTAGAGCTTAGGGATATGGTTTAGTGGGGACTGCTAGCGTTAGGTCAGAGGTTGGACTCGATCTTGAGGTCTCTTCCAACCTAGAAATTCTATGATTCTGTGATTCTATCACCCATCCCTCTGGGGAGCGGGGTGGCCCCTTTTTTATGAGCTGGAAGGCAGCACCCCAGCACACCTTGCAGGGAGCAGGGCTGGAGCTGAGCACAGGAACACACAAAGTCAGCAGACCTGCATTGTTTAGTTGTATAGCACATGCAGTGCATCCAGAAACCAGCCATCTCTGTGATATCTCCCCACTGCATCAAAAAGGCTCTGGCAGTGGGGAATTTGGTAGGTACTGTTGGGTCCCCAAAAAATCCAAAGAGCTCCAGAAAGCAGAAGTGACAAACAAGCCAAAATGCTTGTTTACAACATTCTCCAGACTACCGGTTTCTATTTGTCACATTAGGTGGAAATCTCTGACCTTACTTTCATTTCCTTCACAAAAAGAAAGGGGTCCTGTGCCCTCCTGATGGAGCAGTGCGCTCCCCTGGCACCCCATCATTGTAATCTACAGCCCTTACCTTTATTTCTTACGAACTGCATTATCAGCAAAAAGCTTACATTGGCTGACAGTGCTTAGAGCAAGCCTGCAAGTGCGTACTGTGCTCCTTCTTTTTATCGGTGTGTCAATGTTAACACATGATAAAACGATGCCAGCAGCCATGTCTGGAGCTGGTTAAAACGGAAGGTACATATGAGACAGGAAACTGAGAATTAAGCCTCGTGCTTGATATTTTGTCAAGATCAAACTACTGAGAGGCAAACATGACCAAAAGGAAACACATTTTCTGACTATTGCAGCTCTGTTGCAATGGGAGTTTTCAGTGTTGACAGTTTCAAGGCCAGAGTCCTAAGCCGTACAATTTCATGTCATTGAAGCTAGTGTGTATCTACTGACTTACCACCTTAAAGACTTAATGAATAACAATGAAAAAAAAACTACTTTCATAAACAGCAGACCTAGCATGTTTTTCAGTCCTTTCCTACTGTCACACCACAGAGGAACAACTCACTTCCTCCTTTCACAATTGCTAGAAATGAATTTAATACGTGAAAACAGAAGAACAGCTGAATAGCTTCTGTTCAGCAGGAAGTGCACAGGGCAGGAGGGACGCTAAGGAGACTCAAATGAGGTTGATTTTCTCCCTGTTGAATTAGGCAAAGTTTGTTCTGTGCTTTACTACAAATGAACAAACCAAAGTTTGTAGTTTGTGTTTTTAACCACTTGGAGGTCGCTTTCTCACAACAAATTAGGACCTTGTTCTCACAACTGAAAGCAAGAAAGAATATTGTCATTTAAATCTATTATCTGCATGCATTTTACTTCCCAGCTCTGTTGCTAAAACTGCTAGAAGATCAGGCTGTGCTGGATTCCACTCTAAGGCCCTCTCAGGCCCTCCAGATGGTGTTTGGTTGGCCTTTGCTCTGGAAAAGCCTCTTGTGGCTACGCCACAAAAGGTCAGAGTAAGGCTGAAAGACGAGCTCTTCTCCACCCTCACCCCCTCCAAAAAAAAGGATTAGACACCTGGTATTTAGTAATTTTCTTCATGATCATCATCCCTTCACCTGTAGCTGTGTCCTTCATGTGCTCACTGTAGTACAGCTTTGGCTGCCCTAAAACTCATTGATTTATGCCGCTGTGTTAGCACGTCTGATAAAAGGATATTATCAGTCCCCACACAGATTTGCCTCACACAAGTTTCCAGGACCACATAAAAACACACTGCGTATTTCATATTTTGCCACATCAAGGCAATCGTTGAAATCAGCAAGCCTCCCTGCACAGGGTCAGCTCCACTGGAACTGAAATGCTCCTTGTCGTCAGCACTGACTCCAGTCAGTGATAACTGAGGGGCTAATGGCATTTGGCGTGGCAATTTCTGCCCTGTTCGGACTGAACTATCACAAAGCCCTTACTGCTGATTCAGGTTCCTGGTTAACACCGAGGTCAGCGTATAAACTGTCCTACACGTCTTTCTCATGCATAGTCAAGTAGCCATCGATCTACCAAGTTCCCCCAGCCCCATAACCTGTACTCCGGTGACCGTACTTCTCTTCGGGACAGGTTAAGGTTACTTCCAGCAAGCAGTCATCTGCATTGCAAAAAGTGGGTCAGCCAGGCATCTGAAAATCTCTCAGCCCGTGCTGGCCTTTTCTTCATTGGCTGTAAGACAAGAAAGCTTTTTTGCTTCCTGCTTCAGTAACAAGGAGCTTAAGCCTTTTGCTTGTTGCAATCAACACCCTAAGGTACAGGAAGTTTCAAAGACCAAATGTTATTTCTGCTCTACCACATGCCAGTAAATTGACTTTTTTTTTTTCCCCCCTCCCGGGGATCTGTTGCTATGGGTCTGCCAGCAGCATCTGACTTTTGAAGGTGCCACTTCTGAACTCAGCCTGAAATTGTGGTAGCCGGCTCATGGTTTCTTTGTGCCTTAATGTTGTCTCTTGGGATTTTATTACTTTGGGAGAAACTTGCTCTCCCTTGAAAGAGTAGTTTTCAGTGGTAAAGCTTGAAAATGTGAATGTTCAGCATGTTCCAGCAGAAGCAAGAGTGGAAAGGAAAACTTAAGAGTTAAGAGCACTTTGGGATGGCAGTGTTAGCCTGACAGGGCAGCTCAGAGCCTGAAGAGCTTTCACATGCATGAATCCTGTTTTGCTTCTGACACATTCCTGAAACCCTCTTCTACTCTATACATAGGAGGAAACGGGAGAAAGTATAAGAACAGCTTGGGTTTGCTGTGTGTGACTGCCCCAGCCCCTTTCTGTTCCGTCACAGAACCTACAAGACCTCTGCTCTGCTTTCCCAACACTCCTCCTTGCCACAACGGCCAATCTACCCTTCCTCATTCACCTCGCTCTCATGAGAAACATTCATGTCCCTTTTTGTCTTCTGAGGCCTCTCATCCCACTGAGCTCTGGCAACTCTCAGACCTTCTGAGAACCGTTTCCTTCCAGCGCCTGCAAGTTCCTCTTTACAGCCAATACCAGCTGGGACCTCTGAACCAGCTGCTGCCCTGGCGTTTCATCCAAGTGACCCTTGCCAAAGCTCCCCACTGCTTTCTGAGAAAAAGCAAAAGCATTCCTCTTCCTCCCCTAAAGCTTCCTCTGGTGCAGCCTTGTCGGGGATGTCTTCATCCTGCCACCACTGTGAAGCCATGTCACGGGAATCTGGTCTTGGTCCTCCCCGCTCAGAGGGAGCCTCCAGTACAAGCACATTCAGCTGCGTACTCCGCCAACAGGTCCAAGAAACAGACATCGGTACCGGGTCCAGAAACTAGGGAGCCAAACCTATTTCTTACAGCCCCATACCAAATCCTGCCTCTCTCCTTTTCTGGTGCTCTGAATCCTCTTTGAAGGAAAGCTTTTTAGGACGTGAACACTATTCTTCTTTTTCTGCTTAAACTTTCAGCACAGTAGATGCAGACGTAGGGCTCTGTGGGGCCTCTTTCCCTCCTGACAAAGAGCCTTTCTGCGTCTCACCGACCATAAAAGAAAAGCACTACGTGAAGCAATGTTAGACACAAAGCACACTATAGCTAAGCCTTCATCATGGACCCAACTACAACTTGGGGCTGCAATAACTACTATTTATTTGCTTCTTCCAGCATTCCCCCCTTGCAATATATGTCGATTTAAGTCCCGGCACCCACGCTCTTCCCATGCATTCCTGCTCCCCAGGGATTTTGCACATCCTAATGGCTCTGCTGGTGCCTGTGACGCAGCTGCTGTCTGATGGCAGTCCCGTGCTTTGCAGCTGTGATGGAGGAACTACGTGGAAAGAGCAGAGACATTTGGAGTGACAGGCCAGGTCTTACCTAGACTCACCTCTCATTCTCCCTTAGGAGTAAAATATCCCTTTAAGAACTGGTGATCTGGTGTTTATCCCATTTCATTCTCAGCTCTATGAACTCAGTGATCTACAGTCTCTTCAGCTTCTCAGCCACCAAACAATCCACAGCAGTCAGCAACTGGACTCCTAATTCTTTGGCATGGAGTGTGTGTCTGAGTTTCCAGACCTTGTAATCCCTGGGATCTGCATGGAAATTGTTACGGATGGACCTACGTATGTCTATCCACACAGAAATATCCCCAAAGATTTGTCATATTCTCATGTTCTCATGCTTTTAGGTCTTTAGGGAATTTCCAAAGGATGCTTCCAGCCTGACTTGAAGTAAATAGTCCCAAGAGCGCAGGGAACAAAGCCTGGCTTCTCGCCTGGATTTTCCAGTGCCTGCTGCAGTAGGGAGGTCCAGCAAGAAATGTCAGCTGCAGTATTCGCAGCATTTCACGACAAGTCCTCCTGTGCTTAGGAGCTGAGCCACCCCCACTGGCTTTCTGCGCTGCTGAAGTCTCTCCTCTGTCTAGTAACAGTTTTGTTACAGAAAGCACGTTAGCTCCGAGATCATTACCTGTCTATCAGATGTGATCGAAGAGTTCAAAAGTAACTTGAGAAAAGCACAACCATGTTGGCTTTCTTTCCCTTGGAAGCTATGCTAAAAATAAAGATAAAAGTCGTGTCTTTCATCTAAAGGGCTGCTGTCCTTCGAGTGGGGTTATGGGGAATAGAGAGAAACTGAAGGCCAGAGGGCATGCAGTGCTGGAAGGAAATCACCCTCTACTTACACAGTGCTGTCTGCCCCTGTGGTTCTCTCCAGTGTATTGCTTCAGGGAGCTTCTAACTAGATTTTGCAGATTTCTGCAAATTGCATTGCTTTAATTAACTGAGGTTCTCATTCACAAGGCACAGGATTGACAAAAGACTTTGGTATTAATTTCACTCGTCAATTCTTAGAGAGCATCTTTATAGCTTAGGAGGGAAGCTGCAGTCTGATCCTGTTCAGTGCATCGTGATTTGAGATGACAGTCTTGTTACCTGTTCCATATATCATGAAAAACTGTGTTTGGTGGTGGTTTTTTTTTTTTGGATTAGTTACACTTTTTCCTGTAATTTTATGAGGTTACAGCTGCCAAGGTCCAGCCCTCCGCAAAGGTCCATTCAAAGCACGTCCACTTCTGGTGCCTGTACTCTGAGTCGCAGCTGGAGAACTAAAATCAGGTCCTGCAGCAGTGCCCCTGCATGAAAGGGGCACTGCCAGACTCCAGCTCTCTGCAGAGGCATGCTGGTGATGGGAAGTGGCACAAAAATGCTCAGAGTGCTATCGGCTCTCCTCCGATACTCCCCCTGGTCAGGACAGGGCTCTCTCCATATTATTCAGAGCCTGAGCTGTGAAATGCTCACTGATTCCTTCTGACTTATCAGGGAGGCCTGGTGGTTATCTCACAAGGAAAGACAAGGCTTTTCTTCATTGCTACCTTTTTGCTTTAGGCTATTCAGCTGCCAAGTGGTTTTGTGCCCTCCTCTTCCAAGCTGTGAACAGAGTAGAAGCACAATAGAAATTCTCCCCCCACCCAGAGATTGGGAGGGAAACAAAGCTAAACCTGACAGACCAATATATTAACACATAAACCCATCTTCCCCTCAGTCTGTGGCAGCTTTCGGCCTGCTTGTTAGTTTACCTGAGCCACCCTGACCCTGTGTCACCAACACTGAGCACGTTATCATGCATCTACATGGCCACCTCGGAAGGGACACGGCTATCACGTTCACCTCCAGCCTCAACCCTCACAGCTCCTGAAGGCCCTGTTGGCACTGAAGGGTTTGAACCAACAGCATACGCTCCTCATAGAAAAAGAGATCAGATCCTTGTTGCTGGCTTTGTGCAATTATTTCTGGTGTCCAGCTAGTTGCATTTATTCTTCACCTCCAATTGATACAGAGAGGCCAACCTGGAACTGTTTGGAGGCACTTCAGCAGGAGCTGTGACGACACATGAGGTTCCTGAGGCAGCACATGCCCACAGCAGCTCCTCACAGACCCCATTCTCCTCCTGCACCCAGCTAGTCCCTTGAAACACGGAGGTTTTCACTTGCTTTTCCACTCCCGGTGCTGAGAAAGCTTGGAAGAAGAAAGAAGAAAGCTCTGGACACGGCCTGAGGCAGGAGAGCCCCACGAGGCCTCTGTCCTACTGGAGCTCAGTTTCGCTCAGTTCCTGAGTCAGCTGGAGAAGGCCTTGAACTCCTGGTGAAGCCAAAGCACCAAACTCCTGGGTCAGCACTGGACTCACTGCCTCAGGCTGTGTGTAAGAGCAGACAGAGGAGAGGCCCTGCCCTCTGGCCTAAGACTTATTTATTGCCTAAAAGCAAAGGTACGGAGCAGATAGAGCCCTGCTCTTTGTCCTTAAGTCTCCAGACATAAGCTCCTTAACTGCTTTGCAGGAGAGCTCCCTCCCTAATCTCTGTTATTTTTAGATTAGCTATTTTGAAGGGAGTGCTAGATGCCCACTGTACACCTTCTCTGAGGGTTTTGTTTCTCAGTGCTGAATGCTTTGCTGCGCCTGTGGTTACACCACACCAGTTTGTTCTCTACTGGCTGGAGCACAGACAGGGTTAGGCGCGGGCAGGCACAGGAACAGAGACCTCTAATTAAGAAAAAGAAAAAAAAAAAAAAAGGATAAAAATCAAAGCTGCAGTGACTCAGGCACTGGCTCACTCTCTGGGAACAGAGCCAAGTCTCCGGGCGGAGAGCTCTCCTCTGGGTGATGGTGATGTGGAGTCCCAGCCTCTCGGTGCTTCTTAGACCAGGCCACAGCAGGTGGAATTTGGCACGTGCCTCGGGGCTAGGTTTTGCTGACATATTCTTGAACTTTTGACTCGATTCTCCCCCTGAAAAGCAAGGGAGTGTGTAGCATGCTACCCCTCTTGGAGCAATCTTGAAGGAAAAAAATGACAGAGCCATGAGCACAGCCTGAACGCTGAGCTGTCTGTGGCTGTCTGTTTTGATCGGGTCTTTGAAACCATGGCACCTGGCACACCACAGCTCCTCTCCAGTGATGAACAGAGAGTTTGGGCTGTTTGTGCTTAGAGGTGTCTGAAGCAGCTGGGAGGCAGGATACTTCAGCTACCTAAATGAAGAAAACCTCTTTGTGTTCGTGAAGTACTGTCTTGGCTTGTTGCAAAACCCTATCAGGATTTTACTAGCGATTTCTCCTCCTCTCAGGGAGGATTCTAACCACTCAGGATCCCAAGTGCTCAGCTTCACACAAACCTCCCTTCTCAGGGGAGAAGACGGCATCCGCCTGCCTCTTCCACACCAAAATCCCACCTTAAACCAGCTTTGCACTGCAGGGCTTTTCTACCCCAGCCCAGGGGATTGAAGGCCAATGTTTCCAACTATAAAGATGACTGAATTGATAAGAAATGCTGAAGTTTTGGAAAGCAGGCATTTTAGAGGAATGCTTCCTCTAAAAGTGTAGTAGATTAACCTATACATATCAATTTCATATATATAAGGTGCATATATATTTTTTCAATCAGACAAAGGTGAGTTCAGCAGCTGGGTGAAGTGTGAAAAACAGTATACAAGAGGGCTCCTGATGCATGATCACAGCATCAATAATGAATCCCACTAAAAAAATACACTATTACCCAACTAGATCAAAAAGAAAAAGAAAAAAGAAAGCCATGGTTATGGTGCAGAAGCCCCAGCAAGTCCCATTCTTCTGACCCAGGCTACTCAGGGTCCAGCATAAAAAGGGCAGGTGCTGCCCATTGCAATTTTTGCCACAATTCTGGAAGTCTGAAGCCAAGATTTCACTCCAAATGGCAGTGCCAGTACAGCAAGTAAGCCAAGACACCTCTAATGTGTTTTTGAAGACTTGCAAGGAACAAATCAATAACTTAACGGACTGACGTAACTGCACTTAGGCCTCCAAATCACTGCTGAAGCTTGTATTTAAACCAAAAATAGGTTTTTCATATTTTTAATGCAGAAAGCAAGAGCTGAAATGGTTTCCCCACAGTATTCATTTTTACTCTGGTGCTGTGGTTTCTGTACAAGAGCTAATGTACCTTTCTTTCTCCATTATCCCACGGTGAGAAGTAGTCATTTGCTTCTCCAGCTGGAGCTTTGATACACACATAACAGCATAAGTCACTCGGAGGTGGGAGAGCTCAACCAGTTCCTATTTTGCCCACATGAAAGTCTGTGATTTTCTTTTCCATTGTCACAATATTTTTCATAAAGCAAGCCAGCACGTCTCTATACTACCTTAAGTGGCTGTGCCTGTGGCAGAACTGTGACAACCAAGACCACGCAAGGAGACGGGGGCAAGGCACCAGCGCTGGCTCTCCGCAGAGCTGTAATTTCCATGATTCACATCATTTAATGGCAACGCACCATCAGGGAAACCTGGAGCTGCTAAATGACAGCGATTTCCCACAGATAGGAAATAAAGCTTGTCATTTTAGAGCACAGCATGTTTCATTTTACAGAAACAAAGATAGCTACATGATTCTTGCAAGATAATTGCTCTGGCTGTACATACAGCCTTCCTGCCTGCCTTCCTTCACTTTCCCCACTCCCTTCCAGTCCCCATCCACCATTTTTTGAGGAAGAGGGCAGTGTTTGCAAAGCAGGATTTGGGTCCTTTAGAACATTCTCAATTTTCCTTTATAAAACCTCCTCGTCTCTTGGATAAATTAGGACAAGCATTTAGACACGCAGGGGAACAAAAGTGCAAAGCGAGAGGAACCTGAGAAAGATCTGGGGGAGGAATTTGACACGATGGAAGTACTGCTGCAGGTTTTTGGTTTTACATGAAAGGAATTCCACCTTCCACTTCCCTCAAAAACATCGTGTCTCATGATGCTTCCCTCCCACTCTTAAGCTCTGCGTTGCCGTTTGCTTAGCAGTTCCCTGGCACTAATACAAGTTTCCATAGCAAAGGGTGTTAAATGAGACTCTAATCACAATCTCAAGGAACTGATGAGGGCTGAAAGGCAACTAAAACAGACACGAAGCAATAGAAAAAAATGCAAAAATGTCTTTGGAATATCCCTGCTGGCAACTCTGCACTGGGAAATGGTGGGAAGAATATTCCCTTTAGAAATCCTGCCTAAGCAGAGCATCCAAAAGTCTCCCAACCACAGCTGAAAGTGCCAGACTAGATCTGAAGCCCAGAAGTGACTGGATCAGAACAGATGCTAGGGAGAAAGGCTCTGGCTGTCCTCTGTATCTACATAAATATCAAATCCATTGAAAGTCATGTGAAAAATTATGATAATGGGATCAGACTTAAAAATCTGTGGGACTTTCCCTGCAGAGCTTTAAGTGGAGCACTGAAACCATTGGCCATCAGCGCTCGAGCTGGCGTTAGCTGGCATGATTCATGGGCTTCAGTATAAAGAAGGCTTCAGAAATGAATGAAAGCTTTATTTACAACCCTTAATGCCCCTTAAAAGGGCTTCTGTGTAAGAGACCCCCACCTTACTAGCAGGAGCACATCACTGAAAGCAAAGTTTAACCCTAATGGCAGCAGAAAGAAGAGACGCCCTCCACGGGGAGCTAACACAGTCATGTCTCCGTGTGCACCCAAGTAATTTTAACCTAGACTAAAGGTGGAGAAAAAAGAAATCTGACTTGTAAGGCAACAAAAAAGGCTTCAAAAAGTAGGAGGTCTAATGCTGCTTACAGGGTGGGATTCCCCCATCCCTGAGAGCTGCTCTAAAGTACATAAGGGTGCACATACTTCACCCCCACCACAAATGTATTGTGATACCAGGGCTGGTGCTGCTCTCTGTGCCATCCACGCTCGATACAGAAGGGAAATGTGAGTCACAAGGAGTCCTGATGGGGATGGACTGTCCCAGTGGAAGAGCCCCTCCAGTTTCAAGCAAGGGTAGGGGCAGCATGGGGTGCTGGCAGGGGGCTGCACACTCACATTTATCTCCAGCATCAGGTCCAAGCCCAGGATTACTTGGGATTGCTGTGTTCATGGCTGCTCGTCAGCCTTGAGTTCAACAGCAACAGCCAAGCCTTTGGGAGAAGACTGAACTGTCACAGGCAGGGCAAACCCCTCTGCAGGGACCAGAGCAGAGCCAATTGTGCCAAAATGGCACAGACAGGTCCAAGGAGGCCACTTGATCTGCCCCTGAAGGCAGGTGGTGATGCCTGCTCCAGAGGATACACAGCTACAATGGGACGAGAACTGAGCAAAAGATGGACTTGCGCCACCCAAAAGCTGGTGCCAGCAGAACCCTTTGCACTGAAGGCTGTGAATTGATCCAACAGCTGCCCAAATTCCTCCTTCCCATCCAGGGTGCGATCTGCCAGACAAAAACTCACCATGCAGAGACTGCTCCTTGTGCCTGCAGTTGTTTTTGACAAGCACGAATACTCATCTCATTGATTCGAGGCTTCTTAAAGCTGGTGGTACATTTAGGTGCCTTTGAATCAGGTGAAGTGGAGTGGATTTTACATTAGCACTAATAGCAGCTACCCATCCAGTTCCCTTGTGTAACTACGAGATTGAGGATTCATCTGAATTTTCCCCTTGAAAACACTTTTTTATTGTGCAATCCCTTAAAATTACACTCAAATATGTCACAATAACATGTGCTGCTTCCACATGTCCAGTTCTGCAGTCATGGTTTCAAAGCACAGTTTAAATTAAGCTACAACCTCCCTCCCCACCCCACCCCCCCAAAAAAAGAGGTTAAAATCCATATTGTTTACACGGTCTCTTGCCCAGGATGACTAACTCAAAAAAAAAAAAAAATCTTTCAGGATGTACATGCTGTCTTATTTCAAATATAATTAAAGGCAGTCATTTTACGTCTCTGCCATGAAATAATTAACCATTGGTTCATTATGCTGAATGCCAAACAGCCCAGCCATCTGTACTGATATTGTGTTACAACTGGTTTTGAAAAATGCATTTCAGTACAGCTTTGGGACAAAATTAAGCCTGAAATTAGGCCCTGCGTAACGTGTTGTGTACCTCCAGAAATGCAACACCTTCCCTGGAGGTAATACAACCTCTGAATGATCGCAATCGGTAGCCCCGCTCAGCACCAGAAGTTAATACGTTACATGTGAGCATAAACTTTAAGCCAGGACACATGCATAGGTATTGGACAGGCTTGGATGAGATACGGGCAGGGAAGGTAAAAGGCGTATCACTGGTTTTAATCAACATTTGAACTCGTGCATTAATCTTTTACCAGCACAGAACGTCAGGTTCACCAGCCGTGATGTTTTTTAGCTCTTTTCCTCCTCTGCACCCTGTGAGAGCATCAAAAGGGGGCAAATATCTCATTTGTCTGCTCTCATCTCCAGTGCAAACATACTGCAAGGGGTGTTTTCAGAGCACAGACCTGTCCTTGCAGCTGTCCCATGTCCAGAGAAAGGCCAGAGGGGTTGCTGCCTGGTGAAACAGCGAGTGAGCCCTCCGGGAGCAACTGGTGCCTGGTCTGGGCTCTTCCTTCCTCCACTCCCTTCCTCCCACAGCATGGGCTTGTCAGGCTTTGGAAATCCACAGGCCCCGTCCTACGTCTTCCTGCAGCACGTGCCAACGGGCAAGAGCAGGATTTTATTTATTTATTTTCTAAAGCGTTGTCATCAGATGGGCATGAGACCTCTGGAAGCCTTTACTCCAACCTCCTGCTCCGAGGAGGGTGACTGCCAATGCTAAATGGGGTCAGCTGCAGCTTTGTCTAGCAGATTCTTGAAATGCCTCCAAGGATGGAGGTTCCCCAAGCTCTCTGGTGATCCGTCCCAGGGCTGCACACCTTTCCCGTGAGGAAGTTTTTTCCCCAGCACCCAACCTGAACCTCCCAAGGCACAATTTGTGTCCTTTGCTTCTTGTGACACCATCTCTGCCACCACGCCAGCGAGAAGAATTTGAATCCGAGCAGAGTTTGGCTCCGTCACCTTTTCAAATGTCCTTCAAGTGGCTGAAGTCTACTATTACATTGTTCTTCTGCCTCCTGAGCATGCCAGGGCTTTGTTGCTGGCACCAAGGACGGGACATTCTTCACTAAGGAAGTCACCAACAACATCCTGCTGGATGCTTGCGGGCACTTGGCGCCTTTCAGATGGAGTCACAGCATTTGCAAACAAGCCACGTAGCATCCGTGTGTGTGTGTGTGTGTGGACAGAGCCAAGTGATCGTGTGCCCTGGGTCGTGGTGCCAAGTGCAAGATCCTCTGCCAGGAATCTCTTAACAGCTGTCTATTCAGTTCCCCTGCATCCCTCATGCCTGGGGCAGGTGGAAGGTGGTATTTCTTTGAGCTAAGAAGTTTATTTCTCTGCGTTGAGCATCACCAGGTAAACAAAACAGTAGAAAGCCTATAATAAAGGCAAGAAACACCGAAGCATGTCTCTTTCAAGGTCCAGCGTAGCTCAGCCGTACTCAGGGGAGTCTTGTAGAAGTGCATGTCAAAGGAGACCCCTGTGGAGCTCAGCCCCAAGCAGCTTCATGGAGCAAAGGCTCAGAGTTTGGGAAGCACTCATGGAAGAAGGAGGGAGAGCACTGCTCCCCATGTGGGTGTGGATACCACCACTCAATGCTCCCTGGTTTTACTGACAGACCTCATGGGGTGCCCTTCCCAAGTGTAAAAAGGGTAAAAGGGTAACTCAGGGTGGGCAGCCTGCCTTCCCTGCTACCCAGGACTCACCATCCAAGTCTTTCAGACTCTTTGCATGCCGTTGGTCCCTCATGTGGGACAAAATCCCAGCAGCATGAAGCTGAAGCCTCCCCACACCCAAGACTATTTACAAACATTTATTTCCCACCTGGGGTTGGGATGCATGTTAGGGAGAAGTCAGGTGCCAAGGGTACGTAATTCCTGCCTCCCAGGAGGGAGCCACCTCAGGCTTCCAGCAAAACCTCAGGCTGTGATTTGCAGAGAAAGAATTTCTTATGTCTTTTTGTGGAGTGACCTAGAAAAGGCTCTGAGGCTGCACTAGCGCAGCACACAAACCATCGCTTATCTACGGAGTGACCTAAACAAGGATGTGATGCTCAGCTGCCCGATAATAGCTTGCTCCAGTGATTCAGGGATGTGCAGCGATTCAAACAGAGCAGCCCAGCCAGCGAGGCAACATTCACAAACCTCACGTTCAGGATCTGACTCCCAACCACCTTGCAGAAGCTGTTTGTGAAAAGGAAGAGATTCTTTTAAGGCTGTGGTTAACCTGATACACTAATTTTAAAATTATGTCTCCCTGTTCCCTTCCAACTGCAGTAGTCCCAAGTGCACGTTGCCAGTCTTCCCTTCAGCTGAGAGGAAGCTGATGTAACGCTGAGGAATGGGCAAAGGATGAGCTGGTTTGGCTCGGCACTGGTGTCACCTTGGTACAGTCATTTCACATCCGTGTGCCTCAGATCCCTGCTTGTGAATCGGAGTGAACTAAAACCTCTTTTCTCCAACGGTGAATTTATTCCGCCTGTTCGGATAGCGAACTTTTCAAGACAGGGACAGTGCCAAGCAAAAGGCAGGCCATGAGCAATAATAAGGCGATAATCAACGTCCTGCATGCAATGGCATTGGTCTGCAGAAGTCATTAGGCAGCTATAAATAGTTGTGTGCCCAGGGTAAGAATCACAGACAGACCTGGTTCTCGGAGATGAGGAGAAATCTGCTTTTATATGAAGAATTTGTGAATGATCAGTAAGCTAAGCTATCTCCTGTTTTCCAAGCAGAAAAAAAGACTAAATACATTCCTGAAGTGTCTTATTTTCAGCAGTCAGAAAATAAATGAACACGAAAGTTATTGCTAAGCACAGACGTGAACCCAGTGCCTGGTTTGAGCAAGAAGGGCTTTTTCCTCTTCTCTCTCCGATGTGTTTATGAAGATGGAAGTACGTTTGCCTTGGAAATGACTTCCTTATTTCTTGGGTGTTCACTCAGTTCTTCTAGGATGCTAATTTAAGTGCTGGTGGATCACATGGCAGGACTTTGCACTTACAGACAGCCTCATTAACTGACCGGTGATACAGACTCCCCGTGCTAAAAGGTCCATAACTGGTTGATGTCGCCTTCCCCCTGGTTTCCACTTAAGCAACACTTTAAACTAGGTCAGAGAATTAATTAACTTTTTCATGAGATCTCTCATCAGCACATTCTGCCTCCCATTGGCTAGTTAATTAAAATCAACACCAATATTCGGCTGCTACTTTGCAGAAAAGAAAAAATGCTAGTAATTACCCTTTTGGGGAATAAATTATTTACGACTTACTACACCTTAATGCTCACCTGCCCTGCTGTAGCTGGAAAATAAAAACCTTTCTGGCCTGCTTGGGTTTTAGTGACAGGATAAGAGGCACCAGGCACAAAATGCAGGAGGTTCCATCTGAATATAAGGAAAACTTCCTTACTGGCAGGGTGTCAGAGTGCTGGCACAGGTTGTGGAGCCTCCTTCCCTGGTGATATTCAATACCTGCTTGGATGGGATCCTGTGCAATGTGCTCTAGATGACCCTGCTTGAGCAGGGGGATGGACCAGATGATCTCCAAAGGTCCCTTCCCACCTCAGCCATTCTGTGACTGTGACTGGGCCATAGGAACGTGTGCCTTGGTTTCGCCCTTGGCTGCACTTCTGCTTGACAAATCTTTATTGAAAATCACCTCCTTAAAACTGTCTGGTTTCTTTCAGCTGTCTTGTTGGAAACAGACTCCCTGAGCACCTTTCAAGGACACAGCTGACCTTGGATAAGTTTGAGTTCAGGCTTGACCTGAGTGTTTTGGGTAAGAGAGGGTCCTTCTGTGTTCCCACAGGTGTGCTCATACTCACAAAGCACTCCGATGAGCTTGGGTTTGGGTTCATGGAGTAGTGCAGGAGACTCATCTCCCCTTACTTGAAATGCCAACAGCATAGGCTCCTGGATCAAAGTAAGCCAAGCAGATTTTCAGTGGAAGGCAACAAGCACTTCTGTTTATAACATCCTAAAGGAGACACCTAAATAGCACAGAATAACCCTTCTCTAGAAATGCTTTCTCTTCCCTTGACAAGAAAGGGAGGGTAAATGATGCTTGGCTGTAGACAGCTGTTATGTGCAGTGAAACAAGCCTCACCCCTCAGAGCATCCCCTTTACTCCCTCGGAAAAATGATGTCTGTCCCTAGGAGAAGCATGGTGTGATCATTCCCAGCCTGAAGCTCTTTTGCCTGTGAGGTATAAAATAATCTGCATGGCTTCAGGAAACTCTAGCTGACATTCCTCGTCAAGGAAACAGTTGTGGCTTCCCTGAATACATGGAAGGACGACATTTATAATTAGTGGCTTGAACTGTACTGACCTGGGACTGGCGGCTCCAGTTCCTCTCCCGAAGTTGCCAGCCAGGCTGCCACTCTTCCCTTGCTCTGCAAGATGAGAGGAAAATCAGCTGGCGGCTGTTGCCCAGGGACAGAGATACCGTGCTTTACACAGTCACCCACCAGGACAACAAAATCTACTTATAAATATATATGCCTTCGTTATATATGGTGGGAACACAAAATAATCTTGCTGAGATTGCCTGTGGCCTTGGATTGGGCATCTGAACCCCTTCCACAGCTTTGAAAAAATCTAAGAAAATGAAAGATCTTATCACAACTTTAGATCTCACTGCCTGGAGCTGAATTCTGAAGTGCAGACAGACAACAAAAGCAAACAAAGGGTTTGGGATTTTTTTTTTCCTTGGATAAACTTTGGCCTCTTTCTTCAGCCTCAATCTTTATCTACTCCCTTCCTCATTTCGTACATCTGACTGGAAACCAGGTCCTGTAACTACCTATGCAAATAATCGAATTGTTTAGTTCAGCACGAGATGCTGAGCATTCCTCAGATGAAGTGGTCTCTTCCAAGTCTGCAGGCTTTCACCTGCTCTAGCTTTTTGTGATAGGAGTTTATGAGGGGGGTTAAGACATCCCCAGCTCATTTTTGTTATCTGGCAGACGACATTTCAAACCTTTCTTGATCAGCTTGCAGGAACCCAGGTCATGGTTTCTTGTGAGGTCTGCTGGCCACCCACTGCAGGTGTGCCCCAGATGCTTATTGTTCACAGGTATTATCACACTGAGTTAACACCCACCAGACCTTGCCAGTGTTGACTTAGCAACTTCTATTCAGCAATACTTGGGCAAGAATTTGCTTCCTGTTTTGGGATAAGGCTGTGCCACTCAACGGGAAAAAAAAAAAAAAAAAAAGATTGAGAGAAAAAAGGCGATGCTGCTGATTAGCTCATGACAAGCGTGCCAATAGAAAGTCACTTGTTTTTTAAATGTGACTGACTATTTCACACTTGGGATGTAGGAAGATGAACTGAAAAGATCAAACAAGATAACTGCCAAGGTAAACTTTGAAACACTATGGGAAGCAGATAGGCTGAAATGGGGATTAAAAGGACAGATGCTGGCTATCAGTACAGTTTCTCTGCAGCTGAAGGAACTTGGCTGTGCTCCTGGCATTTGAAGGCATGCATTTTGTGCTGACAACATGCTTGAGTCCTGGAATCGAGCACCATATTCTTATTTCTCCAGGTGTGTCTGTTATTCACATGAATACACATTTATGCAGCAGTGTTTGAGGTCTGCCACTGACCGCCACAAATCTGCAATAGAGTCTTATATTTTTGTGCTCACTAAGCCTGTCCCACAGGGAAGTGAAGTCCTAATGCTAACACTCCTCTTCTGTCTTCCTCCTCCTCCCCTCTACAAACAATTGCTGGCAGGTTTTTATGACAGTCTCTTAGATGGACGTATTTATAAACCATATCCTAAAAGAGCAATCCCCTAAGAAAATCTGCTGCACTGCCACTACAAGCTAAACTCACTGCCTGGACAATTAGGTAGTGGCTGTAAGCCTCTGCCTGTGAGAAACAGTGGAGGCACCCAGCTGCTTGCCTGCCACATGGAGAAAACATGAGCAGGAGACATCACTGCCTACAATTCATATCCTGTTTGCTTTTCTTAAACCCACGGAGCAAAGAATTCAGGATACTTCTCTCCAGCACTGGCCCAGCACAGCTGGAGCTGCTGAGCCCAAGCACTAGACTCAAGTTCTGAGATGTCTAGGAGGGCTCTAGTGAGATTTGCTGAGGTTTCTGGAGTCTCAAAGCTGCCTAAGTTGCCATGTCAGCTTTCCTTTTACCTTTTAATATTTGTTTCTTTGTGAAGCAGGTTGTCTTGTTTATCTACATCCTTGCTCTGGAGGGGCAGGGGCAGCCAAGGGGTGTAACTGGTCTAACCAGAGGATGAAAAGAGTAAAACTACAATGAAAAGAGTGAAACTAGTCTGGAAGTCCTTAAAAGCATATTCTTTTATGGTGCAATCACAGTAAACAATATGATTGTTTTATACTAAGAGGTGGGGCACTTCTGTTTATCCTTAACGTGGTACTGGGTATCTGAGCTGTGACACAGCTCTGAGATCTAAAATGTTCTCAGCTTGTCTCTGGACGAAAGGCAGAATGCATTTCCCTGGTGAATCTGGCTTAATTTGTATTTCTTTACCTATCAAGCAGAATTATAACATGGAATCTGTGACAAGCAAGTAGGAAAATGCACATGCACCCTGGATGGAGAGACCACTCATAATCTTTCTTTAACTTGTCCAGGAAAACTGCTTCTTCTACTGGAAGAATATCCTATCAGTGCTCTCTGGTCTTCCCATATCAACCAGTCTTCATATCCCATGCTTCCTTTGCTATCCTTATCCAAGATAGTGTTGCTTTCATGTTAAATAACTTACAAGTGCAAAATATGCTGTGGCATTTTGTCTGGGAAAATAATCAAGCCCTGTCTATTCATTGCAACATGAATATGGCTAAAGACAGCTATAGGCAACTATAAGACAGCTTCCAGACTCTCATTAAACACTCAGCTCTCCTAAACTCTTCACCTGTTCCCCAACTTTAAGATTTTGTCTGCCTGCGTGCAAGACTTCATCACATCACAAGAAATAGAAGATGCAAAGATTAGGCATTTTAGATGGAAAAAACACAGTTACAAAACACTGATTATCCCAGGACTAGTTCTCTTAACACAACATTGCAAGGCAATGGCTCATATAAACAATGATAATTACTTCCTCTTGCCTTTTGAATAGTCAATTGCAATAAAAGCAATACTTTACTGCTCATAAACCAGTATGTGTTTATCTGTTTGCAAGCTATCAAACACCCCAATGGCAGAAAATAGTCAATATCTAAAAAGGAATGTGTTGTTTCCATTTTTTTGTACTAATCGTCAATAATGTGGCTTATGGTAGTATTAAATTTAAGAACAGCCATTTCTTACATCCTTCCTGGGAAGGACAGGCTCATTTAGCTCTGCCTGCTAAATGCCCACAGGTAGCCAATCCTTGTGGTCTCTGAACCATATTCCCAAATCAATTCCTGCCTTTGCCTGTGCTCTGCAGAATGGGTACTCCCTCCCCAAGTGACTGCACAAAAGCTCCACTCCACGCCTGCCCTGTGTCCTCGCTTCTTAAACACATCCCCTGCTGGCTCTGTGGGCACAGATGGAAATAACACCACTTCTCCGAGTTGATGAACCAGATGAGAATTTTCCTCTGTGCAGGGAAATCTCCACCAGCCATCCCTGAGCTCACAGAATCGCAGAAACACAGGATGGCCGCTGTGGGTCTGGACTTCTGCAGCTCATTCTGGTCCAACCCCTGCTCAAGCAGGGCCACCCAGAGCTGTTTGCCCAGGACCACATCCAGCTACTGCCCAAGATAGATGAAGAATGGCTGCTTTAACCCATAAAAACGTTGGAGAGAGCCCATAATTTGGCACATTTCACCTCAGTTTGTTCTCTGTTCCTTTTCATGCCTTCCCTTGTCAAGCTGCTCTCCTCTTGGATGGGGCTGGCTCCAGGTGACACGTGTGGCCACTTCCCCTGGGGGGAAAGAGAAGAAAGAAATGGGTCAGCGTGATGTGGAGGCAGCAGAGCTGAAGGCTTTTCCCACTGTGTGCACAACTTACAAGGAACAGAAGGCCTTCAATTTTGCCTTCTGTAAAGTCGGAGCAGGTTGTGCCCGGTTCCTGCTATCCAGGCTTGTGCAGGAAGGCCTGCAGGCATTTAGGAGGCTCTGAGGCCGGTGATGGGGAGACACTGGCACCCTCGACGTTAATTTTGCAAACCCTGGTGTCAAACAAATGTAGCCAGCTGATGCTTCAGGGCTTTAGCTTGGCCTTACACATGCGACGCGTGGCCAGGCCCGGTGAGCAGGTCTCTGAAGTGAGCCCCGCTGCCCGCATGGGACAGCAATGTACTGCTGGCACCAGCTGGTCACCAGCCCCCTGCAATACTGAGCAAATGAGTTAAAACTGCTGAAAATAGTTCAGAAGATGCTTTATAAGCCCCACAATGCTTTATAAGCCCCATAAGGGCCCTTCCTTTCCACCAGGTGAGTTATTCACCAGTGGAAGGACTCCCCTGGAGAAGATGAGGGCATCAGGCCTCACCCCAGCACCCCACCATGGAAAACCTGGGGAAACCAGACACAGGGCTCCATAATTTGGTGTCCCTTGTGTTGTCTCCTTTCCCCTTTCCCATACAGTGCCATTTCTGCTGGAGGTATTACACTGGGAGGGTGACTGCAGGTAGAACACCACCCGCATGGACAAACAGGGGCTACTGGGCAATGAGTGAGAGCGCTGTGGAAACTGCCACCACACCACTTAAAGTCATCAAAAGACTAAGAACATGCTAAATTTTAAGTGAACAAGCACTCGTGTTGTCCTTGCAGGCTTTGCTGAGCTGGCAGGAGCACAGGGCCCTTTCTGCCCCGTGACAGCTGTGGTGTCTCCACAGCATTCCCAACCCTTGTCCTCCAGGAAGGAGGCAACGTGAAAGTCATTCCCAGGCCTCAGAGGATGGGAGCGCAGTACTAAAGCCCAAACTAAAGCATACTGAAGCCAAGAGTTATCCACTGATTGATACAGATGCTTGGCCAGGCCTTTAGCAAATAACTAATTACTTCTCGAGTTGGGAATAGCTGAGTGGGGACTCGTACACACACTCTCCAGTTAATAATTTATTCACACAAATAATCCTCCATCTTACAGGCAGTCTTACTGAAAGCAAGGATTACAATGCAATTAAGGACTGCAGGATGAAGTTCTGAGATAAGGTACGGAATAAACAACGTAAGATAGCGCAGCCATTAATTACTGTTTAGAAATAGTCAGCTAATGAAGTCAGGGCGGCCATGAGTCACGATATTTCACTGCTTCGCGAGCTTAGGAGCAAAACTGCTCTTGGTGCAAAGCCACGGTTTTAATTTTCAAGATTGCTATTGTCACAAAATCTGTGGCTGAGGTTGTAACCTGTCTGTGACTGGGCAAAAAAAGGGTGACAGCCTCAAGAAGCCCCAGGGTGTAAGGTTTTTGCAGGAGCTCAGTGTTACTCTGTGGAAGTCATTCTCACTGCTATCTTCTCCGTCAGTGCCTAATTTGTCTTTCTATTTTTAACATGCTTTTTCTTTTTTTTTTTTCTTTTTTTTTTTTTTTTTTTAGTTCAGCTTTCCAAGAAACTGGAAGGAACTGGAAGTTTATGTGACTAGGCTGTGTGTTTACATTCATCTGTCCTGTCCCTTCCTGCTTCCCAACGCATTTTGAATCTACCCACTGGTTTCAGACAATATTGACGGAGGGGAAAGGGCCTTGGGGATCTGCACTGGGAGCCTTGAAGAAGACACTGTATTAAAGGATTCAGGCAGCATGAACAGACCATGCCTGCCCTACCAGGCCTCATACCTAGGGCTTGAGCAGCCTGTAGGTTTGCATGAGCAGCTGCTGCAAGGGAACCTGCTGGAGGCCCTGTGTTGGACTACGCTGTGCACTGGTGGGTGTTCAGACAGAGGTAATAGTCCAGCCTGTCAGGAGAAGATGTATGGGTTCACTTGGTACACAAAGCGAAGGACACCACGGCATGGGAGGGTGGCAGACCACGGATGGGATCGGCACAGCATGCTGTAGGAAAATCCATCCAGAGTCTGTCTGATGTTGTGTGAAACCAGGGTTCCCAGCATCTCAGGGGGTGAAAGATTTACTCACCACCTGTTTTTATTCTGTCGTATTGAAACAGCTATTTCATTACATCATTTGTTGTTGGGTGTTTCCTACTGAGATCTGGAAAGAGCCCTGCACTGTCTCTCCCTCTCAGCCCTCGCAGTGCAGAACAGGATCTCGATGTCCTAGGACACAAGGTGCACAGCCAGGACAGGAGGGTAGCTCACGTGTCACTGCTGAAGGCAAGCCTGCAGCATGAAATTAATCTTTAAAACACACAAGTGGGAAAGAGCTGCTGACAGTCAGCCTTTGGTAGCTCCATCGTCTGTAATATTTCATTTTAAAACACTTTTTTAAAAATTGTGCTTTAACTTGGTTAGTAAAGATAAAACATCTCTGAGCAGTGCAGACAACTTGTGCAATTGCATGACTTGGGAAAAAAAAAAAAAAAAAAAAAAAAAAAGATATATTTGCTTTGTTTCTGTAATATTTTCCAAAATGCTTGCCTTACTGAAACAAAAGGCATTTTCTGAATATGCATTTTTTGGAAAAAAAAAAAATAAAAATCTGCTGTGTATTTGATACAGTTATTTCACAAAACAAATCATAACCCTTTGTTTAGATTAGAAAATATTAAATGCCTGGAGCATGTTGCAAAACAAAGTAAACAAAAATAAACAGGAAATATGCAGCTGAGTAGCCATAACATGTTAAGGTCAGTTCCCCTTGTTTTGGCTCTCTACTGTATCCTTTCCCATTGTGCGTTTTTTCCAGGATTTCTGTTTTTTTCTCTCTCTCTCTTTTTTTTTTTTTTCTTTCTTCTGACTGCTGCTTTTCCTCCCCTGCTTTAATTGAATCATGTCTGGGGGACAAAGCAGTCATTGGTCCCAGCCAGCATGGGTTTGTGAAGGGTAGGTCCTGCCTAACTAACCTGATTTCCTTTTATGATAAGATCACCCGTATGGTGGACCAAGGGAAACCAGCTGATGTGATTTTTTTGGACTTCAGCAAGGCTTTTGACACGGTTTCCCATAGGATCCTACTGGACAAAATGTCCACCATACAGCTAAATAAAAACATCATACGATGGGTGAGCAATTGGCTAACAGGCAGGGCCCAAAGGGTTATGGTAAATGGAGCTGCGTCAGGCTGGCGGGCGGTCACCAGTGGGGTCCCTCAAGGCTCCATTTTAGGACCGGTACTTTTCAATATTTTTATAAACGATCTGGATGTAGGAATAGAGGGTATTTTGAGCAAGTTTGCTGATGACACCAAACTTGGAGGAGTTGTGGACTCAAATGAGGGCGTAAAGGCCTTGCAGAGGGATCTGGACAGGTTGGAGAGCTGGGCGATCACCAACCGCATGAAGTTCAATAAGAGCAAGTGCCGGGTCCTGCACCTGGGACGGGGAAACCCTGGCTGCATGTACAGACTGGGCGATGAGACGCTGGAGAGCAGCCTAGAAGAGAGGGATCTGGGGGTCGTGGTAGACAGCAAATTGAATATGAGCCAGCAGTGTGCCCTGGCAGCCAGGAGGGCCAACCGTGTCCTGGGGTGCATCAAGAACGGCATCGCTAGTAGGTCAAGGGAGGTGATTGTCCCGCTCTACTCTGCGCTGGTGCGGCCTCACCTCGAGTACTGTGTGCAGTTCTGGGCACCACAGTATAAAAAGGACATGAAACTGTTGGAAAGTGTCCAGAGGAGGGCTACGAAGATGGTGAAAGGCCTTGAGGGGAAGACGTACGAGGAACGGCTGAGGTCCCTGGGCCTGTTCAGCCTGGAGAAGAGGAGGCTGAGGGGAGACCTCATCGCAGTCTACAACTTCCTCGTAAGGGGTTGTCAAGAGGCAGGAGACCTTTTCTCCATTAACACTAGTGACAGGACCCGCGGGAACGGGGTTAAGCTGAGGCAGGGGAAATTTAGGCTGGACGTCAGGAGGGGGTTCTTCACAGAGAGGGTGGTTGCACACTGGAACAGGCTCCCCAGGGAAGTGGTCACTGCACCGAGCCTGTCTGAATTTAAGAAGAGATTGGACTGTGAACTTAGGCACATGGTCTGAACTTTTGGGTAGACCCGTGCGGTGTCGAGAGTTGGACTTGATGATCCTTAAGGGTCCCTTCCAACTCAGGATATTCTATGATTCTATGATTCTATGATTCATTCCCTTCTGCCTGTTAGAGAGCCTGAAGAAATAAACTTTTATCTCAGCTGGGCAGCTGGAGGTGATGATCCCTATGCACAAGTCACAAATTGTGTGTAATTTACTGGCTTTTCAATTACTTTAATTCAGCCTGACCCTTGGCTTGGTTCGGGATCGTTTGCAAAAGATCTGTGAGATAAAGGAATTAGAAAGCTAACATAACAATTCATTGAGGCAAGGCAGTTTAAGAATCATCCCGCCCTGTTCACAACCTATGCAGTAGTTCAGTCCCTGGGTGGATACGATGGGATTTTGGAAGTGCCTTTCAATGCCCAAACCCTAAAAGGGCTACACTCCTCCTTTCAATGTGGGTCTAAGAACCTCAGCAGATTTTGACCACGTGCATGCAGTACAAAACCTGGCCCACAAAGAGGAACCCACTGAAAGATCACATTTGCTTTTGTTGTTTGGCTCTTGACATCCTTTAATCTAAATAATTCCACTGTAAATAGGTGAACATTTAGTGTTCACAAAGTCTTTTGAGTGTCATATGATCCCTTAATGCAGTTTATGGTCTCAGTCCCCAAGATACTAAGACACTGGCTTGTTTTAATAATGTTTAAAGCTGGTTTGATGTTTAGTGGGTATAATTATTTGTGGAGCAACACTTAGAAGGGAAAGAACAGAGATAGTTATAGCTGCTTCTCATCCTGGAAGAGAGCAAGGAAACAATATGAGGTTGCCATTAACAGTAAAACTGATCTTGTATGTGACCAGGAACTTGCTTTTACTCCTCACGCTAACACACTTACAAATGTGAAAGCTTAAAAATGTGAAAGCGTTTGTACAACAATGCAAACTGGCTGTAATTCAACATCAGCAGACTTTCAAGGTCCTCTAGAGTAATTCATGCAGCTTACGTGTTCAAGTGACTGAAGGTTGCATCTCAAAACAGTGCCTTGGGACTGAGGCTGTTTCCTCCAGTGGTGTCTAGTGGGAACGTGCTTTGTGCATTTTGTAGGGCACCAGCTTGGGTTCAGGATGGCCAAATTCAGCCTGGGACTGCAGCGAAGCTCTTCCTCGCTGGGATCCTTCCCCACGGGCAGTTTTAGCCATTATTCCTCTCAACTGCCCCTGGCAAGGTCAGGTCCTGAGAAAAAGGGCTAAGAGAGCATGGAGGGCTGCTCCTTCAGCAGCTATTTTCCAGCGCCAGGTAGTTTCCCTGGGGCGTGAACTGAGCTTCGTGGCTGCAATCTCACTGCCATCACCAAAGCAGAGCCTTGCGCATTTTAGTTAATCGGTCCTCTGTCTGCACACCCTGGCCTCTTGTGGTCTCACCGCCGAGAGCAGCCAGGGAGATTTCCAGCCCTTGTCCGTGATTCTCAGAAAAGGGTGTTCACACCCAACCAACAAGCTTGCTCTTGAGATTTCACTGTCTCACACCAGCTGCAGCCTGGATTTCACAGCTTTTGTTTTACTCTTCCTGGTACTCTTTTGTTTGGCAAGAAAACCAGCCCATACCCCAACAGGTTTAGTACTATTTAAAGGACTACCTATCCTTTATGTGCCGGGGGTGACTCCCAGTATCTGCTGCTGCTACACAAAGGCTATGCATTCTTGAGCTGTCACTTTTATCACTGATCTTACATCTTCATTGTGGTTGCTCTTTTAAATCTTTCACAAAGATGTGAATGGCGAGCTTGGGAGCAGCTTTATGGGAGCACCCACACTGGGGAGAACTGTCAGACACAGCTGGAGCAACAGCCCACTTGCAAGTCAGTCTGGGTTTGCAAAACAAGGGATGTTGTCATCTTTACAGCTACAGCTACATACATTCAGATGTATCTGCAGAAGATGGGAGGTGGGAGTCGCTACTGCTTTCCAGTGAGTGTAGTAAGAGTGAGAATTGCTCCAAAGACTTTCTTGGTTTGTATCTTGTCGGCTTTGAAAGTCTTAATTCTGGACATTTTTAATGCTGTGCTTTTACAGAATGTCCTGCCAATGACTGAAACCTAAACATGTATTTCTGTCATGGATGGAGGGGGAACAAAAGCAGCAGAGGACAGGAAAAGCTAACTTCTGCCTGTGTTGAATTAGAGTTCCCCCCTTTACTTTCTTCATATAAGTACCTTCATTAAAGGCATAATCGAAGAAACATTCAGTCTGGAAGTAGAGCTCCAAGAGACAACATGAAGTGGCACATTTCTGCCCCTGTTGGCCCCCTTGCCATTCACAGGGGCACTGGGAGCACCAGTATCCTTCACCCCCGAGGAGCTTGGAGCACCAGCACACTGCTGCCCAGCATTATCGCTAGCCCTGACCTGCAGAGTCCAAAGGAAACACTTGCATCACTGCTATTGTTACCTGGCAAAGCATAAAATTCAGTCACACATTTCATGTAAAACGCAAACACGACCTTTGAGAGCGGATTTTGAACCACAACAGAGTCATACGTGCCTGCTGTCACAGGAAACCACTCTCTCCTTGCATTAGGGCAGGTGTTCCTCCCTGTTCTTGAGATAAAACCAAAACAAGACAACTAGATAACTCATTATATATGCATTTTTATACACAAAAAGTATCGTATTAGTAATCATTTTTGGCCAGTTTAGATGTGGCGCTTTGATGGTGTGATACTTCAGTTCTTCATTTAAATGCTTCACCATAAAACTTATGTGTTTCAAATGAACTATCAAAAAGCTTAGATCAAGAAGCAAATCATACTTAGGCACCTTAAAGACTACATTACAATGTCTTATTTTCAATCAAAACCTCATTTCTGCAACCTTGTATTAGCATGCGGGTTCTGAGGGGATCATTTTCTGTTGTATAATCCGACACCAGTTGGAGACAACGTTACATGAAAATGAACATCATTTGCAAACGACTGAATCTTCTGCAGGAGAAAGTGGGATATCTGTAACTATTCTTTTTCATGTCACGAATTTGATAATCATTAACAGTAACCACCTAAGGGTGCTGTTATTAAATGTGCTCCTGCACATCTACAGCAGCGTTCCTCCACTCCCTCCACACCTCCAAACCTTCTAGGTTTCCCTATTGCAGCCATTTAAAAGAAGTTTTAATTTTATTTTTTTTATATTATTTTCTTTCTTAATTCTTATCGCCCACTTCTCTGATGTGTTTCTATGTCCGCCAGCTGCTAATTTGTCCACAGAGCAAGTGATATTACACAGTATTATGGCATATATTACATAGAAAATGCCATTGTACAACAGACACTTTTCTATTAATCCTTCCTCATCATTCTCCGTGAGACTAGGAGGCTTTTGCCGTGCTGACAGCAGTTCTGCTGTCTTTAATTTTTTATGCTTGCTTCATACCTTCCAGTCTCATAGCATCACTTATCTGCAGTGTCTGTAAATTGTCCAAATTCCACGCGATAATGATACAGCAATATTCTCAGTGACAGAGAAAAAGTCAGAAGTGCATTTTCAAGAATAAGTGATTCTCCAAAAGGATTAAAAAAAAAATAGCATCCTTTCTAACTGGGTACAGCATGCCTAATGCTGTGCATCAATTTGCATAATTTTACAAGTTTTTTTTTATTCACAATAACCCATCAGAGCCAGGACAACTGCAGAAAATCAAGTAGAGCATGATAAGGACTGCAACTCATCAAAATACACACAGCTTTCATCAGCTGCAAGCACTGGTGGCAGTGGAATTGCTAATGCAAACTGTGAAGAGAGGAGGGAGCACGTAGATAGATTGTGAACGTCGAATCATAACTGCTTAGAGTGTGAAATTAAGCTGGATTTGTAGGTTGAATCTTTAATTCTAGCAGCTGAAGAAAATATTACATGGGCTACAGAAGTGGACAGAAAACCTCAGAGGCATTTCCCTAGTGCCTTTCAGTATAGGTTTGATAGTCACAGGAACAAAGACAGCAGCTTGCCAGACAGTGGTGGCTAAGTTCTCCAAGTAACTCTTTAATTACTATAGTGGAAAGGGGGAGACGAGCTTTTCATTGCTCACACACGTGAATAGACAGCTTGTGTTTGCACACTTGAAGCAGATTCTGGACCTATGTCTTTCTGGATCTCCTCGGGCCTTTTTGCAAACAGCAACTCAATTCATCTAAGGCTGTATGATATTAAACTGAGTTTTCATTTTATCGCTATGCAAATTAGAAAAGCAGGCTACCAATCTTTTTTTTTTTTTTTTTTTTTTTTGGACATATGCTTAAGAAAAGTTCTATAAACTCATCTATGTGCTCTAATTACAGTTCAGTTTTATATTATCATAGGGAACAGCTGAGACTTGCCTGCTGTGACATGGCAGGCACGTATGACCTTATCTGACCCAACCATATTGCAGCAGCTCCTCAAGGAGGGACAAAAAAAAATAAAATGTACGCAGGCAAACTTAATTAATTTAATTTTATTTTTTTTCAGGTTAAGCCTAGACATAGCAATATTGCCCATTCCACCCTCTCCCTACTTGCTCTAATTTACACTGAGCACAAGCTTGTTATTCTTAATTAGTTGGTTTGGTTTGGTAAGGCTAAGAAGTAGTGCAGTGGTATTATTTATAGGAATAAAGTTACTGAAAATTATACATCAGTGAAAGGCTTCAGAACAAGGCAAGATAGGGATCGCACAAGCTGAGGCAAAGAGAGTAGATGACCTCAAACCTACTGATGCAATCATGGTAACATTAATTGTTCAGAGAGCTGAATCATAAAGCAAAAAAAATGTCTTCCCTTTGAAAAGCCTTATCGATTACAGAACAGAGAACATCATCTTGGATTTTGACAAACTCAAGTCACCATTAGAAAGAAAAGTAGTCCTTGTAAGTTGCCTGACAAATCCTGCTGTTTGGAATCAGCCGATCCTCTTAATGCACCAAAGAAATTCCTATTAGCATTCTTTCCAAATGAATAAGTATAAATTATTGAAGATAACCGAAGAAATAAAAAATGGTTTGGTTGAAAGAATGTCAGCTTCTAACTGAAACCAACCATGTAAGTTTACAAGGAGAGAAAAAACTAATTCTCTAAGCATTTAAACTGAGCGGATTGTATTAGTTTCTCATAACTTATCGAATAAAGAGGGAGATGTAGAATCTTTAATAAAATGAATACATTTTTCTTGAATACATTTGAGGCTTAAATTGCAATTTTTGGCCATATTAAACTATTGTGGGAAATGCAATAATAGTTTTGACTGGGTACAGGTGTGGGGTTTTTTTGAGTACATACTAGAGCTGAAATGGACCAAATGTTGCACCTCTAGTTATAACAAACTTTTAATGGTACAATTTTTTAGCATGATGCTGGCACCATATCAAAGGCCTACTTTTGAAAAATGTAACTCACCCAAGCATGCTTGAAAATATTCAATTTTCTCCCCCCTGCTTTGAAACAAATTACTTGAACTAATAAATCTTAAAAAAAAAAAAAAAAAAAAAAAAAAAACACCAAGAAGGTAATTATTTTTCTAAATAGTATTTTCTCTATAGTTTCTTCCTTCCCTCTTTCTTTGGGCCAGTGTTGATTACAGCCATAGAAGTGATGGTTCCTAATTTTACTTAATTACAAAGGGTTTGTAACTACACTAGTTCATATTCACATTTAGCAAGAACCTCGCTTTCCAACAAACACTTCACCAACCCTCTATCCTCCTCACCCAGATGAATTCCTCCTCTCCCTTTGGCTTTGGCACAAACTGCTTTCAGCCACCATTTCCATTTACTGCTAACCTCCCCCTGCCTTTTCTCATTTAAGCAAGGTACTCCAATTTTGCAATAGTCACATGAAGACCTCCACAACTTGGAAATATTACACACTTTACTGGTAACATCTGATATTAATATTAATTTTCCTTACAACATCTAGGTGTACACCACAAATTGGTCAGAAACATGTCTGGATTTGCAGGGAATGAATGAGTGGAAAAGAGCCATCTATTTATTTAAAGAGCTGCTAGACGGACAGTACGAGCAGCATACCTATTACGGCACTAGCTCCTACCGCAAGACAGAGGATAAGTGGTTTCACGGTATACTCAAACTGCAGCTTCTTTGTCAACTGACACCAGTTGTATAAAGCAGAAGCAAGTTCCCTCACAAACTATTTATGCAAGTTTATTATTGCAAGAGTGACAGGGCTGGCCATACTGTCACAGTTCCGTAGCTCTGCTACGAAACTGATTGCAAGCTCCCTCAAAAAAGTAGAAGAAATTCTTTTCTCATTGCTTTATTGAGTAAATTCCAATAGAATACTCCTTTTGTCGGAAAATAAGGAGGTCTCAGCTAGGCCGTGAGGTGATAGTGCAGAACACAACTCTGCCTTTTAGGGCAGCAAAGCCCCGTGGGTTCATTTTCCTCATGCAGGCATCTCAGCTGCCCTGAACCAGGCACAAGAAACACGCTAGAGCTCTGCCCGCGGTCTCAAAATTCCAGCATGGGCCCTCCCACTCCATTTCGCTTTGCCACTGTTGCTGCAGGGGTATGTTTTTAGCTGTGGCATGACAGCCCCTTTGCTTGTACAATGGGGGAAATTGGTTGTGGGTGGAGGACAAAGCAGTGCTTGCAGGACTGTGGGGGCACCATGGGTGGGCAGGGGGACATGAGCACTGCTGCCCCGTGTTTCTGTGGTGACGGAGGCTGCAGCCATGCTTAGAGGAGCATCCACAAAGACCAAAGCTCTCCGCAGAAAATGACTGGTGGGTGGTGCTTGTGCTCCAAAAACTGCCATCGTGGCTTGCCTAAGCGATCAAATCCCCATAGCAGCTACAGGGAAATGGGGCTCCCCATCCCTTGCACAGCTTTCATGCCGACAGGCTGGCTACCAGAGCCCCAACCCTGCCTAAAGGGGACCAAAAGGGGCGGGCAGCAAGATGGAAGCCAGCCCGGCCTCGCCTCGCCTCAGCGACAGAGCCGCTTCCCGCCCTCGGTCCCCCCAGGGCAACGGACCGCGTGGCCACGCTCTGGGTAGACCTGGCCACCCACAGGTAGACTTGGCCGACCACGGCCCTCATGCAGGCCACGCCCCCTTTGTGTTGACCACGCCCCTTTAGGGTGGCCACGCCCCCTCCGCGCTCCATCGAAGCGCAGCCTCCTATTTGCCGCCGCGAGCGGAGAGGGCGGGGCCGAAGCCCCCGGCGAGTGACGCGCCGCCGCGGTGACGTCACAAGGGGCCGCCCCTCATTCCCCGGCCCGCTTCGGCCGGGGGCAGCTGGGAGCCGGTGCCCGCCGCGCCGCGCCCCCCCCGCCCCCCCCCCCCCCACCACCCGCTCTGTCAGGCGGCCCCGGGCGGCGGCGGCGGCGCCTCCGGGCGGCGGGAGGAGGGGCAGGGAGCGCGGGCGGCGCCGCACAAAGGGGCCGGAGAGCCGGGAGCGGAGCCCGGGGCAGGTCAGTCCGCTACGGGACGGGACCGGGAGCGGGCCGGGGACCGGGAGCGGTTGGGGCGGGCGGTGGCGGTGCCCGGCCGGGGGCGGAGGCGCCGCGCCCTGCGCGCCCCCTGCCCACCGCAACCGCCCCTACCCTCAGGCCAGGCCACGCCCCCTTCCTCACCCAGGCCACGCCCCCTCGCGCAAACCACGCCCCCAACGCCGAGGCCACGCCCCCTCCGCAGAGCTTTCGAGGAAACCCCGCCGCCCTCCACGCGCGGGCTATCATTGGCTGCCTCCGGAGAGGGGCGGGGCGAGGCGGCCCCACGTGACGGCCCCTCCCCGAGGCCCCGCCCCTCCCTCCCCGGCCCGCTTCGGCCGGGGGCGGCTGGAACCGGTCGGCGCCCCCCCCCCACCCCCCCCCTTCCCGGGCTTGGCGCGAGAGCGGCCGTTGACGGCGGTTGGCGCTGAGGTGATTTGGGGCGGGGGGAGAGGGGCAGCGCCCTCAGAGCCGGTTCGTAACGCACAGCGTCTGCTCTAGCCTCTGGGTAACTATAGGGAGCAGTAAAATAGTGTTTTTCTATTTTATTTTATTATTTTTAATATTTAGTGTTTATTTATTAATATGCAACCGCGTGGTTGAGCTCTTGTCAGTTGCGTGTTCGTGATGAATGTTTCGCTGAAGAAATAAATCCAGCGGAGGCTGTTTTGGTGTTCTCGCCAAGGCACCCCAACCCATTTCCTGTCATTTTCAACAACTTTGTGTGAAAAGCTGCCGTAGCACAGCTGAGGCAACGCAGGCGCTTGTCCGTGCTGCCTGCACAGGAATCGGAGAAATGCTGCAAACCTTCAAGTTTTTGTGGCTTAGAACAAAGCAGATGGTTTTGGTCACCCAGCATGCCAGTGAAGGATCTTTGCGTTCAATTCCCAGGGCTGGCTTGGCCTTGTAAGCAGCTGCCTAAGTAGAGGCTGAAATTAGCGTCTTGAAGATATTTCAGTATTGCTGTAAACAGAAGTGACGCTGTTTGGGTTTGGAAGCAGCGCTCAGGCTTTGCCTCTTTCTCAACACCAGCAGAGCCACGTTGGTGACATTCTTGCCTTTGGACCAGAGCAGCGTGTCCGAATCTCGTGTGCCAGTTTGGTTTTCTGTCCGGTGCTCGTGCTGCAATGCAGCAGGAGCGAGCTGCTGACTTTGTGGCTGTCCTTTCCAGCGCAGTCAGGGTGAGGGGAGGGAGGGGGGGGTGGAAGATCCGCCTGGTGGTTCAGCTGGGAATGAGGGAGGTGATGCTGTAATACTGTTTCTAAAAATTCTCCTCCGGTTGCCAGACACTGTCCTGACAATTTGGAGTGTCCTCTGACGTTGCTCTAAAACCCAGGTGTTGCTATCCAGGTATGTAATTAAGTTACGATAATTTGGTACTTAAGATGTGTCTTACAATGTTGTGACTCCTTCTAAGGAGCAACAACAAGCAGCAAAATCTGTTTTTTATGCTGCTGGTTTAATCAGATTTGAATAGATATCATTTAAATATTAAAAGTACAGACTGAAGTAGTGCAGTTTGTTTGATTGTCATTTTTACTCACAGTATTAGACTAAAATGTCTCTTAAAACAGTAGTTTTCTTTGGCTAGGCTCCTATTTCTGTGGTGCTGAGCATAGCACCAGCTCTGACAGGTGCTGGATTTTCTCTTGCCGTGCACAGCACAGCTTGGAGGGAGGCAGCATGTCAGTGCAGCTCTTTTCCCTGCAGTGCCTGGTAGCGTTCAAACGCAGGCTTCCCACTGGAGAGAGGTTCGGGGCTGCAGTGCCCTGTGTCAGCCCCGCTCCTACCCGCGTACACTCCTAGCTGTCGAACAGCTTGGCTGGGATTGCGGCACCTTTCCCCTGCTTCAGGCTGGAGCTGGACCTCTGCTTGGGGCTGATAAGTCTCGCCAGTATGTACTTTTAAGGTGGAGAATGTCTGCTTAAAGCAAGAAACATACAAGCAAAGATCCCGCAGCCTTCCAGATCTTGCTCTTTTGATCTGTGTATGCAAGAGAGGAACGATATTTTGAAATAATTGAGCATGTGTTTACTTTTTGCAGTACTGCGGTAGTCTGCACTGGACTGGTGATGAAATGTGTGCTAACGGTATGAAGGAGCCTGCTTGTGCGCACAGATTGGCTGGTATTTTCCTACAGATATCCAAGCAAATTTAGTAATACAGTGGTTAAAAATATTCTTATATTAAGGATCAGTTGATTGAAGGTATTAAAGTACATTATGTGATTATCTGGTACTCAGGTACTTAGCTTGCTAATTTTAATTAAGTTTTCTGTCTAAACACCTTTGAAAAATTCCATTAAATACCTATATATAAATTTAGATAGCTGGATATATATTTTTTAAAATAACACATTAAAAAGCTACTTCAGTAAGCTCTGTTTTTATCCTCATGGGGAATAAAAGAATTATGTTCTGTCTTAGCCAGTTATCATAGAATAATTCAGGTTGGAGAAGACCTCTAAGATGATTTAGTCCAGCCTTTAACATAGTGCTGAAGTCCACCACTAAACCGTGCTACTGGGTTCTACACCTGCACGTTTCTTGAAGACCTCCAGGGAACGTGACTCAGCCTGGGTCATCCTTAAATGTGATGTTATTTGGCAGAGTTTCAGGATGATGGCTTCACGTCAGACATTTCTGCCAGTAGTTCGCTGCTTAGGGTTTGGGGAGGCAAGTGAGGAAGAGGTGTCCCAGAGTGTCTTTCAGCATAAGCCTGCTTCTCTCTGGCTTTCTCAGTGTTGGTTTGCCAAATACAGATTATCCTTAATGGATAAAGTCACTGCAAAGGGCCCAAATCTCTCACAGCCTGGGTCAGCCAGCTTCTAGGAGCTTAAATGAAGCTGGTTTAGTTCACAGTCCAATGGATGTGATGTAGAGAGAACAGAGTTTACAAAGCTGCATGTACTGGAAGAGCAGTATTTTGCTTTTCCTTTAATCTTTTTTTTTTTTTTTTTAAATCTTACTATTTTTGATACAGAAATCTTCCTTTTGTTCTCCCTCTTCAGAAAGCTAATGAAGAATTTCCTGAGGGTTGGTCTGTTTGTTTCTCCTTTCTTCCACCTCCATTAGATGTCAATTTGTAGTTTCCTGCTATACATATTCTATATATATATATTTCCTGCTATATATATATACACACCCAGCCAACCACCCTGCAGTCCTTATGGACATCTCACAGCTGATAAAGTCAGTGTTCCATGGAGTTCTGTCTTAATACAGTTGCCTAAAATGTTGTCTACCTACTTCTAAAAGTTGCCTGTTTATACAAAAAATAAAATTTAGAGGCCTCTGGGCTTGGAAGTCTGTGATATTCTGTAATTCTGTGAGTCTAAGACATGCTCAGTGTTTGTAGGCTATGGTATTATATTCCAGGATTGTCCCAGATGACTTGGTGTTTATTATATAAGCCTGAAATGCTGACCCGTGAGCCAGAAGGTTCAAGTTAACTCCAGGCTTGGAATTAATCAAGTCCATGTTCTGGTATATTTTGACTACAGCAAAAAAAATTATCTTGGTCTTCCCCATCCAGGATGACCTCTGTAATCTTCGCTGCCTCATTTGTAGAGGAAAGGTACGGTATTTTCATACGTTAATAGCTGACTGTGTTATGCCAGAAGGAGAGTGTTAAATGTTGTCTTTTCTTCTGAGTGCCTTTAGGGACACAAGGCTGTTTGTCTGCATCTTCTGGAGGTGCCTTCCTAGAATGAGGAGAGGAGAGACTATTATTTAGGGAGTACATTGCCTCCTGTCACTCTTCTTCAGGTGTCAATGAGGAGGAGAAAATTAGCGAAGGAAAGGCTTACAGGACATATTAGAACTGTTTCTCCTTTCTTCCACATGCAGGTTACTGTGCTTAAAGTCTTGGTTGCTTTTCTTATGGGTGTCTGAAGGCAAGTAAGTGGCTTTTTGAAACAGCAGTACAGTGCTTCCCCTCCCGAGGAGAGCTCTGCCTTGCAGCAAGGGAGCCAAGGCTGCGTGTGACCCTGCCCTCTCAGCTGCTGACTTGCCCCTGCCCTGAAGCCTTGCTGCCAGCCTGTGGCGAGGCTGGCTGATGGGCAGGGTTCTGAGTCCAGCTTGAGAAGGCAGCGCAGCACTGCCTCCGGGCTCAGTCAGGGCGCTGCTGCTGTGCAGGCACCGTCTCCTCAGGAAGCCTCCGGAGGCTGGGAAAGGTAAGGGCAGAGTGTGCGAGAGTGGCTGTGGCGTGGAGGGGAAATGAACTTGTTTCTGTTGGGAAAGCAAGGATCTCTAGGGAGATAAATGTTTGTTTTTTTTCCTCAAAGTGAAGTGCTGGTAGTGTTGTGTGAGTGTTTACTGGGTAAGATTTGTGTATCCCATGGGGAGATGTCAGATTCAAGTGATCACTGCTTGCTTGCACAAGGTTTTAGTTGCAGTACCAATAAAAGCTGACCCAGCGGGGAAGGAGGACGCAGGCTGAGGGGCAGCTCTTTGCAGCACAAACACACGTTTAGTCACAAATAAGCGTGGCAGATGTGAATTCAGCTGGAAAGTTTTTGAATCCAGAGGCTGTTTAAAAACGGTCGCACAAGTTGATAAATCTGCTCAACTGAATTTGTTTTATCTTTGCTGATTAGGAAATGTATAACACTTTTTCCCAAAGCTGTTCTAAGAGACTGCACTTCCCCTGGGCAGTCAGTAATGACTGCTGAGCTCTGTTCTCCCCAGCAGTCCGTCTGTACAGGTGTGGGGAGTAGAGGATTTTGTTATTCTGCCTCACCAAAGGTGAGTGAGGTTCTGTAAGCCTGAGGGAACATAGTTTAGAACATCGGCTGACACCTACTGGTCAGAGGCTTTTAATGTTCAGTCTAGGGTTTCCTTCTGGGAATTAACCTTTGTCTTCTCAGGCGCAGTCAGGACCAGGACAGTTAAACCTCTGTGCTTTTTAGAAACTAGATAGAGCATTTTTGTATCACGTTAAAGTACAGAACAGTTTGTAGGTGCATGATGATACACAACAAAGATTTGATTTATGAACAAAAAGATCTCTGCTGAAATAGAGTTACTGAGTGGACAGACATTATTTCTTCTTTACTGTATACTTGCACAGACTGATCTGCTAGAGAAGATACTTATTTAAAATGAGGTAGTGCTTTAGACCTGAACACGAATGTCAGTACCATACCTGTACCTGCCGGACTGCTAGAAATCATGCCTGAGTTTAGTGGTGTGAACTAGAATTTTCCTTTTCCTGTTGTAAATTTTCTGAGCAGAATTTTGAAGACTTCTCAGTGTGAGTTTACTAAATTTCCTTACAGTTAGCTACTGTTGCAGAGAAAAGTAATGTTCTTTGTCAGTCAGTTTAGAAAAGCCCACCAGTGTGGGCTACCTCCCACAAGTAGGTACACAGAACATTTGCAGCATGAAGTGAAAAAGGCCTTATAGATTTAATGACAGGGTTTCAGATTTTCTCTAGGAATGGATGGGTAGGTAGTTAATTTGGAGTAGGGTAGCCATGCTGTTTTTCATCGAGGTTAATTTTGTCGTGTTGCATGAGCCTTTGGTAATGGATTTTTTTTTTTTTTTACATGGTGAAAATCTGTTCTTGCTTTGGGGAACTGGGTTCAGGCTTCAGCTGCTACCTACCTGCTTTGTAGCCTTTCCCAAGTCACTTCTGCCTCTTTTGGCTCTTCTGCCTTCCCAGTTAAAGGCTGTCCAAGCAAAAACAATCAGCAAACCCAGCCAGGGCCGTGAGCTGTTGGGTGTCATTACAAATACACACCAGTCATTTGTATTTTCTGCTTCAAAGTGAAGTTTTGGTGTCATATTGAATCAGTTTCGAAACTGTACTTTTATTTTTGGCACTGAACTGTGCTGCATTTTAACCTTCCCGTGTCTATAAATAGCTGCTAAACAAATACTAGAGTGTGTCCCTGCTAACGTACAGACTGCCTAATGACAACAACACAACAAAGTTTGTAAAAGATGTGAGCCCTTTCTGGAATTTCTGTTTATTAGCTGTATTTATTTCTAGCATCAGTACTTTGTTTTTGGTTTTGTGTTTTGTTTTGTTTTTGTTGACAGCAGTGTTACTGTTGAAGCTTACATGTGGAATGAGGATATGTGACCAGAAATACCTATATTGCTACTGTTTTTTTCTCTCCTTTTGTCTCTGAAGAGTTATCTCCCTTGACATGGCATGAGAGAAATAAGGGAGGAGAAAAAAAGAACATAGGGGTGGCAATAATGAAAAAAGGATTAGAAGTGTAGAAGATCTGCAGGGAAAACTGTAGATATTCAAGCTTCAGACCACAGCTAACTTTGTGATTATTTGGGATCAGTGAGGATTATGAGTATTTTCCCTATGTTTTCCTACCAGCTGACTTTCTTCAGCTTTTTGTGTTTTCAGGGCTTTTTTTAACTCCTGTTGCTCTACACTGTGCCCTTTGAAGGCAAGGCTTGCAGTAGAGCTAGTGCTGAATTTGTCCTGCTTTTGTCCTGTTCAAAAATAATACTAATGTAAACATTCTGCTCGCTTGGATGAAAGGGAGGAAAACAAACCAACAGTGCTATAAAGAGATGGATTAGTTGAGAGCATTGCAGAGTTAATCCTGCATATAATTAGTATGACTGACTGTTCTGCAACCTGTATCGAGAGGAATGTACTTGGGTGATTACAGTTAGCCTAGAAATACCCAGACTTCGGTAGGACTACTACCTTCATAAAAAATCTAAAAGCATATTTTTTGTTAATGGGGTGGGATCCTGGTGGCTTTTTTTTCTGATGAAATTATTGTGCATTGGAGGAGGGTAAAAAATTGAGGCGGGGTCAGTCCTCTAACAACTGCCCTGGCTACAGAGTTTACTAGCAGTCCCTTCCTGCTCTGGCGACTTCAAGATAAGGTTGCTTGGTGTTTCTGCTTGCTGCTGTTCCAGGTGAAAGGCTGGAAGCCTTGGTAGGAGCACGGAGCCCAAGGTGATGATGGGCAGTCCTTTGCCTGTGACAGCAGAGAGCTGTTATCTGTCATGGATTCTTCCCCTTTTTCCTTCCACGTAATAGTGCTCATCTGCAAAACTTTTCATGTGTTGTCTTCAGGAGGATGCTGAAGAATAACACAGGGAGACATAAGTTAGGGGCTGCCAAAGCCCATTTTAAAGGTCTTACAGTAAAATTTTGGGACCAAAGTTAGTCATAACAGAGGTGTTTTTTTTTTTAATAAAATAATAATAATTAAAAAAAAAGAGTCCCAAAACTGATGAATGCTGCGTAATGTGGATAGTTGCATATGTTATGTTTTTCAGTTGTCTCTTTCTTGTTCCAGTGTTGCAAGAGTGTTTTCTGCAGCTGGATGCTATTTTCTGTGGCTGCTGCTGATTTTAAAGAGCTTGCTATTTTTGCTGCTCACTCAAACAGCAATGCCACTAGTCGGCTTGCTTCCATATAAGTGGTTGAGATTCATGTTTCTTCTTCCTTAGGACAGCAAAAGAAGTTATGTATCATTCCTGAAATGTAGTTGTTCTGTTTTTTTTCCCCCACTATAGGAGATTTCAGCTTTCCTAAGACAAAAGTTCTGCAAATATGACCTCATCTCAAGTCACTTTTGAAGTAAGAGGACCATCAGCACCAGGTAACCAAATTGAGCTTTTCTTCTTGTATGGTAGAACTAGAAGAAAACTGATTAGAAAAATGTTCAAAAGTTGTCTTACCTGTTGTTGTTTTTTTTTTTCCAGTGGTAAAGGAACACATCAGTTCAATTATCAAAATAAGTCACTGTAAAATACATTAGGAAAAAATTTGACATAGAAATCCACACAGTGTGCTACCTGTTTTCTTGCTCACTGAAATAATTGACTGCTTTAAAATGAGTCTTCTCTACTGGCTTCTTATTCAATGAGAGGGAGTATTTACATTCTGGACTGTAATAGGCATGCATGGACATGTTTGTTCTGTTTTTTCTTTTCTTTGTGTCCCTGTTGAAAATTCTTTGTAGTAAGATACGATCTCTACTGGGAGTTGGTGACAGAAAGAACATGAGGCCTAATTCACTATTGTTTGGAAATGCATCAGATAGAAATAAGTAATTCCTCAGGTGATAAGAACAGTGTCACTTGGTCATGATTCCTTTTCATATAGCTGTTACCCTGCATCATGGGATTCTGACAGTGATAGTGTATTTTTGCCTAATGCTATCACAGATTTTCATTTCTGTAAATGCCCATTAGAAATAAATTGATGAGCTTAATGTTTCAATAGCAACCTGTCATAGGAAGTTCTGCTAAGCAAATCCATGTTTAATACACAGAATAACTATTCACAATTACTTTGTTTTCAGTGAGTTTTCCTGACTTTCGGAAAAGCATCAAGTTTGCTATTTTATTTACTGTTCAGCTTATAAAACCCTTTAACCTCCATTGTATTTACGTTGCTGAACACCAGTCTGAGTTCAGAAATGTTTTAGTCCTTTGGTGTACAGAAATATTTTATACTAGTTCTTTAGTTTTCCTCTGTTTTCTGTTTCAACTATGCTCTTTAGAAACGGGGAATGAATGCTGGAGTAACCCAGAGCGTTCCTGACTTGCATAGGGGAATTAAAATATTTCATTTTTTATGAGTGTTTGTTATATGTGCATTAACATATTGTCACTCTTTGCTTTATGTTACCATGAGGAAAAATTATTTCTGCATGGGTGAAGTAATTTCACAATCTTCTGAGATGTGTAAATAGCTCAGATTGTTCTGCCTGTTGTATTGCCTTGCATTTATCAACCTCACATCAGGTCTTCCCTTGCATCACCAGCCTGCCTACTTCTGTTACATCCTCTTGATGTTCCATATTTTGCTGATTTTAACTATTGTAATCTGGCAACTAGAAGTCATATCAGAATGTAAGGCATAGAAGAAGTTACTTAAAATGCACACTACAACAACAGTAAGTCATTATCCACACACAATACTCTGTAGAGACTGCAAGGTCTCTGAGCCACCAGTGGTGGTATTATATCTGTCTAATTCATAACTTGGGTCTTAAAAAGAAACCTTCTTGGTTTTGAAGACGACAATTCAGCATCACATAAATAATATGAAGCAATAAAATTTCATTCATCTCCAGCTATCGTGGCAAGGAGATTCCTTAACGTGCAAAATATTCATGGATTCTGAAGAAGTCCAGCAATGGCTCCATGAGCTGATGAGTGAGGATTAACTAGTGGAGTGGAGAAGAAAAAACATGCTGCTTGGCTGAGGAGTTTGTTGCTTCTGGCTTTGGAGCATGTTTCAGAAGTGGTTCTTTGTTCCTTTTCAGTTACTATTCTTAAGGCTTTAAGTAGCATTTCCCCGTATCTTTCATCAAACGCAAGGTTAAGCATAGCATAAAATTTCCATCTTCTTTTGTTAAAACAGGTAGAAACGTTAATTTCTTGAGACAAGTGATGAGTGAATTCAATCCAATTAATGAAATACTTCAGTCAAAAATGTTTCGTCGTAAGCATCTAAAAGACAGTGCAGCAATCATGCAGGTATCCTCCAGTGGTTAAGAATTGAAACATCCTGTGGTCCCTGTTTGAATATGACAAAAAGTGGGTTTAGGATTAAAAAAATGCTCCTTTCTCAGCTCTTCAGAGCAGGTTTCTCCATTCGGTAGCTCCCGTGTATACCTCCCTTTTTACCCATGTATCTGTTGAAATTAACACACTGAAATCTTGACCTTCAGCATCAAATTAATTTAAATGTTATTAGTGTTATATGTGCTCAAAGAACAGGATTGTGTAAGCTTTGTTTCTGTAGCCAGCCTGATGTAATACTTACTGCTAAAAATATAACTTGTTTATCAAAGCTATGTGGCAAAAGTGTGTAAAATCACTTCTGTTATCTAACTGAGGAATACAAATTGTCAGATCATTTGTAACACCAAGATGTAGCGGTATTCCATTGTGCTTATTGCTTTGACCATCATCTTTAGGAACTCCGAAGGAAGCTAATAACAACAAAATGGTAGCTAACAGTAGCAGCTAAATGTGAAATTATGTACAGATTGGCAAAATTCCTGTTACAGACCAATACCAGCTGGCATAACGGTTGTGGTTTGTGGGGGAAAGAAGGGATAAAAACATAAGAAAAGCTTTGACATCTGTGCTATGTTAGACTTCTGTGTTGAGAGTTTGGGAACTGAACTTTGACAGACAATATGGACATGGAGCCTTTGGTAAGGAGCAATGTTTTTATAGCATTTTGGAGAAAACTTCAAAATAAAAAATGAATAGAACTCCAGGTCCTATGAGGCTATAAATCATTAGTGTAGCTAACCAGTGCAGTGTTGCAAGTCATGCTCTCTTTGCCCTGTTTGCAGTGTTTCCACTGTTGTGATGGTGCTGTCACTAGCCAAGTTGTCTTTGGGTACGTAACTTCCTTTTACTGATGAGATCTGCAACAACAAATAGCATCAGGAAGATGTAGATCCTGCTCCAGTGGCTGGTTACAAAGAATTGCTTGGAGATGCCATTTGGATAGCATTAAGAGGTGACAAGAGGTTGCTTCTGCTTATGACAGTGTTGATGTGCTTGGTTTTGACCAGGGAGGAGGGTGTTGAGATGCAGCCTCATGAAAGGAGAGAAGGAGAGAAGCAGCTTTGGTTTTCTAGAGCTGTTAGCAGTTCTATGAATGGCAACAATTATTTAAAACACCACACTGAGTCTGTCAGATCACCTTGGCGAGGAGTTGGTGAGACAGGAGTGAGTCCTCACCTTGGATGCTCAGGTGTTGTGTCCTCATCACTCGCATTTCCTGTTGATGTCAGTGGTTCCAGCTACAGGGTGGAAGGGCAGCAGAGGAATGATGGTTTGACTCGCTCCCTCTAGCCAGACTACTTCTGGAGTTAACACTGGCAGTGAAGCCTACACGCTGGCATAAACTCATGACACGGAGCACTTTGTTTTTGTCTCATCCTAGCGGAAGGAAAATTGTCACTGGTTACTGACTGTGACTTGTGTAGGTCTTCATCAGGGCACAGCGCTGTACCAACAGATGGTTAGGGGGTTGAAGATGAGCTAAGAGAAAAATAAACAAAAACAAGCCTACTGAGTTTAGAATTGCCTTGGGGAAGACAGTTCCCCTATATGCATTTTTCTTGTGCTTTTCCGCAAACAGCATTTCACAAATCCCAATTCAACCATGTGATGTGAAGCGAGTTTAGGAGTGACTGTGCATCCTGTTCAAATGTTGACTCTTGTGTGTTGTACCTTGCGGAGTGATAAGTCTTCACCGTACGGTCACACTCTTTTGTTTGTTTGGTGGTGGTGGATGGTTTTTTTAGATTGCTCTTCAGGGATTGCCTAGCATTTACACAAAGATGAACTAAATGCTGCCATTTCTAAGGAATATTAAAAAAATTCTCACTCCTGTTTAATATCTTCAGTCAGCAGATGCGTGGTATTTAAGTGGTTTTCCCTTCCTCCTTCACCTTCCCCTGCAAAAAACAAACAGTCATGTGCCCCAGTGGGGTGGAAAGAGTAAAACACCTGACTGGCAGTTGTGTGCAGTAACTTGCACAATAAATGTATTCATACTGCACACACAAAAAAAAAATCAGCTTTTGTATACTTAAAGCAAGCATGCAAAAGCCTGGATTTTTTTAATGAGTTGGAAGACAAGATTTTTAGTTGGGGGGAAAAAATAGTTTAGGTTTAAAATTATTATTATTTTTTTGTTTAAAAAGAAGGAATTAATCTATTAATCTTAATTCCTCACATTTGCATGTCTGCAGTGCTCTTTTATAAAAAATATGGTGGTGTCTTTTATTAGGTGAACCTGTATACCTGGAAAGGATGGACTCTCTTCTAGAGGCATAAGTACATCCTCAAAGGTCTTACTTCAGATTTCAGTTTTGAAGTACCAGCTGTGATATTTAGCATAGTAAAAGGTAGTGTCTATGTAACCTACATCTTGCACTTTGTATTTTAAGATTGAGATTATTGTACCCCCAGCACTTTACTACTGCTTTCCCAGTATGAAAACAGGAAATCACCATCAGATGTTTGCGTCATGCTTTTGTCAAGACTGATATTTGTTTCTCCAAGACTTTTCAGCTATCAATTTGATCCCTGCTGTTTCTGTTCATCAGGCACCACCACCCCTAACCTTAAAATAACCTGAAGAGATTACTTTAACTTCAGCTGAATGTTCTCATGCCTGTTGTGGTGTAAGGGTTTCTTTGTTTGAAATGTCACATTTATACATGCCATTTAGATAATGAAGTTCATTTCAGTACATATTCTTGTTAATACATTTTTTTTTGAGAAGTGGCTCTAGCACTGTGGTAGTTCTTCTATTTTGCATGGAAAGACTAAAAGGTTAAGCAGATTATGAATAAGCATAACAGCTTCATACTTCCTCCTCCCATAATAGATTCTTTTTATTGCTTCTAAAAATATTGTTGAATTACTGTGGAAAGCAAAATACTAATTTTGCCTTTCCAATTGTATTTATTGTTGTTGTTTTAATTGTATGTTGGTTTTATGTTGAAAAGCAAGGATAAATTGCAGTGTTAACTTCAACTCTTGCGTTTCCCAGAGTTAAGTATTTCTGTGATACTGTTTTTTGTTTTTACTGTGTGCATGCATTATGGTAGACAGTACGCAATGCTTTTTGTGTGACAACCGTACATTTTCACTTCCAGTTAAAAAATGAAAGCGTAGCAGCTAAGTTGATTTTATTTCTCACACGAATGAAGCTGAATGTTCTTGTGGGAATTATGCTATCAGCCTCCTATTTTGCCTGTGCTTCTAGGTTATTTATGTGAATCTTAGAAAATTACTTTTTTTGACTTGTACATTAGTACTTGTGTATGGACTTACACACCCACATATGAAAAAAATGTTTTATATTGACAATAAGAATTTTACATTAAAAATTTGCCTTCTGTTTCCAAGTTGTTTGTTTGTTTGTTTGTTTGTTTCCAAACAACATAACTAGGAGGATTTGGAAGCCAACCCTTTTAGGGGTTTGGCTTGTTACTAATGCCTCTCTCAGAGACATCTTTGGAAAACACAACACTGTTTTAATTTTAGGTGGGGAAAAATACCTTTTTCAACCAAAAAGAGGGAGTTTGGATGGGTGACACTGTGTATGTGTTAAAATTATTTGAAGGTTTGACCATGTAGACTGCATTTAGTAATTCCATATAGGCTTGAGTAATTAAGTCTTTTTTTTTCCTGTTTGTTCTTTTTTTATTAGGAGAAGTATTTGCAATATGTGGGAGCTGCAGTGCTTTGGGAAACTGGAATCCACAAGCTGCAGTAGTCCTCCAAACCGATGATTGGTAAGATTTTTTGTTGTGGTGGGGTTTTTTTGTTAGTTTGTTTTTCCTTAGAAGTAACTGCAGTTCTGCGGCAACAAACTTGTTCTGGCTCATAGTTCCTAAATTATTAGGCTATATGTGCTATTAGTAAAACTCTCCAGAATTTCTTGTGTCGCCCTTGAACGCTTTGATGCTTAGGAATGCGTCTAAGGTAATGTTCAATTTGAGTATGTTTTCAAGTTATGAATGATGTTTCTACCATTGTTGCGGAATAGTTCAGAAGTACGGTTGTAGACACTTGAAATAAGAGGCTGCTAAGGATCACTTTCACTCCTGTAATGGAGCATACAGGAAGTTATGGGAGATGTTCATAGTGTTTAGCTCTTAACCTGTATAAGCTCTTAGAGTGCCTATAAAGAGATGAGAAGATGATTTTAAAACAAGACTTCTGTTAAAAGTCTTAAGTGTTTTGTATCTATATGAAGATGAGTGTATACAAAAACAGTCTAGACATGGCAGAGGGATACAGTATTCTTTTAAATTTGAGCCCTACCTATCATTATTCATCTATATGATGCAGAAAATAGGGCTCAAAGGATGTATCTGTAGTTCTGCCAGTGGCTTGCTGATCTTGCATGAATCCCTGAATTTCAGCATGTTTTCCCTACCAGTTAAAGGAAGATGAGAGCTCTTCGGATCTGTAGATTAGAAAGTGCAGTTTCTGTTCGAAGTACTTATTGTGCTTTTTTTGCATGCTTGGCTACCCTTGTGTCTTTCCAAACAGCTCTGTCACTACTTCAACATTGGTAGGGAATGGCTGAAGCATTGACGCAGAATGGCTAAACCAATTCAGTTTGATACTAAATCATAATATGAAGTAACCTGTAAAACGTGTTGAGCCTCACCTACTGTTTTGAACACCATGGTGCAAACTCAGTTTTGTCATCAAAGTTGCAAACAATGCCAAAGTATTTGTTTAACCATTATGCTTATATTTCTATGATAAATTATTGTACTGACTTAAGGAAAAAAAAAAAGAAAAAGGAAAGCAACAAAGTGAGAAAAAACAAATGTACTCAGATAGGAAAATGATAATCCAAGCAAATGTGGTTTGTGTCTCTATGAATAAATCAGTTGTATTGTTTGTATTTTTAGATGACAGTAGAGCTGTTAAGCTAAAATAGTATTTAGAACTTTGGATAAAACTTCAGAAAACTTGAGATGAAATTCTTGAAATTGTTCTCTTTCCACAGTGAATTATGGAAAGCTACTGTAGAGCTTGTTAGAGGTGTTCCTGTTAAATATCGGTATTTTAAAGGGTACTTCTTAGAACCTAAGGTACGTACAACTTTTTTAAGTTGGCTCATCTTCTGTGATTTGAAATAAAAAGGATTTTCTGAGTTAATCTTGAGGTTTTTAGAATGAAATCTTAATTGCAACATATGCTTGTGGAAATGACAATTCACTTCTGGAGATATGTGACCGTATACAGTTAACTTAAGTTATTTTGGTTAAAATGTCTTTTGTCTTTTACCCTTGTTAGTGCTTTGGATATTGAATTCCAAGGGTGTTGAAATGCCTGAGACTATTATAAAGCTTAAGCAGTATGGAGAATTTTTTATTAAGTATAATAGGGCTACGATAACTTACTTAAATGAAGACTTAAGTAGGGCAAGGATCTTCAGCATGGATGCAAGAGGTAGTAGGAGGAAAAACGCTTAATGTGAACAGCTTTATTTAAATTTGCCTAATCTACTACAGTTTTAAAACTGCTGAAGATACTTGGGTAAAATATGAGAAGTATTATCTAGCCTTTGTGCTGCATAATTAATACATGTTAATTTCTTCGAGTGAAGATGAAACAAGGAATGGGACAGCCTGGTGTTTTCTCTAGGTTTGTATACACCTATTTGCATGACCTGACTGAAGAGGCAGAGATGTGCTTTTTTTTTGTTTGTTTGTTTTTGCAGGTATTGATGTAAAAGTTGCATGAGAGTTGAATATATTTGGCAGTATACTGGTCTGTAGAAGTCATACTAGGATGGGGGAGGAAGCTCTTTCTTTTTCAGACTAGGGATGAAATTGCACACAGAAAAATAAAAAAGTCAAGACTAATTTGGAAACTAAGCAGCTACTCTTCAGCTGTTTTTCTTGATAACACATAATAGCTGTAAGAAGTAATCCGTTTAAAGTTATCTTTGCTGTCTTGCTTACTCTATTAATATCCTGTAGCTATTTACCTTGGGCTTTAGTTCTTCTTTGAAATAGGGATTATGAAGGCTACAGCTAAACATGCAGAGGAGTTGTGGAATAAGCTGGTCTATATATATATATATATATATTAATATTTTAAATTATTGAAGAGCTTGGAAGCTTTTGTCAGTTGAACTCAGCCTTCTTTCACTGAAGTGTTAATGGAGGTGTCATGAAAATTCTCAGTGAAGGATACTAATTGAAATGGAACTTGAAACTGTTCTGCTTTTTATTATGGCAAGTGAAACAGTCTAATCTGAAACTGATACTTGCGTTGTTACTTTGAGGTAAAAGAAAGGAAGGCCAATAATAGTTTTTGGTTTGTTTTTTGGTGGCTTTTTTTTTTTTTTTTTTTTTTTTGAGGCCAAAAGTAGGTCAGATTTTATGGCCTAGTAGATTGATCGGACTCATCTTTCTCACAAATGCCTATAGGCTTAAAATGTAAGCAATACCGCCTTAGGATAACCACACTTAGAACAGATTGCAGAAAAAGTGCTCACGGACAACACAGTTTCTGTTTTAACAGTTGAATAAGTTCACAATATGTATTGGTGAGTGTGTTTCTTTAAGTAGGTGCTCTGTATCGTGCACGCTTTATGTACCGTGTGATGCAGAGTCTGCCAAGGTAAGTATAAATTTTATGGAATAACAGCATAAAGAGCTCCTATATTTAAAAAAAATAATTAAAAAAAAAAAAAAACCACCCTACAAAACCAAGTATGTGAATTGCCAGGGTACATGGTTATCTGCTTAGCAGTCTCTAACCTGTACCTGTTAAGTATCCAGTACCACAGAACCTTTTATCATAAAATACATTATTTTGTAGTTGGGGTCTTTGCCCTCAGTGTTTTCCTTTCTGTAATTTTTTTGAAGAACAAAGAAAAAGCAGGGTCTCTTCATTCTAACAGGCATGTAATATACCCTAGAATGCAAATGAGTCTGTGGAGGACTTCAGCATTAACAACCCTGTTAAGGATAAGATCCTTCTAAATTAAATTCTCAATATTTTTATTTCAATAAATGTGTTTGAATTGCATGTGATTTATCTTCTAAATTGGATAGGCTTGCAATATATGATCCTTCAAACACTGCTAACATTTTGTTAGTGCAATTCTATATGTCATGGTCTGTAGTTGGATAACTTAACTATGTGTAGACTTAAATACGTGTTGAAGTCTGCATATGTCAATTTTACACGACATAATTGATTAAGCAATGTTGAAGATAGATCTGTTTTAAGTTATCATATCCTTCCTTTCTGAAACAACTGCATCTTTGAAGGTGCTTGAGATGATCACATCAGCATGGGTGCATGTTGGCCAAGTAGGGGTGGTGCATGTTTACACAGAGAAATGATCGTTTCCATATCCAAAATGTTACTACAGACTAGATGGGAAAATAAACACAACAATTCACATTTTGGAAACAACAAATAAAGAGTATTTTTCACACATGGAAAAAAAAAAGTTGTCACCTGATCTGATCTCTGTTACTATTTTGGTTGAAGGGTAGTACAATGTCATGGGAAGTTTGGCTGGTTGGCAGTAAACTATTTTGATGTTAACATGATTGTGGTTACATAAATAGAGCATTATTTTATACATAGAAATGTATAGAATATTTAGGAATAGGAGTACAAATAAATGAACGTATACATAAAAAAATACCTTACTAAAATATCTGTACAAGTCTTGAATTCTTGAATATTAAGAGTTTCTAACATTGTGAACATTTTAATGATTATATGAGTCATCCTAAGACTTTCAAAAGAAAACTAAATAAAGGATTTGATGAAACAAGACAGTAATTTCAACTGGTTTGCTCCAGGTTTGTTTTTGTCTTAAGCAAAGTCCAGTACCAATTACCTTACTGTGGTGGTCTTCCAATCTTTTATTCTAAACATAGGTTCTGTTTGATTGAAAGAGGGAGAAAAACACCAACAACCTGCTTACCTGGCTTCAAATTTAAATCTTGTGGGTAGCATATGTTTGAGGAGAACGTTTTATGTACTGTTTGTGTGATATGTTTGAAAACGTTAGTAAGGTCAATACCTTATTCTGTTTAGCTGTGTTCTATATTTGTTTTTCCAACAGTAAGCAAGCATGGAAGTTCAGGGTTATTTCTTTCAAGGAAATGTGCAGTAGCTATGTGTGTGTGTAGTGGGATTTTAAAAATTGTATTGGTGAACGTCTCACATGTGTGAGAATACTGCTTTACTATAGATATTTTAAATAAGACTTGCATTTTTGCTGAAATACAAACACGTCAAATCCATCTAGTGCTTGGAATATAATAATCAGGGTGAAATTTAGGTCTAGGCCCAGTAATTTCTCTAGTAGCAAAGTGCCTTAGAAAACCTGTTGCCAGGCTGATAACTGGTGGTTAACCTGCTGATAACAGAGGAGCACTGCTGCTGTGAGTACGCTGAGGTAGCAGGCTGTATTCAGCTGCTGCTTGAAGTATATTAGAGGTGCTGTTGCCTTGTGAATTAAGTGACGCTGAGTCTACAGCTATTGTTGTTTCATTGGTCTTTTGCTTAATTATTGTCTCTTATTTGGTACTGAAATCTGGAGGTGTTTCTGTCAGATATCCACCACAGGCAGTGAAGTCTAATTCATTTAGCTCTGACCTGTTCTTGAGGCACATCAATATCCACTCCTGCAATAGAGTTTCAAGAAGTTAGCTGTAAAGTGCAATTGGTTAAATGTCGTTGTGGTCTTTGTTTATTTTGTTTTGTTTTGATTTTTAAGCTCACCTTGTTTTTCCTAATGTCTACTCTGTTGTGTTGCCTTGGATCAGAAATCTTGGCACTGGCCTCCTAAACTGTCATTTAAACATCCGAAGAAGTGTCTTAATTTTTCAATTGTACTGAGCCACCCAAGCACTTCATCAGACTGCTTTGAACTTCTGGAAGCCACCTCATGTTATATAGGCCTTTTACCCTGCATTTCAAAACGTCTCATGACTTACTGGGGGGTCCCCAGCCTCTGACAGTGTGCGAAGACTTTTTTTAGAAGATTCCTTTAAGTCTTTTCATAGCTTTTTTAAATTGCATCAAATGGTCAGTCAAAGATCAAGGATTATAATTTTATGGACCTGATTTAAAATAAATTCTCTGTGTCGGTAGAGAGGAGTTCATGACATACAGTGCCACTCCGTATAATCTCTGTGTACTGCCCACAGGGATGCTTGGTGTGACACTTGGGTACTTGTCCTCTAAAGGCTGTCCTAGCAGAGGCTGGCTTTTTAGGGAACAATACCATGCAATAAATGTTGATGACACATCATCATTTGCTACAGGCTGGTCTGGACAGGACTAATGTTGGTATATATTGCTGAAATTGCATCAGTATTCTAACATCACTGGAACAATGACTAATGTGTAATGAAAACAGTTGCAGTTATTTAAATTCATATAGGCACAAAATCCAGGGATTGTGAGAGAGCTCTCAGTCACGTCTGCTCATACTTGCTAATCCATTGCGCTTCTTTTCTAGGTAGTTTTGCTTACCTCCTTGTTTTTAGTATGGAAATTGAGGGTTTCTGGGATTAAATGCATAATCAGCTCACTGTATCTCTTCCAGGGGGTGAAATTTTAACTATATCCAGTGTGTTGTGCTTATTGTTGGAATAACATTACTCAGATTTTGATTCTTAATTTTTTTTAACATAAAAGTGAAATGTGGAATTACAGTAGTGTATTTATCCTTTCAGAAATAAGCTGTTATTGTATTTTAATATGATATGTTGATTGTTTCTACAAGTAGAAGCTTTTGTTTGCCTTTTTATAGGAAACAGCCTAATGCATGCTAGGACAGATTTTCATTCCCCAGCTTTGCAAACTGCAAGTTCTGCATGTGTTTATGGGACCTGCTGTTGGAGAACTTGCAGGCTTATGTGCTGTTAGGAAACGGTAGCCACTCTGCTAGCAAACACAGATTTCAGCTTTGAAAATGGGAATTTTATACACAAGCATGGATCTGCTGTGAAAAATGGGAGGGGAAAAACTTCTGAGCTTTCCTACAAGTCCATAAGAACAAGTATTGTGGCAACAGCAGAGGAAAGGATTAAAACTACCCTGTAACAGGAATCAATGAAAACAATAATACCATCTTATTTTATGTATATTTATCTGTATTGTATCTTTAAAGCAGAACTTTAAACATTTGTGTTTTCTCCTGACATGACTGTTAAGTATGGACACTTCTGAAATCACTAGAAAAATCAGTCTGCACTCTGAATCTTAGCTAAAAGCCAACCCTTCCTCCTGAGCACTTCTCAAACCTTTGGCACTTGCTCTTACAAAACCAAACCATAGTAGGTTAAATGTGTTTGATGGTCAAGAAATACCATCAGTTGATAAAGAATTTACTTAGTGGGCTGTAAGACAACAAAGTATTCAGATACCCGGATCTGCTGACTTGGAATCATGTCTGGGTGTGCGTGTTGATCTGAAATCTGTTTAAACAAGAACCTGAAGTACTGGGACAAGTTGACATTGAAGTCGATATGACTCAGGTAGGCAGTAGTAGCTAGTCTTTCTGAAATTGAGCCATTTAGGCCCAAAGCACAAAAAGGACAAATTCTTCAGCTATTTGATGGCATTTTTAATGACTCCACACCATGTTAGGGAAACCTGACAACCTCTGAAGGTGACTGAGCTGGGATTCAGGCATATTCTGTCTGTTGTTAAGCACTGGTTGCCTGAAAGTTCTAACCTGGAAAGCATTTTCAAGTGGTACTGTTTTGAAAGAAGAGGTAGAGCTACTGTTCTGTTCATCTGTCTGAGTCTAGACTACGTTTGTCAACAAAACTAATTTTTGATGGAACAATCTAATCTATCCTGCTTCAAACAGAACAGTCTGCAGGGAGCTTCACTGCTGGCTGATTGCATTGTGCCAGTGTATTTTTCCTTCTGAGGCAGTGAAATTCCATTTCTGCTTTAATTGGATGGTAGCTAACTTGTTCTATGCCACAAGTAGAATAACCGCATTAGATAGACTTGGAATTATTTGAGCAAATTGTGAGGGAGAAACCACCCCAGCAGCTCCTAACTGCATGAATAGATGCTGGGTGCTGTTGAGAATTTCAGAGATGTGGCTTAAGTGAATTCTTTTTATAAATTGCTGCAGGAGTAGAAAATGCACGTAACGAGTTCAGAGATGCTTTTTTGTATTCGAAGGAGACTATGCTAGTTCAGCGGAGTAGCTATAAGCAGCAAAGATTTAGTCGTTCCATTTAATGTCTCCATCCTGTTGGACTTTTTCAAGTTTTGTCATATGTAGTGTGACACATCAGGTAGTAAGTTGTAAGGGGGTAAGAACCAAGCCTGACCTGTTTGCTTTCTTTCTTGCTTTCTTTCTTTCTCTTTCATTCTCTTTCTCTGTCCTGTTCTTTTTTTCTTTCTTAAATTTATAAGTTTAGTTCACAACCATCCCAAACAGATTCATGGGTAGAAAATCAGATATAACAAAAGAAATTATTGCAGACATTTAACTTTTAAATTACAGACTATCGATGGTCCCTGCGAAGTCATAGTTCACACGTGGGAGACTCATCTACAACCACGATCAATTACCCCTTTAGGTATGGGCATCAACTGCATCTGTTTGAGGCATATGCATAAGATTGCTAATATGCTGCACATTGGTTTAGAGGGATTGATAATGAAAGCTTTAAAATACTTAAATGTATTACTGTGTTGGAGGTATAAACATTTTTTTTTGCACAACATGGACCTTACTCTCAAAAAAAAAAAAGTGTGTGTATATATATATATATATATATATATATATATATATATATATCTGTAAGTGGCTTAAAAATTGAGTGGGTGTAAAATTTTTTGCTGCCATCCTTAAGATCATGTGGGTTGTTTTCATGAACTTTTAAAGTAATAGTTTTTTGTAATTTAATTCTTTGAGACTAAGGATCCATATTTTCATTTCCAGAGAATGTGGGGAGGGGGAGGGTGTGAATTCACTACTGTTTTTGTTTAAATACCATTCCACCAGTAAATTTTTAAAGCAAAACTTTTTAATTAGGCTTCTTTAAATGAATGGCTTCATGTAAAAAGAGACATGAATGAGCTAATTTACCCGGCAATTTAGCAGAAATTTATTTTGCTGGAAGAAAGGGTGGCATGCAGACTTGTGTACAAGTTTCTAATGCTTTTCTGAGATGGGAAAATATGGGTTTCTTTGCTTTTTTATTTTTTTTGTTAAGAGTGTTTGAAATAACCTTTGAATGTAGCTTGTAATTCAGATATGCTGTTATAGGATGGCATGTTTTAAGCACTTGTCTCTTCTAGGATATGAAAAATGTTATTTTCTCCACACTTAAAAGTATACATCTATTGAATATCTTCTGATTCATTGAAAGAATACTTCTTTTAGAAAGCAGCTTGTATTAAAGAAGCTGTAAATAGTGAATAGTGCCATGATCACTGTTTTTGGGGGGTTGACTTCATTTAAATTAGTGCAGTTAAGTGTTGGTGTTCCTGTAACAAAGTGATGTTTTTATATTCCTAAGGATCTAATTAGGGAAGCAGCCCACCCTCTGTTAGGGTTAAGAATTTCTCTCAATTCAGATAACTTCGTTCATGCAGTTAGGATTTTTTTTTTTTTTTTTTTGAGTACCACTCAGTGCTTTTTGTCTCCTTAGTAACTGATTAATGTCAAAAATAGCCTCTGCAGAATTCTGTGGTTAAAGATGCGTTTGTTTTTTTTTTTTTTTTTTAACGGACCATGGAGTTTAAGTTAACTTTTATCACAGAAGCTAACTTTACCCAGGATCTGTTCGTATGAAATAGGGGCTTTCTTCATAAGCAGTCTTTTAAGAAAATGCAGCAAAACCAGGATGTTAGCACTTGGTCATTATGATCCTGAATTGTTGCCTAATGGTTTTTAAAAATGGAGGGCAGGACTATGATTCTTCCTAGAAAAGGATAGGGTTCATGGCTGTAAGGACAAAATTTTCTTAAAGTTTGTTTTGAGTAACTTGTAGTTTGTGCAGATTGCTGCAATTCTGTTAACGTTGATGAATTGCTTAGCGCATAAAGATTTGAGTTACTAAAACTTTGGAGAGGGTAAGGATGAAAGGAATTGTGGAACATTTTGAGTATTTCATCCTAGGATAGGGTTTCTCTCACATGGACAGAATAAGCAGGCTGGACAGAATCGAAAGACTCGCTTGATTTAGAAGCTTTAAATGTGCAGGAGAACAGCTTTCTTGTACGTTTGCAAGAAACTTGAATGTCTTGGACACTAACAAGCATTTTAGATTCTAGTAGGACAGAGATGTTATGAGCAAACTGCAAAACTACACAGCCTTCTTGCTTTTTCTGAGTTCAGATTACTTCAGGTAACACAGGCATCTTAGGGCATTTCGGGTGTTGATAGGTTTTTCCTGTAGAAAAAGCACAAAATTGGAAAAAAACTTTATAGTAGGTTGCAATCAACATGCTTGTTTGTTTCACTTTTTCCTACTTTTTATTAGACACACGTTTTGGTAATGAAGTGGAAAGGTAGAATTTAACTTGGCAAAGATTCCTTTTAGTATGCATACTAATAAGAATCTTTCATGCTTTTTTTCCCCTCCTTTCAATTCTAGAAAATGAAATGACCATTGACGATGGATACTTTGGAATCCATAGTAAGTGAGATAAATTCATCTTTACTGTATACGTGTTAACAAGATGAAACATTGTAGTTGAAAAATATTGTGAAATGCTTAGTTTGTTTTAAACATGAGTTTTCTGCTTGTGATTGCTTCTTCGGCTTGTACAGTTGGTTTTATACCTAGCATTTGTGAACACGCTCAGGCTGTAACTCCTAACGTTAATAAAACACAGCTAAGATGAGCTTAAAGATTATCAGCGTACTGGTGTTTAAGATCAGAATTTGTAAACTTTAAATTATAAGCATGTATTTTTGGAAAGGCAGAATAGGCTGTTAGCTTTCTCTTTAAAACTAGCCTTAGAAAGAACTCTTCCTGACTAGAAGAATGTCACTTAGACAAAACGTACAAAAATGTGCTTCATCAGATGAGCACATAACTGCCAAAACCTCATGTTCTTGTGCATGGATGTGTCTTGCTTCTGTCTGTTAGAACCCACCTCTCCCTTAATGTTCAACCCCTTGGCACCTGAGTTAACTCTTTGTCATGTTTCATACATCTTGGCTTCAAGTTTTTCAGTTTTTCTCCTATCATCCAAGGATACATTTTGCTAGCAATTACTTGAAACTGCAGAGTCTACTTTGGCATGTAGTCTGGCAGCTTATGCTTTCTTTGTAGGCTTTCCTTCTCCTGATGGTTGAGGGTTTTCCTCTCTGCTTTTTCCCTATTTTATCTGTTACTGTATTTTGTCTTGCATGCTTAAACTGTTTCATTGCCCTTGCTTATGAGCTAATTTGACATCTGTATCTCAACTGAAACAGTCTGAAGTTGCTTATGAGTCTGCAGAGTTTGTCAGTGTTCATCCATGTATTGAGAGATCCCTGGATATGGGATGGTTTCATGTACCTGTAGAGATTTACTTAGCTGTTAATACCATAAATAAAAATGAATACTGGAATACTTAGTATTCTTCTTCAGACAGTGACCACATGAAGTTGGGAAGGATCAGTGTTCCTATTTGTTTACCTTAAAAGCCAGTGAGCAACTGCAGCATCTGTTGCTTGTTCTGGCTAGCTCAGAAAAAAGAGGTGAAAGGATGCTCTCAACATTTGCCTTGGAAATACTATTGAATAAAACTGTAGATAAAGGAGGATTGGCTAGAAGGTGGTGTCAGAGGAACTATAGTTACATTAAGCTGTTTAGATCTTCTTTTAGAAAGTGAAACAAGTTATTAAGTTGTCTTTCTAATTCTTGTTGCTTATTCTTTGACAGATGGTATTGAAACTGTGGATGCTGGGTGGCTGACCTGTCAAACAGAAATCAGGTTGCGTCTGCATTATTCTGAGAAACCCCCTGTAGTGATAACAAAGAAGAAATTTAAAACATCAAGGTTTAGGTAAGAGCCTGCTCATCTTTGGTAATCTTTAGTAGCAATTTACCTCATGTTAATTGTCAGTACCTTTTGGTTCTTTTTTTCTTAATGAATTTAGCCTTTTAGCATTATGGTTACTAGTAGGGCTGTGCTGTTAGGCCAGTTTCCAGGTATTTAAGTGCTTTGTAAAAATGCAGTGATTAATATTCGATCAGTGGTATATCAGTTTCCTCATCTTATTATTGAAATAGTATCAAAGGTCTTCTGTTTCAACAAAGGAATTCAAATAGTTAAAACTATTCTGGTCTCACTGCTGAGTTAATACTTTTCAACTCTTGGCATTCTGTTAGTTGACTTCCGGGCTATCAAAAATGTATGAAGTGATTGTGTTGGCAGAAGTTGAACAGGCATCCTTCACAAATATTTACTCCATCTTTGTCTTGATGTTTGTTTCCTGCTTCTTGGCTAGAACTGTAGCATTCTTAGGTAGTGGTCTGATATACTTCAGGGAGTTTTCTTTATTCCGTTGTCATAACTTCTCCAAAGGACTAGCTTGGATGTGAAAGCTGGGGAAGGAGAGTTGTACTGTTGTTGTGTTTGGTTTTGTTCTTTGTTTATTGACCCAGGTGTTTGTTCTCCTTCTGTGTCTGAATTTCTGCGATCTGGAGCTTGTCTTCACTCTCTCTTCCAACCTCCCCACCTTTTCCCCTTCTTGTGTGGATTTTTTTTTTTTTTTTTTTTGGAACTCTCTGGTTGCTAAGCTTTATCCCAGCATATAGAGTTTTACCGCATGGTGAAGGCTTTGTGTCTTTTGTAGGTAGTGTTGGCACTCATACTCTGACTATTACTATAGTTCTCCCATTTACCCACATTCCAATATTAGAAGTAATCAATACTAGAGGTAATTGAGCACTTAAACATGACTGAAATAGGATTTAGACAGCAATGGTTCCTAAATCCTACTCTTGTTAGGACCTGCTGCATGCATAGCTCTCTGTACTTGGTGGTGTCAAGAAGACTTCTTGTGTTGTATGGGTGTCTGCTCAAGCTGCTTTCTAATTCCCCAGTGTTTCTGAAGACACGCCTGTAAGTTAACCATTTGTTTTGTATTTCTGATCGGGTAGAGTAAAGTTGACTCTAGAAGGCCTGGAGAAAGATGAGGATGATGACGAGGGCCAAGAAAAAACATCCCCTACTGTTCCTCAAAAAATGGCAAACACTGTGGAGTTCTCCTTAATAACCAACAATGAATATAAATGCCGACACTCTCAACCAGACTGTGGTTACGCTTTGCAGCCAGATCGATGGATAGAATATACTATACAAACCATGGAGCCTGATAACTTGGAATTAATCTTTGATTTTTTCGAGGTATGTCGCTTTACCACTTCGAAGCAACTCCAGTCTGCCTTCTGGAGTTGAAGGAGTCGATTACTTTGAGGATTCCACTGATGGCATCAGCCTGCAAAGTGATCAGCTTGATCTTTGGGATGTTACTTGTGTAAATGGTTTAGGAGTCTGTTTGCTGATGCACCATTGTACAGATTTTTGTTTTTGAATTGTCTCAGTATGACACAAAGTTTCACGTTCTTGCCTTCTTGAGAATAGTTAGTACAAATTGGACTCAAATCTTAGTGTGCAGTACTGTGTATAATTCGGTTAGCTTGATTTTTATCCTTTAACAGGGGTGAGTTCTGCTTATCCTCTCTGAATTTTAACAGTGCATATAGGGACTGGTTAAAATACAACTATTTCATCTTGATTTTAAGTTACAAGAAAAAATCTATGTAGTAATTAGTACAAATTAAAACTGTGCAGATTCTCGCTACTTCATTTGCTACTTTGCACTCAAAGCATTTCAAGAAAAGTTAAATATTGATAGCTTTTAACAAAACTAACTTTGGTCTTTTCATACTGTTTATGGAGAAGAAAGTTTTAAGCATTCTCTTTGGTCAAAAAAATGCCTTTAAATCACTTTGAGTCACAATTGTCAAGTTGCTACATAGTTCCTGAAATTAACAATGACCAAGTGCCTGTTCTGTTTGCTAGTAGCTGTCTTCCTTCTCTGCAAATGAGTACAGAGCTCTTCTAAACTTACATATTACTTAAGTTGAACTTTGTTTGAAGTGTGACTTGGGTATTTTAGAAGAGAGTATATTCCATGCATGGCATTTTTGGTCTGAAAAGGTTGTCGTATCTAAGAGTTTTTTCAAAGATTAATGTACGTGGTTTTCTAGATTTCAAACAACTATTTCGTATTCCTATTTGTAACTTGCAACATAGTTGCATGAAAAATTTTGGTCTGAAACTTGTGTTTTCTGTAACACATGGGAGATTTCATTATATTAGTGACTGTATGTTTTGCTGAGGACCAAGGCTTCCAGGAGAAAGCAGAGTTGGTTAGTATTCTTACCCACATATAACAGTAGATGTTTTGGTTCTTTGTGTTTTTAGGAAGATTTAAGTGAGAAAGTACTGCAAGATGATGAGCTCCCAGGTCATGTAGGTTCTGCCTGCCTCCTGTCATCCACAATTGCAGAATTTGGAAAGAGTGCTGGAATTCTTACACTTGCTATCATGGGCAGAAATCCAAGGAAGACAATTGGAAAAGTTCGAGGTACAGTTGATGCAATCAGACGTAGATAACTTCACTTGAAGTCATCCATTATCTGTTGACATGTGAAGCATTTGGTATCTTTCCTTGTAGTGGACTACATCATTATTAAGCCAATCCAGGGATACACTTGTGATATGAAGGCCTCATATGCAAAATACTGGAAACCAAGAACAACTCTAGATGTTGGACACAGGGGAGCAGGAAATTCTACAACAACAGCTAAGTAAGTTCATTTGTCTTTTCATCTGTTGGTTTTATTTAATGTTTGGGTTCATGGATACCAACCGAGGAAGCAGCTGGTTTCAAATTAAAAGCTACAACACATAACTGTTTTAACTCTCTTCAATATTAAACGTGAGTGTTCCACAGAACAAAGACTTCCAATTTATGTTCCTGTTGCTTCAATGAACTTCATAGTGCCATTAATAAAACTTTTTCCTTTGCTGTTATTTCAGACTTGCTAAAGTTCAAGAGAACACGATCGCTTCTCTGAGGAATGCTGCAAGTCATGTACGTACACACATTTACATGAACACAGTACTTGTATGGTTAAAACTAGTGTGGCTTGTATGTTTAGTTTTCAAGATTCAGTACAATATATGTTAAGTGTGTTGATTAATAAAAAAAGAAAAAAGCTTCAAATTACGAAGCTGTGGAAGTTCCCTGAGAAATAGGAAAAGAAGAAATAGCTTAGTTTAAACTTTCATTTTTAATTTTCCTTAAAAACCCTTTCCATCCAACATATTCTGGTGTTATTCTAATACAGAAAGAATTTTAACTTCAGCCATGCAGAGACTGAATAATTTTGAACAGATGATTGAAGTCTGGCTTTTCTAGAGCCAGCATACTCTAGGGCAGCAAAGGTCTCACTCGGGGACTGCAGAGTACCTCAAACTGGTTTGCAAAAAAGGGACTTCAGTTCTAAGAATAAGTTCTTAGAATAAAACCGTCCTTTGTTCCAGTGGTTGTTAAAATGAAGATTTTTGACTCCTAGGATCTTAAAAGTCTGGAGGGATACTGAATTTGGAGATACACTCCTCTGATGCTTAAATTCTGTGACCTATATTGTTGATTTTATCCCTTCCAAAATTTGTTATTGAAGTAATCTGTGATAAGATCAACCTTGATGAAGAGGCAGTGAGGCAGAGTAGCTGGAGTCAGTCCTATGGAGCACCTTCAGACATTCCTTGTGTAGCTCCTGTTTTCACTGAACAGCTGTGGTTACAGTCATATTAAGATGCTGCTATGAGATCACATGCTGCTTAACTTGTAGGTTTCGGAGACTTCCCTGGTACTATAACAGTACCAGAAGAATCCACTAGCGTGGAATCTTACCAGACATCCTTTGTAGTTATTAATACTCTGCTGCTGCCATCCCTTTATATTTATTGGCTTCTTATTTCTGAACACTGTAATGCCCGTAGAGTTTCATCTTGGAGGTGGAGTAGAATTTGAAGACAGTGTCTGGACCATGCACTGACTAGAGAGCAAATGAAAACTACAGTTATGAAATGATCTGTTAAATAGGACTTTTTAATTTCCTGGTAGATACAGCAGGTTTCTACCCACTTTAAAAAAAAGTCTGCAGAAAGTATGTTGAGGCAGAAATTTACTGTAAAATAATAACATCACCAGAAAAAGTATTTTGAATTATTTGTGGAATGAGAAGACTGGAAGCCACTGCTACAAAAATATTTCTGCTAAGAAAGGAATGATTTGGAGACAGTCAAAATAAGTCAAAAACTGTTTCTGTGTGTTTCTCGTTCTTTCTGGGCCTTCAAATCCATAAAGATTATACTTAGAGCTCTTGTTTAATCTTTCATCCTTTTTAAGCTTAACAGAAAATAACATACATCTGAAAATAATAGAAGAACACTGGATGTAGAAATTTCTACTCTTGAAGTTGTTATAATGCTGCTGCTCTGTCCTTTTGGATTTTGTTTTTGTTTTCCCTATTTTTAATCAGTTTTTGAGTAAGATGTGACTAGTAACAACCAGTATTGCATACAACTTCTGGTAGATGTCCAGGACCTGTGTATATTTGGAAACTTGTCCTCTGAGTTTTCTGAGTTCTCAAGCCCTTGTGCATCAGCTGTTAATGGATTTTTGTTTTGTTCGGTTGTCAATGTGTTTTTTGTTTTCTGTAGGGAGCAGCATATGTGGAGTTCGATGTACACCTTTCTAAAGATCATGTGCCTATTGTCTACCATGATCTCACATGTTGCATGGCAATGAAAAAGGTAAGGATGATGATCATATCTGTTTTTTTTATCTGTATTTTTATCTTGGTGTGACCAATCCAGAAACTACTTTTTTTTTTTTTTTTTTTTTTTTTTTTTACTCATAGAAATAAGGTCTCATAGAAATAATGCTGGGAAATCAAGGAAAGGAAATACGTAGTGTTACTGTATGCATAAAGTACGGCTGGGAAGTTCAGTTCCTCCTTTTGATGTTGTAGCAACAGTGTTTCAGATGCATGATCTGTATCTCTTTAAATGTAAAATGCAGTTATTTGGCTTTTGTTTATTAATGGTTTGAGAGAAAAATGCACACAACTTCACTGAATTCAGAAGCACCTCTTGCAACCCCTTTAGATTCTCAGAGTAAGATCTTCTGGTTCTTTTTTTTGTTAGTTTGTGGGTTGGGTTTGGTTTGTGGGTTCTTGTTTTGTTCTGATTTGATTTTGTTTTGTTGTTTTCGAGGGAGAGTTGATGTGATTTTCAACATGACTTCTCACCCCTGCTGGTACTTAATCATTTAGGACAAGTATAGTGCTATGTATTCATAAATGCACATTAGCTTAAACCAGAGTCTACCTTGTATCCCACTAGTGGTCAGTGGATGGAAAGCAGAAAATTGAAAGAAAAATTGATCTTCTCCTTGATTTAGAAACATTGTGAAAAAATGGATTAACCACAGATGGCTAGGTTTCCATTAATTTTTCTCATTATTTCTTGAATCCCTTTTCCTCCTGCATTTGATCTTTCCTTTACCTGTGAGGTAAACAGTGTACTTCGTGCCTTCTGGGGACAGTAAGTGGGGCTGAAGAACTGCTTTGGTTTGCTTAGTGGGACAGAAGGAAAGGAGTTAGAACAGATGTGCTAGGAGCAGGAAAACAGGACTTGAAAGCGTCTTGTTCCTCTCCTAGCTCAAGTTATCAGTTGTTGCAGTAGTTACTGTTTTCAATCAAAACTCTTTTTCTGCTATTTTTGTAAGCATTGAGAGTAGGATAACATAAGCAGTGAACAGTACTGTTATTCCTGCATATGGATAATTGTTCCTTAAATGGTGCTCTGACCAGACATGCACAATACCTTTTAAATAACCAAGTTTTATGAAGCATCAAAACTGAATGTTTTTATGGTGACATAACACTTTTTAATAATGAGAGAAACATAGGTCTAAGAGCTGGTGACTTAAACACAGAGTTATTCTTTCTTTTGGTCTGTTGTGTATTTTCCTTGATCCCAGAATATTTGTTCTCAACCACAGTGTAGAGGCAAGCTTAGGTTTGAGCAGTTCTGGAAAGGGAAGTACTTACACAGCAAATCAGTGTTGTCTTGTTGAGTATGAATTCCTTCATAGTGAAAGAAAGGAAGTGAAAACCATGTTGATAGCTATGTATTTTTTTTGGCAATAGATTCTTGAAGGGGGGAGGGTTGTCTCAGTTTTACCAGGACACTTGTCTCTGTATAAGCTTCAGAGACATTGGATAAATAATTATGAATTGAATTGAATTTTAATTGCTTTTCATATTAACATATTAAAAATATATATGAATTTTTAGTACTTTTCAATGATGCTTCATTGTGTATTATTTCTCTTCAAAGAAACTGGATACAGAGCCTTTGGAGTTGTTTGAGATTGCAGTCAAAGAGCTCACATTTGATCAACTGCAGTTATTGAAGGTATTGTTACTTCTTCTGGTTTGATACACCGGGTGTGGGATTTGTAGCTTTGATTTTTGGAGTAACTGCACATCGTGTGGGAGAACACAAGCTTTAAAAGCAGTACAAGTAGAACAGGTAGTTAATTTCAAGCATAGTACTCTTGTGCCATCATTACAGCTTGAATAAATATTATTACTAAGGTTTTCTAGAAATAGCATCCAAACAACTTGCATAGATCCACCTCATTATGCTACCATTCCTGTTTTAAAAAAAAAAAAAAAAAAAGTGTTGGTAGGGTTAATTCAAAGCCAATGCTGTGGAAGAAAGATACCATTCACCAAGTCTGTATAGTTCTTATATTTCCCTGTTAACAAGAGAGATCCAGATTATGTTGGCTTCCTCCTTGGAGGTGCATGTAGAGGTTTAAAAGGGTCCATGGTTCCACAGTCTGGATTGGACAAACTGGCCAGAACTAATTGAATTTAATTTAATTGGGTATCACTGTGTCTTCCAAATAGAAATTGTCTGCCTACATAAAAGGGGATCAGGGATAAGACTGGTCCACTGAAGACCAAGCTGAGAAGATACCTGTGCTCAGTCAAGGAAGCAGCTGGCTTAACCAAGAATGATGTTTCTTCCAGTTAATTCCACTGTGTCTGTAAATGAACCTCTAAACTTAAAATAAATAGATGATGATAATTAAAGTTTAAAAAGAAAATCAGAAGGAAATTGTGTTGTACTTGTAATAAGATCTCTGTGGGTGGAACACTTGTTAATTTTATTATTTTGATGCTTTTTAGCTGGCTCATGTGACTGCCCTGAAAGTTAAAGATCACAATGGTGCGTACTTGTTGGCAAGAGTCTTGGGATTAATTTATTACGATGTAATGATACATAGTCAATAATTGCAGTAACTTATTCTAATTGTATTTGGCTTTTTCCTGAAAGTGTATAAATGCTTAATTAGTTACTTTAGTTTTAAGCTGTCTGTAGAGCTTTTTGCTGGGAAGTGAACACCTGAATGGGAGTTACTCCCTTGGAAGAGAGGGGACAGAAGGGTTCAAGTTGCTTGCATGGCTAAATATATATTGATGAGTATTCAAAGTGTAATTGCCCGTAGTGTTTCTTTTTTATGCTTCTCTGCTGTTTTGGCACCTCTGCAGAATTGCAGACAAGAACTTTGTTAACTGTTATACGGCATCTTATTTGTGCTATAAGTCTCAGACTGTAATTCGTCTCCTTCATGGGGACGTCAAAATGGTGCAAAGCATCTCTCACATCCTACTTGTCTGAGAAAAGAAAAAAGTAATAAACCTTGACAGGCATGGCTGCTTCTACTGACTGTGATTCAGTGACTGAGAGAGTGAGGTATGGGAGAAGCTGCTTCTGACAAATATTGTCAAAAAATTTTCCTGCTGGTAGAACGGGAATTGTCAACACCATTGTTGGGAGTATGTCAGTGTTAGAGAGAAATTTTTAACAATCAAAAGATAAACCTGGTTCAGTTTTTCATTCTTAAAGGTGTTGTAGTTCTGAGCCAGTTAATTCTTGCTGGATTAGGAGTGTTACTATCTATTTTAATCCAATATTTTGTATTCATTTTCAGCATCTTTTAAAGAAGAAGAAAACTCTGCTTATGAGACCCAGCCGTTTCCTTCTCTGCAGAGAGTAAGCAGTGAATGTAGAGCAAGAGATGATGATTATACAACATGCAAACATGCAGTTTACTTTGTGCTCCTCGTGTAGCAATGGACATTAATTTTTTTAATTATTATTTTAACCATCCAATATCAGTGTTGGAACTGAAAATCTTGTTTTGTTTTGTTTTTCCCCACACTGGAGCCTCACCAGCACATAAAATCAGTAGTTTCCATACCTTCAAAGGCTCTTAATTCAGAAGCTCAAGTTGTGTAGCTCAGGATATGCTCAGTTTAGCAGCTGGCTGACCATCTGGGCATTGCATTTCAATGCATTGACAGTTGTTTGCTGAATTTAAGGTTTGTGTTGGGGAAAGACTTTTGGGAGTTCATTGTGTAGTCTTGGACGTGTAGCAGAGCCAGACATAAAGAAAACAAAAGTGAATATCTAAAATGTTTCCCTTTGTGACTATTTGCAAACTATTGGCTTGAATTGGTTTGTTTTTCCCAGAAACTACTGTCCAAATAGCTTGATACCATTTGCAGCATAGTTTCTGGAACTGCTATTGTTGTTTCCCCTTCATGTTCTCTTCCTAATGTCTAGACTGCTCATTTAGCATGTCTTTTAGGGACTTTTTTGCTTTTTTTCTGCTTTCTATTTGGACTATAGAGATTATTAGTATCCAGTTAATACTTATGTGAGAATTAACATAAATTATTTATATAATAAAGAACTGTGTAATGGACTGAACTATTGAGGTTCAATTCATACACATTTTGGCTCTCCAAAGTTCACTTTCTTCCTGTGAGAAAGGGAATGTTACTCTTCTCTGTACCTTCATATTCATAGGATTAAAGAATCTAGCATTTTTTTTATTTAATTAGCTGTTACTTCCGCATTTTGACTTAGTCACCTTATAATTACAAATTTTCTTTACAAGCATTTCACTTTTTTGTTCTTATCATAATGGTAAGCTCATGGATTTCATACATAGGACTATTGTTACTGAAAGTACTTTCTGTATTAAACAAAATCTTTCTAGAGAAGTATAGAACACTTTTTTCAGGAGTATAAGTGGGGCATTTATCTCAAGTGTTAAAGGTGAATTGACTTACATTTGTACTTGATCAAATCTTGAAAAGAAAATTTATTGAAACTTTATGTGGTTCTTAGCTTTAAACTGAAGAAGAAAAAAAGTAAATGTATTAAGGTTTTTTGGTGTTGTGTTTTTTGGTTTGTTTGGTTTTAGTTGACTGTTGACCAACATTTAGTTGAATGCAACCATTGGGGTTACATTCCAGTGTATTCTTCCAGTAATTACCCTAATAGTAGTTAGTTGACCCCCTTAGCAGTGGAGTCTCTTCATAATGAAATCTTTGCAGGTCCTGGAGTCAGTTTCTGAAGACGTTGGCTTCAACATAGAAATAAAATGGATCTGCCAACAAAGGGTAAGTGAATGTACGGGAGATTTACTTTGATATTTTGCTGTGTTCATGGCTAAGGCTTGCGATTTGATATGACAGTTTCTTAGGAGCTATAAACAAAGAAGCATTTTTATTTTAGTGTGATCCTTTTATTTTATGGCCCATTATCTTTAAAACTGAGTATATCGCCACCGCTTTTGCAACTGAATATAACACAAGCATGCTCTTAAAGCAATGGGATGTATTTGCAGGACTTAGCTCACAGTGCAGCTCTGCTTTTTTTCTGCATTTTTTAACGTTCTTTCATGGATTTCCTTTGTATTTTAAAAATTAAAGAAGACTTCACAGCAGCTTTCCCCTTAGGTGGGAAGACTGAATTTTTCAGTCAATCGTGCTGTTAGAATTCAGCTGTTCTTCTAAGACAGTCCTGCAGAGCTGTAGCTGGCATTCAGGAGACTGAAGGAGTGACTTCTGTATTCAGACTTGTAAACTCAGTTCTTGTTTTGCTGAAGTTGAAAGAGATTGTAGCTTGTTAAAATAATTTTAGTAAGCATCAATTAAAATGGCTGACACTTGTCTTTTCTTTTTAATAGGATGGACAGTGGGATGGTAACTTGTCAACTTACTTTGATATGAACCTCTTTTTAGATATTATTCTAAAAACAATTCTGATGAATGCTGGAAGAAGAAGAATTGTTTTTTCTTCTTTTAATGCAGATATTTGTACAATGTAAGTTAAGGAGCAACCATATGTTTTTTATTTGATGAAATTTACTTTCAACATAAGTATACCCAACTATTCACTAACAAGAAGTTCCAGTTAGACCTAAAATTTGGGCGCAAAAATAGATAGGAATTGAAACAAGGAATTAGACCCCTTTGATATCTGAGCTGTGACAAAAATCAAATAGGAAAATGAAGTCAAAGTAGATATTTTTGTCAAGTGCCTTTCTGAATGCTTCAGTCTTAACACAGCAAAAAAAAAAAGTCAGTATTTCTTACGGTATCACAAAGTCTGTTTCAGATACACTTAAGGGGTACAGAAGCCTAATTTGCAAACAAAAAATGGTTAGATTTTTTTCTGTGTATTTGCCTTTTTTAGAGAACAGGAAATTAAATAGCTTTGAATTACGGTGGCTCTTTCTGGTAAGAAGAATTCCTCTTGTGGAATGTCGAATACATTGCAGCACAGAAAAAGCATAGGAAATAACTGGGAAGCAAACAGTTGGGCTATATGTGAATTAACAAGATGCTGTAGTATGTTGTAACAAGAAGTGATTGAGCACTAAGAATGAAAAGCTTAGTGGAAACATCATTTGATGAGAGACTGATGAAATACCATGGAAGGATAAATAGGACAAAACCAAATCAAGGTACTGATAAAAGAATTACAAAACAAGCGTGAAAGCATATAACGCATTAATCCCAGAACTGTGTTTCCATCTACTGTCATTTCATGCCCCTAAGTGGTATTATCCATCTTGAAAATTACATTAATATGGTTAAGTATCGTACATTAAACACAATGGATTCTTATCATGTATTTTCGTTTTGCTCTATTAAGAAATCTACAGATTTGGATAGCTTTCAAGGATTTTATGTAAACATTTTGTGGGTGTGGATTAGAGTTGAACATGAACTCAAGCTTCCCTTTAACTGTGTTTTAATCTCTGACAATGCCAAACTGTTGGAGCAAGTTTGTCACATAGTTTGCTATGAAAATACAGTATGATCCTGTTGCACCCCTCAAATGCACATGCAGCAAAGGGAGTAATTCTCAAACAGTAAGATTGAATTTCACTGCTATTAAACTTCCTGCTTGCAAATGTTTTTTATAACAGGGTCCGGCACAAGCAAAACAAGTATCCGGTGTTATTTCTCACCCAAGGAGAATCTAAGCTCTATCCAGAACTTATGGATCTCAGATCTCGTACAACTCCAATTGCCATTACTTTTGCACAGTTTGAAAACTTGCTGGTAAGCTGACAAGCTCCGGTATTTCTCTGTTATAAAATTAAATTGAATTATTACTAATTGTTGTAAATCCATCATTTTTTACCCAAAATTGCAAACAAACTCATAAATGCATTAACGTTAATAACTACCAATATTATGTCGGTTGCTTGAAATTTCTATTTAGTACGTTGCTTAAAAAATACAGGGCTCAACTCTTCAATTGTACTAAGTTATCATATGAAGTTATTATAAGGAGCTACAAGTGTCAATAAAAATGTGAGACCTTCTCAAACAGTTTTTTAATTGAAGTGTTTTATATTTCAGGGAGTTAATGTGCATTCTGAAGACCTGCTGAGGAATCCATCATTCATTAAAAGAGCCAAATCTAAAGGCTTAGTTATTTTCTCGTGGGGAGATGATGCAAATGACCCAGATAACAGGAAGAAGTTGAGAGAATATGGTGTTCATGGGCTAATATATGACAGGTATGTGCTTGAAAAAGAAAAAGTAGAATATTTAAGTTCAATAAATGGTTGTATCCTGAGTCCTGTGAAGCTCCACGTTCCTTTATGATTGACTGGGTGCAGAGTACCTTTCTTTTCTACTACAAACACAACAAGCCCATAAAACCAGTTGCAGAAAGAGATGCACTAATTCCTATTCTTTTAGCTGTGTATATGAATCAGAATAACTTCTGCTTCTAATGAGGCTAATGGAAATAAAACTTAACTCTAAAGAACTAGTGCATGGCCTACACATTTAGTACGCTATTAATATTTCTGGCAGTAATTTTTCAAACGTGTATTACAGTGTGGTGAGGACAGTATTATTTTAATTGACTGCAATTTTCAGCTTTCTACATTTATTGATGGAAGTAGTTAGCACAACTTTTATACAAATGAATTATACTTAGTTTTTCCCAGCCTTGTGTTCAGTTCTGTTTCAGAGTTCGTAGAATCAGAGAATGGCTTGGGTTGGAAGGGCCCTTAAAGATCATCTACTCAAACCCCCCTGCTGTAGACAGGGTGGCCAAGGCCCCATCCAGCCTGACCTTGAACACCTCCAGGGATGGGGCATCCACAGCTGCTCTGGGCAACCTGCTCCAGTGCATCACCACGCTCTGAGTGAAGAATTTCCTCCTAACCTTTAATCTAAATTTCTCCTCTTAGTTTAAAACCATTCCTCCTTTTCCTGTCATTATGTGACTGAGCAGAGAGTTGCTCTCCATCTTTTTTGTAATTACCCTTCAAGTACTGAAAAGCTGCAATGAGCATTTGTGTATAGTTTTACTATTTTTTTGTATTAAAATACCTTCAGAGTGACTCTCAGGGCAAACTGCCAAAAATAATCACTTCAGAGGTTAAGGTATTTCTGCAGTTCAGGTGGACATCAGAATACTGCATGAAGTCTTTGAACAAAGGACTTAATTCAAGTCCTTTCAAAAATCAGAAGTTTTAGGTCTTATATCTTAAAAGATATGAAATTAATAGCAGAAGATAGTTGCACAAAAACGTGTTTAGTTCACTACTACAAGAAGAATCTTGAACTTGGAAAGCTGAAATTAGTCAGAACCTTTAATTACAAAGAATATCTAATTAGGAAAGCACTAAGTGTAGTGAAGATGTCAAACTGTGTAAGACTCCAACCTTCAAACTTCATGCTTTAGCGACAGCATTGCTTTGCATGTGGTGCACCAAAAAAAGGCGAGGAAGATCAGGTAATTGTCAAGGGCTCTGTTCTCTACGAAGTGAAAAATGAAAGTCAGGTTGATATGCCTAGAGGCAAAAAGTCAAATACACTTCATTTTATAGTTCTAGACACCTAGACTCCTGCAAAAAGTTACCTAATTCCCTTTGATCCATTCTCGACTCCTGAGTCATTCCAGACTGGGTGGAGATTATCTGGCTTTCCAGTGGTCTTCCTCCTTGTCCTGCAGTAGGTCTGCCTCTTCTCGTGGATGGTAAAAAGGAGACTTTTGCACTGGGGAGCAGCTTCAGATTTAAGTCACTGAAACATCAAGTCATCTGCTGTGCTGCAGCAGTGCTGCTTGTTAGACCTCTCAAAATTTAGACCCTGTTAGTGGATGGACAGATCTCTGGACTGGTGTGCACAAGATTTGGTTCTTAGTGTAGGGGTGTTACCAAACGTGGTTCTGTGCCATGCATGGCTTGAAGCGATAAATCATCGGTCTGTGGACAGGTGAGGGGTTCTAATCAATTATCACTGCTTAAAGGGTTCTTCTTGAAATGTCTGTGCTTCTGATGATTACTAATCCAGTCTTTTCAGAGTTGTTAATTAATCGCGGTGTAATAGATAAGCACTAGCATGGTAAGACAGTAAAATGTGTGATAGCCTTATTTCTGTCTTGGTACTGCTTCCCCTGCTTGGATATGTAATTTCTCAATGCTACTGAAATAATGCTGCATTTATGCCAGGGCTGCAAGCCCGCAAAGCGTCATTCATCATGTCTTCTCTTTTGTACTGCTTAGCGGGTTTAAGTTGCAGCATGATAACCAAACATGTTTTACCTCACATTCTGATGACTAACCAATTCATTGGAACTGGTTATATGCTGAGTTTCCTGGTGAAGTTAAACAAAAAAAAAATCTTTCACCTCCCTGTACTGTACGGATCATCTAGATTCTTAACTACTTGTGACTTCTCTGATCCACTTCTCCCCATATTTCTTCCACCTTGTTTACATCTTCCCACTATGAGAGGAACACAAAAATAATATCAATTACAAAGCTGTTATTTAAAAAAAAAAAAAAAAAAAAAAACACGGTAGTTCAACAGTGTATTTTTTTTTCTCTTCACTCAGTGTGACTGAGTAGCAAACGGTCACTTTTTTCAGCATAACTATTGCAGGCTGGTTAACTCTATAGTTTCTGAACACCACTAACTTTTTCTGTAGGCAAAAAGAAATATTGGAATGCTCCTTTATGATCCTTAATAATTTTCTAAGCTTAATGATAGAATTAAGTTCAAGCTTAACACAGAACCCTTAGAAGGAACATGACTCTTCTGAAAGTTGCAGCATGTGGACACTGTCCTGTGCCTGGTGTTTTGTGTTGCTGTTCACTAGAGCTTTACTTAAATCATCTTCGTAAGTGTTAATTGTGACAATGTTAGGAAGTGAACACATGGATTAAAATCTTTAGGTGAGCTTTAGGTTGTTTGGATATGGCCCTGGGTTGTTGCTGTGGGTAGCATCTGGTAATTGTGTCAAATATTATGAACTGTCTGGGTAGAGATGATTTCTGTAAGCTATTTTTCTGAACTTAGTTATCCATGTAACGATGAGCAAAATGAATGTAGCCACTCGCGAAGATGGGAGAAAAGCTCTGTGCTGAATACCAAAAGTTGCTGATACCAAGTGTCGGGGAAAAAAAAAATACAGGTAGGGAGGGTCTGACTTTGTTTTGCATGGAGGAAAAGCTGCAAGGCTGAATCGGAGAAGCTTAACAATGCCACTGCTGTTAAAAGAACCAGCTCACTGGTGCAGGGGGAAGTATTTTTTTTTTTACCATCCTTTCTCCACTTGGGCTGCAAATTATGAGACATAGCCAAAGTCAGTAAGCGAAATGTATGGTCTAGTGCAGTTTCCAGGACAGTATTCTGCTCTTTTCCTATGCTCAGTGAGCGTTTATCTCGACACTTAAAATATCAAAACTACTTGTGTAAAAGACAACCTATAGAAAAGGTGACACCTCTGCCTCAATATCCAGGCTCCTATTTGGGCCCTAATCTAAAGAAGTACATTAAAGGCACATCTGTGCATCTTCTGTTAACATGGAAAGTTAAATCTCATGGTAAAAACTCTTTATTAGTCTGGTGTTCAGATTTATTGAAAGAAGAAACTTGAACCTAGTATAGACAAATTCTCTGGATTGGCAAAAAAAAAAAAAAAAGACAAGTTTTTAAACAGGATTTTGAAGGGGAATTAGCTGGCATTTTTCTCCTGGATAAATTTTGTAAATGGTCCAGAAGACACTTCTCTGTTTGAATTTACTTACGACTGTTCTTACTGAGTTAAGCTCCTATAAAGAGTTGGTTAGAGATTAAACACCAATGTGGAGAGGGAGTGGGTGCTAACTTGGCTTGGCATTATCATCTTTTTTTTTTTTTTTTTTTAATTCTCTCTACATGATCTGAGTTCTGCTTGTTGAATAATACATACAGCTGCATGAAAATTAGTAAGCCAGTAATCCTGAAACATTTCTGCCAAAAGCTTTTCCATGAGTGTTTTCAGTGTGTTTGTCTCCCCTCTAAATACTGCTTTTCCTTATGGCTTCACATTGAGTTTGCAGGTTCCAGACAAAAGCTTTGTGCTGTATCAGTAATTTTCCAAAACTAATGCAAATTTTGTTGGCAATAAATGCAAAAGCATTTCAAAATCTTCTTAAAGCTGTGACTGATTAAATCTGTGTCATTGGGTACAGTTCTCTTGCATGAAAACAGTATTTCCGCGTGACTGACTGTGGTTTTGATTTTTTGATTTTGAAATAATTGGTAAGAGAGATCCTGGAGCATTGCTCTTTCTGCCAGCTGAAGGTGTAGAATAAGGGACCCAAACAAAAAGTGGGAACATGAAATTGTGGGGTGTAGGAGTAGTTGGGCTTCAAATGGTCTTCTCTGCCTTCAGCATAAAGAAGCACTACGCATGTTGTAGCAGATGTCCCAGCGAACAGTCTGAAAGCAGCTTGGAAGGCTGGCTTCTGCAATCTTCATTGAAAAGAAATGAATATAAAGCAAGAATTACAGAATTTCTGCTTGCCTTAGCAAAGAACTAATAGAATGCCTGCTAGAAGCTGCCTAGCAACATGCCTAGCCATGTTTCCAGAGCCAAGGGGCCTGGAAACATGCCTTTGTTTTTCCATCGTCTATCTGATGGGAAGGGCTTAAAAACAGGAGTTCATAAAGGCTGTTGCTATATTAACAACAGAAACAAACAAACCAAAATCCTGGCTCCTAGCTTCAGTGCTATGTCTTGAAAGCATAAAAGAATTGATGAGCTAGGTTAACTAAAGAAAGCAAAGGTCTTACCTGCATCATGGGAAGAAGGTTGTATTGCGGATAGTTTCTATCAGGCAATTTGGGTTCATATTGTAGTCCTTTATCAGGCTGTAGGTGCTGTGCAAGTAATTGAACTCTGTGCCTTCGGTTCATGTACCTTAAAATTGGACAGCTTGCTATCTTTGGTCTTACTGTAAGGGACTTGATCAACATCTGTAAGTCCTGTAGAATTGTTTCCAAGCTGATTTACTGTATCACTCCTTGAGCAGTGTGTTATTCTTGTCTTGGGCTTCCCAACAGTTGAGAATGTGTCTTGCTGAGTTTAAAGGCACGTGGCATTCTGTTTTGGTCATGCCACTGTGTTTGGACATAGGTTGAAATTACTGAGTGAAAGAAAAAGATTGATTCAATAGAAATACGCTATTTGCTTGAAGGAATCATAGATGAGAGGCAGTGTGAATATTCATAAGATGGTGAGGCAGAAGCCACAGTAATTCCTTCCAGGAGTTTCCTTGGAAGGAGATAAACCTGGAGACCTGCAGTATCTGAAAGCAAAGGGAACTGGACTGAAGAAATTTGCCAGAGTTTATGTTTGGGGTATTTGTAACATACTGATATTAGAAGTAATGATGATGATTAGAATGTGTTCTTTTTATTTTGGCTGCAATAAGTTTGTACCAAAGTAGACCAAGGTTTTTCTTCCACCATGAAGTGCCATTTGCTCCAAGTAAAGAGGATGTGCTATTTACATGGTGTAAGGAGTTGAATTTGCATTAGGTATGAATAAAAATCAGGTTTTGTTTTTTACTCTTCACCTAACATTGTAATAGTAATTTTAAACAACCATAAATCAACCATTGTGCAGAAGACATACCATTTTATATTGCAAGATTAGAGACAAAACGTAAGGTGCTAACCTCAAACATCTTGTTTTTGTAGACTTGCTGGTATGTGACTTCATTAGGAGAAAAAAAAAAAGATGAGTAGCTTCATTTAGTTGTATTGTGAACTGTCAGGTTATACTGATAAGTCTGTCTCTTCTTTTCTCATTTATTCAGGATATATGACTCGAATCCCGAACAACCAAATATATTCCAAGTAGAACAACTGGAGCGTCTAAAGAAGGAATTACCAGAGTTGAAAAGCTGCGTGTGTCCCACAGTTAGCCACTTCAAATCCATATCTCCATGTAAATGTCATCATAGTTGCCTGGAAGAGAAAACTGTAGATAACTTGCAGAGTGTTCAAATGCAAAAGGACTGATTCTAGGCAGAATGCTGTTTTTTATCTGTTTAACTTCGACCATTGGAACAGTGCTCTCCATGCCTTGACTGTTTGTTTCTTTAAGTACCCCAAACAGCAATAACTGTGTTCCTCCTTCCTGACAATACTTGCTAAAGTTTCAATGTTAAAATATTCAGCCAGTTATAGTTGTTGCAGTTTACATATGCAGTTTTAAGTTTCCCATAATCAAGTCTCAAATTTTGAAGCAGTAAATTTAGTATTAACACTAAGTGTGTTTTTTAAAAATAAGCACTCTAAGGAGTGGAAGCTAAACTAAATTGTACAGAAATTACAATGACCTGTTGGTGAAAATGCTTTAAAAAAAAAAAAAGTTTTGATTTTGATTTTACTTCAATAGTACAGCTCATCAGCCTGTACGTGACAACAGGAAATTAAGAGTGATGGTAAGGTACATAAAGTTAGATCTAGCCCGAATAAATCGGTACCTCTATCTATATATGTATTTGCACTGATAGATCCACCTGTATAAAGCTTTGTGCCATTTAAAAAAAAAAAAAAAAACAAAAAAAACTCTACACCTTTAAGTAAATTGCAGTGCATATTAACTCATTTTTCCCCCTTCATGGACATTTAGGCTGCTGCCATTGTTTTCTGATTTGCCAACTGAGTGGTACAGTGTCTGTGTTTAGTAGTGAGGGGTGAACCACAACTATGAGCATTTTTCATTAGTCTCACACAAGCCTGCTAAACTTCAGGAATGTTGCTCATAATTTTAATATTAACAATTACAGAAACACCTGTCAGTGGTTGAGAATCTTTTTTGCACAGTAACCTTAATAAACAAAATATGTACCATGCACAAACTCTAGAAAATGCATGCTTTAGTTTTTAAGCATGAAATTTAGGTGTTTGCTGAGGTCCTTGCATCTTTACGGTGCTAGTTATGTGTGAAGGGTGCAAGGACTAACTAAACTACTTAACCTTCTTTGCCTAAAACCACAAGCCTGTTATTCACAAACATTTGGGAAAAAAAAGGCTATACCATTCATGGTTTGTCTTTCTTACATAACATAAGCCACTAGCTTTTGTATTTTGCAAGATTTGATTTTTATTTTTTTTTCAGAGCAGGAATTACAACTGTACTGAATTCAGATAATCTGTATGCTGTTGGCTGATCCCTATCCTTTGTAATTTATTATGAAGTTATAGTTTAGAATCCTTAATAGATACATGCATGTCCTTTTTCCTCCTGAAGTTGCAGGTCATGCCAACACAACAGCTGTAACTTTCTACTGAAGTGTTAATGTATAATAAGAATGAAAAATATTTATTTTTTTTCTCTTGTAAATTGACAATGAAAACAATAGTGTGTACTATATTCTTTATATACAGTCATTGCTACATAGAACTGATTGTACAAAGAGTAAAGCCATTACAGATACATGCTTGAGCCTGCACCACTGAGCAGTTTGGAACAAACAGCTTGTTTCAATTTGCCTTGTACATTTTAGTATTTAAGGTTTGTCCTGCACAAACAGCACAGTCATGATTAGCTATCTGGAAGCTGTCTTTTAATAAAAAAAAAAAAAAAAAAAAAAAAAAAGTTTTGAAGTGTGTGAGCTGTGTTTTTGGGAAGGAGGGAAGGAAGGAGCTCTGAACCTGATTCTTGACATCAACAATGATCGCCTGCAGCTGTTACCGGATAGAGCAAGTCCAGATTCCCCACTTGTCAATGTGTGAGATTAATTCTTAGTTGTTTATAATTTGTGTACCCTGGGAACCTCTTTTGAAGGGTTTTGAGGGCTTTCCCAACAAAGTGGCTGCGGCAGCTGCTCTTTTCCTGCATGGTAGCAGGTCACTAAGGTAAGTGTATGGCTCACTGGAACACTACCAGCAGCCTTTCCAGGCAGAGTGTAAATCAGCCTGATTTTTGTTTTATGCTTCCCAGTTCTCCAAAAGCTTAATCCTTTTTCACTGTCCTGCAGTTTACAGGTATCAAAACAAAAACAGGTAAAAAGACAGTGGCTTTGTTAGGAGCACCTCTGTTTTCCAGGGTGTTTGAGTGTGGACAACCACCTTCAGACAAAAACATGCTCGCCACCCACTATTCCAATAACTGAACTTGCTCTCTGCTTCCACAAGTGCTGGCCTTGACCCCTGGGGTCACATTCACGCAGGCCATTGCTGGGATGGTGCTGCAGTGTGCTCTGATGGTGTTTGCTGTTCCTCTGGTGGCCAAGAGCACAGCTAGGGAGAAATTAAATAAAATAAAGGAAACTCCCTCCCTTCAGACGGAGGGAAAGGAATTAAGCAGCAAGCGTTTTGAAGTCTGGATTTTGTGCAGGAATGTGTTAACCTCTGGCTGGTTAGGATCTGGCTGTATTTTGAGTGCTTGCTGGAGCATAGCTTCTTGTTGTTCCAGCAAAAGGACTGCTACGTTTTTAAAAAGAAAATTTCTTTTTAAATTAATCCTAAACTCTCTAAACTGGTAGATGAGAGAATTTCACTCTTACTTTTGGAGTTTCCTGTCTTTTGGCCTCAAAGGCAGGACTACATCAGCTCTGACAGCTGTGTTACTTGGGTTCTGTTCCCCTTAAATAAAAGAGAAGGGGGAATGATGACAAAATTGCTGATATGACAGAGTGAGTAGTTGGGAGAGAAGAAGTTTCTTGCATGTGAGTGCTTGGATAACAAGATATTTAATTGCTGTGACAAACTTCTGGTAAGGTTGAGACAAGGACAGGTCTGGGGAAGGGAGTTAACATGTGTTAGATGTGCGGGAGGAGTGAAGTGCACCCACCTTGACAGCCAACTTCCCTCCTGGCCAGGAGGACAGGATTTGTCCTTCTAAACCTCTGCTACAGTAGCAGAGAGCAGATTTGTCCTTGGGACAGTGGCTTACCCAGCAGCTAATGATGCGGTTGTGTTACCTGCTGCTGACCAATGTATTAGTGCTCCCCCTGTGTGCAGATCCCCTGTATTTGCCTTTCCATTGACTGATCTTTGTATTTCAAACCGCTGTCCCCCAGATGAACTATTGCAGGTGCTTCTGGAAGTGACAGCATATACATTCCCTTGTCCTTTGGTGTTTGTACCCAGATGCCAACAAAACAGCGACCTCTCACGCAGTTCCTGTTTGTTTTGTATGGGTACGTGTGTAAGCAGGTAATGTGACGTTTATTTTGGACCAGGCTCAGTATTTCAGCTGACAGAAGCAAAACTCTCTGCTTGCTTGTCTTGTGAGCACCTGTTTTGTAGCATTTTCCATGTGAGAGTCAGGGGCTTGGCTTGATTTCTGGCTGCTGATTTAACAAATGGACAGAAATATTCATTGGCATAATATAAAATAACATAAGACAAATAGAACAGACAAAAAGTTGAGTCCATCTCCTTACATTACCACTCATAATGGGTTTGCCTGGCCCACTTTAAAAGCAGCTGTATTGGAGATGCCAAACCCTCTTCGTTTGATCTTCCCTAGTGCTCTGAAATTTTCCTGATTTTTAACCTGAATCCCCCTTGCTGCACTTCAAGGCTGTGATTTCCTAGGTTACCCCCTGGACATAGAGACCATGTTCCTGCTGTCCTCTTGTGGACAGACTTATACTTTTCCTTTTGATTTATTTTATTTAGACTAAACAGCCCCCTGAAAGTGAAAGCAGCAGATCAGGGTTTGGTTCCAGCCCTGTACTACATCCCTCTTGCTTTGGACAGGCACGGCCCAAGGACTTTCAATAGCATTTTAAACTTTCAGTAGCATTTTAAACACTGGTGGCGTGAAGTCTGTTCCTGCTGATCCTGCTCACTTCTACAGCAATATTTGGGTGGTTTTGGTGCTTTTGGACTGCAGAGACGTGGGGTCATAGACACTGCAGCGTGTAACGTTGTTGGTGCTGGGCCTGAACTGACATCCTGCCATTTGTTCCTGAGCTGTGGGTGCGGAGTCACCCCAGGGACTATCAGTAAATTTTATTCCTAAATGGTGTGAGCGTAGATACTATTTTAACATCTGCAGAAGGAGGAATGCTGCTGTAATTCTCCCACTTGTCATTGGCCTGGGCTGAAGAGATCATACAGTCTTCTGCTGAAGTACATGGAGCAATAGCTGCATTGGAACATTTGATCGTTTTGCATTTGATCATCTCACATTTGATCGTCTCACATTTGATGATCTCGCTGAGGCAAGGATTAAAAAGGAGACGATGCTCCAGTGCTGTGCCCTGGTGGCACGGGGGTCACACCAGCTCCCAAGAACCCGGCGTTTACGATCGCGTTGACATGAAAAACCGTTCTGCTCGCTGTGACGCCTCAACAGCGCCGGAATAGAAACTTGAACCAAATCCGCTTTTTTTTTTTTTTTTTTTTTAAGTACTTCTTCCCTCCCCGGGCTCGTGCTGCCGGCCCTTCAGCCGGCCCCCTGGGCGGGGGCGGCCCGAAATGGCGGCGGGGGCGGGCCAAGATGGCGGCGGGCGGGCGGTTCTTCTGCACGGCGGGACGCGGCCTCGAGCCCTTCCTGGCCCGGGAGCTGCGAGCGCGGCTCGGAGCCACCGAGGTGAGAAGCGGTCCTCGTTCGCTGCGAGTCCGTGTTGTTTTATATATCGTGCGGTAAAATTAAATATTTCGCGCTGTGTGCGTCAAGGAGATGCTAAGGAGTAAAATCATGACAGGACACCAGGGAGGCGTCGGCTTGTAAAGGCACTAAAAGGCTTTATTTCACGATATCGCGCTCTGAGGGCTGGGCTGACCGACATCTCCGTCCCCTCGCCACCCCCGGTGAGCTGTGCCTTGCCCGGCTCTTCCCGGTGCGAAGGCGAGGCAGGGCACGCGGTGGTGCTGTTGAGCTGCTGGAGTGCTCACAGAAAATACTTATTTTTTTTTTCCCTTTTTCCTTAAGGTGGACTATGTTGCGGGGAAAGTCTTCTTCACCGCTGACGCGGAGCCGAGCGAACTGAAGAAAATCAAGTCTGGAGAGAGGCTGTTTTTGCTGATCAAGAAACATGGCCCGCTGCCCGTGTCAGGACATAAAGGTACTGCGCAGCCTGTTCCCCATGTTAAATTAACACTTGATCGATTTCATCACCCGTGGCTCTAACTGAGAAGAATCAACTCTGAAGTTGTGGTTTCTGTTTTTCTTTTTGTTGTTTTTTACCCAACCGGGCTTTTAAATATGTTTTTCTGTGCTGAAAACAACTTAGAAATGTTTTAAGTTCATCTTACCAGCTGACATTCTGCTGGCATAGTGCATACGTATATGTGTATAACACCGCTCCCACACCAAAAAAATTAACAAAACTGAAGTCTGATTCTGCACCCCTTGTATGTGTTTTAACAGTGAGTTATTATTTTTTTTTTAGGTGATGTGGATTTATACGTACTCTGCATCACCTAACTGTTCAGCATGCAGATTTCTTGTGAATTTCAAATACTTGCATCATGTTCTCTATCAGTGTTGAAATAAGAATTTCGAGTAAGAGGGATTGATGCTTGTATGGGGGTAGGATTTTATTTGAAAGATTACAAGAGGCCTTGGACTCTAAGGATCAAATTTAATTATGATTATGAAATTTAAAACGAGAAATAGAAATAGTTAAGTGTTTTTCCTTGACCAGAGTCAAGACTTTTTTTATATGAATTGGCCTCTGTATTTTCCTGCTGCTCTTGTCATAGCTAAGTCAACAGGACAACCTACAGGTAGGTGTAAGTTCAGGTGTGCATCAGAGGCTTTGTAGGATTGAAGGCAGAGTAATTAGTAAAAGAATAAACTTGTGACTTTTATTCTGAGCTGAATCAAAGTGATTCCTGTTCATGTCTGTCAATCCTGGAAAGTGTCCTGGATCTCTAATCCTGGACCAAGTGTTTTCCTGGACCGAGAGGAGGACGATATGGTGGGCTGGTGCTCCATCCCTGGGAGTGACTCTGAGGCAGTCTGGTTTTCTAGAGCTGCTGAACTTCTGCAGAATTCAAGCCCTGCAAAAGTTATTCTTGGTTCTGCAAAGCTTGTAATCAGATGGATGTGTGGGTCTTCAACTGATAGGGTTTGTGGGTGTTGAGAGCTTGGCTGTGTCTGTAATGTATGCTCCTGCAGTTCCTGGATTCACACGTTACTGAGATCTAAACCAAGTCTCTGACAGATGTTCTCGTTCTGTGGGAACATCAAATGCTGAGATTGAACTACTTAACCTGAAACTAGCGTTTTCTTCCAGGGAAAATGCTGCATGAAATCAGAAGTCTTGTCATTGAGGAACCAAAAGATTGGCTGGATGTTATCGCTGCTTGGAAAAACCTCCGTGGTTGCGAGGGGAAAAAAGATGGTGTCTCTCAGGAAAACCCATCACCTTGCAAGAGAAAATCAGAAGAAGAGATGGATGTTGTAACTAAAAGACAGAAAACAGAGCAAGTAAGAGAGAGTGTGTCTGAGGAATGTCAAGCGGGAGCTGAAGAGAACGGTGTGGTACCAGACAGGAAGAGCGATGAGGAAGGCCAACCTGAAACCGAGGCTTCTTTAGAAGACTCTTCCAAAAGCAGTGGAGAGAAACCTGTTGAGAATGAGAAGCACGGCTTCAGCTTCCGAGTTTCTTGTCGCTGTAGTGGAGCAATTGCCAAAATACTTACTTCACAGGTATGCTAACGCATCTGTGTTTTCAAAGAAATTAGTGAAAGTGAAAGGAGGCGTGTGGTTTATTTGCAATTTAATATTTATTTTGTATGTTTTGGAATAACAAACTGGTCTAAACTTTTTCTGTATTTTCAAAAAAAATTTTGAAAAAATCATAAAACCTGCATTTACGTTAAGCAAGTGGAAATACAAGCACTGTTATTAATCTTAAGGCATGATTACCCTGAATAGTTTTTCAAATCAATGTCTTTTAATAAGAATATAATAATAAGAGTGGTTGAGAGTCTGAAGAGCAAGCTGTGATTAGTTTGCAGCTACTTGAAGGGCCGTAGCAAGGACAGCAGAGCCACGCTCCTCTCATTTGAGGCAGACAGCGTAACAAGGGGTAAAAGCCAGAATCTGCAGAACTCATGAAGAACTACCCAGAAGGGTGGTGCAGCCCTGGGACACATCCTGGAGGGTGAATCTTGGTCCTTGGGGTGTCAGCACTCAGCCTTGAAGAGCCCCAACCATTCTGAGAGAGGTGATGTAGAGATCTCTAGAGGCCCCTTCTATCCAACGCTGTTCTCATCTGCATTGTATTTTCACCATGAGGAAATGGGAAGAAATGTGTAGCTGTAGTTTATTTAGGTTTCTAAGTTGAAAATAACAAGAGTTAGATTTTTTTTTTTTTCCTCTCTATTAAAGCTGGTATCTTGAGAAGATGGGACACATGAGCCTGCCAACACCAGTGTTTGTTTAAATTGGTGCTGTGCCTTTGAATTCTTATGCTGAAGGTACAACTTCCCAGAGGTGATAAAACATTAAAGCTGAGAGAGTTGCAGTTACGCATTGACAGGTTTTCCTTTGGGTGATCTAATTTACAGCCATCAGAAATACTTAGCATGCGATACATAGTTATAAAATGACTACAGCTGTTTGTTTTACCTTGGGTAGGACTTGAACTTCAGCCTCCCACACTCCAGGTGAGCAATAGTCATGTTATCCTGAGGTGTGTTTGCTATGTTTCTATCACTCTGTCCTGGTTCACCTCTTCTGGTCTTTGTATAAATTGTTCTCTAGCAATAAAGAAAGAGTCTTTCTTTCCCAAGGTAGTTAGAAGGGTTGTGTAATCAAGGATGTGATCTGTAGTTTTCTTAATTCATTTATTTTTATTGCCTGTTTGTGGTCTTTCCCTTCACAGGAGATCGGAAGAGCGATTGGCATAGCGCTCATGAAGCAGTTTAGATGGCGAGCTGATCTGCGGAACCCCGATCTAGAGGTAGTGGCACCTGTCTGCCAGGTGGCCTGTTGTTATTTCCAGAATTATCCCAAAATTTATTTATTTATTTATATGTGTCTGCCTTCCACATAAAACACTCCTTCATGTCACTACTTTTTCTAGAAAAAAAAAAAAAAAATGAGTGCGAGGATACAGTGAACAATCTTCTGCTTAGAGTAAATGGTTTTATAGTTAAAAATATCAAGAAAATGCTTCCTGGAGAAGTTTAAGTGCTAGTGGATGGATCCCCAACTGACAAATCCCTTCCTAGTTCAAATCTTAAATCATCTTTAAACTGGCATTCAGACTATCAAGTGCGATTTCTTCCAAATAATCATAAATTTGTAGAGCATGTGTTTTTGTTCTTAAATCGTATGATCCGAAGTTCATAGATATATCTTCTCTGTCTGGTTTAAATGAGTTTAAGCTACTGTCATCTCAAGTTGAGAGATTTTAATGTTATTTTTTCCCTCTTTCAGATCTTTGTACATCTTAATGACATTCACTCAGCCGTGGGGATTCCTCTTTTCAGGTAGGCATTCTCATCATCAGGTCTGTTTTGGAAGTACCAGAACAGGCATAATTCCTAAATAGTTTTGCTCTCCACTGTATTTATCTTCTGGATTAATATTCACTGGACTGTTGCATTTGTCTTGTGGTCTGTGTGAAGTTAACCTGAGCACATATTCCAGACTTTGCAGTGAGTGGCTAAAAGCAGGCTGTGGTTTCTGATTATTTACAGATCTGGGAAGTTCAGTTCTTTTGGTATTTTATATTACATAGGGTTTTCTATGTTGTTGTACCATTATCTTACATTGATTTTGCTGTCTACAGTCTTCCATTGGCAAACAGAGAGTATATCAAAACAGCAGGACTGCGGTCAACAATTGCGTGGGCCATGGCATCTCTGGCTGAAATCAGTGTAAGTGAATGTTCATGGCAAAGGTGGAGAGTCCTGAGTGAGTCCTTTGAAGCAGTGTGGTGATTTTAATTCTTCATGCTTTAATCCATATGGACAGAGCTGGAAACTTTTGTGTGGTTAGAGTGTGCTGTCACCTGGTGTTCAGCCACATATCTTCTTTAGTCCAAGGGCCTTCTAAGGATAGCTATTACTTTTTGTACAGATACACAGTAAAATTGCAGGGGTTTTGTCACTGTCCAGATGTTGAAGCTTGTTTGGGGTTGTAAAAACAGAAGCCAGCGTGATGTTTTCCACAGGTTAATTTGATACCAGTATCTGTCTGCAGTCTAATAAAGCCATTTATGCTTTTTTGTGATATTGTCATACTTCTTTAATATATCATCTCCAAGTATGGCCTGATACCAAAGTGAGTGACTGTTTTTACCTGCACTAGATTCAATGGGCCTGTGCAGGTGATCAGTCTGTGACTGAGTTTGCTTTGTGTTGAGGGAGGAGTCTATCTTGTTTGGGATGCAGTAACCCCTTTCTTTTTGTAGGCGGGTGACTTTGTGCTAGATCCCATGTGTGGGCTGGGAACAATTCTGCTGGAAGCTGCCACAGAGTGGCCCGTAAGTATCGCAGTCGTAACAGGTAGGAGCTTGCCAAAATTTCTTGTAGTTGTGCCAAGAAAAAACATCAATCTGTGCCACAGTTATAATAATGTCCATTAATGGAATGCTGGAACCAAAGTGACCAGAACACGAAAGGAGTGAAGATAGCACGAAATTTCCCATTGCTCTGTTGTCTTTATGTATTGCTCAGTGTAATAGCAGTAGATCTCAAAGCAAGTGGTTTGTCTTAAAAGAGCTGTGCAAAGAGGCAATTTTGTGAAGGTTTTATTAAATTAATACATGTGTTTAACTATTTTTTTTTCTTTTTCTCTGACCAGGAAGCCTGCTACTGGGGCACAGATATAAGTGATTCACAATTAGAGGGTGCAGGTGTGAATATTAAGACTGCAGGTTTGGTGGATAAGATTGAGTTACTTAAAGCTTCTGTGAAAGGTAAGCCTGTAAGCTTTCAAAGTGAGGCATGTTTCAAGTCTTCTGTAGTGGGTAGCGTAGGTACTCCTGAGGTGGTCTGTAATAGAGCTAACTCTAAATAAATAGCTGGCTAGTGACTGAGTAATTTTGTTCTCTCCCCTTCTGAACTTTGGCAAGAATAAGCTCGGCATAAGACAATGAAAACAACATTTTTCAGGCTTGGGCAGTAACTCTGTCTTAATGTTAAATTTGCAACCACAAAATGGTCCAAGAAGCATCTCCAGCCAGGTCGGGTAAGGCTGGCATAGAATCACAGCAGGGTTTAGGTTGGGAAGGACTGCTGGAGGTCTTGGGTTTGTTAATCTCCTTGGAGCAGGGCTAACCCTGAAGTGGGGTTCAGGTGGCTCACCTTATCCAGTCAAGTTCTGAGCATCCTGAGGGATGAAAACCCCGCAATGTTTTCCTCTCACGTGCTGGTTTTACTGGGGCCAAGCCAGCCTGGTGCGTGGCTGATCTTCACCACCACCAGGGTGCACTGCTGTGCCGTGGTCAAAACACAAAATACTCCCAGGACGCAGCAACGTCGCGGAAATACTTCAAAGACACGAGTTCCAACGGAATCCAAGTGATTCTGGCTGAAAGTTAAGTAGATTCTTGGGGAAAAAAGAGGGGGTGGAGGGGAATTTAACATGTGGCTCCTTGCCATTAATGTGTGTTGGTTTGAACATCTGTGCTAAGCAAAATGCTTGCGAGCTCAGCTCTTCGGTTGCGTTTTGCTTGTGAAGGTTTACTTGTGCTGAGAAGCAGCAGCTTGGAACTGTGCAGTGCCCTGCTAGGAGATTGTTGCTGTTGGGACGAGCACAGCACCAGTAACAGGGAACATCACAAGCTGAACTATGCTCTTAAGGGTTTGTCTGTACCCAGTCTGCGTCAGGTTGGTAGCTTTGTGGTGGTGTTGGTGAGGACAAACAGAGGAGGAGCTGTGAATCTGGGTGTGCAACCTGTGAAAGAGCTGGCAGGTGCTTTGGTAAGGTGAAGGATGCGATGGCTGCTGTTGGATTTTCAGATAGATGTCAAGATCTCCCTTTGTTCCGCAGCGTTGCCATTGCCTTCAGAAAGCTTTGACGCTGTGGTTTCGGATATTCCATTCGGGAAGAAGTTCAAGATCACGAAAGACGTCCGATTCCTGCCAGATACTCTCCAGGAGATGGAGAGGTACGCGCGGCCTTTGTTGTAAACATAACGATGGTTTGTGATCTCGAGCGTTCACTCAGCTCCAGGTTTGCTTTATTCGAAACACTCTCCAGCTCTGTAATCTGATGCTGTGCAGGCTGTAAAGTCTGAGTCCTTCACTCGTCGGTTAGTGGCTGTTGTGACTTGTCTCGCGAGCTGATGGGAATGCAAGCCAGCAAGGAATGAGCTTGTTGGCTGAACCACACTCAGAAATATTCTTTCCACAGCACGCTGGTGAGAGAAAGAAGAAAGAGAAGAGGGTAACCTAGCCAAGCTGAAGGCGTAGATAGGCAAATAAAGCAATAATCCTTCCTCAGTTGAGGTCTGCGTAAAATCACAGGCTTTCATTTTGGGTGCACAACCAAGCTTTTACCAGCCTGCCTTGGCAGGAGGGATCTCAGACGGGAAAATGGTGAAAGGCATTTTCCTTTCTGGCAGTGTCCTGCAATAATCCAGCTAGCCACCTGGTCATCTTTTAGATGTCTCCTTTCATATCTCACTCTGTCATTTTGTGGCGGAGTGAAACCAAGCTAATAGCAGGCTGCCTCTAACAGGTGCTTCAAAAACTATCCGTCTCCTTCTTTAATTCCTTTGCTGAAAACAAACCTTTTCTGCAGGACCGGACTTCAGTGGGTGTTGATCACACTCAGGGCAGGAATGTGGCAAGGAGATGGTGAAGGAGGTTACATAGCTCCCCAGAATGGCAGGGTAATCTTACGCTGACCATCCCTCCTCTTGGCTTTGTTTGACATTCTTATTTTCTGGTCTCATTTATTCTGTTGGGTCGTCCTAAGCAAAATATCTCCTTGGGAAGGTGGAGGTGAGGCAGGGATCATTATCACGAGACTCCCACCAGTAAGGCCGTTCGATGCACTTGCTGTGAGCACAGCCAGGATAGTCTTTTTTTTCCCCTCTCAAAGCCAAGTGTAGCGTTTCCTCCTGTGCTAAGAAAAACCGAGTTACACACAATGGTGAACTTTCCTTGGTTTCCTGTGTTTGAGAGACTTCAAGGATCAGTGCAGCGTGGAAAGGACGGACCTTTTAAAGCTTTCGAAGGGAAAGGCCAGTGTCAGAATTGCCTTACCAATGTGAAAAGCTCTCTTTTGCTGTGATGGGAAGCTGTTCCTGTGCGTGCTGGTGGAGGCTCAGGGCTTGCTCCTCATTGTGCGGCTCAAAAATGGGTTTTGAAGCTGGTTGTGCCCCTGGTTCCTTGGTACAACATGAAAAGCAAAAAAGCTGAGTCCATCCTCAGTGCTCAACAAATAGAGAACTCCTGAGGTCAGAAATGTTTGGAAGTCAATAAAGGGCCCATTTTTCCCAATCAGCAAGAGGTATAAAGATGGGGAATTTAAATTCCCTTTGGGAATGTAGCTTACTGAGTTGAGCATTTAACATGCTCAGGTGTGATCCTGCGTGCAGTTGGCACCTGAAGTATCGCTGTTGTCGAGTTGTGCACAGATAAATGAATCCAGGCAGGACGAACACCTAACCTTTATTTTTTTTTTTCCTGCAATTGCCAGAGTACTTCGTGTTGGAGGGACCGTTGTGTTGCTCTTGAGTCAAGATCTCCATAAGCGCATGGACAGCATTACCAAGAGTGGTGAAAACCAATCTCCTAACACCAGTTCTGATGGTGCAGGGGAAACGACCGCTGTGGAGACCTCGAGTAGTGACGGGAATTCTTCCTCCGTGGTGAAAGGTGTTGAAGAAGCCTTTCTCAGCAGCAGACAGCCACGTTTTGGGTCGCTGGTGCTGGATGGCGTCTATGAAGTTAGCCTTGGCAAGACGGTCGCTTTCATATACAAATACAGGAAGGTCTCTGCTGCTGGGAATTAGTCACTTAGGTGCACTGCCTAAGGTGTACCTGAGTCCTGATATACTTGAAAGCAGCGTTGCAGTGAACTGGTGGAACCCTGCTGATCCAAACCCTGTGCCATTTGTTGGCTCACCTCACTTCGTGTGAACTACACTGTTGCTTTTCTCTTCAGTTTTTAGGAGAGGTGGAAGACACCAGCTCGAGCTTCAAACGTTTTTAACATAAAATAGTGTCACGAGGAAGAGTCCTCAAATCCTTGCTTAGGCAAAGCCTCCTAATATCATGAGGAGTTTATTCAGGAGAAAAAGACTTGACTTGCTGTACTGCAAATATTACATGTAATATTCCATGTAAATGGTTTTTCACCTTCAGCAATGTTTTTCAGAAGCACTTGTGAACAAGTCTCCAACTCTTCTTGAGGACCTGACGGAGGGCTTTCCTATGTCTCTTGCAGTCTTGTATCACTTTAAAGGTAGTTTGTGATCAATCTGAAATGTCGCTATTCAGATATTTTTTGAGTGAACAATAAATTATTTTTGTATTAATTCCTGGTGGAGTTAGCATGTGTCAATTGAGTGAGCTTTAGCTTTTTAGTGTGAAGACTTCTTTCTATGAAAACAATGCTTTTCCTTGCTTGCTAGTGCTGCTTGAATGGCACAGTGTAGCAGAAGGAAAAACTTGCACAGTGAACAATTAGAGTTGACTTCTGTCTGCGGAGAATCATATGGAAAAATTTTCCTGAAAAGGGAGAGGTCTTAATTCTTTCAGTCTATGCTAAAGGTATTTTGGGGGTGATAGTCTAATTCAAAGCTTTCCCAGGGTTGCTGAGCTGACAGTGAAGTATTTCTGTAGAGAATTATTGTAAATTGCTTTCAGATGGTATTTTGGATGAGCACTTGCAACTTGGCAAGCTGGGATGGACTCATGCATTGTGTTCCTTTGCTGTGAGGAGTATGGAGATACAATTAGAAGTGTCTGTCTGGGTTTTCTATGTTTTTTTTTCTTCTTCTGCTACATTGGCTGGGAAAGGGAAAAAACCCTGACTTTTCATGGTTAATTGCACTTCAGGAGAGTAAATCTCACTGCTGTTGAGAGCTGCTTGTGCAGCTCGTGTCTTGTCTCAGCTTGAACCTCCCAGCCTGGCTGAATGCATGGGGTTATGTTACCCGTGATGAGCTCTGCTCATCTCCTCGAACGCTGTGAGGTTCTGCTTCCTAAGTTGGCTGTGGCCCCTCTGGGTGGAGGTTCTGCCTTCTACCATGACAGCCACCCCCAGTTCAGCATCACTCATAGATATTTGTGCTCTTCACCCAAGGTGGAAACAAAATTTTTTTGTTAAACCTTCTCGGTGTTATGTTAGATGCATAAACCATTTTGAGAGTGTATTTCTGCACTCTGCTTATGACAAGACAAACATGCAAGCAGGTAACACCTGGCTCTAGCAGAACCTCACAGTGTTTGCTGAGAAACTGCTCTGTGCTCAGCAGCATGGCCAGGCACAGAGACATGGGCAAGACCAGCTCCAAAGCTGTGCTTAGTGCTGACGCTGGTTTGTCTTGTCATTGCTTCCTGGCATCTGGATTGCTCTCAGACCAATTTTCTGACCTATTTGGGTGTTAGTCTCCTTTATATGGCTCTGTTTCTTCTCCTAATTTCCACTGACTTTTTCTGGTATCGTTTAATTGATGGTTCTTGCATTAAGCTGATGCTCTCTGTTCTACCACTCTTCTCTTTCACTTCCTCTTCTTTCCTCTCCCACCCGTTTGCTCTTCAAGCAACCTTTCCTTCTCTCACTTTTCCCTTCTTCACTTCCAAACCCTGTGCTTACAATATTCACCCCTATTACTGCTTTTTGTTTTCATCTTGTACTACCCAACCTGACTGCTACTCTGAATGCTCAGCTCCTTCAGCAGCATCTGCTCAGTTCCTGACAGCCTGTGCCCCCTGCGAGGCAGCCCGAGGGACCTTCTGGGTTTCCAGTCAGCTCTTTCCTGTGCCCAGCAGGTGTGAAACACCTCTTCAGCAACAAATGTGTGGATGCTGTGTATCCAGGACAACGCTGGCTCTTAGGTGGTGGCAGAGGGATAGCAGTTTGGGATGAGTTGTGACAGATGCATCAATGTAGCACCGAAGTCCCTTAATTATGAGGACTTGCACTGTCAGCTTGAACGATGCCTGACAGATTAGCGTGGTGATCTCATCAGGTAACTTGCATGTCACTTCTCTTAAGCACTGGAAAATGCAAGGCTGCTCCTCTTCTAGCACCCACTGCCTCTCTGTTGCTGCGAGAGGCTTCTTTGCCCAGACAGAGAGGTTTTCGGGGGCTCTGACTTCCTGCTGCTTCGCTTGGTGTAAGCGCCAGGCTGTAACCCTTCTGGTTTATGAACTCTCTCTGCTTTGCAAGGGTGACCATTTCCAAGCTATGAAACTGCAGTTGCTGCAAATGATTTTGACAGAGGAGGGTATTTTACTAGATATTGTAGCTTGACAAAGAGCCTAACACCTCAGAAGCAGGGACAGGAATGGTTTAATCCTCCTCACAGCGTGGCTTGGGTGCCCAGGATGGAAACCTTGGTTATTTACAAATTACACGGGACCTTCATGTACAAAGGTTACACAAGCACACGCTGGTTTAAAAGAAAAAGGTGTGTTTGGGCATTCAGAATAGAAGGGGGGCACCAAAGCCTTCCTTGAAAATCAAATGCAAAAGGTACGGAATCATATAATTACACATGATGCCCTGGGGAAAGAAGTGTAATTCTGTCTAGGATTTATTTGGCAACAGTGGCTTTCCTTTGATTCCTTTATGAACAGACCCTTTAAAAATTAGAAATAGCCCTAAATTCTTACAGCAGCTTTCTTACCCCTTTAGCCTGCTGCTGCAGATGTCGTGCTCCTCACAGATGTAGCGTGTTGAGCTGAAGCATCTGATTCTGTGCCATCTCTGTCCTCTGAGAGCTGTCTCATTTTCTAATCTCTGCTGGGCAGCATGGGACAGCAGCTTGCTGAACCGGTAAAACGCGATGGTCGGATTTTGAAGAATCAAGCTTTTGTGCTTGGAATCCGGAATTTCGTTTTCCCTTTGCTTCTGTTTCTTTTAGTAAGTCCTGGGGATGTTTTTCAGCCATCACTGGATGGTGTTGGCAGTGGGCGAGCAGTCACACAGAGGATTCTCTGGTGGACTTCAGCTGCATCATCTTGCTCCTGCTAATGAAAGGGTGAGCTGTGCAAAGACACCTGCCTGCTGCTATAAATCCCCGACTGCACCAGGCCCAAAATACAGAGCAGCTGTATCCATGTTCTGTGTCATCAGGAAGGCTGTAGATGAACTGGGGGAAGTAGTTCAGGTCATGTGCAGTGCTGGCTGCATGAGGGCGCAGAGATACGGTGCAAAATATGCTTGCAAATGAAATAATGGTATTGGTATTTGGGGATGTAGCGTAGCGTGAATAACTAAATAAATGTTAAGCCTTACTAATCAAATAACTTGCACCCAGCTTTGTTGGTATAAGTTATCTCGGGTAGCACACAGGTTATAATTACTGTTATTCACGGAGTTCCATTGTGTTGTTACCCAGTGACACAAGACTAAGCTGTAGCTCTGTGGCTGTGAGTTATAATCGGTTAACTTCTTGGTTTCTACTTTTAAGACTGAAGGAGTCTCCTGTGTGACTTCAGTCAAGCCCGCCCTTGCAAACCAGGCAAAGTACCCAAAGCTTCCACCTGTGATCAAACCTGGTCCAAGGGGCAAAATCGGATCGAGCAAGCTGGAGCTGTGGTGTGGAATCCCCTCTGCAGGAGCAGAGCCTGCTGCGTGCCTCAGGGGAGCCAGGAATTTTTTTTTTTTTTTTTTTTTTTTGCATGTGCTGCACGTAATCTGATCTGGAGGTTATAGAGCAGGTAATCTACCTTTGTGGGTGGCCCTCGGCAGCCTCCCATGGCGTAACTCTGCACAGAACCACTGGGGCTAAGTCAGTCCCCAGCTGTCTGCAGGCACCCGTCTCCCTGCCTCGGGTTTCTCTCGGGTCACTCTTCATTAGGCATTTTTCATTAGGCTATGTTTTTCATTAGGCAGCTAAATTAGCCATGCACAATGAGCCTTTCCTCAGGCCTGTGCTTCCCAAACTCAAAAAAAAAAATAAATAAAAGTATGCTGTGCATTACAACTACTGAAATCAAAGTATTTCCTTTGGCATGAGAGAAAGCATTGTACATAGCATTGTGAGTTGGGATGGTTAAAACTTGCATTGGTTTCTTGTTGGGGGATTTTACCTTTTCTTCTTTAAACAACCTTTAACTTCACAACTAAGATTTTTTGTGAAAGTGTTCCCCTTTCCTATTTCAGCATTAAGTATTTAGTACAACACCAAGGACTGCAAGCTGCAGACTGTTCTGCTCTGGAGAAGAGAGATCATTTCATACGTAAAGGGGAGGGAATGGTTGTTTTGCCCCTATGGTCCTGTCCTGCTGCTGCATGAGGCCTAAAATACATTTCAGTTTTGTTCTTTTTTTTTAATTACTGGTTATTCCACTTGTACAAGTGAATGACTCGCTTCACGCAAGGCACAATAACTGGAGATGAGAAGGAAAGGCGTGCTCCACTTACCAGCGTTGCACGGTGCCTACCCAAGGGAAACCTGATGAAGTCTTCACCTGTAATTAGCTCACTAGAATGCAGCATTACCATTACCTGTCATCAGGAACAGACAACCTGTGACGTGCTGGGTGAGGCTTTTCTCCCAAAAGAAGCTGACTGCTGCCACAATGCACCTGCAGAGAACAGCTGCAGCCGTGCCCAGGAAACTTCTCAAGTCTGTTGCCACCAAAACTGAGAAATAAAAGGTGGTTGTTACTGTGGACGTTCCTTCCCTCACAGCAAAAAGGGGAAGGATGCTTAGAAAACAGGCACGAGCACAGCTGGCCTGTGCCAGGCAGACCCACATTAGGAGGTAACCCCAGACCAACAAGCACCTGTAAATAGAAAGTGATCTCGCCATGATCAAACCAGTGAAGCTGGTGGTTTTGTAGCTGTGCTGTGAACTTCCCAGTATTACACGAGTCATTTAATCATACGACTTTGGCCGTGTAAGATTCAGGATGTGGGTGCAGCAGGGATTTATGCAGACACACCGTGATACACTTTGTTCTCTATTTCCTCCTAGAGTTAAATTTAAAGTAAGTTGGACAGACAGAAATGCTCCAGTTTCTAAACGCCTGGGAGTTTCCATTCAGACAGGTTCTGCCATAATTGTTTAGCGTGTAGCTTCTGACGTCAGCTCCTGAAACATCTGCTGCTGGATGTCCTCCAGAGACACCAGAAAGCACATTTCCAGCCCAAGGTCCACAGACTCTTGCAGAAGCTAGGGGAAAGGCAACCAGCTTCCATTCAACAAGCTTAAAAACATTTGTGTGTGTCCCGTAAGCAGAAATGAGGATGAGCACTGCTGATGGTGGGGCCCCGCTGGGACCCTGCCTCCTCGGTGTCTCATTTCTGCCTTTTTCATGTGAAATGGAGAGCACGGGCTGTGCTGATCACTTACGGAGCAGATGCCATTTGTTCTGCTGGATCATCTTCGTCAGGTTGATGAGGATGTTATGTAAGTGTTTTGGCTGGGAGAAGTGGTACTCGATGGAGCCGCATTTCTGAGCGATGCCTGCCAGAGAGGAAGGTGGAGGTGTTCCCAAACCAGGCACCAAAATAGCACTGGTCCCCCTGCTCCTGGTGCTCACCCTTGTCGTACACCTTTGTCCTTCCCATCCCTTTGACACATGATCACTCCTGCCCACTCTTTTTATCTGTCCTGTTCATCCCAATCTCCCACATCCAGAGGCAACTAGGCCCTCAAAATAGCCTCGCTCTCTGTGCTTCCTTTGGGGCATGAAGGCTTCGGATCCAAGTGGTGGATGGATGGGCTGTGAGCACACCCAGCCCCAGTCAGGTGTCTTCTGTGGCTGCAGGGAGGGCTGGTGACCCCTGGGGGCACCACAGTGATTCAAGTGGGGGATCTCTTAATGTAAGAGCTGTTTCTGTGCCTCCTGGTGTGTGTGAGCTTGGCTGAAGCTGGTGGGCACTGAAGGAGGTTCTCCTCTTCCATCTAAGAGTGTGTCCAGAGAGGGGTTAGGGAGCTGGTGAAGGGCCTGGAGCATGAGTCCTGTGAGGGGCAGCTGAGGGAGTTGGGGGAGTTTGGTCTGGGGAAGAGGAGGCTCAGGGGAGACCTCATTGCTCTCTGCAACTGCCTGAAGGGAAGGTGTGGGGAGCTGGGGGTCAGCCTTTTTTCACAGGTAACCAGTGATAGGACCAGAGGGAACAGCCTCCAGTTGCACCAGTGCTTTAGGTTGGAAACGAGGAGACATTTCTCCTCAGAAATCGCCAGGCGTTGGGATGGGTTGCCCAGGGAGGTGGTGGAGCCACCATCCCTGGGGGGGGGGGGGCGTTCAAGGAAAGGCTGGACGTGGTGCTTGGGGACATGTTTCAGTGCGTGACGGTGGTGCTAGGGGAACAGTTACACCAGACGACCTGGGAGGGCTCCCCCAACCCCATGGCGGGCTGACAGCTCCCCCTAAACCCCCTCACGCAGCGCCCCCCTCAGTAACCCCCATTTCGCCAACGCATGCGCCTCACGGCGGGGCGGAGCGGGGCGGCTCGAGGCGGGGCAGCAGCGCGCAGGCGCGGTGTGGCGGCGCGGCGCCATGTTGCCTGAGCGGGGCAGGGGGCGGCGGTGAGCGCTGCGCGCCGGGCACCTCCCTCCGCCCTCACCCCCCCCCTCCCCCTTCCCCTTCCCCCGGTCCCCTCCCGGGACCCTCCCCGGCACCATGAGCGGCGGTGGCGGCGGCCGGGTGTGCGACCTGTCCCGGCGTAACCCCCAGGAGGACTTCGAGCTCATCCAGCGCATCGGCAGCGGCACCTACGGCGACGTCTACAAGGTAGCGGGGCGGGGGGGGGGGGGAAGACGTTAAAGTCCGTGTTAATTTTTGGGGTGGCCGTTGGTGAGCGTTGTCCTGGTGGCTGTCACCGTCCCCGTCCCCTCAGGGGGGTCCCTGAGGCAGCCCCCCCCTCTCCCCCCGTGTCCCTTTTACCTGGGAGACGTCTGCCCAGAAATGAGCAGCTGCTGTCACGATAATCCTTTATTTTACCTCAAAATGTTGCTTGTACACCTCTAAAAGGTGAGGCTGGGCAACCTGTGGTGTCAGGGGAGGCATTGCTGAGGCTGCCTGGCGTCAGCTCCCTCCTTAACGCCGACCCCACAAACGCAGGAAAAGCAGAGCTAAACTAAATCACCCCGACATAACTTAATCTTTATTATTTTCCTCATATTCTCTGCTTTCCACTTGCCGGTGGTGCACCTGGGGTGAACCCTTGGTGGTGAGGACACGGCTCCCCGGGGTGCCGGGGCAGAGGGGAGGATCGAGGTTGGCCGCCTGTGCAATCCCTCTGCAGCCTTGCCTCAACCGGGTGCTCCCCGGCTGCCTCTGGTTTTGTCATCCCAGGTGGTTTGCTTCAGGAGATGTCTCTGCGTAGGCAGGGCTGTGACAAAAGGTTTGGAGGTGTCCCACAATTTGAGGTTCCGCTGTGTGTAAAAGGAGTACCGACTTTACCTCTGATGTGAAGTGAATGTGCCCAGCACGAAACCTTGCTTGGGTTGGGGCAATTTGGGTTTAATCTCAGCTCGTTTGAATACTGGAAGCTTCAGGACCTCAATCCTCTTGTTGTTGTGCCCTTTGAGCACTAACTCCCTACTTTATTAATTCCTTAACTGAAAAGATTCATTGTGTTGCTTTCCCTACCTTGCCAGCTTGCTCGGAGTATTTGTGTACGATGCTGCTGTTCTAATTACCCACGCCTGCTTGCTCCACTCTCCGGCTCTTGTTTTTCTGCAGGCTGTTGTCTCGATGTTCTCAGCTTTCTTGCAGTTTAAAGCTGGCCTGTTGACTCTGTGCTGCCTTATTGATCACATCTTCTCAGTGCTCCGTGTGTGACTTTGATGGATACGAGTTAACTGTCGTCCGTGTTCACAGCTTAATTTTCAGGACGTTACCTCTAACCACAGAGCGAGCGTCTCCATTTGCAGTACCAGTATACATAGCAAACCTGGTCATTTTCCATGCCATTGACAAGGTTTTCTCGGTGGTTATCGTACATAGATTGCTGTCACCTTCAGTTCGCTGCTCATTTTTCATTTATAACTTATTGGGGACACGACATACAGCTCATGTGGCAGCTGAGATGGAAGGAAATATATTAGAACAACGATACGCTAGGCCAGCATTATAGTTATTTACTTCTTGATGAAAGAGAGAGAAGCACTTCCTAGCTTTCTGATCAGGTTCCGGGCAGCGTAGGGAAAATGGGATGTGCTTTTCTCCTGGCTGAATTACCGCGTGTTTCATTTTGAGGCAAGGTGTTGCCCAAGGTGCCTTCAAAGAGGAGCGTGAAATTAGCCTGAAAATAATAATGCGAGCTGGTTGCTGGTAATGTCACAAAGAGGAAGTAATGCAGCCGTATGTGTCATCTGCATGTGAGCTTTATCCTAAATTTGCGAGGAGTTTAATGAAACCCTTTTGATTTGCTTCATCCTATCTTCCCTAGCTGAACTTGTAGTTGATGAAATAATTGGGTGAAGCTGAGATTAGCTGTGTGAACGTGGCACTCATCGGTGGTGGGATTTCAGCAGCTCTGATCCAAGCACTGGATGTACTTTGGCAGCTTCAAACTATACTCTGTAACTTGTGTTTTTGCACCCTGAACAGGGAGAGAGCCTTGTAGGGAGGCATTTCTGCTGTTGGTAGGTAGGGATTATTGCCTTAGTAAGATGACAATCTTGTTATGTTGACATTCTTACTAAACGCTGACCTTTCTGTAACCTGCTTTCCTGGCAAAGTTTGGAGGAGCTGAAAGCTGAGCAGACTGGCATCTACTTCCTTGATCCTTTTTCGTTGAACTGAGCTACAGCAGTGCGTGGGCCTACGATTATCTAGGTGAAACGCGTGATCTGCTGAAAAAAATAAAACAGGTAGAGTATCTACTCTGAAGGTTTCTGATTTTAAACTCAGAGTGGGTGGTGTGGACTGAAGGAAGGAATTTTAGTGGGAATGAGGATGTGTGTCGGGTTGTTACCGCCCCACTGGCAGGAGTCCCGCTGTTTGGATGGCACCTGGAAACATGCTGGTGCACGGCAAGTAGTAGATTTTGGACTTAAAACAACGTTTTGTAGTTATCCGCCCTCCCACCCAAGTTCAGGTTTCAAAGAGGACTTGGAGAAGGTGATAGTGAGTTCATAGTAAGAAAAGTAACGGGGAGCTTCATCGTGTGGTTAGTTCTTTATCAGATACGCATAGCCAACAATATCTCTTCTAACCAGCACGAGTTCACTGCGGGAGATGAAGTTTTACCTGGATTCCTGAGTGATTAGTGCATTGTAGGGACATAATCACAGGACACAATGCAGTTTTTCAGTGAGGGTCTGGAAGAGACCTAAAAAAATTTATTTTTTTAAGTTTTCAGAGAAGATATGTTACCGTGACAGACAGGTAAAACACTAACATTACAAAGCTCTCATTAGGTGCCTAAGTAAAACATAGGACTGAAAATCTATTCTCTTGTCAACAGCTGTCTCCTGTCAGGATTGGTAAAAGAAGTCTGCAGTGAAATCAAGTTAATACCTTGGAGTTGGTGCATTTGTAACATACATAGCACAGCTGATCTGCTAATAGAGCTTTCTTGGAGCTGAGTAGTCTTTAGTTTTGCTTATCACATTTTCACTTTTCTCGTTTTGTTTCCTATGTCTCAGTAAACTCCCTTGTCAAGTAATTTAGCTTCCTATGCAATCTGGCTTAGAGACTGGCAGCGTAATTACTTTTCTGATTGCAGGTACGTGTCAGCAAAATGCTTGATTTTCATCTTCTGTTTCTGATGAATTTTTTCAGCTGAAGTGAGACCTGCAAGAAAGGGTGAAAGCTTGTTCTGCTGCCAAACCAGTCATTTCTGCCTGCTGTGTTTGTGTTTCCCTGTGAAGCACTGTTCCATCGCGTGGCACGGTCAGCATAATGTAAAAGAGGGTTTGGACTTTTCATTTGTGAAACAAGTGCTATCTGACCCTGCTCAGTTGGAGGAAATACTTCTGGTATTAAATGAGGCAGTTGCTTAATTACTGCTTTTTATTTCATCTCCGACTTTGAAATATTTTTATGTCTTGATATGAAAATGCCAATTTAATCACCTCTGTACCCAAGCCCTCTGTAATTTATGATATGCTTTTTGGTCTGGAAGTGCCATGTGCAGTGTTGGCTATGCTAATAATTTAAATCACTGTGCTGTAAATTGCTGATTTGCTCCTACCCTAACACCTTCCTGTTTGGCGGTAACTGCATTTGAAGTGTATTCCAAGGCAATTGCAGGTCCGTTTCATTTGTCCATATCATTCATTTTTATCACAGCATATCTTAAAAAAAAACAAACAAACAACATAAACAGCTTCATTTGCCATCTTACAGGGTAGACCTTGCCACAGTTTTTCAGCATCTTATAAAAGGAAGGACCTTTCTTTCCCTTTTGCTGAAGCCCATATATTTATGAGGCTCAGCGAGGCTGTTTCTGCAAGGGTATCAGTTATATCGTGGCTGTGTTACTTCAGCTATTTGTGTTATTTCTGGTTTCAGTGAGCTGGCAGATGAAGACGCAGAAATTTGTAGTGCTCACTCTGTTTGATGTCTCCTTTTAAACTGAGCCTGATTTTCTGATCTCCAGTCCTTTGGCCTGGGTGTTTGTAGGGAGAGTAGTCGTGTATTTACCAGCTCAGCTACTGCACACTGAAACTCTCAGATTCTGTGAGTGTCTCTAGGAAATGCTTGAAGACTTGTTCTGCTTTCTGCTATCAACTTCGTTTCAGACTGTTTTTTGAGAGCTCCTCTGTGGTGCTTGAAGGGAATATGTCCACACTAGATTAACCTGAGGAGCCTTCCATTTTGCAGAGTCACACGCACAGTTCGTTTCTCTCACGTGGCTGAGTGCCCTTGCTTCTCTTGCCCGGGGTGATGCAGTAAGCTATCAATTCTTGTACGTCTCCTCTCCTGCGATATTTAAACTGTGACTTTCAGTTGTGTGCTTTGGGATGCACATTTTAGTCTTCCTTTCTTCTTCTGTGCCTTACAGCTGCTCAAGCTCCTTTTGACTTTGCTGGGAGTGAATCTCTGTTTGGAAGGATCTCTGTTTCAGCTTCGGTAGCCTTTTGAAGCTTGTCAGGCAGGCAGAGAGGGTGGACGTCCTCCCATCCATTTTTTTTTCCTGCATTGAGTACTATTGGGTTTGATTTCCGTGGCTGTAATTTCCTTAACCAAGGAGCGCCCTGCTTAGGGATTTTGTTTGCTTTAGTTTAGGGTCTCTTTGCTTAACAACATCCCTTTTAATCAAAGCATTGCTTTCTAAAATTGCAGCTCCGCCAGGCTTTGGTATCGTGCCTCCTACCAGGAGGTGGAACGTGGTTTATTTTTATCCTAACTCCGAGCGGTTCAGTTCGGGTTAATTACAGCTGTGACTTCGTACCATGGGCTGACCTGATGTAACAGCTTACGTTTACCCAGGAGCCGGGGGATTCCCTTCCCTATTCCCAGCTCTTGTCTCCGCTCCCACGGCTTATCAGCGCTGCCTGAGCCGCTGCGATGAGCTAACCCGGCAGAAAAGCAACCAGAAAAAAAAAAATCAGGTAGAGTGCTGCTGGCTGAGAGCTGAATCAGCTCCTGGGGCTGCAGCCACAGGCAGTGGGGTTGGGGAGCTGTTGGGGTGCAGTGCCCTGAAGAGTGGGGCCGAGCCGGGTCCTTGGGTGCTGTGCCCAGGTTACCCCGTGGCGCAGAGGCCTGTTCACAAGCTGCTTGTCCATGTCTCGTTCAGCAATCCTCGTGGGAAGGAGTCAGAAGGAGAAGCACCCTGCTGTCGCTGTCTCAGACTGCTTTTTGGCCTATTTTTTCTCACAGCGTTGTGCGCTTCATATTGCCAGCTTCCAGTTGAGCGACAAATATAAACTTGGCAAGAGATTTACCTCTTTGGACCTTGGATTTTATGTCTATACTGCACAGGCCTCTCCTTTTTATAAGCGTTGGGGCATATATTAGGTGGGGTACTACGTACTGGCCTCCCTCTTCTTTTTTTTGTTCCCCTCCTTTTCTTGTCAGACCCGTACTGTGCACATCTTCTGCCTGGCTGCTGCCTCCTGCACAGAGCCCATCTGACGGCTGCCCTATTTCATTGCTTTTCCACTCTCTGGGCTGGAGGCCTTTCCAATTGTGAGACATTTTGGATATCCAATCTTTGTATAAGGCGTTAAAAAAAAATAGGCTTCTCTAGCTTGTATTTATAGTGGGTGGCTGTTTTTGTGCAGCGTTTTGATCTGACATCCTCCTGCTGTCACAGAGACAGCAATTATCTGCTGTTTAAACAGTCAGTGCTCCTTCAGCTCCACTTAATGGTTGCTTCTTCATCGTTGCTTTTTGTTTTGTTGTTTCTCTTTTATCCTCCCCAGGTACGGCAGCCTCTAGAAGAGCATTGCTCTTCCAGGCACCGCTTAGGATAAGGAGCTGTGTACAGTTTTTTCCAGAGCAGATGTTGTGGAAGTGCTGTGTACAGTGAGCAGTATGACTGCGTCTTGATGCCAGGCCAACAGCAGCATCTTTGCTTTGGAAAACCTGTGTAATGCGTTCACCCTGGCTTAGCTCACTCCTGGAAGCAGGCAGGTGAATTGTACACCAGTTTTGATGTCTAGATGGCCATCATTACCGCAGCGTGACCTAAAATAGGGGTTGTATTTCCTGAAATTTGTGTTTGCAGGAATTAGTTGCAGGCTCCTGCTCCTAGAGATAGGGATGGGAGGAGGAGTGGCCAGCTGCTGCTGCTACTTGATCATCACAAAGGCTAGGAACCCAGGCAGAAACCCAAAATGAACGTGTGTTTTCTGACAGCATGAGGCTCTCTGAATTTATTTTTTGCTGACTCAAAAATACTTGTTGAAAATTGTCCTTCAGCCATCTATACCTTATTTATGCTCTAATTTCAAAATCCGTAAGTAATTTACAACTTTACTGTGATTATACTAAAAGAAGGCTAAAGGCAGTGTCCTCAGCACGCGGAGTTGTTGTATGGTACCTATACAAGTACCCTCCAAGTAGGGGTTGGAGCCAGCTGCCCTTTTCGGTGCGTGTTGAGAAAACTTCACATATGTTATGCTTTTTAATCTCTCATTCAAATGAGTTCAGGCAAGGAATTGTTTCTCAACAGGTGTTTTGAAAGGTATTTGATGAACTCAGGTAATACCTGTCAGGGTACCTGATCTTCATCTGTTGCAAGGAGCCCTTGTAGCACTGCTATCAGGACGATCACACGCTCAATATTAATAACCCAAATGGAGTCGGTTACCAGCTGATAACTCATTCAGATTGTTGACTTCAGTTCATATTGTCTCAGGGAAAGATTCGTGCCCTTAAGCAGCTGGTAGTCAGCCCTTTCTGAGGATGTTGGTGACATTAAATGAGATTTTGTTCCTCCTTTCTGGTTTTCATGAGCCCAGGAGGGTATTGGCTGAGAGAGCGGCTGGCTCTCCAAGGAGTCCCATTACTGCTGGTGATAAAGGAGGAAATCTGAAGCTGAAAATGCTGAAAAGACTCAGCATTTGTTCTTTCCCGCTCACAATTTTGAACAGTTCTTCTATGTCTTGTTCTCAAAAGAAGAAAAACCTTTGCAACAGGAGGGGACGGTATAAGCCGCAGGGTGTGGAGAGTGCAGGTTTGGCGAGGCTGCCCGTTGCTCACAATTTATTCTGGCATTATGCACATCCTGCTATGGATATATCTGTAAAGCCATCTCTACTATCGATAGCTTTCTGGCATCCCCACCACATGGTGAGTAATGGCAAGTATGCTCTTATGTTTTATTTGGTCACATTTGCTCCAAAATGTTCATTAGCTCCTACCCAACTTCTGGCTTGAGTGCCATGGCGTTGTGCAGAGCATAGTGACCTGTGGAGCCGTAGTCAGAGAAAGAAAGTCCTGACAGCTGAACGTAGCATGGGATGGGGGATGGAATTTACCAAACAGCTTGTTTTTTCTGTTGGACTAGCAACATCCCTGAAGCCTCCGAAATGGGTTTCCTGCTTGGCTTGCACATCCCAGCTGAATGCAGGATGCGTAACTACAGGATCTCATCACTGGTGTCCGCTACAGTTGTGTCTAATTGATTGATCTTTCTAGCACAAGCTGTCCCAAAATGTCTTCTAGTATTAGCGAGATGATTTTATGTCCTCTTTAAAGCTTAAGTAATCCTTTTTGTTAACTGCGGAGGTTAAAAAAAAAATCTGCCCTTCGATTCATGATCATCTTGTTTCTGTTTGTTTCTTGCTATGAAAAGAATGTGGTCGGGAAAAGAGCTAAGGAGTACAAAAAAAAATCTTAGCTTGTGCTTCAGTGTTGCTGCTTTCTGTCTCGCGTTGCCTTCATTCTCTGTTACAGATGAAAGGGAACTCGTATCCTCGCTATTCCTAGTGTCTGTAGCATCTTTGTTCCACCACAAAGCGATGATTGGAGACACCGCTGCCATCCGTGGGGCGGGCAAGTAATGGCTTACAGGAAAGGCCGTCAGGCAGATGCTATTTTTTAGCTCTGTTCTTTCTATAATCTATGAAGTTCGGGCTGCTCTCTGCCTTGTATAGGATTCCACTGATTTCAGGATCTATTCATAACCATCTGCTTACAAATTATTCATGAATGCTTGTACTCCCAGCTGTACAGAAGAGCATGGCCACGGCAAGGAACAAGGAGAAGTTTGAGGTCAGCTGTGCAAGGAACTACCTGGGTACACCTCTAAAGATAGGAACACACGCTGCGTTTATTTCCAGACTCAATCGCTGGCTATTTTTCAGAGCCTTTTGTTTTCTGTCTTGTTTCTTTTCCATCACATCAGCCAGCTCTCAAGCTGCTGTTCAGAGTCGCTACCTTGCAGCGTTTGGTGAGTCTCACAGCCTTGTAAAGCAGTACTGCGGATCAGATCACTGTTTGTGTTCTTTCTGGTGTTTTATGAAGCTATTTTTAAAACGTATAGTGAAGGGGGGGGCTCAGTAAAAGCCTTGAGTTGCTGAATGACTTCAAAATGAGATCATTGGCAACTTAAAAGCTGGGTGCCTATCTGCATCATTAAATTCTGCAGTTCTGCAGAACTGGCTTTTGTTGATTTGACAGTGGATTGGGCAGGGAGCAAAAATGGGACTGACCTCAGTCTGTCACACAGCTCCAGGCACCAGCGCTCCTCTGGAGCTCCTCTGGAGCATCTTTCAGGAGCTGCTGCTTTGGGGCTGGGGATGGCTTCTTTGCCTTCTCATAGCTGGGTATGAGAGCATTGAAGCACAGCACAGATGGCTCCCTGATTTTTCTGTTAGGAGTCAAGTGCAACAATTCCAAAAGATACATCAGTATTGTCATTATTTATATTGATTCTTAATGGCTTCTGAAAAAAACAGCATCCTTGTTTACTCAGTAGAACACAGGCTTTAGCATGACAGAGCCCTGTACAGAATGCAATTAAGCTGCTGAGTAATTGCTGCTGAAGTTGCACACACACACACAGCAGCTCAGTGGCCAAGGGAAAGGTTGTTTTAATTCTTTCTAGCTCCGTTTGCCAGCTTGTTTGCTTAACACCCTTACAGAAAGGGCAGGATGCTGCCACTGACTGTGAGTAAGGATCAAGGCGCAGGTAGGAAAACAAGAGCAGAAAGTGTTGCACTGCTCCCTTGGGAGCCTCAGGAGCTGTCACAGGCTCAGCAGGGCAGAGCACGTGATGCTCCCGAGGCTCTGCTTTGAGATCTGTGTATATTATAATTACTTCTCAAGCAATAGCTCAGTGGCCAGCTAGTTATGGAATTTAACATGGAAGAACAGCATGAACAAGGACTTGCCTTATTGGGACCGGCGTGTGCCACTGCAAAGTTTATAGCTGCAGAGCTCAGTGCCAATTAGCTGCTTAATGTGTTTGTGAGATGGTTGGCTTTGTCAGGAGATAAGAAATCCGGCATGAGAAATGCTGTTGGAAGAATCCTTCCCACAAACTTGCAGTGGAGAAGAGCTTGCTATCTTTGGAATTTTACTGTTTGGTTCAGTCGTGAAGTACAGGCATAGATTATTCTACATAAGTGTTTCAGATATAACAACTCAGTAACGAAGCTCACCTAATCAAATGATATGCTGTAAGCCCAATAAGAATAAACGCATAGTGTATTTAGAAGACAACTCTAACCTCACGTTCAACATAAATGTACAAGATGTTTTAATTTATTGGCTCCTCCTGAGGCTGTTTTGCTTCAAAATAACCCCAACAAATGATTTCATTGTTTCAGACCCTTGTGTATGTCAGTCGCTCTTTGACTCCGCATTGTCAGAGAATTTCAAGTGGAGAGTGCAGAAATGATTGCTGTGTTCTGCTCTCTAAATACTGGTTTTGTTTGTTTTTTTCCTTGTAGGCTAGAAATGTCAACACGGGTGAGCTAGCAGCAATCAAAGTAATAAAACTAGAACCAGGTAAGTGTTTCCTAAGTGAAATAATAGGCCACTGAGACTAAATATTTTCATGCTTAAAATGCATTTTTGCAAAATAAGTTTAATTCATTGATTGAAAAAATAGATAATTGCTGCTTTTTTTTTTTTTTTTTTCAAGCATAGAAGAAAATAGACTGTTCCAAAAATAACAAACGTGATGAGCAAGATGTGGGAGAAAAAATGTAATGTGGAGAGGGGGGAAAAGTAATTGGAGAATAGTTAAAGGACGGCTGATTTAAAAAAAATAAAATAAAATAAAATCAGGGTGAGTTGGTTTTTTGGTCTTAAGTACAATATTTTTGACCCAAGTGGTACAAAAATCTGCAGAGAACAAAAGAAATAAGGAAGATAGCAAGACAGAAAAGAATTCCACTGGGGAAAGTATAGAGGGAGAAATTATAAGAAGGAAGAGTGACATAATAGGTGAGCATTAGCTTGATTATTGGAAATTGAGTAAACTCAATTTGGCATTGAGTAAATTAATAACTTAATTTTTTTATTATTAGTTATTAATAGTTATTATCAATAACTTAAATTTTTTATTATTGAAAATAATAACCGATAAATAACTATTGGTGTTCCATTTACAGATTAATGCTGGGGTGGGTGGTAGAATATCTGAAGTATTACCTGATTTTATCTTTAAGGTCCGTGCAGCCAAGAAGGGGAGGATGTCACTGCATTCTTCCATTTTTCTCTTAAATTCTGGAAGCGATTAGAAATGTATGTGTATAATGCACACCCATTTACTAATAAATAAGTTCAAGATTGGACAGTATGTTACAGTGTACTTCCAGAAGTGTATATTCATCACGCATCTCGTGCTCAGACTGAAAGTTGTGGTCTCAGATTATCTTGTCAAGTTCTGCTACTCTAATGTTTCATGACAGTTCCCACCGCTGGAGTACGTGGCTGTGCGTAACGCGGGTTCTCAGCTCAGCTGAGACGAGCAGCCGTGCTGTGGCTCCCTATGGAACTATAGAGATAAAACAGGGAAGGAAACTTGCATAGTGCAGAAAGAATTGCAAGAGTTCAGACCAAAAGGATGTCAACCTTTCAAATAACACGAGTTTTTCTCAGCTGCCTTCTTTCACTCTCTCAGAAGTGTAAAATGACTTGTTGCACTGAGCTGAATCATGCAGGGTGTGTGATATGAACAGCAGACAGTCTGAGGATGCGCCGCAGCTCAGCAAACTTGCTCTCAAGCTACACTGACAGGGACAGAGAGTGGCATCTTGCAACTGAATCGAGTAATTCTGGCAGCTTTTGGATACCGAGCGGTGCACAGAGTGAGCTTTAGTTGCCCTGTTTGCTTGGTGAGCTCAGTTTCGCTTTGTAATTGTCACTTCTGGTTGTGGTAGGGGATTGACTCACAGCTTCATGTGGGCAGCATCCGTGTTCCAGAAGTGTAGTACTGGCTTCCTTCCTATGTTTTGCACATTTGGGGACAGTGTGAAGACGAAGGATAATCATTTTTAGGTGCTTATGCTGCTTTAATATTCTGAAAGCAAATGAAAGCACTAGTCAAACGCTGAAGGAGTCACAGATACCTGTGACTGTGGAGATACCTGTTACATGGAGATACCTGGTTTTATGTGAAAACAATTTCTTGTTTGTGTTCGTATGGCTAAAGGTTAACCCAGGATACAGTGAGCCATCAGCAATAAACCATGGATACCAAATGGCTGACTGTGAAGTTACCTTACAGCTTGTGATACCAAATTTGCTTTTAGTGAACAAAATCCATGTGAACATTGGATTTGTGGTTAAGAATTACCAAATTGTTAGATGACCCATACGGCATGTATGGGAAAACATAACAGATTCGCTTAGATAACAGTTTGGTCGGTTTTCTCAGAATTCGTTGCATTTGAAACTTAACAGCCATGCTAAGTGATTTGGGGTTGTGACAACTGATAAATGTAAGCTTATTGTCTGTATTGAGTTTTTTAGACAACAGCTTTGCTTTGGGTTTAGAAACCCTTTCACTTACGCTGGAGTGTACTACAGCAGTAGACTAAAAGAATTTTGATGTTCTTTGAATTTTCATGTTTCTGCAATTTGCTTCAAGAGTTTAAGCTGTTCATGAAGATAAATGATTATTTTAGGCCTTCAGGCTTGTTTTGGGTATCAACTCATTGAAGTTGGCAAGAATTAGTTGGTTTTGTACTGCGTATGTCTAGTAAGCATGCAAACTTCAAAGGAATTTCTTTAGAAATAACGTACCAGGCTAGCTATAATTTACTATGCCTTGAGACATTTCAGAGGAGACCTGGTGTAAGACAATGAACAGCAAGAGAGTGTTTGACATGTTTCTTACAAAAATGATTATTTAGAAGGCTATCAAACTTGTGTTATTGACGTTGTCTTATATATTGATGTCTTTTCACCTTCTGTAGCTTAGCTATGAAATCCGTGCATAACACCACCAAAACAAAAACATCTCTGGGAAACAGAGTTGGGATTTACAATGTCATACATGTCTCTCTCTGTCTACATCTGCTAAGAACCTTTTATAGAAAGACAGGTACAACCTAAGTACCAAATAGCAAGATCAATGAAACATCTATGGCAGTGTTTTATCTGGACATAGTTTATGCACAGTCCATAAAATGAGCTCAAGGAGTTTACTGAGAAGTCTCAGCAGTGTGTTGTTTTTTGTTCAGAAAGGTGATGAGTCCAATGACTCTTGGACATGTGGCCAAAAAATGCATTGCTTTGTGATGTCTTAAGGACCTGGGATATTGTCAGGGCATGTGCAGATGGACACAGTGGGGCCTTGGGGAAATACAATTTAGTAAGAGATGTGGCCCATATCTTAAGACGTATCCACAGATGTCAAGTCCAACTGTCCTAGAATGAGACTTCTTTTTGTAAGAATATAACTACTTATTGCGAAAGCCTCGCTAATTACTATTGCTTTACAGTTGCAGTACGTGAAACTGGTCGACAATTAGTTTTAATTACTCAAAATGCTTATTTTATAAACATGTACTGAAAGCCTAGTTGAGATGCGGGTATGGAGCAGGCCAATGAAAACATGCATTCTTCTGCTTTTTAGGAGAAGATTTTGCTGTTGTGCAGCAGGAAATCATTATGATGAAAGACTGTAAACATCCAAACATCGTTGCTTATTTTGGCAGCTATCTCAGGTACAGTTTGTTTCTTTTGTTCACTTTAAGAATGCCTGTATATTGCCTTGAAAGGGACAGGTTCTTAGAGCGACTTAAGTAAAAGTTAAAAAAACATAAAACGTGACTTAGCAAATAAATACTATCTACTTGCATACTTTTTTCCCATATACTTCTTCTGCTTGCTGCAATTGCCCTCTATAAATAATATTTTAATGGCAATGTAGTCACGTTTTCTTGGAAACAAGTTGCAGTTTAAACGCTTTGAATTGAATGTTACATGGAAAATTAAGCAGAAGTATGACAAATATGAAGAAAGAGCATGTGTATGTGATGTCTTTTAAATCTGTTTCAGTGAAATGTCTCAAATTTGCAAAACTTTGGGAAGTATATTGCGTAATACAGAGTTCTCAGAAGTGTTTTGACTTCATTGGCCTTCACATGTAAAATCCTCTATGAGGACTTGAAATTAAATGTTATGGGGAAGTGAAGCAAAGAATTGTTGTTTCTTTTCATTTTTTCTTTCCTGTGCTTACTGGTCCTATGTTAAGTTTTAAGGACAGGCCCACTCCAAGGTACCTAGAAGTGTAAACTGTGCAGCCTTTAAAAGCCCTCTGGTTCTTGTGTTCTGGATTTGGTTTGAAATCTAAACACGATTGATATTTTAGTTTTTATCTTTGCTTTTCTTTCTTGAGCTGCATACTTGTTTAGGTTATTTATTAATGTGGAATATACGATTGTTCTCTTTTAATAGTCCTTTGTTTAATTCCTTTTGGAAGTTGTTATGTGAACTTGTTAGAAGTACAATAAACTCATGATCCATAGAGGAAGTCTTAGAAGATTGATAGCTTGCTCCTAAGAACACTTACTATTATTTCTTAGTATATCCTGGGAAGTGTTTTATGCTAGATGTAACGACTGTTTGATATTCAAGGAGTGGACTTCTTAAATGGTGGGTTTTTGTGAATCTAATACTGTCGTAATTTTAGTTCATAGAACCATTCAGGTTGAAGAAGACCTCTAAGATCATCTAGTCCAACCTTTAACTTAGTAGCATGGTTTAGAGGTAGACTTTAGTACTAAGTTCTAGATTTAAACTTTTCTTGAAGACCTCCAAGGAACTCCACCACTTCCCTGGGCAGCCTGTTCCAGTGCCTCACAACCCTTTCAGTAAAGAATTTTTTTCCCAATCCCCAACTTAAACCTCCCCTGGTGCAACTTGAGGCCATTTCCCCTTGTCTTATCACTTGGTACTTGGGAGAAGAGCCTGATCCCCACCTCGCTACAACCTCCTTTAAGGTAATTGTGAAATACATCCAGGTCTTCTTGAGCCTTCTCTTGTCCAAGCTAAACACCCCCAGCTCCCTCAGATGCTCCTTGTAAGACTTGTTCTCTAGACCCTTCATCAGCTTCGTCGCCCTTCTCTGGACCTGCTCCAGCACCTCGATGCCCTTCTTGTAGCGAGGGGCCCAAAACTGAACACAGCACTCAAGGTGCGGCCTCAGCAGAGCCAAGTACGGAGGGACAGTCACCTCGCTGGTCTTGCTGGCCACCCTATTTCTGATCCAACCCAGGATGCTGTTGGCCTTTTTGGCCACCTGAGCACACTGCTGGCTCATATTCAGCCGATTAGCAACCAGTACCCCCAGCTCCCTTTCTACTGGGCAGCTTTCCAGCCTCTCTGCCCCCGGCCTGTAGCACTGTATGGGGCTGTTGTGCCCCAAGTGCAGGACTTGTGCCTAACTTGGTGTCATCTGACAGTTGTAACAAGCCTTGTAATAAAAAGCTTTTAAAAGGCACTGAAAAGTTGTACTGATCTGTAATGCAGAGGCTTTTCATTGCTTTCAGGTATTTGCATGCCTTCTGTCTGCTTGGGGGCAGGCTATATTGGACGTGATAGCTCTGCATGTTGTGAAGGTTGCCAGCTTGAGTTATTCATGCCTTTACTAGACTTCAGCAACTCTAGCTGAAATTTTCCATGATGGATACCTGCTGCAGCCAAAAACTTCTGAGCAATTTTGGCCAAGTGCGTTAGAGATTGAAGGTGAGAAGATGCAGGTGTTTCCATATGAAAAGTCTGGGTGCATGAAAGCCTTCCAACAAAAAATTACCATCTTTGAAGCAGGAATATTTGACACGTTGGCTTTTGTATTTGGAGCGCGCCTTTCCTGTTTCAAAATCCTTTCAGTTTTGGCCAAATCATCTTCTGAAATACAGCATTTCTTTTACCTTCTTTCCAGGTGTGTTAGGGCTTGGGAAATCCCAGTGAGCGTTTTTGTTGTGGCCAGCAGTTCGGTGCACGTTTGCAGTAGTACTGGAGAGCTGCGCACGTGTTCCCTGGCTTGCTCAGCCGCTCCCTGTTGTGCTGTGGGGTGAACTGGGGCAGGATGTTGAAACGGAGAGGTTCAGGGGAGGAGAGAAAGCCCTGCCTACAGACCTCACAGCAGGAGGAGATGTCGCGTGCTGAAGGCAGACTGATGGTGTCTTGAGGAGTTCATCGCTGCTCCTTCAGTGCCCTGGCTGGCCCTGGATGCTCCCTGAAATCATCGTGTTATCACTGGCAGGGATTAATTGCATCATTCTCAGCCTCATTATCTTTTTAGCTTTTTTGTTCCATGAGGGAAAAAGCGTTGCACGCTCCCAAGTGTCATTTGAGTCAGTAGGGTTTGTGTTTTGAGTTTTCATTTCCCAGTCCCTTCAAAGGGCTGCAGTGGAGAACCTCGTCCTGCTTGTCCTTCACAAAAATCATTTGCCGTGGTGCACGAAGGCAATTTCCAAGAGAAAAATGAATCTTCACAATCAAGTTAAATATAAATGCACTGAAAGCACGTGAATGGAGAGGAAAGCCGACCATCGATGAGCTCCTTAGGATAACCTCATCTGAGCTGGACGCTGACAGAGGCAGGGGGTCGTACTAGCAAGAACATGCAGTTGTGTGCTCATTGTGTTCCCGTGTGCACGCAGGGAGCAAAGTCTGATTATAAAATCAACAAGCCATGCTGTTCTGGCATCCCATACCTCGGAGGGTGCTTGTCTTGGCAGCCTGAATGCTTTTTTTTTTTTTTGTTATTTAATTCAGAGCTGGTCTGCAAGCTGCATTATGCACGAGTTTGTGCGGCGTGCGTGCAGATGGAGGGCACGTACATGTAGGGACTTGGTTCTCCGAGCTTTCTCTGGGAGTGTCTGCGCTTCGGTTTTGACTCCTCAAGGTTAATTTGAAGGTTAATTGAGGTGCCGTGTTACTCGCATTTGGGCCTTACGTTGTGCATGAGCAAGTCTTAATACTGATGCATACCTTGAAGTCACGTTAAGGATTAGAGAATTTGTGGAGTTTGTAGTCTGGTTGACAGCAGTTTACAGCTTATTAGGTGGTAAAGTTGGCAGGGGGGGATCGTGACCTCTTGAGGGGAGAGGATTTGGAAGCTCTGTGTTAAGGCGATGAAGCTTTTTGAGTGGATGGTGCGTGTTCCAAAAGCTGTGCGGTGGGGACCAGGTGTGTCTCACCCTCCGGTCATACCTCCTCAGTCTTGCCAACCTCAAAGCCTGCCTGTGTTTGGTAAGAGAGCACCTTTTTGTACGTTAAGATGACCTCTGCTGCACGGCATGCCTCTTTGTACCTTTCTGTAGTGCTGGGAAGGAAGCTGTGCTGACGTTTTCCTTGATG